>NC_031972.2:61731926-62351301 GCF_001858045.2 Oreochromis niloticus | reverse complement strand
TTTGGATGTTTCTGGTATATCTGGGTTATTAACTTGCAGCCGGTGCTGTTCATTTCCATGCACACAGACACACACCACAATTGAAATAAAAAGATGGGGGCTCCTGTTATAGCAGCCTGGCTTGTTCTCAGGACATGTTTTGTCCTCTCACACAGACTTCCTTTAGCAACAGTTTAACTTAAACAGTGATGAATATGAGCCGTCGCGCCCTCACTATTCTCCTGTGGTGTATATTCATAGCCCCGAGTGCCAGCACACTACTGCAGATGGAAAGAAAGAAAAGATGGTACTCAACCAACGCACAACACCTGTGTCTCACTCGGAGCCTCTCAGCAATTCCCACTATCTGTTCCTCTTGCTGCTGGGCTCTAATCAAGCCCCCTACCACAAACAGTTTTCAGCTGTGCCAGCATAATTACAAGAATTATTCTTAATGATCAATTAGCCTCTTTACGTGATAAACCTGCACTGGGTAATGCAATTTACCAATGGAATGATTGCTGTGCTTCTGTACACCTACTCAGATATTCCATTTAAAAATGTAAATGTTTTATGATAAATAAAGATTTTGTTAGTAATTAATTATCATTCATAACATTTTTATCGGTTAAATGCTAAATTAAAAATGTGCCTTAGAAAAGGAAATTTCTGTGAGAAACTTTTAAGCTGAGTTGTAAACTTTCCAGTACTGTGAATAAAGTTTTAATTACTGTAATGACAATAAAAGTTTCTCATTTTTAATAAATAAAAGCATTTTCTCCTCGTGCTCCTCAGCCTTCACTTTCTCTGCTCTTCTATGCCGTCTATGCTGTTCTCATAGTGACAGAGAAGAATTTATTGTCAAGGTAAAAATAAAAAAAACAAGAAAACGGAAAAATTCTGGTGATCTAGAATCTAAATTGCAAGTTTTTTAGAGATACAGTTTTCCCCTCGTTTATCATGGGTGTACGTTTTAAAAATAACCCGCGATAGGAGTCAATGTTATGGAAATGGAGGACAAAAGAAGAATGAGTAAAGTAAAGTTTGACTCATCTGACTGTTTTTTGTTTGTTTTTTTTGCTTACTGTATTTTTCAGATTATAAGGTGCATTAACTTCTACCGTCCTTTAGCATGTCCAGAAGTCCAACTTTTTGTGCGATGGTTAGCATCTTCCTCTCCCTTTGGATGCTACCACAGGTGCCTTTGACGGTGCAAAACGTTTCGTGGACATTGTTGTGTTTGTTGGAGGAAACTTACAAACATACAGTGCAGCACTTCAGAGTCACACTGCTAGGATCGAGATTTATGTAAATTTAACAAGCTGAACGCATTCTGTACTGTACAGGAGACACGGCACAAGATTGATTGCCAATGGTCTACAGACAATCAGGATGCAGAAGACTTTAAAAAAACCAAAAAAACAATGCATGCAAAATTGCACAAAAAAAATCTGCGAAAGGTGAACCGCGTTATAGCGAGGGTCCTCTGTATACCAAAAAGAACATCTTTTAGTTAACCCAGAGCTGATCGCTTTTAACTTAATACACGGGGCAGTCAACAAGGACAAAAACCAAACTGAATGAATTCCTTTATGTGTTTGGTTTTATTTAGTGTGATTGCATCTTTCCATAAAAACGAAGCCAAAAGCAATGTGTCGAAGTCGATCTATAAAAAGCAGTTCTCAGCACAAAGGGTTGAACAAGGCTGTTCCAACATTTAGGAGCTACAGGTTCAAACTCGGGGTCACCTCAAGACTGGATGAGCTTTGAGAGATTGTGGGAATCAAGCCTCGCACTTTATAAAATTTAAAGTCTCTTCTGCTGAAATGTGTTTTTCTGAAACTTCTCTGTGACATTAACAAGTCAAAGCTGTTTCAGCAGCTTGACGTGGTTTAATATTCTGGCATCCTGTTTTTTAAATATTATTTAATTTTCTCAAACCGTGTTGTTGGCTATTTTTGAAAAACATACTTGCATTTATAATTATTAATGAATGAGATGTTTCTCATTCATTAATAATGTGTATGTGCCACACCGAGGTTTAGTCACTGTATTGAATGAATACATTAGAGGCCGCCCGTACTTTAACTTGACACCTTCATAAGTGAGTGCAGTGTCTTGACAGCCTTGCATGAAATACGTTTGTTTAGCTTTGAATACACGTGGTATTTGAAAAGCAACGCCGGAGCGTCCTTCCAGATTACGCAAGATTACACATGTAATAAATATATTTAAATAGCCAGCACCAAAAAGCCGCGCCATCTATTCTGTCCTGTTGACATACTCCAATGAGGGATATAAAATATCCGTAGGCAAACTCTGTGTAACACCCCTTCTTCTCCTTTCCTCCTTCTGCTTCATTTTGTTTAGCAGAATCCATCTTTTTCTGGCAGGTTGGGAACTTTTCGGTGTTTGCCTGTGTGCGATCGATCAACATGCATAATTCATAGTTAGTGCGTTAAGAGCAGCTAGGCTCCTCTCTCACTGGGCCCTTTGATTTTCGTCTCTATCTGCCCCCCTCGGGGAGAGCTGCAGCCCCGCTGCTAAATCACCTCACCAGTACCCGTATGTGTGGGTGCACATGTGAACTCACAGTTAAAACAGCATGTGTGGACACACATTTTAACCCAATGCACACATGCATGTTTGCTTTAAAAAATAAAAGATGGAAAAGGGGATCTGAAGCTCTTCAAAGCTTTTAAGCATCAGGCCCTGTTTCTCCAGTGGGCCTTTCTCCACAGAGCTTTGTACTGGATCAGCAGTTTCTGGGACCTTCTAACCCCCCTCCCATTGAGACTTTTTTTTCAGGTCTCACATACAAAGTGTGATTCCCAACTCAAAGCTTGAAGCTTGTTGTGGGTTGGATCAGCTGCTTATTTATCTTTGCGGCAGCAGCAGTGGAAATGTGCTGTTTTTCTACTGAGATGCCGAGGGCAAGATTTTGGCTCTGCATTGTGGAAAAATCTACAGGAAGCTCTGTCTAAATCAAGGACAGTTAGTGGAGAAATAAGTGTTAAGGCAACTATTCAGTGTAACTCAGTTTCTGTTAGACATCACGTGGCACTTTGCCAATGACGCTACTATTATCTTCACTGTTATACACCAGCTTTACCAGCATTTAGAAGAAGGGCGTGAGGTAACTGAAACAATGAATGAGTCTGATTACTTATTATCTTTAAACCATCAGATTCAGAAGATGGGATGTTTTCATTTCATGTAATTGAAAAAATAGCATTGTTGCAGGGCACAACTGCCTGTCTCAGTTCAGGTTTTGTATTAAGAGAATTTATCAGTGATGGAAGTGCAGCCTGTTGGTTTTTGGCTTCTAAACTGAAAATTGCACATCCTGGTTTAGACTGAAGTTTTATGACACAGTATTGCAAATAGTCCTTATTTACATAGTTTCATGTTAATGGTTGCCCACATATATATGGAGTAACTCATGGTTATGTTCTTCATTCCTTCACTACCATCAGCTGCTGCAAATACAATATTAAACACTATTTTAGGCACGTTCCATAACACGCACGTGACTTTCCCGTGTAACAGGGACATTAATAATGGGTGTACTCACTTACAGTTTGATGAACAAAATGTTTGCTGTTATGTGTGTTTGGAGTCTTTAACTAAATGAACTGAAATAACTTGATTGACGCTGTTTTCACTGTTTTTGCTGTTTTTGTGGTAGCGGCAAGTGTCCAGTGTCCTGACATTAAAATTCACCTTGCCACATATTTGCTTTGGGCATTTAACACCTGCGTAAATTGAAACCCAGACTGGTGGGAATGCACATGTTTTGGTTAATACAGGGCCCAGAGTCAGCTTCAGTTCTCACTGTGGGGTTTATTTCTCTGCCTTAAACATCGTCATTCAGTTGTCGCAGATAAAACTGTCTGCCACCGGCTTCGAGACGACGTTACAGTACGTTAACACGCAGAATGTAATTGATTTTAGCAGTTGCAAAGGAATTCAGAAATGAAATGCTGAGATTCTGTTTCACAGAGTGACATTTAAAGATGCACCAGGCGTCTTTGTAAATATTTGGGACGTGAAATTAGAAAATAGCACAAACTGACTCGTTGTCCTTTTCATTCCCTCTCCTTTCATCCTTCTCTCTCTGTCTCTCTTTGTAAATGTCACTCAGCCCTGCTTCCTGTAGTAGCGTTCCACTTGTCCACTCTGGCCGCTTAGAGGAGTTAATAGGTGGCCTGACAGCACTTGCTCAATACACAGTACAATTACTGTGAGGCTCACATACCGCACAGCCACAGCACAGTGCAATCAGACCCCTCTCTGTTTCTCCATCCCTCTCCCCTCTCCTGTCACTTCCATCAGGGTGGCTTCGTTTCTCACACCTCTTCAGATTTATCATTCCTCTGCCCGGTTACGTCATCATCCATCTCTGGGAATTTTCTTCATGTTATCTCCCTCATCCTCTCGTGTCCACGTCCACACCTGAAACACACAGTTCAAGATTTCACCCTTTCCTCTCCCGTTTCTGGGCTCTTAGCTCAGATGAAGGTGTCAGGTCAGGGGTGATCAATAAAACTGAGCTGAATCTGTGCGTGTGTGTGTGTGTGTGTGTGTGTGTGTGACAAAGCTACTCACTCACTTAGTATTCTCAATCAATAGCATAATCACGCCTTTTCCCTGCGGGCACTCAGAGCCTTAATCAGGACCAAGTTCAGTTGTTTGTTGTCTTTCATCAGCTGTCGAGTGAGCTACAAACGGCGTCTCTGCCAGATGGACCAACATGAGACTAGCATGACAAACAGTAACATGTGGGAAGCATGTTTGTGAGTTTGTGTGTGCATGCCTGCGAGACACAAACGACCTCAAACTGGTGTTTTGTCTTCATTTTCCCAGTCTGTTCTGCAGACTTCTTTTGTACAGAAGACCCACTCTCCTTAATTACATTGTTAATGACTCTTCCTCATTAATGATGTTTGCTGTCTCCTGAGCAAAGAAATGAGTCAAAGCGGGGCTCGGAGTATTCGGCAGGGTGAGGTTTAGGCAGCGACACAGAGGCTAGCCGGAAAAACCGAAGCTGTGATTAGGCTGAAGAATAAACAAGGACAGAAATACACATTCATTAAAATAAACCAAGAAGAGTTTGTCTTCAGAGATGCAGCAGGTGACATTTTTATGTAATATTATTTTGACCTCTAAGAGCTCTTGTGGGTGTAGTTTTCAACTTTTTACTCTTCTTTTTTCCTCTTCTTCACCATCAGCTGCTCACTTGTCTTGACCTATACCCAAATTTGGGTGCAGAGTCCCATTAAGCATATCCACATGACCATATACACTCACTGGCCACTTCATTAGTTACATCTAGTACGGGGTTAGGCCCCCTCTTACCTTAAGTACTTCCTTAATTCTTTGTAGCATAAATTCAACAGAGATTCCTCAGAGATTTTGGTTCACACTGACATGATCGCCTCACACACTTGCTGCAGATTTTTCATTTGCAACTCCATCATGCAAGTCTCCCATTTCACCACATCACAAAGGTCCTCTATTTGTGAAAGTCATTTGAGTGAAGTGAACTCTTTTTCTTGTTCAGAAAAACCAGTTTGAGAGGATCTGAGCTTTGTGACATATAGCATATTATCCTTCTGAAGATGGCTACCCATTAGTCTGTAGGGTGGACATGGTCAGTAAAAATTCTCAGGTAGGCTGTGACCTACGTAGACGTTGCTCTGTATCTGCTAAAGAGCCTGAAATGTGCCATAAAAAGCCCCCCCTTACACCATCAGACCATCACCAACAGCCAGAACTGCTTCTGCAAGGCGAGATGGATCCATACTTTTGTGCCGTCTATGCCAAATTCTGACCCTAACGTCTAAATGTCACAGCAGAAATGGAAACTCGTCAGACCAAGCTACAGTTTTCCAGTTTTGGCGAGTCGGCGGTGTAGCCTCGTTTTCCTGTTCTTAGCGGCTGTGAGTAGCACCATTGTAGCCCATTTCCTTCAGGGTGTGATGTGTTCCTATCAGCCTGGTTATTCTCCTCAAAACAAGACATGTTAGCCCAGAGACCTGGTGCTCATTGGATATTTTATCTTGTTTGGACAATGTTCTGTAAACTCTTAAGGTGATTCTGCAGGAAAATCCCAGCAAATCAGCAATTTCTGAAATACTCAGACTGACCTTTCTGGCACCAACAACCGTGCTTCACAGGTAATTGCCTTTCTTTCCTAGTTTCAACATTTCATGCATGAAATGTTGAAACTAGGAAAGAAAGGCAATGAGCTTCAAATGTTGTGAATTTCTGTTGCAATTATTATAACATATTTAATGACATCACTTTTTAGTTGTAGATATATAATTCATATTGATACGAGAGAGGAATTTTACTTTTTTCACAAGGATTTGTATACAGTCAGAATGTAAGAACCTGTACCAGAACTATTCTTTTAGCGGTGACAGGACTAAGATACCATAAGTGGAAGTTGATACTGTCAGTGCATATTGCTGGTATTTACTGGTGTTTAATTGAATAAAAGTAAAATAAAATAAAATAATTTGTTCAAAGTGTGTGCATACTTCTATTTAAGCTCATGTATGTAACAAGTTGACGTAACGTTAACACGTTAACAAGCGTTTGTTTGCTACCTGTAATAACTGCAGTGCAAATGGTTCAGAGTAGCAGCTGGTAAGTCTTTTTAAATACTAATAATGAGATAACACTTTATTCCTTTTTATGCTTTGGAGAGGAGCAGAGTAAAGGGAATGACAGAGTCAGTAAAAACAAAGATGACAGTTGTGCAGGACAATGGAGAAAAGGAAAAAAGTGGCTCAGTGAAAGGAAAAAAACAGCAGAGATAAAACAGCAAAAGAAATCTCAGCTTCACTTAAGAGCCTTCTTTGAAGAAAAAGAACTTCAGCTGAACAAAAACCAAGTATTTTCCCCGAGGAATACTGGCACCTCTGAGAGAGAGAGAGTGAAGTCAAAGCACAATGATTTAAAATTCCTTAGCTCGCTTATTTTTGGAGCAGTTCAATCAAACCGTCGAATGTTTACGCCGAAAGTTTAAATTGTTAGGGGAGCGTAACACACCGCTGAGACTCAGCTGTGCTCTAAACAAGCACTCCCTGATCAGCCTGTGGGAGCAGTGGGAATAGCCTGGTTCTTATGAGAGCCTGAGCTGGTTAAACTGGACGAAGTCAGCTGGACTTTTTTTTTTTTTTCGAGTGCTGGATTCAAAAAGTGCCCAAATTAATTTAATCAAGTATAAGTATGACTGACTCACGAGAAACACCACACACATTTCATTTTGCCTGGATTTTCAGGCTTTCAGACTGAAGTTGGTAATAAAAGAAATTTTGTCACTTTGAAACTTTGCTGAGAAAAACCTCAATAGAAATGTGAAGAATCCTTCAGATCCAGTCAACAGCCTGAACGAGAAACCTTTTAGAAAAGCACGCTGTTGCACTGATGCATGGCAGGCAGACTTCTCTCCTTGTTACTGACTGAATGCTGGACTGTACCACAAATTTTGTGTAACTTTACATATGCATAGTAAAAGTGTCACCATCTAAAATTTATTTTGGGCAAAAAATTCCCAAACTTTTAAAGCATTTTTTTTAATCAGTATCTATACGTGCAATTTTTATGTCCTGCTGATGATTTAAATTACAGCTATTACTCTCTCCATTCAGATAAATTAGGGGTTTCGAAATAACTGCCTAGAGAGTTGGAAACAGTTTCTAGAGGGACTCGGGCGATATCACAGCATGAAGAGTCAGATATTTCTCCAGACATAAAAGTGTCCGAAGAAATCGAGTCGCTGTTGGATTATCACCGCTCTAATGTGAGTGAGTCATCCGAGTTCATTGTAACAATAGACCTTTGGTAGTATCCTTTGTGATCATACGAGCATGCATAGGAGCGAGACTGTAATCTGCAGCTGATCTGTGAGGAATTACAAATGAGAAAGTTCAACCTTTCGTGTGTCAGTGGTAGCGTCGTGAACTGATGCTGTCATCTGTGTACAGAGCAAATAGAGAGTGTGGACTCGTGCATTCGTGCAGTTCTTATATTAGTAATGGCTGAGATCATTTTCACTTCCTCTGGCCTGTTTGTCAAAATAAAAACACTTGGTTTAAAGGAAGTCACCTATAAATGAAGCTATTATTTAAAAGGTGTTCAAATTGAATCATTAAAATGCGTCATTGTGCAGAAGAGTCACAAAGACATATAACCTGCATCATCTACATTTGGTACAGTTACACATATGTTGAATAATTTCTATGGCAGGGCAAGCTTGTTTGGGTTCCTCATCAGCCTGAAGGGAGCCCAGGGGAGAGTTTGATGCTGCTCTGCAAGGGTAGCTGAAGGATAGTGCAGGACTGCCGTCCCCACGGTCATTAGGCTGCCTGTGCTCGACACACACTCATCATCCATAGCGATCTCGCAGAGGTGTCCTTCCCGCTCGCAGAGGCCCCTCACTTTCTCTCTGGTGGTTTGGCTCGTCTTAGCCCCGTCTCTTTCTTATTGCATGCTGGATGAATTCTGTTTTCCGCAGCCTCTCTGTCTCTGTCTCTCCACACTCCCTTACCCCCTCCCGTGTGACCCTTACTGTATGTCTCACTGATGACTGATTGTCCTGGCCAGGCCCAGTCAGCTCTAATAAAAAGAATAAACTCATATTACATTCACGCCTATGGGACTTTGCTGTTCACAAAGAAAGAATAAAAAATAGAGGAGAGAGCAGAGAGTAGGTGGAATGGGAGTGAGGTACTGTAAGAGCATAGAGCATGAAGGGTAAGAGTTGAAGGAGCTTGACAGTAAATGAGTCAAGACTGCAGCAAAAAGGAGAAAAGGGTGGGAAGGAGGCAAAAGCTTGAGAAGGCAGTGTGAATAAATGATGGAAGAGTGCAATAAGCAGTGATGAGAGGATGATTTCTATACTGTGCTTTTCGCAAATTTTCAGATGACTTCTTCAAGGTCCCGTGTTAGGAGCAGGCTGCCAGCTTGGCTGATGACTCGAGTCTTTCTTCTCAGCCCCGTGTCTCCGACAGTCTTTCTTCGTTTCTCTGGCTTTCTTTTGCTTTCTCTAACTTGCTCTGATCAATAATGATTTTTCACTGCCCCTCCTGCTGCTTCTAACTTAATCAAGAAAATAAAAAAATCAGTTTAAACTTTTCAAATGAAAACGAAAAGCTACTTTTGGCTGATAGTGCTGTTAGTTTGGACTCTTTGGGGAGGCCTAATCAATGGGAGGATTGTTTGTGTGCTTTATAAAAGAAAGTATTTTAAAGTAATAGTTTAACATTTTTCAACTTTTTCCCTCCTTTTATGCCTGCGCGATAAATATTCACCTGAAGCCAGCAAATTGTCTGGAAATGACAAGTTCGGATCAGATAGTGATAATAAACTCTTTCTATGAGCAACTCCAAGGCCAAGTGACAGAATAATCATCTCTGCTGAATCTGTACAGCTGAAGTGTGAAACTGACATGCATGATTTTAGGTTATAGTCACCTGAAAAGAATTTTTCATTAAATCCTGTGTTGTCTTGACTTATTATTTCCATAATTATGTAATTAAGAGGGTGTGTAGCAACCAGATGCTACTAATCAAATGCACTGGATTAATTAATCATGAGCTAATGTAACCACCTCTATAAAGCAGAGGTTTGGGCAGTTTGCTGGTTTGGAACATTAAGCTGTGCGTTAATAATACAATGCCACAAACTTCCCAGGAGTGGATGTCCCAGCAAATTCACCCCAAAATCAGACTGTGCAATACTCATTGCAGCGGTTTCCTGCACCTTAACAGCGGGCATAAATACAAGTGACTGCATGATGGAGGGTATACTGGTGCTTCCTGAAATCTTCATTGGTTGCCAGTCAATACATTTCTCACTCATAACCCTTCCTAACATGGAGTTGTCATTTTTACACTTATTGTTTTCAGTACAAATTTTAACAAATGATTTATATCATGTTTATGAGTGATGAGTTAAAAAGCGGGTAGGTACAATCCAGCAGAACCAGGCTAACTGTTCTCTGTTTGACATTTAGCTTTATGCTAAGTTATGCTAACTGGCTCCAGTTATGCTAGCATACTAGCATCTATCTTCTGTCTAACGCTGAGCAAGAAAGCCCAGTTTGCAAAATGTCAGTGATTTGGAGAAAAAGCTCACACTTGTCTCTTTGTGTTTCCATTGCTCCAGTGTGAAAATGGTGCTGCTGTGGACGGCTGGTGACGTCTTCAAGACCACCTATTTTGTGATGAATGAAAGCCCGGCGCAGTTCTGGGTGTGCGGTTCAGTCCAGATCCTGATTGATGTCGCCATCCTCCTCCAGGTCCTGTTTTACAGCCAAGACACACGAGCCAAGCTGGGCTGAGCATGGCTGTTACAGTGACTAGCATAAAAGCTCGAGTGTTTGAGTAAGTTTGGAGGACTGATGACTTCACGCCTGTTAGAACATCCTGCAGCGTTTAGTGCCAGAGTAAGGACAAACCAAAGTCAAATAGTGTGTTTGTTTGTTTTTCTTTGGTGTGTTTGTTCATTTCTTTTACTGTTCATACTATTCTAGTGTCAAAGAGAACCAACCGAGTTACCTGTAAATGCCATAAAGCCAAAATTCATGCATTAGCATCTTTACTCATGCCCTAGCACCTAAATGCATTTGCCTGTACATTTGTACTTATTTTGCTACGTCTCCTGAAGTGTAGTGGGCATGGAAATTGTAAGGAGGATGCATTGCTCATATTGGCAGCTCACTAACGACAAATATGTGCTTCTGTAATGGCAACCGTAACAACCAGTCCTGCACTGGTAAGCCTCCACTGGACCCTGCCGCCTGACTGATGGCTCTCCCACTTCACACTCCTCACTTCACTGGACTGTTTCTCATGATACATAATATGTGAGCTTGTCTGCGCCTTTGCATGTGTGCGAGGTTGTCGTTCTCTCTGGTGTGTTAGTGTAGCTGAAATTGATTTTCGCCGTTGGCATCGAGAGCCAAGCCAAAGCTTCAGAATGTACATCGAGTAATCTACACAGGCCATCAATCTGTGTGTTATATATTGTGGTTTGATTGACGTGCAGTACATGTCTCCACACAGTATACATGGAAATATGAAAAATGTGGTTTGCACTTTTCCTCAGCTGCAAATTGTGTTATGGGCATCGGAAACACAGCAGACTTCAGGGCAACTAAACTTCTCGAGGAGACAGTGTTACTGAGTCTTTGTGGAATTGCAATTGCTGCCAGTGTATTTAGGTTAGGCTGTTTTTTCTCATCTTTTCCTCATTCAAAATGAGGAAAGATCGTATACATATATATATTTATTTACTTTGGTTATTGACTAGATGGTGTCCACACCCAGTAAATATGTGCTGCTTACAGATATTAAAAAAAGTCGATTTTTTCATGTTTTAACCAAGTGAGATTTTATTTCGATCAAAATTTGTTTTAGAGACTATCGAGAGAATTTAAAAATATCAGTTTCGGTGATGGAGCACTGTCATCAGCATTATACACAGTCATGGTTTTGCTGCCTCTAGTTTTCTTCTTTTTCTTAAACTTTATCGTTAAGTCGAAGCCTTTCATTATCAAACCCATCATTAAAATCAAAGGTGATTTTATTTTCAGGAACAGGAAATTCTTTTAGTAATCATTTCCTTTTCTGATTGGTTCATTGATACACTCGCTGTGATTTTAATAGGACACTCAGTCTAACTGGTGCAGGTGGCTGATTCTTCACTTACTCCATAAAGTTAAGTGGTGCAAAAATATTTTTTTTCCCAGTCTCGTTGTTCCAGACCAATTATGTGTCTTTCTAATTTTGTTTCCTCATTTTAAAACATAATCAGGCTTATGTGCACTGATTTATTTGTAAAACACTGAAAAATAGCTCATTAAAGCTGGAACTGAATGGCGGTAATATAAGTATCCAACACTCGGCGACCACAGGCATGACTAAGGCTACGTTCACACTGCAGGTCTTAATGCTCAATTCCGATTTTTTGATCAAATCCAATTTTTTTGTCTGGTTGTTCACACTACAAATAAAATGCGACAGCAAACGCGCTCTAGTGTGAACCCTCAAAGCGGCCCCAGGGCTCGCAAAATCGCTAGCCCGACGTCCCGGGGCTAGCGATTTTTCCAGTCGGGCTACCAAAATCTATCTCAGCCCTGCCCGTCGGGCTATCATAGGAAGGGAAAATATGTGTCAATGCTTTTGCATTCTTTCGAAAATGTAGCTGAGTAATTATGTCATCGGCATCGATGAGCCACTGCCAATGTGTGACATATTGAAATCGCGTTTGAATTTGTGCTTGTTTTTTGCTTTCACTTTCACTTTGCGATCGCGCGAACGGTGTGTAGAGAGCGGCAGCACTGATTGGTGAGTGACGATTAATTGCGCACCAATTCCTCTGACATCGTCTTATCACTCATTAGCTTACTATTCAAACGTGACAAGTGAAATCTCCCACAGCAAGCTTAAACATGTGAGAGGTTGATTGCGCAGAGAATCGCTGACTGTTATGTAAGTACGTGTGTAAAAGCAGCAGGATTTACACCGGTATTTTAGTTCTGCTGAGCCAAATAAGACAGGTCAGGGTGAAGAAGGGGCAGCCAATGAAAAGCCGACCACAAAACGGAAAAGTTATGACAAATCAGACTATGAGGCAAAAAGAAAGCTCAGCTTTTTTGGTTTCATGGACAAAAGAATTTATGTGGCTGGAATATGACGAGCTAAATAACATCATGTTCTGCCGGGTGTGTCGTGAGTTTCCCTCGATATCTGAGTTGCCAAGCGCCTTTGTTAATGGGACCAGTAATTTTAAGAAAGACCCCATCAGAACCCATGAGAAATGCAAGAAATGCATTATTGCCCAGTCTGCAATATCTTTCCCAGAACAAACAGCAATTGCAAAAAATAAACCAAGCAGAAGCAGAAGTCCTGAAAAATCTTTCAAAAGCGTACTGTGTTGCAAAGAGTGAACCACCATTGTCCAAATTTAGCAGTCTTTGCAAACTTCAAAAAGCAAATGGCCTCGATCTTGGTTCCACTTACCTCTTACCCTTGACTTCAGTGGAAATTTCAGATTCAGGATCTGACACAGACTGATTCATGTTCTACACAGTTCTTACAAGTTCATAGAAATTTCTGTTCAATTAGAACCAAGTATTCGAGTTGATGATTGTAATTTTTATACAGTTGTTGTGATTTGTATTTAACAATTTTCTGATTAATTTTTGTTTCCGTTACAATATTATACTTTAATGTATAATATTGTAAAGGAAACAAAACATTAAAAAATTAATTGCTCTCTTTTTTATTCGGGCTACTTAAATTTATTTTGGGCTACCAAAAACTGAAGAGTGCCTGCCCGAAGGGCTACCAGAGATTTTGAAATTTTGCGAGCCCTGGGCCCGCATGCGCAAAAGAAGACGTCACACACAACGCGCTCTGTTTAGATCCAGACCAAACAGTATTGTTTGACTGATGGCCCTTAATATAAAGACTTGTTTCGGACTTTACGTTTCCCAATTTTGCTTTAAGTTGTAAAGTTATTTTGTTATTTACATATGGCCTAATAATGATCCTTATTGCTGTTTTAGAGGAGCGCTGCTTCAAAGGATAGCTGCAGATTTCTGTCAGAATCTGCAGATTATACAGTACAAATAAAATGTTCACGTTTCTCCAACGTTGTCTTCCAAACAGTTTCACTGACATCTACACTGGATGGCCAGGAAGCGTTCGCGATGTCTTCTCCGGCGCTGATAATTGGCGTCAGTCTTGTGTCAGTGACGTAAAAGACGGATTTAATGCGACATGACCGTTCAAACAGCAGTCGCTTTCTAAAACATCAGATATGTATCGGATTCAGTACCACATACGAAAGTGACCCAGATCGGATTTGAAAATATCGGATTTGTGCCGTTCACACTGTCATACCAAGATCGGATACGGGTCGCATAGGGTCAAAGAAGTCGGAGTTGATGCGCTTTCGCCTGCAGTGTGAACGTAGCCCAAGATACTAACTGAGGGTCTAAAACTGAAGTTAGCTGATGCATTAAAAACAGGAGGATGCTGTGAAAAGAACCGAAAATGCTTCCAGCTCATTATTTCCAGTCTGAATGACATTTAAGGGAAACCATAGAAATCAAAACCTGAAGAAAAACAAAGACTCCTTTCAGACAGAACTTAATATTTCATTTTCATTTTATCTTGGGTCAGTTTTTAAAATATTACTAAAACAAATTTTTAACAATATTTATTGAGTGAATGAATGATTTGCTTCTTAGTAAAGTTTAATTTAAGACTGGTTTGCCCCTATTTATGTGTCATGGAATCAGGCCAGTGGTTCAGAAATCCACAGTTAACAATGGATTCTACCACAAATCAGCAGATTCTGAATGCAAACGTCTTGCAGTGAAGTTCGGCATTAAGCTCACAGGAGGAACATCAGCTGAAACTTTTGGGACAGCCCTGCAGTCTCTCAGCCTGAACAACATGCCGTGTGAGCCCTGTCTCACAAAATGATCTGCAAGAAGACGGGCTGATAATTCATGTGTGAAGAGCTGACGACATCTCTCAGGGGCGCCCCGACTTTTATATAAAACTGTACATCAAGTAGTGGCTACAAAGAAATCAATAAAAGAGAACGACTCCCTGTGCTCTCCCAGAAAGTCAGACCCACTTTACTGTCTCCACTCACATAGAAATGTGCTGCTGGATGGGGCAAAGTTTATGTAATGCACGGAAAGCGTGCGAATCTTTGTTTGGTTTAGTTCCTTCATGCTTCCGTGTAAAAGCTCCGGTGAGCTCGGATTTAGAGGCAGCAGAGAAAGGAAGGTTAGAAACTGTGACGATGACTCATGCGAGTTCATTTGTTTCGATTTTTTTCCCCTTTGCTTCCCGTTTCATTCGCTTATTTCCCGTGTTTTCCACGAGGTTCACGTTTTCACATGTTCACTTTGAATGCGCTCTCTGTTTAATAGGTTTTGGGGAAACCTTGCAGCCATAACAGAACCAGTTAAACTCTGCATTCTCTGCAGCTTATCAATATGCAAAACAGTTCACATGTATTTTATTCAGAGGCTTGGTCTATAATTGAAACAGCAATTTAAAAATATAGCCTTAAGGTTAGTTGTGGTTCTATTACCTACTGCTTGATAGTTTCCTCCTACAAAAACACTGCAGGGTCAAATAAATCAGTCCCAGCAGCTGATCAGTACTCAGAACAGGTTTCCTTTTAGTTTTCCACTTGCATGATTTAATTAAGTAATGAACTTTCAAGCTGATTAAATCTTCCACACTTTTACCTCACCAGTTTCCATTAGTTGATCTACACCTGTTTATCTCAGTGAACATCATATTTAAATTACCCGCTTTTGCGGCTATGGTTTTTATAATGAAGGCAGCAGCAGCAGCCTGCAGCAGCCAGCATGTCGTTACCATTAGCTCAATAATAACTTTGAGAAAATGATTGTTTGTTTGCACATGCGTATGCTTTAGAAACAGACCAAGTTTGCATGCATTCTTCAAATCCACATATCTCAGATCTGTTTGCCATATTGTAAGCTGCATGTGGCTTATCGCCTCTATCCTGCACACCACAGTTGTATTTTGTTCCATTTCTGTGTCATGTGTGCTCTTATCATCAGATGTGTATCTTTATATTGTTTGTCCTCTGCAGAGGCTCAGAATAGCACCCGCACCGACTTTAGTTTAACATTTGGGTGCTCTGTAGCCTTTTCCTCTCAAGGACAGCAGGACAAATGAACACACACACACACACACACACGCGCGCGCGCGCCTCGGCTGTGATAATCAGTGAAGTTCACATGATGGTAAATCTACTTGTTGTCTTTCTGCATGCAGAGGAAGGATATGCTGTGTAACAATAATAAGCCAAAAGATCCTTTCTGTTGAACCAAAAGTACAAACAAAGTAACTGTTCACTGGAATATAATGAATATAATGTAACTCTGATGGGTCTGTGACATTATACACAAGTGACATCAGGTATGTAAAAATACTGCAAAAATGTTACTGTCTGAACATTTTACTGTCTTATGGCAGCTCTATGTATGTATGGGAAATATTTATCATTTGGTCAAATATAAACTATTTTGAGTCCATGGTGTAGTGCTGTGTGCTTTCTGGCTCTGTGAACTCTGTGAATGTGAAGCATGTGAAGAAGATAAGGTTTGACAGACAGAATAGAAGCCTGCTAGTCTGAGTGATTAGCTTTAACATGGCTAAGATCTAACATATAAAATAGAAACACCAGACACGAACCACATATATGTTCTCTACATTCCTATACAGTATATATATCTTCTCTACAGAACAAGTCCCAGTCGAGCTGTCTTGCAGTGAGATAAAGTGCCATGGGAAAACCTTGAATTCTTTTATTTAAAAGGATTGAGCACCAAATAAATAATGAAAAAGACTGAGGTAGAGTTCAGACTGTTCTGTTGCTGAACGCACGAAATTGAAGATCTGGGGGTTAATTAAGACTCGTGTCCCTCCAAGGCTTTAATCCCCTCTACCTAATTCAACATCACACACGCAGATGGTTACGGCATCGCTTGGTTCAAGATAACTGACAGCAATAAAGAGGAGCGCTGCAGCGTGGATAGTAAAATATTAAGGAAGCTGGCTATAGTTTGAGTGTTGGACAAGGACAGTACGTGTGCTGCACCTGTTGGTGCTTTCATTGGATTCATGTTTTGGCCTGGCTTGTACATCCATTAATAATAAATAAACTGGAATGCAGGCTTGAACTTGAACACTGTATCTGATCCTGATACCTATAACGTGTGTCTCATTGGCATAACAGAGCATGATAGCAGTCATGACTTTGTCTATGGGTTTTAAAATGTTTCATCATAAATCTCACTCATAATGGATCTATCTGACTACCTGCCATCATCTACCTCTTTCCATCCACCCATCCATCAGCTGATAATTCCAACATGTCTGTCTTACAGTGGCTTGTTTTAATGATAGATGAGGTGGGCTGAAATAGTTCACCTGCACCCCATGTCCATGAGGTCTGCTCTGCTCCGGTCTGCTCCATTTATTAATGATGGTGTGTCGTCATGCAGTAAAAGGAAGTGCACTTTTCATCCCCATCAAGTGTTCCAGATTTCATCTACTAGGCGCAGTAGTTAGTGGCAGCATAGGTGACGAATGTTGAATAATAATGAATACACCATGTTTCTTAAAGCACTGATTCTTGTTTATGTGTTACAGGATAACTGTCCTTATTGTTTCTACCCTCGTGTTCTCCTGGCTGTTACACAAAGTTCCTGTTTTATTCTGGTAACTATTTTCTTTGCTTTTCTTCTGTTGTTTTACTTCCTGTCTTTGTCCTAGTTCTCTGCTGAGGTTAGTTTCATGTGTGTTGTGCTAGTCACTCAGTTTCTATTCAAACACATCAGCCGCTTAATTAGCCATACACCTGGTTAATTGCTTGTTAGCATAAATATTTAATTAGCCAAATACATGGCTGTGACTTTAAACGTGGCATGGCTTTTGGTGCCAGACGGATTGGCTATTTCAGAAACTGCTGATCTGCAGGGATTTTCCCACGCAACCATCTCTATGGTTTACAGAGAATGATCTGAAAAAGGAAAAATATCCAGTGAGCGGCAGGGCTCTGTTGAAAACCTTTAAGGAGATGGGCGACACCAGCAGACCACAAATGGTTTCTAACTGCTTCAACATGAAGGCAGGAGGAAGGAAGGCAACAGTAACAGTAACCATTCTAGCCAGAACGGGAAACAGAGACTGCAACTTGCACAGGCTCACCAAAGTTGGACAATAGAAGAGCAGAAAAATTCTGCCTGGTCTGATCAGTCGCAATTTCTGTTGCAACATTCACATGTTAGAGTCAGAATCTGATGTAAGCAACTCTGCCTTGTATCGATAGTTTTTGGTCACGGCGTAAGTGTGTTGGGGATATTTTCTCGCCACACCTCAGACTATTTAGTACAAACTGATCATTTTCTAAACACCGCAGCCTGCTGAGTATTACTGGTGAACATGTCCATCCTTTCATGACCACAGTGTACCCCATCTTCTGATGGCTGCTTCCAGCAGAATAACACAAAGCTCAAATCATCTCAAACTGGTTTCTTCAATATGACAATGGCCTCCATAGATCTCAAATGGACTCCATAATCACCAGGTCTCAATATTTCTTCATATCTGGTTGTTCAGTGATGACGTGACGAATCCTACTTCCGGGCCTAAAGTAGTCTGCGTTTAATATGGCTTTTGTGTTGTTAACATGTTTAATGTTTTGTATTTTCTTCTATTTAATCTCAAAAAGCTCCTAAAACAGTCAGCGATCACTGTTGACCTCCCTCGGCTTTTATTACTGCTAATCATTTATTTAAACTCAGTTTTTAAAACCTTACATGTAACTACAGCCCAGCCCATGCAGCAGTATATGAATGACTAACCTCGTATTGTGGATGGATTATCTCAGTTGTTCTCCTGGCTGAAGTTTGGTCCTTTTACAGCATCCTGCCATGCGATTACATTTGTTCCTGACCACCGAGAACACTCACGTTAACTTTTATCGAGTGGAAAAAAGGTTAGCTTGTTTATGTTATGCTAACATAGCTGTGTCGCTAGCGGTCACGTAGCACATCATTATATAGCAGCTAGCCAAACTTCAGTAACCCTACAAACGTCACTGCTGTTTAGTTTTCTGTCTTCATTTATGTTGGAAGTGATAGCAGAGCTGTACGTTTGAATTTTTTTCCAAAACCCCGCAGTCAGGACATGCTATATTGTATTTAGATAGAAGCTAGCGAGCTAACTTCCTGCTAACTTCTAACGCTGTTAAATGTCATAAATTCCATTTTCATGGATGCCTGGATGTTAAACTCAATTGTTACACCTGGTAGAGCAGAACACTGATCATTTTATTAAAGATGAAAGACTTTAGACAGTTTTTCAACTCTCAGTAATGCCACAGTGATCGTTTGATATATGGAGCTGCAGCAGAGTTTAGGCCCAGACACGGCTAGTGACGTCAGACTGAACAACCGGATTTCTGACATCTTTTCTTCCACTTATCCAGTTTAGGGTTGCAGCGGGGCTGGAGCCTATCCCGGCTGTCATTGGTGTCAGTTTGACATATATGACCAATTTAGAATGAACAATTAGCCTAACATGCACATGCAGAAAAGCGCAAACTCCACAGCGTTTTCAGCCAATCAGTGGATTTGACCTTCTTGCCGCGCTATCAACCCTTATATAGCTGTGTTTTACTGTATGTCCATATTGGTTGAACAGCATAAAGATATGGTTGACTGATCTAAACTAAAATGGTTAAAGTGGGGAAATGAGAACAGAAATAAACATTTAAACTGTAAAGTGTTTCTTCAGCTATAAGCTTTTAAAACACCAACTGATATGGTTACTTTATGTGTACAGTTCTCTCCCATAGTTCTCATTCTGAAATTAAAGTTTGATGGTGTTTAAATCTTTATTTCTTGTCACATTTTGATGTATAATGTAGCCTAATGATTTGGCTTAAAATAACCTACAGGTTCGACTGTTCATCATAACACTTAAATGCTTCCTCGACCGTAGCCAACAGTTTGATGTAATGCACGATCTGCTTCCAAACTACCATCAGCAGCTGCAGTGAGCGTCTCCTTTCCAAAGTTATCCCTTATTTGGATAATGGCGTGCACTTTAATCAACAGCAGCCAGATGTGTTTGTTTTGAAAAGCCTGTCTTACATCAGTTCAGCATAATCCCTAAAAGGACATGTTGGAAAATGGACAACATCCATGTGTTATTGTGTGAAGGTTCCCCACTGATTACTACAGAGGATTCATAGGAAATTCTCTTCATCTTTTACCGTTTCTTACGACATAAATTAGGCCAAAAAAAGAAAATCACTGATGAAAGATTCAAGCAGAGCAGGAGAGAGAATGGGATACAGCTCGTTTCTGAAAATTCAAGCTCAAAGCAGGCAGATGGGCTCATAATAATAAGCCCAGGTATGTGACACAGGAGTTTTGAGAGCTCTTCCATTTGAGAATGACAAAAAATTCTGCTTCTTATCCCGTTATCAAGACTAATAAAAGCATTTTACTGCTCGTTTCCTGCACAAACAATTTCTGAAAATGACCTGTGGCACTTCGTTGGTCAAAGAGTGGAAGATAATGCACCAAGACAAGAGTCTTTGATGACAGATGGACAGACAGAAAAAATCTTTCTGTATTTTGTAGAATTTAATAAGCAGATGGTCGTCCAGTCTGGAATGTTCTATAGCCTGGAGATTGAGCAATAAATTGGAGGAAAAAATCGGAGTAAAATGGAAAAGAGGAAGAGAACGATTCACTGCTGGCTGCCCTGTCATCACTCACAGAGCTGATGACACTGAAAACACAAGAGTAAAGTGCATGATGTATAAGGCACCTGAGGAAAAGACAAAGCAGGAGTCAAACTGTATACTTTTGGGAAATGCAGCATATCCAGATGGCTTGGGTTTAGGGCCGCCTCATGTTCCTGCAGTACAGGACAGTCAACCCCCCAGGTATGTAATGACAGGCCGGGCACAGCAGGACAGGATCAAACCCTCAAGATGGATGAGGTTGTTCCAAGGTCACAGACTGTGGAGAACAGAGGAGGTGTAGGGGGAAAAAAGAGAAGGACAAAGTGTAAAAAACACTCAGGAATCTTTAAAAATTCAGGTGTTAGAGAATTTAATGAAATCAAAAGCTGACCTTCTTCCACCTTTCTTTTTAAATATCTCATCTGAACTTCCATTTGAGGTTTAAAATTGTACTCCGTTACAGATTGGAAGTAACGACCTTATGTTTGTGTTCATGTTCATGGATCGATTAATCAACAAAATCATCACATCAGTTGTAAATAAAAATATAAGTGGCACTCCTATCCTTTCCTGTGAGCAATGAGATTTTTAGTGCTGCTACTTTATTTTGACTGTTTTGAACAGTATTGTTCAAAAGTCTTGAACCACTGCTTATTTATATTTTGCTTCCAAGGAGCCAGATTATGGATTCGTTTGTTAAAGTGGTCTCGAGGAATAGTTTCCAGGTTTTCTGCAGTTTTACTCTGGACTGGCTGGTTTTTGACTCATTTTTAGTTCAGCTCTTGTACTTGATCATTTTCAGAGAATTCTTTTTTGTTCCTTCCTTTGTTAATATCACTGACCTGTGAATCATTCAAACATACAGAGGTGTCAAACTCATAGGATGAACCGGTGTTCTGTAACACCTTAGCAAATAAACTATTTTCAATTGCATGCTTTCGGCACTTTGTCATAAAATCATAGAGTTTGTTTCCTTTTCTTTAGTAAAATTTAAGAAAAATTCCAACGATCACAGAGTTTGACGGGCATAAAATTATATTTTTGCACCAATGAGGTGCTCTCTGCCCTGCAGCTAAGACCTGAAAGTTGCATCTGGAATTAAAGTTGACTCAGACACTGTTCAGTGAAACTGGGGAAATGTATAAACGGCTACTTTATGGAGTGACTCTATTATTCAGATATATTTCCCTATTCACCTGTAACCTCAACAGTGCTTAGTGAGTAAAGAATAGTTAAACCATGCAGGCCTAAAGTGGACAGATGGTGTAGAGGCCAAGTGCCACTCAGCACAGCACGAACGGGAAGGAATAACCCGAAAGATTGAAGTTCAAAGTCCTGATCTCATGGACTCCTCTGGAATATTACAGCAGCCAGGAGGTCAGAACCAAACAGACCAAAGTGCAGGTCACACAGTAAATCTTGAAAATACTCTGATGGATGCTTTATGCACTGACCTCTATATGAGACGGGATGCTGCAGCCTGTTTCGTAATAAAAAGGCTTATTTTTATCAAAGTCTCCTTCGGGATAAACATTGCCCTTGCTTCACCAACTGTTCCCCTGTGGAGTTCATGTTTTTCTTTGCTTTCACTGACATTTCTCCATCTGAAGATCGAGTCCACAGATGGCCAAATAGCTCTTTTTTTGCATCATCTCCTTCTCACTCAGATTTATTTTGGAATCATGAGCACAGCGAAGGGGGCAGGTTCTTTTTGTTGGTGACGCTCTAGCCAGTTTTTTTCCCTTCATATGGTGTTTAGAGCGTGCATGCCTGCAAGCTACACATCGTGCGAGTGTGCACTCATGTGGGTGTGTGCTGTCTATCATGATGGAGAATGCAGTATAGCAAGTGTCATGCTAGTAGAACGAGGACATTAGTTACAGTGGAGACGATGTGCCGGCCTGCCGGTTAACAGATAAGCAGCAGCGAAGAGTTTACTTCATGAAAGGGAAGATAACAGAAGAAAGTGAAGTATTCAGCAAACACACAATTTCAATGCACAAGAGCTGGAGAATGTCAAGTGGAAAGTTGTTTTCCTCAGACAAATATTTTTGACACTGGCTTTAAAATGTGTGACTCAGTGTTCAGATTTTTTTTCACACATCCCAAAAGACATGAATTCAGGCAACCAAACAGAGCAGCAGCAGCAGCTTTAAACAGAATAAAAGGCAAACTTAGAACTCGCAGAGTCAAAAGCAAAGAACTAAATGCTCAGCTTAAAGCGATGAATAATCAGTAGCAATGAGTTTTAAGGAAGATGGCACATGATATCAGTGCTAAGAAGAAGTCAGTTATTCATAATTGAAAACTCCCTGACTTACTGGTTGTTTCATATCTAGATAATTGGCTCTAATTTTTAAGTTAGTACTATAAGAGATTTCATTCTGGCTTTTACTGACTGTCTATATCAATACAGTTATAGTTATGATACAGTTTTTTGACGCCTGTCAAAGTGGAAAATTGCAGGTCACCAAAAGATATACAGGTTCTTGTGTGATATGAAGAAAATTACCCCACAAAGAGGAAACAATACAGTAAATACTGGGATCAAAATGGGTGAAATTGATGGAAAGTGATTGTCAGAGACCTTTGTTCATGTTTCCAGTATTTCCTGTCGTGTTGATGGATGCACTTCACTGAAACCCAAATGACTACTAAATAACAGCTTATACAAGGACAGGACAATACATGAGAATAAAAGACTTTTACATAAACGTCAGCTTCCTTTTACTCACATACAGTAGGCAGAGCGTTGAGAAGGTCACACCGCAGTAAAATATATATCTAACGACACTGCTTTTGACAAGCCATGCCATTTTTTTCCTTCATTACTTTTCAGGACTATTAAAAACACATTTCTGAATAAGAAAAGGAGATTCAAGAGAACGGAGCTCTGCAGTGGTTCTGCTCTACCGCTATAGTGTAAAATAGTTTTTTAGTAAAAGTCTTTCTCTGACTTTGCAGTGGGCATGCAGAGATATGACAGAAAGCAAAACATCGCTGACTCTGCAACTTTACCATTGCATAAAACAACCCCCATTGCCATTACATTGTTGGGTTATGCTAAATCATCCTCATTCAGAACTGAGACTGGGACAAACAGTCTGTCCATCCATCCATCCATCCATCCATCCATCCATCCATGCATCCATCTATCCATGCATCCATCCATCCATCCATCCATGCATCATCTATCCATCCATCCATCATCCATCCATCCATCCATCCATCCATGCATCCATCTATCCATGCATCCATCCATCCATCCATCCATGCATCATCTATCCATCCATCCATCCATCCATCCATCCATCCATCCATTATACATCCATCCATCCATCCATCCATGCATCCATCTATCCATCCATCCATCCATCCATGCATCCATGCATCCATCCATCCATCCATCCATCCATACATACATACATTCGTCCATCCGTCCATCCATCAGTACAATACAATACAATACAACTTTATTTGTATAGCACATTTAAAACCAGAGGTAGCCAAAGTGCTTCACATAATCCAATAAAACAGTAGTAAAGTACAAAAGCAGATAAGCTAGCAGGTGGGAGGCACTGATTAACCAAGCATACAAGTACGCAGATAAGCAACCAAGACTTACCGATAAAAACAATAAAACAATATAAGCAAAAGAGAGGAAAGGCGAGGGCAAGAAAGTACACTTAAAAGGCATGCTCTAGGAGGCTGGGAAGGCTAAGCTAAAAAGGTGGGTTTTCAATCCAGACTTGAAGGTGTGGATGGAGTCAGACTCGCGAATAGTATGAGGGAGGTTATTCTACTGAAGCGAAGGCACGGTCACCTCTGGTTTTCAGCCGTGACCTAGGTTGCACCAAAAGCAATTGGTCAGACGATCTCAGTGTTCTACTGGGAGTATACACACTAAGGAGATCAATCATCCATCCATCATCCATCCATCCATCCATCCATCATCCATCCATCCATCCATCCATCCATTCGTCGTTGAGGTGGTGGTGGGTCTGGAGCCTATCCCAACTACCGCAGGGCAATAAGCGGGATACACCCTGGACAGGTGGGCAGTCTGTTGCATATTGGATAGATTATTAGTAATTAAAAATAAGTGATTAGAAAATATAATTTAAATACCCCTTGAAGTCAGTTATCAAGCAAAAACACCCAACATTTGTTGTTGACGGTGTTTGTGTAAACTCTCTAAATTACATTTCTTGTGTTGAGGATAAGCTGGGCTTATATAAATAATTCAATTAAAAAATAAACAAGTAATAATAATAATAATAATAGTAACAAAATACTTTTAGTTCACTGCAATCAGGAATTCATGTTATGTTGTGCTTTCAGAAAGCCATTGTGGCTGCCTCCCCCTCTTCCACCAGCACCAGCACCCCGAGCCACTTCTGAGCCTCGTTAAATGACTCCATAAGTTAGTTTAATAGAGAGGAGTGCAGGCCCACAGTGAAATATCCACCTTGTCAGTGTGCCACAGCTGGCCCTCAATTTGGGACTGAATAGCTAGCATTTTGTGTTGTTTGCCCATATGTTCTCTGGCTGAGAGGAGTGTGTGTGCGCGTGTGTGTGCTTGTGATTGTACGGGTGTGTTTGCAGTTCCACAGGCTCTTTTGCCTCATGATTGCTTCGGCAGCACTCTACTGCTTTCTCTCCTCTATTTGCAATTGGCATGGAAGGTCACGCATGCAGCACGCTCATACAAACATACACACACAGATACATTCACGCCAGCTGTTTTCTCCTCTCTAAGACAAACTGCAACAGAAAAGCAGCAGACGGGGGGAGATTTCCTCAAACTTTCAAATGTGTTTTTAACCCAAAGACCTCTCAGACTTGCTCAGTGTTTTAGGGTCAGATGAAGACAGCAGGGCTTTGTGCATTCACACTCAATTCCTCCATTCCCTGAGCAATTAGCTCAGGATTAGATTGAGGTCAATACCTTCACCTTCGTTGCATTCCCTTTTTGTGGAACATTTTAATCAATCCAGCCCCTCTACACACTCTGTTTTTATGCCTCAATTTAGATTGAAAATTAAACCTCATTTAATCTGGCAGTTAAGCAGAACATTATTTTCTGCTCTCAGGTGAGATCGTTACATTGTCTTTTTATGCTGAAAGAAATGAAACAAAGGGGCCGCGTGTACTGTACCACTGAACATCATTATCAGCCCCCAAACTCTCTTTTGAATAGGTGATTTAAGCCAGAATAGAAAGGATGATGATGATGAGGAGGACAGTGCTAGACGTGACAGTGATGAAGGTGATGATGATGATATGGGTCAAAACCCTCATGGCCATCAGCAACAAACTGATTTCCTCCCACCATTACTTGAGAAGGAGGCAGAGTGGCTGTCTGCAATACTTTACAGTCCATAGGTTTTACACACCATTACTGACTCTCACTGGTGGGTATTGAACTCATTTGCATGTTATGATACTGCATTAGCTTGATGATCTCAGGCTTTATAGCACATCGCAGAGCATGTGGCTGATGGGGATTTATCCAAAGGTCATCTGTGTGATGTGCACGCCAAGATAACATCAACTTCTGCAGAGCTTCTTGACATTAAGTCACCGATAATCATTAGTTGCGTGCTGGAAGTCAGAACAGATACACAAGTTCATTAAACTAATCTTTTTTTTAATTTCATAAATTAAAAGGTTCTCCCTGGATAATGAGGAGAGATGTTCAATGTCACTAAAAGTTTTCAATAAAAACCATCAGAATTACAGAATATGAATTAATTGAGACAACTGAATATGTGATATTAATCTGCATTGTTTAAAATGCATTCATTCCAGGAACGATTGACTTTTATCTAAAAGGGCCAAATACAGTATAAACCCATCAATAATGAAATAACTGAAATAGTCACATAAGACATGACGCATTACTTTGGCCTAGCCTAGCATCACCTAAATGCTAATGCTGCACAACACTGTTGTTTGATAGCCAAATACTGCATTTTAATGCCAGAAAAAATCTAAAATAATAATAAATACTAATAGAAATCAACGAGATTATTATCTAAATGTCTTTGTTTTCAGTATCTCTGCTTTTACAAAACAATACAGTTGCTACACACTTACCTCAATAAATGTCAAGGACCCTGTGGTTCAGTTATAGCACAGTATGGCACTGCGAGCTAGCGGCTTCCTGTTATGATATGATGGCATTAGAGAATCTCCAGACTGCTTTCCTTTAGTAACACGTTGAAGTAGGTTATGATAACTGTGTCCTGCTGCTCTCTGCTGCCTGTAATGCTGTGGCATTGTTTTGACATTGTAAAGTGAAGTAAAATAAAGCAGCAGTGTAGGCATTCCTATAAAGTTGTCCTCTGTTCTCTAAGCCAGCTAACTGTGTGCTGCCAGTACCTTTCTGTCTTTATCATCATACCATACAGCTTTATTGCAACATCATTTTTTCCAGTAGTGGCTGTTAATGCTGGGTTTAGCATGTTTTTGGCATCAGTGATCAAAATATTGTAAGGTCTGAGAGTGGCCTCCTCTCTGCTCTGTACTCAGGCCTTGGAAAATCTGGCATGTGATGGGAGACTTTGTCCAATCGCCAGATGAGGTGATTGTTGTAAAGAGCGAAAAAGTACGTGTGAGAAAAAACACATGCATGAGGTTTGAATACCACGTTTTTACATGCATTTGAAACGCATTCATTTTCAAACATCTTCTAGATTTCTGCCTACTGAGACTTTCAATTTTAAAATCTATTTTAAATATTTTAAATTACAAATACAGTGACTAAATGTCTAAAAGAAAATATAAAAATATATTTTGAATCAGCTGTAAATTTCTGTTAGCAACAAAGCTGTATCTATAGCTTTGTTGTCATGATGGCAGGAAAACATACCAAACAAAATACAAATAAACAGAAACAGATACAAGTTGCCTTTGCGTCATCAAGATGACACGCTTTTTGAAAGCAAACTTTTTTACATGTCATATAAAGAAATTTTCAAGCATAATTAATGAGACTAGGGTCATTGTGAACGCTAAGCCACTGTCACTGGACACTTGGATAGTTAAATAAACAAAGCCATTGTAAAAAGACAGAAATCCACCTGTGCTTGTCATGCTGTGAGAATGTTTGCATTTGATTTCTGAAAACGGGAGATCGTGCAAGTTGCCTCAGGGAAGGGAAAAAAATCAAGGAAATCAGACTTATGAAAGTATTAAACATGAGATTATTAAACAAAAATTCCAATGGCTTAAATTCTATTTATTTTCTTTCTGGCTGTATAAAATTACTGTACTCACTAATAATTGGCATTCATAAACACATTATTTTGGCTTTGATGTATGTACAATGAATAAGGCTGAAAAACTGTCGCCTGGCATCAAACCACCAGAGAGGCAATAAGGTAAGTATCACTGCCAAGAAAGCCGGTGTGTCTATTAAAGGGAGACAAACTACAAGTGTAGTACTAGTGGTCAAATTTGCTAAATGTAATGTTCTGTGAGGCAAACCAACAGAGAACAGAGATGTGTAGTTTATTATTCCTTACCAAGCCATTAAACTCTGGAGCTATTAAAGCATTTTAGGATAGGATATGTTTCTGAAGGTGGTTGACGTGCATATTGTAGTGAGTTTACAATATGAGGCACCTTCCCCACGGGGTGAGTGACATTTTTACACAAATTTTGTCAGTCCTTCAGAAATCCAAAAGTGTGCTCCCCTGCTTCACCCTGAGAGAGAAACCTGAAGGTTGGAGGATGAGAAAACAGAGTAGGAGATGTGAAGGAGGGGGAGGGAGAGTCGAGGGGGTGAATGTGACTGTGCAGAAAGTGGCTTGGAAGAAAAGCAGCAACAAGACAGAGACGGAGGAAAATAACATGAAGATGAAATAAAGCGTTAAATGGCTGTGAGGATATTTAGCGTCTCCTCCATGTAAAAGAAGGTGATGAAAACCTTTTGGCCTCTTCATCACAGTAAACGTTTATTCTGACACAATAGAATAACAAATACCTCTTTCACACCTTTCTTTCAAACACTGTCCTCCACAGAAGTATGCACAGCTGTCATGTTTGATGCTGTCAGGAAACATGTGCCACAGTCTGTAATGTAAATCAATGCACATGTGTGCAAAATTATTTCTGTGTGTACTCTGTGTAATGCCTGTAGAGCTTTATAAAAGTCCAGATGTTAACTGATGTGTCTTGGATGTGCAGAAAACAGGGAAGAGCTTAGAAATGTAGAGAAATCAGAGAAGTCGACTCTAATTATTATTTTTACATTTTCAGTGGGTCAAATAAAAATGTGGAATGTAGAGGAAACCAAAAATACATCAATAAGAGAGGGAAGATTAGACTTTAATTCATCAGGTGGAGGAGACAAGAGTATCTGAACCCTCTGCCTGAATATTAAAATAGAAAGAAACGCTCAAAAACATCTTACTTTACTGTTATTTGAGAAGGGCTGAATCAAATACATTATTACACAAAACCCATATTTATTTTTCCCGTTACATTGCTTGTTATCCCTGATATGTGGCAAAGAATGACAAGGTAAGGTTACAATGCTTCTTCTTGTGTCATCAATACGAGAGCTGGAAGAGAGACAGTTGTGTTTGTTTAATGGGCACATGGTCATTTTGGACTCTTAACGCTTCTTTTATAGAAAAAAAGAACCTGCCCACAAGGAGGAGCCAAATGTTTTATGGTCAGACGAGAGAAAGATTGGGATACTTGGCCACAATGACAAGCTGTATGTTTGGAGGAGTGAAGGTGAGACTTTAAACCTAAGAACACTGTCGAGCATGGTGGTGGTAGCATCACACTCTGGGGTTGTTTTACTGCCAGCTGCAGTAGTGATGAAGGAGGACTCTACCTCTAAGTTCTTGAACTTCACATGAAATCAGAAGCTCGATGGTTAAAACAACACAACAGGACAATAATCCCAAACACATGTAAAAGCTGATTTTGGCTAACATTAAGCTTCTTGGATAGCCTCGCCAAAGCCCTGATCGCAAACCACTCAACATTTCTAACTAGGCTTAAAAGCCAGTTCTGCCAAGAAGAGTGGTCAAATATCCAACCAGAATTATTCCACAAGCTTGTTGGTGGCTACCAGAAACATCTGGTCACAGTGCAGTTTGCTTATGCACATTTAACCAAACATATTGGGAGGATGTGTCTGTTTGGGCCTGTTTGTATATTTACTTTGTGTGTGGATGAGAGAAAATCCAAAATAAATTCAGTGTTTGAAAACACATAAATGACTGAAAATGCAAAAAAGCTGCTTTACAGATCACATACTGTACACATACATGTGCTTGTACAATACTATTTATACACGGACACACAAAAGCACACTTAGTCACCATTATAAAGCCCACATGCTCGCACACACACACACACACACACACACACACACACACACACACACACACACACACACACACAGTGCACACTCCTATCTGCTGCTGTAAACAACTCCTCAACCTTTTTCCAGTCTCAAATCCTCTGTGTGATTTACCTGCCCACATGGACGGCTTGCATGGAAGCATCATGAGGCCAGACACGCACAATTGCACACTTACTGTCTCTCTTTTCTCTCGCTCTCCACTGATCTCAGAGACGTGGAACAGAGAAAGAACGAGCGGCTGAGTGAAATGGACAGAGTAGACTTCTCCCTCCCACACACCTAGCTTTCTATAACAGTCTCCTCTGCTGTATCACTGCAAGCCTTTGTGGACCTCTTGTTCCCAGTGTGAATCATTAACTGGCTCTACAAGCCCAGACAGGCGAGTGAGAGGAGAAGAGAGCATTTCTCAAACACTCGGCTTAAAAGCAGAGAACTTCTCTTTTGTTTTTTTGCTGCACTTCTCGCTCTCACTTTCCAACAAGTCATGCAAACACAATGAAATGTGCAGGGTGTGTGTTTTGGTGAAGCGGGGTAGTCGTCATGCTCGATCACAGTCTGCTCATGAGATACATTTACATTTACGTGGCCTTTTGTCGTGCTGCTTCCTCTGCTTTGTCTCTTATGAACGTTGAGCCAAAAAAGAAATCTAACACTGGGCAATTCAGAAGATGGAAATCAATAAGAGATACCACAGGTGAGTGTGTGTTCTCATGTATATTTGTGTGTGTGTGTGTGTGTGTGTGTGTGTGTGTGTGTGTGTGTGTGTGTGGAGCATTGGAGCATTAGGGATTATCCTTTTACTGCTACTCTGCTTTAAAGCATCAGGCTCTGATTTCATTAAGCTTCTGCAGCCAGAGAGTCTCAGCGTACTGAGGAAAAGGCTGGATGGGTTTGTGATCTTCCTCGCTGCTCTCTGCACAACAGTGGAAACCTGACTTATTAATGGCACAGTCTGAGTCAAAGGACTGACAGCAGGGGTAACCACAAGGTGATTAGCACACACCAATTCAGGCATTATTCTCATCAAACATGCTTAGGATATATGGTAGTTTGAATAAATCCCTGAAATGGAAAACATTTAATGGGACGTCCATGCAAGTAAATGACAAAGTATTCAGCTCCATACGGTCAGTGTGCTGAGCTGCATGTTGGGAGTCATGGTCAAAACCATAAATTATGCATTTGCTGTATGTTACAGTGAGCCACTTATTCAGAGAGTGGAAATCCTTTCATTATCTGATTATTATGGATCCCTCGTTCTTTGCAGCATGTGATATTTGACTGTTCTTCTATCCACTGATGGCCTCTAATAATCTGGTAACACTAAACGTAGACAGGAATTCTGAGCAAGAATTGGTAACTTGGCTGTTTGTACTTTTAAATCATCAGTTTTTTAAAAATCATCCTGCTGGTAGTACTGCATGTGCAAAGAGCCACACACTGGATTTAAAAATATGTGCATGTGAGTGACCATCACTGCATATTTTTTGATTTGTCGTTTGACCTGGATCCTTCACCTCCCAAACTGATGATCCAAAGGCTCTGCTATGTTTGACCCTGGCATGGCTCATAGTGTCATCGACTCACTTATTTTGTCTTTTAACAATCAATGTAAATCTATTTTAGATACAGTGGCACCTCTGAAACAAAGTGTTGTCTATTCTTCAAATTTCTGTCCCTGAATAAATGAAAATAATCGAAATTTTAGGCGATATTGTTGCAAGTTAGAACGTTTATGGAAGGCTTCCAAGCTTGAGGTTCATCGGGTTCATCTCAAGGAATCAATGTTCTCACTTAACAACATGATAAAAAATGCCAGAACTGAATATTTAGCAAATGTTATAGCTTCAAAAAAGAACAATCCTAAAGTGTTGTTTGATACAATTAAGAATATTGTCTGATATTCCTCGTGTACCACCCATATGGAAAAGAAATAGTAAAAACTTATAAAAGACTTGCCTAAGATGTGGCCTACTTCATATAGTGAATCATATAAGGCTTATATGATTTACTCATGAAAGTGGCCACTTTCTCATTACTTTCAATTTTTTTTTTTTTAGAAAGTATCCAAAACATACAAGTTTCTACTAAATCTGATTGTAATGGATTTTTGAACTGTGCAGAAAACAGGGAAGAGATTAGAAATGTAGAGAAATCAGAGAAGTCAACTCTAATTATTATTTTTACATTTCCAGTGGGGCAAATAAAAATGTGGAATGTAGAGGAAACCAAAAATACATCAATAAGAGAGGGAAGATTAGACTTTAATTCATCAGGTGGAGGAGACAAGAGTATCTGAACCCTCTGCCTGAAGAAACGCTCAAAAAAATCTTACTTTTGGATTTTTGAACTATTTTCTAAATAAGCTCGCTGCCATCAGGTCTAATGTTTCTCCATCATCCTCTCAGCATCACGCTGACACTTTGCTTACTTCTCATACCTGGACCTCTTTTGCTCCTGTTACCTTACAGGACATCAGTGCTCTGCTTGGGCATATGAAACTGACCTTCATGTACTTTCTCCTTCATTTTGCATTAGTGTGTTTGACTCTATTGGTATTGTGGAAATAATTAATACTTCTCTTTATACTGAAAAAACCACTGAAAACTCCAATCATCTCTCCTGATTGGCAGAAAACTGAAACCACTATTTCTGAATTCCTTCACAGAGAAGCCAAAAGAAGTGAAGAACTAACTACAATGCAGGACTGTCTGAGGCACACTTATCCTTACTGGTAAATTATACTGGGTTTTTACAAAAGCTGGGAAAACTGAGTAAATACTGCTCTGCTGATGATTTCCATCCAATCTCTCAAACTGAGCTGGTTCACTGAGACACAGGAAAGTGAAATAAACCAATATTATCCTTCATGCTTAGTTAACGTTGTATAGAAATCTCACCAGTGGCAAAAAGGGTTTATCATTATTTGCCATATTTCAGATATAAATATGAATATGTGGCAGAGTTTATGAAACTGTAATAGCTTGAATGATTTTCTGCCCTTAATATTAAGAATGACTCATATGGGAACCACTTGTTAACTAAATTTATTGATAAAATTATTGTTTCTCTATGTGGACGGACTTCAAAGGCTGTGTGAAGTTTTTAAACTTTTTAAAAATTTATTACCATCAATGCAAAATAGATATTATATTAAATTCAGTTATCACAATAAAAGCAAATAGTATTTTTATATTTTAAATTTGTGCACACAGTTTGGTATACAGCGCTGTCACAAACCATTTCCCTCCTTGCTGATTTCTTTTTTTCAGTATTTTTTTAGTTGTATCACCGTTTCAGATCAAAACTAACTGATGTAAATATGAAATGCAGTTGCTGAAATATAATTTTATTTATTAGAATCTACCTTGGGTCAGTGTTCATGGTTCAACAATGAGGAAGACAGTGGGCTAAAATGGCATCCATGTGAGAGTCCCAAGGCAAAAACCACTGCTGACCAAAAAGAGCACAAAGACTCATCTGACATGTGCAAAAAAACAAACATCTTAATGATCCTGAAGACTTTTGGCAAAATATTCAGTGGACTAAGAAGACAAAAGATGAAGTTTTTGGAAGGTTTGTTTCCTGCTTCATCTGGCATAAAACTAATGCAGGAGTTCAGAAAAAGAACACCACACCAACAGTCAGACACGGCAGTGGTAGTGTGATGGTTCACAACCCGGGTGGCCATGACATTTGTTCTCTCAAGTGCACTCAAGATATGAAGCAGGACAATGACCGTAACTCACCAGCAAGTCCACCTCTGAATGTCTTTAAAAACCAAAATCTGTCATGTTGAGGCTGTGTGCAGGCAGGAGAGGTGGACCCAAAGTGCAGACTCTGGAGACAAAATGTGAACTCAAAAAACAGCTTTAATGCTGAACTCAAAGTAACAAACAATAAATACAAAGAATAAAGTCAGGCAGGCAGACAGAACACACGGCATGAATGAGGGTAGATCACGACACGGACAGATGAAAACACAGGGCTTAAATACACAAAGGGAGCAATCAGTGAATGAGAGACAGGAGGGAAACACAGCAGGGACAAATCAGGCCTAACGAGACAGGGGAAGCAGAACCAGGCACATTAACATAACATTAATATTAATCCTTCGGGATTAATAAAGTATTCTGATTCTGATTCTGATAAGACATGGACCTTCAAAGTAAAACAGGAAACACAACACAGAGACGCGGACTTGACGAGGGGAGACAGCAACTATGGATCACAGACAGAAAACCACAAGACTAAAACTGTAACAAAACCCACACAAAGAACCTGCACTTAAAATAATCCAATAACCCATAAGACGAAGAAAGCTAGAATATAAAGAAATAAACAAAATCAAAGAACCAAAAGCACAAAACACTGGGTCGATGACCCAGGCACCCTAACAAAATGATGGTTTTAGAGTGGTCCAATAAATGCCTAGACTTCAATCTGATTGAAATTCTTCGGTATGATGTTAAACAGGCCGTTTGTGCTCTTAAAGCAATTCTGCAAAGAAGATTTGACCAAAATTCCTCCACAGCAATGTGAAAAGCTCGTTGCCAGTTATCACAAAACACTGATTTGAGTTCTTATTGCCAAGCTTGGCTCGACCAGTTATCAGTTTTAAACAGACTGATTCATATAAAGCATTTTTGTACTCAGTCACTCAAAGTGCTTTATTCAACATGCCTCATTCACAGATTCAGGTTGATGTTTTCTGTCTGACATTCGCCCTCCAATGAAAACATCAGAGAGCAACGTAAGGTTCAGTATCTTTGTCCAAGGATACGATACCATGCAGACTGGAGCAGCCAGGAATCAAACCACCAACCTGTCAGTTAGCACATGACCTGCTCCACCTAGTATTATTTTGATTGCTGACAATTCTTTTTTGTTGTCACACAGGGTCGGGAATGTTTGGATCACCATTTTTTAACTTTTGTTCTTTCGCTGTATTTGTGGTTTAGTTTGTTATTTTTGCCTCATTTTAGACATTTATTGAATGTAGACAGCTTATCATGATGAGTGACAAATGTTGGGGCAGAAGCTTGGCCATCTGAGTGGGAGGAGGGCAGGATTATATATAGTATAGACATGTATATGTATATATGTATATAATTCCCTCTTCAAAGTGAAAAGTTGTGAATCACACGCTGAAAGGAACTCCGCTGGCAGTTGAACATGGCTTTCAGCCAGCTTGTTTATTTCTTCATGTAATATCCAGAGAGAAAAATAAAAAGTCCACTGATTAAACTAGAGCAACATGATGCATTATTTTGGATTTGCATCTTTTGATTGTCTATGTGAACTGTATTTCAGAGGGTCGTAAACTGCAGATGTAAACCAGAAGGTTACAAATGAGCCAATTACTGCATTCTGTAAAATTGAAGATATTGTTTACTTTGGAAAAGGAACAAGACCTCGTTTGTTTTGTAAATAAGGATGAAAGGAATAGAAATGATAGAAATTTGTTGAAAAAATACCAGGGCTTCATTAAAAGTTGTTAAAATTCTCTTTTTCCTCTTCTTCTTTTCTTGCTTTTCTTTCTTTCTGACACTCGTTGTGAACAGTAGGTTCTCTGTTGAACCATCGAGTTTGCCTGTGGCTCCGAGTTGCCTTGTTTGGAGTCTTGTGGCAGAACAGCTGCCTCCCTAGAATAGCTCTGCCCATCCATATGTTGATGCACTGTGCAGCATTTTTGTACCATTCAACAGTGAACAATAATCATAGGTTAATTATAATTAAATATGCCCTCGTCTTGATGTGTGCACAGTGTAATTTGAGTAAATGAGAACAAAAGCAGTGAATGAAAGGAAACCTGGAAAGACTGATTAAAGGAGCGTGAGCGACCTCGTGTACATTTTGCCTCTAAGGAATTCGAGTGGACTGTTTTATCACTCGAGCTCTTCTTCTCACACATGCATGCACAGCCTTTTTCCTCATAAAACTTTGCAGGCGTTGAACATTGTTTCCTCGATGAGTTCCAGTGCCAGAGTTTGAAAGAACACACTTCAAACAGCCAAAATTACACGTATTGTTCCCACGCTCAAAAGCTGCTGTCATGCATACAAACAGAGATGCACAATCCCATTCTTACTCCCAGGGTGTCAAATGGTGACAGGTGATGTGCATCAGGTTATGCAAATAATAGGTCTACACATCTGAACTCTTGGTCAGGACCCTGATCTATGATGCTGGAGTCAACTTAGGACAAAGAACGAACACTTCACAAAGGCACTCAAAGAAAACCCTAATACAGCTGCTATAGGCAATACTCGGATCAATCGTTTCCACTCTCCTGTTTCCTGTCAAGGCTTTCTGTTTGGACCATTAATCGCAATCAATTTTAAAACAGGACTATATGTAAGGTATGATGTATTATTGATGGCTGGACCTCAAAACAAACATTTCACTCAAGCAGAAACCCACTGAGCTGAATGAGTTTTTGAATTATATTGATTGTTGTTCAAATTGGTGTTGAAGCTGCAGCTGATCGTAGTGTTTGGCTGAAAGGGCGACAGAGTCACATAGAAAGGTGAGAGATGACTGAGTGGAAGACGTCTTCATTTTTTACCACCTTCTACCTTTGACTTGTCTTGTTATTCTGTTTGCGGCGGACGTGTCTGCCTCTGCCTGTTCCACTCTGCTCTTCTTAGATTAACTAGTGTTACAGTTTCAGCTCAGAGCTCGAGTAATGAATGTATTGATGAGGACACGTGTGCATGTCCTTTTACTGGTGAACACACGCAAACACACTCTGAAGTCTCAAGGCCTCAGAAACTCACAAAATGATCTGGTCTCATCAGAAATTTAGTGAATGCTGACTGAAACGTCCCACAAATCTCAAATCCACGGCACAAACACAAGGTGTGCTCGGAAATATTGTGTGAGACCTGATTCAAAGGTAGTTGTCCCCCTTAACGTCGTCATCTTGTGCACCTCTGTAAGCCTTTTTCACCACTTTCATGTGAACGTCTGCTGTTAAACCACCAACCTCACAGAGAACAAACATCAAATTCTTTGTCTAACAGACGAAACTTTTATGTTGACAATCAACTCTGTCGAGATTTGCTGTATCTCTGACTACAGTCCAGACATCAGTTTTGATTTCTTCACGGCTCAGGGAAGTGTAGGAATAATGGGATGTGACCAAGAGCAAGGTCCTTGATTCCTTCAACAATCGCACATTCCCCACAGTCAGGCTGTCAGTGCTTAAAGGAGGCAGACTTCAATCATGTATGTGTTTTGCTTTTTTGATGGGCACGTTTGCACAAAGCTTAGCTTTAAAACTGTAAATTTTATGTAAATTTCAGTTTAGTTTATAACTTTAGAAACTTGTTTCTTACTGGGTTTTGCTGATACTGGTGCGTAATAATCAGCAGGTTGATAAGCAGCACTGTCCCAGGTATAATGTGAACCCTGAACAGTCGATAACATTATGGGAAGCACTCTCTCATACCGGGAGAGTGGATCTCGTCAAAGAGAGAGGCTATTAAGGTCACATTTCCTGTTGATCTTATCAAAGCATAAAAACAAAGGAACTATATTTTCACAACTCAGGGCACGTTATACCACAAAGCAAAGTGAAATAATAATGGCGACAAAACACACTGACTGCTTGTTAACCTTTATATTCCAATTCAATTCAGTTTTATTTATACAGCTCCAAATCACAACAACAGTCGCCTCAGCGTGACCCTATAATCATTTCAGTGTTTTACTGTGTAAACGTTTTTGGTAGACCCTCATTTTTCGTATTTGGTTTCTGTTAAGCACTGTTAACTTTAAATTAGCTGTAGTCATAATTAAGGCATCTAAATTATTTTAGTTTTAGTCGATCATATGTACCAAATATCATTGTCATAGCAGACGAAACCTAAAACTGACTAAATATAAAGTGTAAAAGATTGTTATGTTTTTACCAGTGAGAGTTGCTCCACATAGCAAAGTGTCTTATTTTTCTATACAGTGCAATAAGTGTCATCATCTTTTTTTATTCTCATGCATTAGTTTTTATTTAGTTATCGTCTTGTTCTTAGGATGGAAGGAAAACAGTGAAAAAGGCTGTTGTTGTTGTATTATTATAATGTGTTCTGAATAAAAGCTACATTATAATATATAGAATTAGACTGAAAGTCAATGTTGACAGGTCATATGGAGCGATAATCCAAATTCAAATTGTCATCAGTGCATGCAGCACAGAGCTGGGTGGGACAGAGGTACGAACGCGAGCGTCTGCAGCATCGATAAAAAACCTACCGGAGGCTCCGTCATGGTTGGGGCTGCATTTCAAAGGTGTTGGAGATCTTGTCAGAACTGGTAGAATTAGGAAGCCAGAAAAATACCAGCCAGATGTTAAACTATGATGTAACGCCATCTGGAAAGTGTCTGATTAGCAATGGCTTAATTTCTCAGCATGACAGTGATCCCAGACACACTGCCACTGCAGTAAATGTACACCTGAATAGTCCCAACATCCAGAGAAAAACACCGAATGTTCTTCAAGAAGACTGGAGAACTGTTTTAGAAGACTCTTAAATAAATGACAAGTACTCTTACTTAAGTTAAGGGGAAGGTGGTCATGCCAAATATTGACTTTCAAGTTTGTTAGAAGCGTACAAACTGCATTCCAATGTTTCAAATTTCCAACAAATCATTGCACCAATGTCCTGTTTTCCCAACAAAAGATGAAGAAATGAGGAGTGGCTAAGAGAGTTTTGAACAGTGTGCTGATCCCTGCAGCCGTGAGTTGGTGTGAAGCTCAGACTGAATCCAAAAAATACTACAAACTTCAAACTTTCACCACCCCAGTTTTCATCACGTTACACAATTGACTGTATATATGACACAGATAGAAACTTCAATAATATCACACAATATGGCACTGTAGACATTTTACCTTGTTATTGACACTTTACACTGGTCAAATAAACAGTTTACAGTGTTGCTGTTTTTCTCCTCTGTTAGTGTGGCTTAACTTTCTGGCTAAGTCTATTTTTATCTTTAATTACTCACCTATTTTTATTTATTCATTCTATTTATTTATTGTTATTTTTATCCTTAGAGAAAGCCGGACTGAATTTCATTTTACTTTGTATAATGACGATAAAGGTCACTGTTTCAAACAGGAGTGGGACAGGCTTGAAGATCTTCACAAGTATATTTGCACAAAAGGTTCAAAAACACCTCAAAAGCTAAAGTGGAATTATAGGATAATGACAGTAGCACTAACTGTGACTCATCACTTTCATGATGATGCTGATGGTCTGTCTGATGACTCACTTGTTTTATCTTTGTTGTGTCCACAGATGATGTAGGCGTTTAACACTATCAAATCAAAATGCTCAAGAAGTGTTAGAAACAGGCTTTTCAGTCACAGCAAAATACTGAATTTTGTGCATCCTGTTAGAGCAAACGGGACAGAGAGGGGCAGCAGCAGAGTACCAAACTAATAAGGCTGTCAGTAATAATAACATACACGTAGTTGTCACAGTGAGCCAGACTGCAGGCCAGCTACACTTAATGCATTTACATCCAAATGAGTGAGACCTACAGTAAGATGCTGGGGCCTGTGATAAGTCGCACATTAACCCGACACGAGCGTATGCTTTACTGTTGGACGCTGTGCTGTGATGGAGGCGCTCAATAACCCAAACTCGTTTGAGTCCTCACCTTCTACCAGAACCTTCTCAGCACTCTGTCTTCCCCTTTTCTCCTCTCTGTCACGGAGACTGATTTCACTTGTCTATATTTCCTCACCCTTCCAAATCCAGGCACAGTTAGGTTAAAATATGACTTCTCAAGTTGAGTTATAACATGCTGACATGTTTAGAGGGGACACTCTGATTAACAATGAGGGCAGCTAATGCTCACACACCATGCTGCCCAGATTAAACAGAGAAAAGTGCAAACACATGACTGGAAAGACAGCGGCACGCACTGCAGCCACAGGCAAACATGGCCGCGTATGAGCAACATGACAGAGGAATGTTTATGTAACATTTCACACCATATGTCTGCTTATTAGATTAGAGATAAGCTCGCAGTGTCATGGACCTGCAACCCATCCAGATGTGATAGGATCTAGCCCCTCCACCGCCACAGTTGGATAAGCAGTTAAGAAATGCATGGTTGGTGGTATGATTTTAATTATAATCAAAAGCTGAAAAGGTATGGGTGAATATGTACTTCTCACCTTACTATTAACTTTAAAAGCTGCATAATAAATTAAGGTGTTAGTTAGTATTCTGAGTCTACAATAACATTGAGTCTGCAAGCTCTCACAACAGGTCTGATCCATGCTTCTCCAAAATTTTGTCTGCACCATTAAAGCACAAATGCACACAATAAATCAAGTATAATATTATAATCAGAATTTATCAGAATGCAATGATTTGTCTTCCTTCTCTCACCCCAACCGGTCGCAGCAGATGGCCCCGCCCCTCCCTGAGCCTGGTTCTGCCGGAGGTTTCTTCCTGTTAAAAGGAAGTTTTTCCTTCCCACTGTCGCCAAAGTGCTTGCTCACAGGGGGTCATATGATTGTTGGGTTTTTTTCTGTATGTATTTTTGTAGGGTCTACCTTACAATATAAAGCGCCTTGAGGCAACTGTTGTTGTGATTTGGTGCTATATAAATAAAATTGAATCTGTATTTTATTTATAATAAAACATAGAAAACATATCACTTATTTAAACAAAGGAAATGTGCCATTTTAAGAAAAAAAAAGGTCATTTTGAACTTTCTTGTCTGATATAACATTCTAGCTGCTTCTTTGTTGTATTTATGTCTTGTTATGCCTGAAATGTTTTCTGCAGGTGAAAGGTCAGGACCAGAGTCAAGCCACTTCAGTGCAGTATGATGATTAGCATGGTGTTGCTGAAACATGCATAAAGACCTGATGTATGTGTTGCTGTATAGCCTGTGTATACCTTCCAGTATTGATGTTGCTTTGCCAGATGTACAAACTGCCAGTTCTGTAGGCACCTCCATACAATCAGATGTACAGGTTTCTGAGACCTGATAACTAAACAGATGATCTCTCTCCTGTTTAATCCAGAGGACATGGAATCCATACTTTCCAAAACTAATTTCAGATTGTGATTTGTCTGACTGCAGAACAGTTTCCACTTTGCCTCAGTCCATTTTAAATGAGCTTTGGCCCAGAAGAGACAGCGGCATCTGGATCATTTTCACAAATGGCTTCTTCTTCTTTGCATGACGGAGCTTTAACCTGCATCTGTGGATGGCATGGTGAACTGCGTTCACAGACAGTGACTCCTGAATGTGTCCCTGAGCCCGTAAAGTGATTTCCATGAGAGAATCATGCCTGTTTGTAATGCAGTGCCACATTATACCCAATCGTGTTGCTGAACTTCCAGTGAACCTCATTAGTTTTAAAATGTTCTTCACCTAACTGTGTTTCTGATAACAAAGTTACATGAGTCATGTGGGTACTCTTAAATGCACAGCCCAAACTAAATGTAACAGGATTGTAACCAAGCAAATAGAACTCAGTAAAATATGGTCTTCCCTGGTGCACTTTATTGAACAGTTCTTGAATATACTGAAGATTTTGTTGTTACAAAGGAGAAGAACTGAGTAGGAAAGCATCTATCCTTTGCTAGATTTTTCAACTTGTAAGTACCTCCTAATTTGCAAAAAAAGCATATATTGTAAAAGCTGGAACCTACTACCTCCCTCCCTCAAAGCCAACCCCTGTTTCATAGGTTATCAGCCTGTTAAATTGCTGTTATCAGTTACTGTCGCTGTCATAATATCAGTAAGCAGCCCTCTCCTTATGCTCCCTGGGTATCCTGAGCAGGCTGCTATTTTATGGTGGTGGTACTGTGTTGCTGAACCAAAATTAAGAGCTCACTTCAAGTTTTTTCCACTTTAAAAGGGCAAAAAATTCCCCTGGATCTGGAGGCGTCTCTAGTGGCAGTGGCATAAATCATCAGATGAGCTTCTTGAGGAAAACTTTCGGCCTTTTTTTTATTCAGTTAGACATGCTTCTTTTAGGGTTGTGTTCCGTCTGACCCTGTTCCCCGAGCACCAGCAACACCTCCAGTAAGCTAATAGGTAACCAGAGAGGAATGTGATTTAGCAGCTGTTTGCACACATGTCATATCCTGGCTGCGCAGTACGCCCGACTCACAGGCACCACTTAAACACAGCTTTATTGCTGGTGTGCAGGTGTTTCAAAATGACACTAAACTAAACTGGAATTCTGGAACATAAACATACAGAGAAACACACGGGGAGATACACAGCATGAATGAGGGAGAACACGACACTGAGCTGAGGGAACCAGAGGCTTAAATACACAACATAGTGACGAGGACACAGGAAACACACGGGGAACACAGCTGAGACAAATGAACATAACGAGACAGAGGAAGCAAAACTAAACACACTGAACATGAACAGCAAGACCGTCAAAATAAAACAGGAACATAAAGACACAAACTCACAACATGATACAGGAACATGCAACAGAAAAAAAAAGAAGGGAAAAAGAGGGCGAGGGAGTGCAGGAGAGAGACATGACGGGCTGGGGAAACATGGGAATGAACACAAGGAAGGGAAACAAGACACAAAGACCCACACAAACTCAGACACACAGAGAGGGACACAGGGGACAAAGACACAAGGGGAACCTAAATGTATAAGAAACTAACATGGAAGAAACTCAGGACTAACTACATGAGCCTTAAATAATTGGAGATTTTTTAATCGGAAACTAAATGTAACAGGATTGTAACCAAGGATTGTATGTTTATCGGAACTTCAGGAGCGGGATCACGCCTCCAAACACGCTCCTTCCAGTTCTCATCTATACAGGTTCCCCCAGTTCTACAAGCTGTTCATTCTCGTTTACGTGCTCCACCCTACCTCCCCTTTAACTTCTTCACTTCTATTTCGTACATGAGGATCTGCCAGGCCCGGGAGCTGCCGCCAGTCCCCTTCGAGGCCTTCCCCAAACCGCAGCTCAATTTATGTCCAAGTCATTCACCTTTACCACTAAAAGTCTGTCAAACCTAAAATGAGGACGTGGGCCCAGCGAGTGAATAAACATAAAAAAAAAATGTCACCAAAGCACTAGAAACTCAAAATGCTGCATCAAAAGGACCCAGAACCATGACAGCAGCTGTTTGTCATAGAAACCTCTTCTACTTTTCTCCTTCTTCAGGTTATTTCACTTTAACTAGACTCTCAGTTCATGGTGCTTGAGTCACAGTGTCAAACAAAATTATTTATATACAATATTTTGTATTGAATGAACACTTTATTTCCAGTAGTTGTTTAAAAAGTTGTCTGCTTTTTGTAGATACAACACTGGTTTGTTCCCTGAGTTAGTTGCCTTTAGGTGTCTAAATGAAAACAATGGAAGACCTTCAGAAAACTGTGAGAACTGTTATAAAATGGTAAATGGCCTGTATTTATATAGCGCTTTAATAGTCCCTAAGGACCCCAAAGCGCTTTACATATCCAGACATCCACCCATTCACACACTGGTGATGGCAAGCTACATAGTAGCCACAGCCACCCTGGGGCGCACTGACAGAGGCGAGGCTGCCGGACACTGGCACCACCGGGCCCTCTGACCACCACCAGTAGGCAACGGGTGAAGTGTCTTGCCCAAGGACACAACGACCGAGACTGTCCAAGCTGGGGCTCAAACCGGCAACCTTCCGATTACAAGGCGAACTCCCAACTCTTGAGCCACGATCGCCCGACTGTTGCTCATGATCACTAAAGTCTGACTCCCTGATAGAGAGAAACTAAGGTTGGCCCAAGACTTTTGGACAGTGTTATGTTTATTGAGTCTATTCTGTATAGTTTAGCTTGATATGAATTCATTTGACATCCATATTTTTTCTTCCACTTTATTAAATCATGAATGTGAATAGTAACAACATAATGACGTCAGAGATATGCTGATTGGTGCATGACAACTATGCCCACGCTGTCGAGTATCACGTCCTCAGAATATATAATATGTAATGGTGTTACAGGCTGAAGCAAGAGACAAGAAAAGTAACTTTTGCATGAGCATCCGATCCCTGCAGCCATGCGTGGATTTATTTTCAGGGATGTGTAAATCCGTACACCACTGCCAAAGTTTAAAATCCGTTCAAGAGTCACGCTGACCTCAGAAATGAAGCAAGAAACTAGCAAGAAGCCCATGTTTTCTATTATTTTTTATGTGTGTGTGTGTGTGTGTGTGTGCATTGAAGTTTACTTGAATGGAAAGAACAAAATCATTTTACTCACAATTTCACAGCTTAAAAGTAAAACCTCACATTAGTGCTGCTTAATACTCCTCATGTAGCAACTTCATAATACTGACGAACACAGAAAGAATCTAATGTGTGGGAACGTTAACTAAAAGGCACGACATGAGTTGTGAAACCAACTAACTCCATCTCTCAAGAGAATCAATATCTATTTAATTAACATAATTAATTAGCCAGGTAATCACCTGGATAGATTAGGTTCTTTCTTCTTCTTGCCAGAGATGCTATCACTGTATTAAGAGCTCTGTTTTGATCCCAAGGCACGATACTGTGTATTGTGTTTCCTGTAACAAGATATAAGAGGGAAGAATACCCAAGTAAGAACTCGAGAGTGTAATGAGAGTCACTGTGTTTCCAACCATCCAGATACTGTTTCTTTGGTTACTCTTTAGAAAGGAAACTTCAGGGATGAACTCACGGTACAGGGGTGGAAAAACACCGCTGGCAACCTTTGACCAAAGCTCTGATGAAACAGGCTACACCTCAGTAACTTCTCTCAAATAACTCTTGCACAGTTATGTGGCAATTATTTATTTTGCAGGTTACACCGTCATCGAGGACATAAAAAATAGACTCCCCCAGTGCTTTTACTTGATTTGTTATCATCTCTAGAATCTGGAATGTAGCAGTGTGAATATATGAGCCAAGATTTGAGGAACAGGTCAAAAGTAATTTCTAAGCTTTGCCTTTTTTAGCTGAGAAATGGCTCCAGAATGAGATCATTCATCTCTCTGGGCCAAGAACAGCAACATCTCTGCATTTTTACATCTCCTCTTTTGGGTGATGGCAGCTTCTTGCATCTTTGGGTTCTTACAATATGCAGAAGCAAAGCTTTCAGCCAGCAGCTGAGACACAGATTGAGTGTTGAGTGTTTTTCCAGTGGTTGCTTGATAGTTTTGGAGCAGTCTTTTTAAAGATAGCTTCCCTGTGAAAAGAAGGGAAGAAAAGATGAGGGTGGAGGTTTCCGATGGGTTGCTTATTTTAAATCCTCAGGCTCTCACCTTGGCGGGGGTATGTTATCAGTGCTGATTACGCAAAAACTACTACTACCAAAATTCATTCAGAAGTTGGCAGAGTAACAAAGTGCCCTTTCAACTTTGCTTAGTGGTTGTAATTGAAATAAGCCCCTCAGAGGGCCCTGCAGTTAACCTGAATATTAACTACTTGACCTACCATATTATTCCTCCCATATAGAAGCTGACTTTAATTACTTAAAAGTAAATTAGTGATGTGGGCTGGATCCGGAAGAAGACAGAGCAAACTGGAATCTTTGAATGGATGTGACCGAAGCGGGATGAAAAGAAGAAATTTAAATGAATGTCAGGGATGGACACACAGCGAAAACAGAGACAGCGGTGAGCTTTGCCTACCACGCAGTCCGCTGTATAGGATTTTCTTTTATGCTGAATAGGATTTTGAAGTCCGTAGGGAACCTTGTTGATAAGCTATGAACCTGTTTTGAATATAAATGATTTCACCCCGAGAAGCGAACACAACGCTGGCTCATTTCGAGTGATTTCACCCACAGGAGGCTGTGCAGGTCTGAATATTTTTACATTAGGAATATGCATTTGAATTCTGCAAATCAGCCATCACTTATTATTAATGAGGCTGAAGTTAGTAACGATTTCAGTATTAATGATGAGTCCAGCTTTATCTAATTTAAAGACAACAATGACCAAACCCTTAAATCAGGGATTTCATTTTTTCTTTCAAGCACTCTGACTATGAAACACAGCTCTTCTCCACCCACTCTGTGTGTGTGTGTTTAATATATAAACACTACACAGGCAAGAATTACACAAACAAACATGCAAGTGAATATAGTTATATGTAATTTTAATGTTGTTGATACACTTTGGTTTTTATGCCAAAAATGATGTCGTCTGTCAGTTGTGCTCTGGTATGTTTTGAGGTTCTCTGATAAAACACTGTGTGAAATAAATATGTTATTGCTGCTCTCTAATATCAAAATTAAAGACCAACACTGCTAAATGCCTCTAAGAATAAAATCATATGTTTTCTTGTTCTGGGTTGGACTGCAGTAGTCTTACAAGCTGCAAACCACGCGTGGTGCAATGTCAGAGCTAATAAGGTCAATGGGCCTAAACGCTGTTAAAGAGTGTTCTGCTGTTGCTGTGATTCCTCATGTCTCCATCTTCAAATATACACGAGCTTGCTTGTTATTTTTTCTTTGTTGTGGTTTCTTCCCTTTTTGCCTGAGAGTGTACAAGACAAGTGCAAACCAAAGGATTTGTTTTTGCTCTTAAAATTTGGTCCACAGTGACAGTTTCAGGCAAAACATGGTGGATCAAACGCTGCGTATATGTTTAATTCATAGGAAAAGAAACCAACAAGATTATCTTTGGATCATACAAACTCAAATGTTAGAGACAGTAATTGAAACAGACCTTATGTAAATGCTGTCTACCTACATCAGCCATAGGTTTCATCAGCCTGTCCTTTCCTTTTAAGTCCCCTCCTGTGTTCCCAATCATCTCCTTGCACTCTTGCAAACATATTTTGCATTGTCAGTGCTTTACCTCTGTTTCTTGAATCAAATGCTTTTCTTTCCTTCTCATTTATTTAATCATTTTTGCGACGATTTAGCCTCTCAGTTCTCTTAGCCCCCCCTCACTGGTCTTTATCCTGTGTGCATAGAGGCATTCTGTCTTTTCCCACCTTCAGTTAACCTGATCAAAACTCGGTAGAACTGAGATCAAACAAACATCAGCGGGGGAAGTTGGTTGGAGAATCACAGAGAGAAGAAAGACTAAAATCAGGGCAGAGACAGAGAACAGAGACAGCTTTTAGGGTGGAAAAGTTTGACAACTCCATCACGTGGGACCTTCAGGTAGCCATCAGTGTGAAAGCATCTGTTCAAACATTTATTTATTTATTTTTTAAATAGCCGAGTGACTCATTGCTTCTCTCCCGCACGCACCTCATGCCGTTGCTCATCAGACCCCTGCATGCTGGCTGCAGCGATCTCATCTCAACCCTGCTTGCCTGTGAGGGATTAAAGTCTTAATCTGCCAGGCTGAAGCTTGCTATTAGTACCAGCAGGGCTGTTCCATTCATTGTGTTTTCTCATGCATGTGTGCATGTCTGTGTTAGCACTGTGGCGTTTGTGAGATGGATGGTGGACAGCTGCAGGTGTGTGTGTGTGTGTGAGATTAAAAAAATAACAGTGACCTGAGGGAAAAATGAGTTGATACAAGGGGGTGGTGCAGCAGATAAACAAGTTAGCTGGTTTAATGTTAGAGGCTTGGGTGTCCCCTGTCTACCACCTGTGCTAAAATTGAGAGTGAAAACACTCCATGTGTCCATGTGGGTGTGCAAGTGATTCTCTCTCTGTCTTCATGTGTGTGATCAAGCAAAAGAAAGTGACACACAGCATTAAAAGGTTATATTGCATTACAGTCACAGTGAGGCGCCTAATCCGTTCAGCTGTGACTGAAACATCATCTCAGCTGTGCAGGAATAAAAACACCCAAAACAGAAAACACAGAACTATTAGCTCAGCGTGTGTGATCAGTGTCATGTTGCATACACTAACCAGCCTTCCTGTAGTGATGGAGGGATTAAATAAGCTGAATGTCACACACACACACACACACACACACACACACACACACACACACACACACAGAGCACCACCTGCCTACCTCGTCAGTTTCCATCTCTAGCCTCACTAATGTGTTGTCTGCTCTGTTAGATGGCATAAAGGACTGGCCATAGTGTTTGCTTGGTTTAGCAGTCCCCTCAGGCACACACAACCTAATGAGCTGCTTCTCAAGGACAAAGTTTGAGCCTGGAGATGCAAACAAGCCTGATGATATTTTATTCTCTGAACTCTCACCTTGTCTAAATTATACTGCTTTGTTGGAGCACTTACACTTTTCAAAGGCAGTTTTAAACTCTCACATCTATTTATGTACTTGTGACGTAGTCCACAGTTTGTCCAGCTGTTCAGTGTTACTAAGATTTATAACTGTCCTTCCCACCAGCGAGTTTTTCTCTTTTATGTGTGGCTTTAAATAGTAATTCAAACATCTGGTTCGACCTACAATGACTCTTCCTTTGTACATAACATGCATCTTCCAGTAATAAACAGCAGTAAACTATAGGAAGCAATAAGACCATCAGTTATTGAATTATAAGATTAGTCCAAGTAAAATATTTATGTGTGTGTCTGTGTGTGTGTGTGTGTGTGTGTCTGTGTGTGTGTGTGTCTGTGTGTGTGTAAAAGCTGCAATAAAGCTCTTTGTATGACAAAGCTGATTTTTTTTAAAAAAGGGATTTGACAGAAGAAATGTGTTAACACGCAAATCTATTTGTTTTCATCTTACTAACAAAGATTTTTTTAGATTAAAAAGGGCAATTTAAAATAAAATGAATTTCACTCAGACAGCACCTTTCTTCTTCGACCGTCCAATTTGCAGCCGCAAACAGGCTCACCTCATCAAAACTGGGCGCACAGAGATGTTTGTGTCTTTTTTTTTTTTTGATAAAACGGGTAACGTGAAATATCCTGTCTTGCTGTGTTTTCTTTAAAGCCACTAGTTTGGTCTTCTTTAGACATAAAACACAAGCTGACTGCAAAATTTGAGTCTGAATTGGAGCTTGAGTTCAGATTTGTTGGTGAAGGTAATTCCGGGGCGAACCGCGCCCCCTGTTGCGCGTGAAGCGGTCAGGGTAGGAAACATGGAGGATAGCGTCTCCTCAGTGTCCTTGAATTACACACTGTGTAAAAGGTAGCGGACAACAAAAGCCACCCGATGCCCGCATTTCTGCTGAAATGCGGGGTTTGTGTAATCTGGAACTTGCACACAGTCGCCTTTTCCCGGTCACTTCTGTACCTGCTGTCACCTTTACGCACACTTGAACTTGGGTAAGCTATCCACTGTCTCCTCTGTTGCGCACCACAGCGCCGACTCCCTCCTCCCGTGCTCTTCCTCCTCCTCCTCCTCCTGCAGCACCGCTCCGCGAGCTGTAACGGGACACTTTCAGTGCTCCAAACCTTTACTCGGTTCCCATCAACGGTATGTTCAGACTGTCTGCGCGCCTTCCATCGGAGCGGATGATGCCGGAAAGGCGTCCCTGTTATTGTGACATGTGGTGGCTAGTGATGATCGCTGACTCCCTGACGTGGTGCTGAATGATCGGAGGAATTGAGAAGCGACATTGAGGGATTTTACTCAAAACTGATCCGGCCGTCTGAAGATGAGCGCGGGGCTGAGGACGGTAAGGTGTGCTCATAAGTTATATCGATGTCTGCAGGGGTCTCGTTTGTAGTTTTTACATTTGTCTGAAGTTGTAATTAAATACAAATCTCTTTTTTCTCGCCAACACTGTAACACAGAGGAGGACAAATGATCACACTTTGTGTTTGAGAGTTTTATTTGGAACTAAGTGTATCCAAAATATGAAGTTGTTTTGAATCAGTTGTAAGATTATGGTCTTTAAAATGTCCTTCAAACCACATTTGACTTTCGGGGTCCTCTTATTATTATTATTATTATTATTATTATTATTTCCGTTTCTGCAAAACTCCTCCAAACGAGAGTTGGTTATATGATCGTAATTACGCGACAGATTTAACCGAGTTTAATTAGAGATCTATTCTAGATAAGGCCGTAAAAATGTTTCCCAGTGTGTGCTTTTGCAAGTTGGGCAGAGAGAGACAGAGAGAGATTTTCCTGCTGAACATAAAGCATCCCTGCCTCTCCAGCAGCTCCTGACGAACGCAGTCACTGTTGACTGACTATGAATATAACATAAGCTCCCTGAGTGAATGCTGCATGCAGCACAGCCACTTAATAGAAAACTCCCAGAGTCAATAATCTAAAAAACAAAACAGAATTGTACATATTCTCATTTTAATACAATTTTAACTTTTAGTCGCTTTCATAAGTTAATTGGAAGATTCCTAAATGTCACAATGTTCAATAAAACTGCACTCATTAAATTCTAAAGAAAATGCACAACAATAAGAATTTCTTTTTAACTGACTGACCATCTAACCTATTGGATTTGTGTCTATTGTTGCACCAAAATTAGCTGATAGTAACAGTGTAAACGCCTCCTTCAATTAACTTTACACTAGGAAAAAAGAGGGAACTTCCATGAGGACTACAGATCAATTAATTACAGTTTATCATTCTCTCCTCTTCCTGTGCAGTGGAAATGAAACACCAGCACCTTGACAGAACTGATTTATTGGTTCCTCAATAACAGGATCTTATCGTCCTGCATGTGAAGTACCGAAGCACTTGGGTACGATCCAGTTCGTCAAAGTGTCTGTTCTTTTCATTCACACATTCAATAAGCCTGTGTGTACTTTACATGAATACTAAGCAGAACAATGACAATACTGCAGTGTTAGTGTTGGTGGTCCTGGAGGTCTGGATTGGTTTTCACACGGTCCCATGCTGTGCTTAACCATGAGAGGTTTTTTATTTGCTCACAGTGGCAGATGAGTGTTGGATTTGAGCACGGAGACCTGCACCTACATGCATTTTTAGAAATGGGTAGAAAAGTGTGAAATTTAAATTAAGATTATCTAAACTGTTGGGACATTTGAAGAAATGTCACTGTAGCATTTTATTCACACCAAAAGCTGCCAAGAGAAAAGTGGAGGACAGCCAAATATAAGGCAGCTGTATTGTTAGTAACAGGATACAAAAACAAACTACAGAGGATTATCTGAGTGTTTGTTGAATTCAATTAAATGTCAAATAACACAATAACAGGGCTCATGTTGAAATCAGAGTATTAACTATAACTCTTTAAAGCTCTGACACAACTCACCATTCTGGGCAACTTTAACAGCTAACAGTGCCAGTAAGTTTCAGGGAAGTTGTTTTGCCAAGGAAAAACATTTTGGACCTTGTGCTGTGCAACAGACACTGAAGCACACGGCCAATAACTTACTCTGAGTGTGAATCATACCGTGAACCTCTGAATGTTCTTTTCTTCTGTTAGTCTTTAATTTTTCTATCACCACTTTTAACAGATCATTTTTTTCTCAATGTGAATATGAGTGAAAAATTCTTCGCCTATGCATTCAGCGACGGGCCATTTATAGCAGGAGAGCAAATGTGACTGTCTTCTTTCTCATTGAAAAGAAGTGAAAGAGGAGGGAGGAGCTTCTAGCACCGCAGTCTCGTCTTCTGTGTGTTCTCAGTCTTTCCTATTCTTGCTCTGTGTTGACGTATATGCCTCAATCTCAGTCCATCCTTGCTTCATTCTAACATTTCTCTCTCTGTCTCTCTTTCAGTTGCCTGCATGATGCCACCACAGGTTTAGACCCTCCCTAATCCTGTTGTGGTGACACAGAGGATCTTCCTCAGTTCCCCAAACACCCCAGCATTGCACATTTGGCTCCTTAACTCATGCAGCTCATTCTCTGCTGCTGTCAGCCAGTGATCAGTCCTAACCTGCTCTCTTTATTCAGGCTTGCCTTTGCTAGACTGGCTTCAGAACAGGATTACCCACTGATTTGATGTTGAAGTCTGGTACACAGACTCAGTCTGCTGTGGACCTCTTATCTCATGACGCTCTGTTGGTTGGGGACCAAAAACAGAAAAACAGCACTGCACCTTTTCTTTCTTCTGTTTGCCTACGGTAGCAGGAAAACTTTTTCAGATCTGTAATACCAAAAAACTGATGTTTATTGAGAGTGAAAAGTTTCAGAGGGCACAGTCTGCAGACTCTCTCTGTCTTTGCTCTCTGGTCTGAGCAGTCCACTCTCCAATCGAAGCACAGTGCTCTGTCAATGCTGCCATGCCCATCATCAGCAATGCCAACCATGACTTCAGCAATCTGTCCGTCAGTGATGACAGCAGTCTCGACCACATATTCACTGAGATCCCAGAGACTGAGACTATCAAGGTATGAACACGATTGCTGGTAAATTTAATGGTTAGAGAAGATTTATATCAAAGAAGTTCTCAAATTGTATAATAATGATCGCCGTTTCATTCTTCGTGCTACAGGGTGTGTACTACCAAAGAGCTCAGTTCATCCGTCGGCCAGAGGACCTCTTGTCCGTCGACCATGCTTCCTTGGCAGTGATCAATGTCGGGGGAAACCGCTACACCTTCCCCTGGAGCACGCTGGAGCAATTTCCCCTCACACGACTTGGCCGCCTCTGTGGCTGCAGGTCACCCGAGGACATCGCCAGCATCTGTGACGACTACGATGAAGCCCGCAAGGAGTTCTTCTTCGACCGCTCACCATCCGCCTTTAGGGTTATCCTCAACTTCTTGGCTGCAGGGAAACTCCGACTGCTACGAGAGATGTGCATCCTCTCCCTGCACGACGAGCTGACCTACTGGGGCGTGGAGATGGCGTACATGGAGCGCTGCTGCAAGAGGAAGATGTACACACGCATCGAGGAAGTGCACGAGAAAGAGAGGCGTCGGGAGGAGCGCAGGCAGAAAAACGCCATGCAGCGGGTGACAGTGGAGGAAACACAATACAGAAAAGTGATGAACTGGCTAAGAGATATGGTAGAAAACCCACAGTCAGGCTTACCAGGGAAGATCTTTGCCTGCCTGTCGGTGATCATGGTTGCTGTGACTGTTGTCAGTTTATGTATCAGCACGATGCCAGACCTCAGAGAGGAGGAGGACAGGGTGAGTGACCAACAGTGCTGATTGTGACACCAAACTTTGATGTAGGTTCAGTCATAGTCTTTAGGTTTTAGTCATGATTTAGGTATCTAAATTCTTTTAGTTTTAGTGTAGTTTTAGGAACTAAATATGGTAAGATTACAGTAGACCAGATCTAAAGTTGAATCAGCTGTGTAATTGTTTGTTGTGCTTTTCCTTGACATTGAATGTGAAACGTGCCCATATTTCCACTCTTCTCCTGCCATGCGTTGACATTTTATCACGTTTTCCTGAGACACAGGGAGCATGCGAGCTAGTTCCTGTCTCCTGCAGAACTTAATTAGTTCTGATTGGATCTCGTCTCTCCAGAATATTTTCACCTCATTTTTATTCGCTCACAAAAGGGTCAGTGCATTTCAGCCTAGTTAGTTTTTTTTGGTCGTTGAAGAAAATGACTGGCCAGTGAAATCAAGTGTTGGCCTGCTGTAAGCGTAGCTATTAGCAGCAGAAGATTCAGAATCCAAGATTAGTACAAAATAGCCATAAATGACAATTTTGTAGAGAGAGTCCTAAAGCAGCTCTGTCTGTCAGCGATTTATCATGTGAGTGATCGTGACTGCTTAGAATGAACGCTCATCAAGACATAATCACTAGCACTTCCTTTATTTCCTGGAAACTAACATTAAATGTGTTTAATGGAGATATTAGGTTGATGAACATTTTGCCATTGCTGCAGCTAAGGTGTGGAGATTAGTGGTGGTGATAGATTCCATTATAAAGTCCATCAATTTTTTCCATTTTTTCCATCAAACAAATGATCCCCAAACCCAGGCTACATGCTGGCCCTTTGCAAGTCGGGGTCTGTGCACACATAATTGCATGTTTATGAATAATTGCTTTTAACTGTTTTTATATCACTGCACTCTGGATTAAAGGAGAACAAAAAACAAGACCGAGAACATCTTCTTAGACAAAAGCTGATGTTGCAAAAGTGAAAATTCTAAATTATAAAACTCGCTGTCATCTTATCCTCTTCAATATTCTGGTGGGACGTTGCAGTGTCTGTGTGTGATCTGTCTACTCGTAGCAGCACAGAATAATTAAGCCGGAGCTGCTCACTGAGGCCTGTCCAGTATCTGAATAATGAAATGAGCATACTGTATGTGACAACGTAGACAGACTCACACACATGTGCATCAACAGACACGCTTACAGCTGTAAAAAACACACATATGCACTACCACTGCACACAGAATAGCGATGAAGAATCCACTGAAACTGAAACAGCGCTCTCTGAATTATGCACACATTTACTCTTTTGTCTTATGTTGGCTCATGACTAACTTCTGACAGCAACATGTCCCCCATTCAGGATTTGATCATTTTTCATACACCGGGTGCCCTTGGAGTAGACCTGTCGTGCTCGTTCCCAGCTCCACATTTTTATTCTAGAGCAGCTCAGTACGATTAACTACTGGGCAGCTGTGGCTCAGGTGGTAGGGCAGGTTGCCTACCAATTAGAAGGGCAGTGCATCGATCTCTGGCTCTTCCAGCCTGCATCCAAAGTATCCTCGGGCAAGTTGGTGAAATCAGAGTTGCCCCCTGTGTTAGAAAGTTCTTTGGCAAAGTTCTGCATGGATGTATGTGTGACTGGGTGAATGAGACTTGTAATAGAAAGCTCCACTATGGCACAACATGAGTACCAGTCCAATTACAGTTCAAAATAATCCTTGTTTATCAGGTTCAGCCCAAAGTCCTGGTGTACAATAAAGCAACTTTAACCAAGTATCAGAATCAAAACAGTACATATGTATGTATGCATGTAAGCTGACACACCTGTTCAATGGAAACTCCTCGAGAAGTGTACAGCAGCACCCCTGTATTGATTTTGATACGAGCAGTCACAGGCAGCCAAAAGATCGAGTGCAGAGAGGGGGTGGTGTTACTGGAGAATGCCGACAGCAGAATACTTGATGAGTTGTAAAGGCTGAAGAGAAGATTTTGAGAGCCCTGCCAAGAGGAGTCCAGTAGTTAGTGAGAGTCATAGGAACACAGATGGACAAGAGCTTTGGCTCAGGAGTGGATCGAGTCTCCTGGTCTGCTGCTATGCATTTGATATGGACCTTTTAGACCATGTGATAGATCAAACCTATTACTATTGTCCTAAGTGAAAAAATGCAGTGGCGTCAGTTGCTGCGGTAGCTTTATTTTCTATGCAGTGGTGACAGTGAAAGGTTCAGCAGAAAAGAATCAGATATACAGCAGGATTTAAAAGCAAGCAGAGATTGAATAGAATAGTATTTCTGATGTGTAGTATTACAGTAGCATTTTATGTAAATGGTAAATGAAGTTTTCCTGCTTGTTATTCACCTCAGGTAAGCAGAGCTGCACTGACGGAGACATTGAAAGGCTGCACGCAGCCTTCCCTCGTACACACGCACTTGCAATTACCACGCCGTATTGATTCCTGGTGTAACAGTGTTTCCAGCCAGTGCAAAGTTTTGTGAAACTCTTTCCTGCAGTTAGTGTAACTAGGAGTGTTTGTTTCTATGCCCTGAGGCAGCAGTGTGGGTTATAAGGTCATCTGAGGTTTGTATGATTGTGTCTGACATCTCACACCTTTGGGAGGACGTTGTGGGATGTAAGGACATTTAGGTGTATGCGTTCACTCAGGCATGTGTTTGCATGTCTGCACTCGTTCCTAGAAAGAGGATGGCAGTTCCATCTACAAGTAAACAAATCCATCTGCTGCTTTCATGCTTTTCCCTCTGCATGCTCTGGAGGTTCAGACTATTCAGCTGCATTGAACTCCATCTGCAGTGTCCAGCTAGCAAGCAGCGGCAGGGTTCCTGTCATCTTTAATTCACGTAGTCCTGCCGTTTGTCTCTCTGTTCTGTTATGTGCCGGAGTGGGCCGAAATTCCCTCGTCCACTCATAATTCATCCTGCTTCTCTGCCTGTTTCTGTTTGGGTAAGGAGTGTGAAGGAGAGATAGCGTAAAGTAAAGATGGATTGTGGACTAGGTGGCTGAATAGAGTGAAGGAGAAAAGGAGAGACAGAGAAAGAATGTGCTTTAGGGAGATAAGAGAGGACGGTTCTGGTAGAAAAAACCCGGCAAGAAACATTACTTAATTTTTCTCCTCTGGTTGCTCCCCTTTGTCCATGTAATGTGTTTCTCTCTGTCCTCAGCTGATCTCGTCTATCAAGCAGTATACCACTAGGAGCTAAAAGTTCAGCTCCAGTCCCACTGATAACCACTCTTTCATCCTTCTATCTCCTGCTGTGGGTGTGCATGCATCTCTGCTCTGTATTATGTAAAAACTTTCAATGTGATTCTGAAGTCAATTCTGCAGGATGTTTATAGTTGTGACACTTTGGCAGAAAGCACAAAAATGCAAGTGGATGCAAGAAATCTTCATATAATTCAAAACTTTAATCATCACGACCATGTCGAAAAACATTTAACCGCTTGATTGTCTTCAAATGAAACATTGAACAAGAGTTGAGCTTCATGCCTCGTATACAAATGATGCCAACAGCATCTTTTGGACTAAAGCTAATAAATTGATCTTTTATCAGACAATATATTGTAGGTACATAAAGGCAAGGTGTGATCTGAAGCACTGCTCCCAGTGCAGCTGGTGTTTTTTGATTGCTCTGTGGAAGGCCTCCTTTCCACCTCTTGCTCTTGTGTGTCGGCAATGTTACCGTGGTCCTTAAACTTGCACAGAGAGCAAAAATCATCTTCTCCATCAAACTGACCTAACTTTTATGTTTGGGATCATCACTTGTGACGAGAGCTCAGTGTCTGGTTTTGACTCAGAAACCAAACCAAACAGTTAAAGAGTCTCCTAAGCTGAAAGCAGCAGCATCAGATCAGAGGTCAAACCAGGCTCATACTTGTGTTTTGGTGGAAACAACCTAAACTGTGGTGACTGCTCTTGTGGCCACTCCTCAAATCCTAATTACCAGATTTGAGTCCTTATGACTTTCTCCTCTTCCCCAAAGGGTCAGTGCTGTAACACACCAGAGGAGATCCAAGCCTGTCGTAAATGCACAAGTGCTTGTACCCGAACATGGAGCCATCTAAAAATAGCATTTGCACCATAAGAGTTGCACAGTTACCCAAGGAGACTCTTTGAAGGGCAGATCATCCAAATTTAAATGAAATATCTTTTTGTCAGTTTCAGAATTTTATGATTTTGCATATTTTGCCAAGGAGTAACAAGAAATGCTATAATATTATTACTAAACTTTCTCTGTTATATAACTTGTGCACAATATACAATTACAGGCTGAATTTGTTTTAAAAGTCCTGAAAAAAAATTAAACGTATTCATATCAAGATGATCATTGTTAGAGTGAATTGTTAATGTTTGTCATTTTTATGCTTGCCATCTCTACATTGTTTAACTGTGGGATGAAAGCAGTTCCACAGTCCCCCTCCCCAGATTCTTGAGTTTTTGGGTGAGGGGCTGTAGGTTTGATTACAGACACATCCTATCTGGAAGGTCTGTTTGATGTAAGCTTCCTGCCCAGCAGGAGGTCTCTCTCTCTCTCACACACACACACACACACACACACACACACACACACACACACATATATACATACAGTGCCTCGTCTTTGTAACCAAGGGGGGTTAAGAGGGGAGGTACGTGTTGTAAACTATTGTGTGAACTGTAACAGTTTGTCAATAAATAGCTGCGAGGGAAGCTGCTCTTTGAAGGACTTTGGGCTGGAGACAGGTTAGGAGCGTGAGCTCCAAGAGCTGGTTCTTGACCAAAGGCCTCCCTTGCGCAAGTAATCGATCGAACACTGTTGCCTTGTTTTTCTTTCATGGGAATAAGTCCTGGATACAGCGGGGTCTGAGTTTAGACCCAACAATCATATTATGATTAAAAAAGTACTATCAATATATGATTAGTGATTAGTCAGCGACCTAATATCTATATTAGTAAGTGATCCTGGGTTATAATACATTTTCTTTGACCCATTTCTTTTCTTGGCCCATTAAAGTCTAAAGAAGCTCGTGTCTGAAATACCTTATTAATTTACTATTTAGTAAGATGAAATGAAAGTGATTTGTTTAATCCATCCAAAGCTCTGGTACCTACCCAATAGTACCCAAGATCCATACTATTTCAGGGATGCATGTAATGGTGTTCCTGAGATCACTTATAGTGAGGTAACTGTGGTTTCTGGGGTTTTAAAAGTAGAATGAGAGGCAGAGCTTTCAGGCCCTCTTCTGTGGAACCAGCTCTCAGTTTGATTTGGGGAGACAGACAAACTTTTATTAATAAAAGCTTAAAACGTTTTGATAAATTTTACAGTTAGAGCTGAATCAGGTGACTCTGAACACTCCCTTAGTTATGCTGCCATAGGACTAAGCTGCTGGTGGTTTCCCAAGATGCACTGAGCATTTTTTCTTCACTTGCCTACTTTCACCCTCTACATGTTTAATTATTTTTATTTTTGCATTTAATCATTTGTTACTGTTAATCTCTGGCTCTCTTCCACAGTGTGTCTTTCTCCTGTCTCCCCCCCTTGTTCCCACTACCCAGTTGCAGCAGGTAGCTGCCCCTCCCTGAGCCTGGTTCTGGTGGAGGTTTCTTCCTGTTAAAAGGTTTTTCTTCCCCAGGTGCTTGCTCATAGGGGACATCTGATTGTTGGGGTTTTCTCTGTATTGTGGTAGAGCAGGGGTGGGCAACTCCAGGCCTCGAGGGCCGGTGTCCTGGAGGTTTTGATCCAACACAGCTGATTCAAAGAGGTTCTCCAGAGTGTTGGTAACGAACTAATCATGTGATTCAGGTGTGTTGACCCAGGGTGATATCCAAAGCCTACAGGACCCTCGAGGCCTGGAGTTGCCCACCCCTGTTGTAGAGTCTTTACCTAACCATATAAAGCACCTAGAGGTCACTGTTGTTGTGGTTTAAACCAGCGGTCCCCAACCTTTTTTGTGCCATGGACCAGTTTATGTCTGACAATATTTTCACGGACCGGCCTTTAAGGCGTCGGGGATAAATACAACAAATGAAACCAGTACAGATAAAAATGATTTTAAAAAATAACGATAAAAACTCTGTGGCTTCCTCCCACAGTCCAAAGACATGCACTTTGTGGGGATAGGTTAATTGAAAAATACAAATTGCCCATAGGTGTGAATGCAGGAGTGAATGTGAGTGCGAATGGTTGTCTGTCCCTGTGTGTTAGCCCTGCGACAGACTGGCGACCTGTCCAGGGTGTACCCCGCCTCTCGCCCTATGACAGCTGGGATAGGCTCCAGCACCCCACGCGACCCTGAAAAGGGGAAGCGGAAGCGGAAGCGGAAGGAAGGAAGGAAGGAAGGATGGATGGATGGATGGATGGATGGATTGGTGGATGGATGGATGGATGGATAACGATAAAACCCCTGAAAACCATAAATTTCACACCCGGGCCTCAACTCTCGCAGTGAACTGTCAATGACTGTTTAAAGCGAGACTGGGCTACCAAACTGCTAATGGCTCTGCAAATGAAAATGTAACTCCCAAATGAACTTACTGTACACACAGTGTTTATTTACAAAAAGTATTTCAAACTATGGTATACATTTAGTTAAATAAAGTTCACGGGATGTTTGATACAGTGAAAGATTTGTTTTAAATCAAAGTTTGCTTCTTATAATCTCGTGCTCAAACGTTGACAGAACAAAAAAAACGAGAGGCTGAATGAACAAAATGATCGTTTCCTCTGATTACCACTCTGAGTTAATCCTGTTTGAGATTATAATCAAGTGTAGATTGAGAAAAAACTCGATTCACGTTATTTTTTAGGTGATATTTTTGGTGTTATTTATTCTAATAAATAACAAAGTAACAAAACCCGTCTGTACCTTACGGCTTGCAGCTACATGATGCTGTGATGTTGCCTTTACTTCTTGCTTGTGTTTTTAGACACCGGTAATCTTCTTGAGTCAAATCTACGGTAGCAACACTCAGAAAGAGCAGCAGGTCTCAGCATATATCGATAACCTTCTTGAAATTACATGTTGTTGCTCAAATGTCACAAATGAAACAAAAGACACTGACTTTATTTGTACTTTCAAAGTAAAACCTGTCTGTATTCATTGTCATCCGTCTCTCACAGAAATACGTTCCTGTCATTAAGTGTCGCTTGGAATTAAGTCTTTGATGTTCTCACTGTTTGATGGAGTATTTTCAGACAGCCTCGACAGATCTGCTCTCCTTTTCCTAATTCAGATGTATTCTGGCCTGGGGAGTCATTTTATGTTCTTAGTGCCATAAATTGGAGTGGGATTTGCTGTTCAATAGTTACGTCCCAGGACATCAATCACAAGTATCTTGAGACTGAGGGACAGACTACATGGCTTAAGCGCCACACTGAGCGTTCCGATTCATCCACGTCTTCTCAAACAGAGACTGGTCAATAGTCTTACTGAATTACAGAGCCTGCTTGGGCTGTTGATTGTAGACAAGACGGATTTCTTATTTTATTAGGAGATGAAAAACAGACATAATGAGCCTTGTGATGTCTGAAGGAAGATAAAGTATCGCTTTATGTATTTGAGAGAAGAAGGTAATAGAGGAGTAAGAGACGAGGGGTAAATATTAAACCATCCGCATTCCTATTTCTGTTTTCTCAAAGGAGCTGTTCAGTATTTAGAGACTGTCTCACACAAAGTGGTAAATAAGAGAGAGGAGACACACATGCGTGCACACACATTCTCAGCAGAGCAAACCTAACTCATCTCACATTATTTTGCTAGCATTTTTAGCCCCCCCACCCCTCCCCGCTCTCCGGTGAGCATCATACAAAGCACACGTCCTTGACACTGACTGTGCATTTGCAGCATAGTCAAAAATCTATTTTTAGACATCAATTCTTAATAGCGTAGCATGTTGCATTTGATATTCTGAACTCGAATGTCATTAAGATAAAGTTAGTTTATGTAATGTTTTGTAATCACTCTTGGAGTCCATTAAATGACCTTCTATTCATGTCATCTTCAACAGAGCCGCAGTGATGGAATAATAACCTAGAAGCAATTACTGTCAGTAATCCTTCCACGTCTAAATTATGGGCAGCACTGAAGACCATTCATTAATAATACGATCACATAGCTGCCTTTAAGAACGGCATCTCATATTTGACAGGTGATGGGTCAACCCAGTATCTGTTGGTCCACCGTGTCCACTTCACGCTTTGCCTCTCCAAATTTGAAATGCACACGCATACAGAAATTGCATTACCAGCAGGGGGAGATAATTTAAAGCCACAAAGTCAGTGTATTAATTCAAGGATCCTTAATCGTCAGAATCGATTAAGCTAGGTGGCTAATGTGTATAATAATGTCTGTTTAAATGCTTTCCCGTGATTATCTTCATGTTGGCTTGATACTGCAGATTACTGAAATTTACTGCAACTTCTGCATCTGTGAAATGGACACAGTGGGCCGGTGTGTCATGATATGGATGGGTACATATTGTGGCACTGACCTGCTATGGAACAGGTAGCATCTCATGTAATCTATGAGACAGGTTTACATATAATATGGTAAAAACAATAGAAATAAGAAAGGATTGGCCGGGGAAGAGCATAACATTTACTGCTTGTCAGAGATCCAAACGTGTGAAACTAAAAACACTCTTTTGCCTGAGTCTGGATCCTTATCTGGCGTTTTATGTCCAGCTTCACTGAAAACCAGTATTGGCTGTGATAAAATCTCAGAAGAATTACTGGTTATTTGTGTGTCTCCTGCTTCTGTGCTAAATTCCATTATGTGAATCAACAAAGACATGTTTTCTCTCTGAGCGGGGAGTTGTGATTTGGCATCCAACATTTTTGACTATCTGGACTTGGAAGCATGAATGAATTCCCCCTGCAGCTCAGAGCAACGGTGACAGCGATCTGATAGGTTTTGTGTGAGCATAATGTAACAAAAGGCTCCCCCTGCATGTGATTTTGTTTAAGATGATTTACTTGCACACCTGAGATGTGAAACATAATGTAATAGATGCACAGACCTAGCACCAAGGCTAGTGTGCATGTGTGTGCACACGTGTGTGTGTGTACTCTCTCTGTCTTTGGCCAAGTTCAGAAGACAAAGCACTGTCATCAATCATGAGCCTTGTTTGTGTGTTTAACAACAGAGGCACAAAATTAAGCATGCATGCTTTGTGTGTGATGATTTCCCCCCATCATTAAATTCACACAAAGAGAGCATAAATAGGTGCTGGTGTGTAAAGTTGGTTGCCTCAGCGGGATGTGAGTCTGGCAGTTACTTAGGGTTACTATACTTAAGTAACTAAGTAAGACTTTAGAGAAGCAGGTGGCTGCAGATTAGAGGGAATGAAAGAGAGGCCGGAGCAGTAGGGAAAAACAAAAACCTGACATTGGTAGGTGCAGATGAGCATAAGTCAGCGGTTTGTGTGTGCAGCTGTTACTAACACGCACTGTCATTTTAAAATGGCAGACATTAGAGCTTTTCTAAACTTGCAAACCCTCAGACCATAAGAAGGTCTGCAGCTACAGTACATGCTAATAATCAGATTCCACCGCAACTGGAGTAATTGTAGAAACACTTTCAATTAGCATGCATATGCATTTCCTTGTTTGTTTCCCCGGGCATGTATGTACTCTGAACGTATCAGTTCCGAGCAGATTCCACGCCTGTTACGGCCTATCTGCTTATGAGCTGCATTCCCTCCATCGGATGTGCCACATGGCTGCCAAGTGGGATTATTGAGAGAACAGCAAAGTATGAGGTGTTTATCCTGTCCATGCCAGAGTGGGAGCGCGCAGCATAGATAAGTACAGCAAAGTATGGGAGCCATTTCCCAACCTTTGTCCCCTTTAACACATTTTAAATTCAAATTCTGCATTTTAATTCAAAGTGTCTCAGCCGATGTTGCCAGTTTATGATCTTTAAAATCACTTGATGCTTTTCTGATGACCTTTAAAAAGAAATGTAAGACATGCAACAAAGATATATCACACACACTTCCATAAATGTCAAGTAGCCTTCACATTTCTGCTGTGCTCAAAAGGTGAATGAGAACAGGTGTCGGTTTGATGTCTGCCTTCATAAAATAAAGAACATACCGGACATGAACTTCCTCCTATAAAATAATATTTTGACATCAAAAATATTTAAAAACCCACAAAATGCACAAATTAAAATGCATTTAAGAGTTGCATCATATGAACTGAGACACACGTGTCTCTGTAGACTGTATACATACTTACAGCAACAGGTAAACATGAGTCCCTGAGATTCCCTGAGTGTGATCTGGAAATACAAATATAAGAGCAAGCTGCATTAAAAAATAGGCTGACTATTCAAAGATTAGATTGGTAATTAGAGAAAGACTGTTTTTCCCGTTTCATATGTTCCAAATGTCTAATATCTGCCATAAACCCATCTCCATCTTTGGTTTCTATTTTTAATTTTTGTTGGGTACATTTTCTTCTGAATTTGCCTCCTTTTGTTTAAATGCAGAAAGAGCTGATTAATGAAAATGCAAAATATTTGCTTGTGTTTTGTCCGTTTAAAAGAATTTGTCAGCTTTTCTTCAGCTCCAGTGTGTTGAGCTTTCAAACTATTGAGCTAGAAAATTAGTCTGAAAATATTTAGTAATTTTCACAGATGATTTTAATATAAAAAGCTACAAATCTATTTATTAGCAGAGTCTCAAATATGACTTTAAATCTCGTGAATAGAAGCTTATTTTGCCCAAATACAAAAACACAATAATGACCTTAAATGCGTTAAATTTCTTTCCTCTGAATGATTTTGCTTCATTTGAGTTTTCAATCATTCAAGTTTAAAGTGATTTGGTAACTTGGTGTCACCTTCTTTACAACAGTACTTTGAATAGAGACCAGTGGGTTGTAAATAACAGAAGGACATTGCACAGCCTGAAACTGTAGGCAAAATAAAGTTGGACTTAAACGTGCAGCACAGTGTTTGTGCTGTGCTTTATGGCCAAATATCTCCACTTACTTGTCGTCTGTGTAAAGAACATCTCTGTGGTTTGATCAGATGGAACCTCTGCTATAGTTCTATATATTGCTTTTAGAGAGAAGAGGCCTTCTCCTGACAACCCTTCCAAACAAGCAGTACTTGTTCATTCTTTTGATAACTGCACTGTCATGAATGGTAACATTTAACTTGCTAACTGGGGCCTGTAGAGTCTGAGATGTAGCTTTTTATTATTTTTTTGCAGTTTCTCTGAGAGTTACACACTCTGACCTTGGATGACATTTTGTGAAGACACATTTATTGCCAACATGTAGTTTTCATAAAGGTGTTTCCACGCACTGATGATTAATTAACCAAGTGCTTTTGATCAGCAGCGCCTGGCTGCACAGAGCCCTTTGAATTTTTTCTTTTTTCACATAACTGTAGGTAAAGGTTCTTTTTGCTTGACCTTATCTAGAACATGATTTTTGGTAAGTGCTTTGATAGGATTAACCAGACCTGCAGATATGCTGATCATATTGGTGCATGTTAATGAAGCCATGATATCATGAAACTGTGCACATGTTGTGGAGCGTTCGCCCCATAATCGGAAGGTCGAGGGTTCAAATCCATCGAACGGCTACCCTGAGGTACCCCTCAGCAAGGAACCGTCCCTACACACTGCTCCCCCGCTGCTGGATTAATGGCTGCCCACTGCTTCACTGAGTGAATGGGTTAAATGCAGAGAGTAGTTTCAACCACAGGGGATTAATAAAGTATACGGAGAAAAAAAAAACCTACCCACATATCTAAGACACCAAGATGGTAAGACTTAATTCCACAAACGAAAGCTCAGCATAATTAACAGATGTACTGCAAACAACCTTGCAACTGAGAAAACAGCTCTACTTATGCATTTAGAAAGTAATTTGTGATGTGGGACAGCTGTGGAGGCAGGAAGCACATTGGCACAGTTATGCAGAGTTGTGTAACAGGAGCCCACACAGATGACACCTGGTGGACAGGTGTGGAATAACACCGGTGAGGGAAAACTCCCCAGAAAAAGCAGCCCACCCCCCCAAAATCAATTAAAAGTAGAGAGAGTAGGATGTGGAAGAAAAACAGTTGTGACCATGACACACAAACAAGCAGCAGCTGCTTAGTTTCCCGAGGTTGCGTACATGACATTTGCCAACTCCCTTTTCACAAGACAGCTCAGTCCTGTCGTAACATGTAACAACCCTTTTGGGTTATAGCACCACTAGGGGAGGTTGCCCTACTATTGTAGTAGTTGGGGGAGTCTCCTAGTGGGTGTGCTGTTGTTAGCGGCAGCCATTCCATGCTGCTCATGTTCTTTTCTCTGAAAGAAAACCTTACTGTTGTGACCAACTGGCGACGGCGACTACCGATCCCCGCACATGTAGGTGCGGACAGAGTAGAGCCGTGGAGACCTGGCTTGTATGGTCTTATGTTGCTGACAATGAATAAAGGTCTGTTATTGGATTTAACCGACTGGCTTCGGGTATTTCAACTAACCTCCACACCACATGCCCGCTGGACCTGCTAGCCGCTCCCGCCTCGCCAGACTGCTGTTACAAACAGCAGTCACTCTTTGTGTCACGCTGCATTCCCACACACACTCAGAGTGAGCCAGTGCACACTGCAGTCAGTAGTTTGCTTTTTTCTTTTCAACTGCACATTCTGATGAGACATGTTCATAATTTTCTTACAGATAAAAAATAAAACGCTTGCACAAAATATGTTTTTGTGATCATAAAACTTGATGTTCCTCTGCTGAAGGTGTGTGTGCTCTTGTGTCTTATGTCTGTGTGCGCCTGATGTGTTTGATGGGACACTAAACAATTTAGTGGATTTACTGGATGAGGAACTGACATCACATTAAATTGCTTTTATAGCAGTTTGTACTGAAACTGGGGGCTACAGACAGACTGTACTAGAGGTGTGTGTCTGTTTGTGTGCATGTAGGCATGAAAGAGAGAGTCTAACATGCTTAAAAGCAAAAAAAATTTGTCATCTCTGTTTGCATTTGTCGATGTTCGTGTGTCCATGTGCTGCAGAGAGAGAGAGAGGATAGAGATGCAGAGTTGTAAATGGTCCCCATGGTTCAGATGTCGCCTCTTCTTTTCCTCATCAACTTTGCTTGTAATCCCTTTCTCCTCTATCCCTCTGCACCACTTAGCCACCCACTTTCCTTTCATCTATTCTTCTTTTTTCTCTCCGAGCCACCTTCTCACTTTCATTTTTCTCCGTTGGGGTTTTTGTGCATGAACAATCTCTTGGTCTTTATCAGTGATGGATAACTCTGAAGGCTTTACAGCTACTTAATATGAAGATAAAACTGTGTAACTCTATGCTGACACAAATGTCCGTGGTAAGGTGCTCTGTGTAAGGAGTCATACCATATAGAGAATAGCTCGCTGTTTGAGGCTCTTATTTATTACAATATATCTCAAGGATTTTTGCAATTTAATGGATGCATATAGTCCACACGGCATATTCTACCCAGTGTGTATGCGTGCATGTCCATATGACTAGTGAACACATTGCTCCATGTTGGCAGTTCCAGGTTAAGGACAGCTGTGTGTCTTTTGTGGTTGTCCTTGCTGTCCATCCACACACTCCTTTACTCAGCTTTTCTTTAGAGCGTTCAAAGTGAGGGCAAGGTCAATAAGCAGCATAGAGAAAAAGTGTTTAGTGGTGCAAAGCTTGTTCAAGGTCTGCTGCACGGTAAAGCTGACCGATGGGCAGAATCTTTACTTTTGCTGCCATTTCCAACTGTACTGCTTGATATGCAGGACTGCAGAATGATCGTGGGAGAAGGAGCCCCAAGAGATGCAGAAGAAAGAGGAATGAAGAGTTATAGGGACATGCTGTGAAGGAGTCAGAGAATGAAACACAGTTTATAATCATGCAGTGGTTAGAAAAGCAAACATTCCTGAGTTTCTGTAGCAGCATGACAGTCGCGTAGGGAAGAGTTGTCCTAATTATCTTTTGAAGGCAGTGAAAATGTGCAGCTTTATTTGATCCACACGTGAAAAAAAACATTCATAATTCAGAGATATAGAAGCTTTCTCTTGTCCAACAATAGAGACACACATTTACACTTCAAACCCACGGTACACGGAGCGACCCCACAGCCAGTAGCTGTCTGACTGCACAGCGACAGATCGCTAGCAAAGGGTAGATGCAAAGCTGCCAACGTTAATATGAAGCTCAAGTGATGCTGACACAACAGTATGATGGTGATGAACTAATGCAGTGGTCAGAACTGCTACCTTTGTCCTGAATGAGAAAAACACCATCAAGAGCTGATTGAATTTCTCTGACCATCTGCTTAACCATTAACACAAACACTGTGTAGCAAATTGCAAGTTATCATAAATATGCAGTAAAAGCCAGATGTTTATTTAGAGAGATGACAGAAAAACAGTCATGCAGCTGCTGAAGGGTCAGCCAGACATTAGCTTGGATCACTTTGTATAGGTTGTAATTGTTTTATGCTTATATATATTAATATCATAGCATCTGACTTCTCTTTTCAATGCCATATTCAAAACAAGGACAATTGTCAAGGTCACACAGACATTTTCAGCTGAAACCTTTTTCTCCACACTGTGTTCACATTTTAATACCAAAATAATAGTATTGCATACTAAGTTGCCTAAGATTCATACTCTACATGTTCAAAATAGCATCATCGTGCATCAAGTATTAACCAAAAATGTTTAATAAACTGTAAGGTGTGAGTGTAATCACATATAATGAGCTCTGGCTGAGTGCAGGGCTCCTTTTAGGGCATTTCAGCCAAAATACAATGATCAATACTGTCATGCATGTGTTTATTTTACAAAAGACCACATCAAGTGCAAAACAGCAACTCAGTTCAGATCAGCTCGACCTTTGAGTAGAATTTTTTTTTTCACGTCACATCCTAATATTTTACAATTTACTGTTGTACGTTTGTACAGTTAAATATAGTTCTCCGTTTTCCTTTTTTACAATTTATACATATCGTCAATTTTGTCATGAAGTTTTTTTTATTCAGCTACTTGAAGTTGATTTGCTTCCCACATGTCTGTGGGATTCTGTGAAAATCTCAGTGATGCTATTTTTATCTCAGAAATATAAGGAACGCTGGAATAATACTAATACTAATACTAATGACGATAATAATAATGTGTTTTCCTGTGTGCTCATTTTGCCATTAGAATGCCTCCGTGTTCGTTGCCCCCACTGCAGTCTTTGTCTTAATTTGACATTGAGATGTGTTAATACAGATGATAAAACGAGGCCCCATGCGAGACAGCTGCTGGGGTGAATGGTGTCTGTGCTGAAATGTGCTGTCGCTGGCATTAGTTCCACACAGTCATTCGGAGGAGATAAGGTCAGGGAGATAGTTAGTATTGTGGGAGGTTATTGTGTGCACAATTGTGTCTGTAGTTGAAAGGCAGAGAAACAGAAGTAGAAGGCTTGGAGCTATAACAAATGGTCTATTCTGCAGAGAGCGAGAGCACAAAGCTGCGATAGGCCTAATGTCAGAGAGAGAAAGAGCCGCGAGGAGAGGAAGGTGCTTGTGTCAGACAGAACATCTACACTGTGACAGAAAGTGCCTTAAAGATTCATACAGGAGAGACCACAGAGCGAGACATCAGACAGAAAAAAACACGATGAATGTCCTGAAACTGAGAAGTTTAAGGGTTTATATTTGGTTAATATTTAGGTAATGATTTGTTGTGGTGTGTCTTTTCCTTTAGTTCAGGAAAAAATATCAAGCAATTAGTCCTTCAGACCTCTGGAGAATGATGTTAAATATGTCATAAATTCTCAGAAACATTATGATGCAATGGGTCAAAATAAAACAAAAAGAGTTTTTGTCACTATAGTTTTGTTAGCTATAAGCGATCATGTTGCCTGCTGGATGTGGAAACTAGGATGTCTTGACTAACATATTAACTACACTAATGTTAATGATACACTAAATGTGTTTCTGCCCTGTTCCTCCTTCTAGGAACCATTAAAGGTTCATGTTTATCACGATTGTTGGGACTCAAGTGTATTCATCTGTTTTTGAATCATGTTGAGCAACTGTTTGAATCTAATTATAGCACATATTCTTTGTGCAATTTTACATCATTTTCTTTCCTAGAAATCCGCAAATCCTTTAGAAAGCCGTTTGGTGCATTTAGCAGAATTCAAAAGCTAAACTGAAACAGTGACTGAAAACTTTAATTACTAGTCTAAAAATAGAAAACAAAAGACTGATCGATTTTAATCGATGTCTTCAGTTACCACAGAGCTTAGGTTACTTCTTATAGTCACATAGAGACTTTAAGCCACCTGGGAGACATGAAGCCTCATACGTATTGTTTTAGGCTTACAGTTTCATCACAGCGGGGGTCAGTTCCTTATAAAATCAAACATTTTTCAAACTCACAAACCTGCAACTTAAAACTATTCGACTTACCATAAGATAGCAAAGAGGTTTAATTTTATTTCCATGCAGCAAGAGAAAAATGGGGAATCTTGGGTTTGAATATTTTACTGGGTGTAAACACCATAAAACCCAGTGAAGCCTTGAAAGAAGCTGATGCTGCAGTATTCTACAGTATGCACACTTGAAGTTGTACTGGATGTAAATCTAAAGCAACATGAAGCTACTTGCATGAGTATTTGTCCATTAAAAAAAATGATCAAAAGAACTACATCTGCCATGAAAGGCCTTATATATAAAACATGAATACAATAAAACAGATCAAATAACATTAACATCCTTTTCAAAAGCAAGCATTTAAATAGTTCATATTTAAACCTGTTCAAATGTAGATTGTAGAGCATAAAACCTACAAACTGTCTCACCAAGACAAATTTGCCCTGAACTTTAAAGAACTAAGATTCATGCCAGAGAGCTGAGAGACTGTCGTCCTTTATAGACTGGATAAACGCTGCTATTATCACTGCTAGCATCACTGCATGATGCAACCTGCACAAAGGAACATCTTTGAAAGTCACAACACACATATTCCTACACCAGCATTACAAAATATGCAGAGCCACTCTGCAGGAATGAAGCAAAAAGGCAAAACATCACAGTGGAATTAAAATGAGTGAAAAAGGCAGAGAGGACACAAGTGATAAATGCAACTCGAAGTAAACAGATGTATGTGTGTATGACGGATACGGTGCATAGAGAAACTTCACTTAGTGGAACGCTGAATGAATGAATGAATGAAGGCTTTAATGCAGAAGGAGAGCAGTGTGAGGGGCGAGCACAGAATGAAGAATGAGAGGGGAGGGAGTCCGAAGAGGGCGATACAGGAGGAAAAAAGAATAAATGATGAGAAGGTGGAGATGGAGGCAGAGGGATGAAGGAGAGGCTTGCAGGGGGAGAAAAAAAAGTTATGAGATAGAAGGGAAATGAATGAGACAGTGCAGATAAAAGTAGAGAGTGAGCAATGAGAAAAGCGGGGAGAAATGGGGGGAGGCTGATGAAAGAAGTGTCACAGAGAAGACATAAACAGTCTCTGTCTTAATAATGCGGTCTCACATTCAGCCTGTGTACACTGTGTAAAAATGAAACAACTAATAACATTATAAAAAACACTGATGATTCCCCATCATCGGGGCGCAAAGTCTCCTCTTCACAGAGGGGATACTTTACCATATCTCTCACTTACTACAGTCAGAAACCGACAACAAAGTGTTGCCTGAAGAAATTGTCCTTCTAAGAGAAACATTGTAGCAAATACTCAGAACAACATATATTCAAAGTCACATGACAAAGAGCAGTCCTGGCTGCAAGGAATATATCTGTGTGATGGCACAAGTGTGTGAGAAAGAGGGTCAGTTAGCAGCAGTGTCATGAACACACACACACACACACACACACACACACACACACACCCCTCCCACTATTCTTTTAGAGGAGTTTTTTTATTATTGCATTACTCTTCGTTGACACTGTAGTTGGAGGGCACACGAGCTTGATTGCATTTTGTCGCCACTCCCAAGGAGGATTAATCCTTGAGGTCTTCCCAAATGCAATAATTGATTGATTGCGTCACTTTATAACCCACCAGTGCAGCTGCAGTAGCTTTAGCGTAGTGACCGACTGTAACTCATGATTAATTAATGAATATCAAAGATGATTATCTGACCTCTGAATTTTTCTCTTCTCCCTGTGCCTTTCTCACCATCTGTCTTACTCCCTGTCAATTCCCGCTTCTCTTATCCTCGATTTCTCTGCCTTGCCTTCTCTTCCACCTCAGGGCGAGTGTTCGTCTAAGTGCTACAACATGTTCATCATAGAGACGGTGTGTGTGGCCTGGTTCTCCCTGGAGTTCATCCTGCGGTTCATTCAAGCTCAGAGCAAGCTGGACTTTCTCCGCGGGCCGCTCAACATCATCGACGCTATGGCCATCCTGCCCTACTACGTTTCCTTGGTGGTGACAGAAAAGGACCCAGAGCTGGAACACGAGAGGCCGGGCGGAGGTAAGGGCTACCTGGACAAGCTAGGGCTGGTTTTGAGGATCCTGCGAGCACTGAGAATCCTCTATGTGATGAGGCTGGCTCGCCACTCTCTCGGCCTGCAGACACTGGGGCTGACGGTGCGGCGCAGCACCCGGGAGTTTGGCCTTCTGTTGCTTTTTCTCTGCGTCGCCGTCACCCTCTTCTCCCCGCTGGTGCACTTGGCTGAGAGCGAGCTCACAGGTACCCACGACTTCACCAGTATTCCCGCCTCTTACTGGTGGGCCATTATCTCCATGACGACAGTGGGATACGGCGATATGGTGCCGAGATCCATTCCGGGACAGGTGGTAGCTCTGAGCAGCATCCTCAGTGGCATCCTCATCATGGCCTTCCCTGCTACTTCCATCTTCCACATGTTCTCCCGCTCCTACCAAGAGCTCAAGATGGAGCATGACCGATTGTTCAAAGAGGAGTGCGTGGCTGCCGCTGCAGCTGCTGCTGCCAGTGGAGAGCCACAGGAGACAGGAGGTGATGGAGGCGGGGAGAACTCTGCTCCACCTAAAATGCATCTAGACAAGGATAATGTGCACTCGCTGGAATCTCTGGCTCTGTTAGGGAAAGGTGGCGAAGCTGCTGGGAATAATAATCACAGCCTTCCAGCAGCAGCTTTCTGAGCTGCATTTGCACAGACTGACCTCTAAGATGTGACTGTGGAGTATACGATGAAAGTACAGTTTTCAAACTATCTACACAGCTCTGAGGGCATCTGCATTGTTTGGATAAAAAGAGATTAAGCAAACATTACGCATTTCTTTTGCTCTTCAAGGATTTCATAAGGAGTAAAAGTGTCCGCGCTGAGAGACACACAACCCTTTAAATCGGATGGTTTGTTTTGTTTGACCAGAAAGCCTCTGCAGCAATATTAGTAAACGGCTGCGTCCATAAACATGCAATATTCAATCCAAAGTTGCTTTTCCTCACACTGTGAAAATACTGACTGCAACTTTTAGTTTCATTCTCATTACTTTTTAATCTGTTGCCTACAGTATGACCTCAGTGTGTTGCGTACTGTATACTAGCTTGAAGCCATGCTCTAACAAACTGATTGTTCCATATATGATACGATTCATCTCTCTTGTGTATATTTCTATGCTTGGACTGAAATGGTTTCTCCATTCTCAAATATAAACTCCAGGTAAACGATTAAGAAATTGCATAATTATTCCAAATGTTTCTAAATCAGTGACAAAAGGAACGGACGTGGAGGAAAAATAGGTGTTTTTATTTGAATGAAGACGAGCGTGAGTGAGAGAGAGTGAGCGCCAAAAACCATGAAATGTACTTTCCAAAGCTCCAAATAAAAGCTCTCCTAGTAATCTGAGAGAAATTCATTTTCTGGTCTGTATTTCTTTCCTTGGTACGATGGTCTAATCTCTGCTCGCCTGGGATGCTCAATCAGAGTCCTACTGCTGAACATTTACTCTGAGAAGAAGAAACAGAAACAGCTGTCGCTGCCAGACAGATAAGGATTCTGTGAATTCTGTGGCAATCCGCTTCTTACATCACCTTCTCGTTTTCACGCGCACAATTACAGCACTGTGGAAGAGAACCGTGTCTCCCTACAAATCTAATGTTTTTAAGACAGCGATCTCTGTAATGTAGTCCCCAAATCTCTGGTTATTGTTGATCTTCGTGTCTGGAATAAATCTGTCCTCGTCTCCCTCTGTTTAATCCCGGTGTGGCCTTTGGACCTCTCAGAGTTCTTTTACTGAGAAGAGTTGCCTGCAGCACCACGGGGTCCAAGGAGGTTGTGGAGGCATGCAGGGACATGACAGATGTGGATGTAATCTAGATTAAAATTGGGATTAAAACCCCCACAGGCAAACGGGTTACTGCCCGAAACTCAACTTCATCCAGTTGCTTCAAATAATATTTATCTTTTTTTTCTATTATTTCAGTGCAATTTTTTTTTTTTGCTTTATTGTGGCTTCCTATCAAGTTTTCATGCCTTATAATAAAGATTTACATGATTTACATTTACATGATGAAATATAATGTATTTTTTATCTATCTGTATACTCAGTAAGACACATTGATATTATAAACAGTATATAATGGTGTTTTGCAACAGCGATCATAACTCGTATGGACCATTATTCTAAAAGCAGCTATGGGGGATAAAGTATTCTCATATCAGCAATAAAGATGTCTTGAGCTGTCCTGATGGTTGGAATGATCTGTGCAGCTCATCGTCACAAATCATTACTGATGCTCAAAAGTAAAGTTCAGGCCACAAAGTCACTTACTCATCAAAGAAAAGAAAGATGAATGTTTGATAAAAACCTTTTCAAGGACTTTGAGCGACACTTTGTAAACAGCTAAAACATTTTATTCTAATCTGAAAATTTTCTAATATTTTCTCTTTGCAGAAGGTTACATTAAAAAACGTAATATAATTCAGGGTGTTGGAGCCAGGAGGGTGTTTGCTAAATAAAGCTAAGCCCTTTAATATTTTGTACAGGAGTCGGCCCATTGTTTTTATGAAGGTAATGGAAAGTTGTGTGGGCTCAACCCTTGAAAAATATGTTTGTGTTTTACATTTTTATTTGATCTTTCTAGTTAACACATCACTGTTTTTGCAATAATAAGGCAAGTATATGTAGAAGAAGATTTAGTAATATCATAAAGCTTTCCATCTGAGCAACCAGAGCAGACAGGCAGGCGAGAAGGCCATGACAAAAAAGTTTCAAGTATATTCAGACAGTCTGTGTAGAACAAAAAATGACTGTTACTCAGCTAGCCGGTGGTCACGTGAAGGTGTTTAATGCAGCTTCAAATCATCATGGTAAGCTAAGCTAATTACGTCCTGGCTCGGTCTCCATACAAACATGACAGCAGCAATAATCCTCTTACCTAACTCACATGGTTAGATAAGAAAATAAGAAAGAGCATCCAGTGCATTTTCCAAAAAGGTCAAACTTTTCTCAGTGCTAGCTATTTATCAATTATCTGCTCACACTGTATCATTCTTATGTATCAATCTTAACAGGTTCTGATTAGTATTGATAACAATAACAAAAATAAAGATGTCTCAATTGTGTAATTTTGGACAAAGCAATGTTACGGGTTGTTCAAATAAAGAAATCACACAGGAGGGATCACAGGAAGACATTTGTTACCTAAAGTTTTAAGTAAGTTTTCTTTATAAAGACCTATGGGCCATGCTTGTAGCCAGAATTATGGTACTTAATTAAATACATGCAAACAGAACATGGATGTGTGCAAAATTGTTCTGCCACCTGATGTAATATGCTTCTGCTGCAGTAAAACGACCTGTCAGGTACAAACCTGAGATTTCTGCAGCCTCAGAAATGTTGAACAATTTCTCATTTCTTTGTTCTTTGAAGGATCATCGCAGTCGCACTGAGTCATAAACCTCTTTTCTCCTCGTAACAATTTACTCATTACAATGTAAGTCAAAGGGTGGATAATAAATCCAGCAGTTAAGTTGTTTCCACACAAACTGCTCATCATACTAACACTTGATTAATGACTCGCCTTCTTTATGTTAATTGACTGTTCTCGAACTGCAGCCACTCAGCTTTGGCATTTGTCTGAAAGCTCTCTCTCTCTGAACAAATGAGTGTGATATTATGAGACTGTTAAGTTCTATCAGTAGATTTAATTGGCAAAAAAAACAAGTAAAAAACAGTTATTGTACAAACTAGCAAAAAGATTCAAAACCACCATAAAGATACAGTATTTATTTTATTTCATTACTTTTAAATAAAACTTGAATAATTATTGTTTATCTTGGTGAGGATCTAGGTGCGCACGCACGCACACACACACACACACACACACACACAGGTAAGGCAGGAGCTGTTTCTCGAGGCCTCGTTGCGATGGATCACATGTCTTATCGCATCACATACATATAGACTCCCCTGCTGAACACAAAGTGCACAGCTCCAAAGTTTCACTCTTCGGCCACAGTAGGGGAGCCTTCCTTGTAGTAAAAACACAGTTTTTTGTCTTTCATTCTGTCTCATTTTTTGGTTCTTGGTTTTTGATCGTCTTCCTTGACTGCTCAAATATAATAACATAACTAAACTATTTTTCAGCAAGTTAAAACACATTGCACAAAAGCATCACTTATAATACTATATCGACATTTCTAATTTATTCTCATAGTTTCTCAAACTGATCAAAGTTGGTCCGGGCACACCCCCACTGCCCTCTCACTTTCTGTCACAGCTGGGGCAGCAGTCGTGTGGTGAAGTGAAGGAGGACCCAAGTTGCAGTCAGCGGCGGTGATGCGAGTGAGTTTATTTACAGTGAACAATGAATAACAAAGGCGAGAGCAGAACTAAACATAAACCTAAGCTGGGCAAAACTAATAATAAACAAAACCCGAAACCATAACTCACAAAATCACATGTAGGGGAAAACATAAGGAGGTTACACAGAGGATGAAGAGCAGAATGAGGAGCAGAGAGATGCGGAGATGACCAAATAACACAGACGAACCGACGAGGAACACAGGCAGGCACACACTATAAATACACACAAGGTAATGAGGGACTGACACACCAGAGGGGAACACAGCTGAACCTAATTAGACACGACGAGACACAGACCTTCAAAGTAAAACAGGAAACTCACAAACAGAGCACAGGAGGGAGAACACTAAATTATTAAGAACCAATACAAAATAAGAATCAACACAAAACACAAGAAGATACCAAAGTGAAGCACAAAATGCTGGGTCACCGACCCGGGACCATGACACTTTCTCTCTTTCTCACACGGATAAACTCGCCTACTTATTTTTTCATCCATGGTTTTAGTGGGAGTATTTCTTGCTCATTGACAGTCGAAAGGTCACTGCATGCATTCATTGTTCCATGATGTGGGCGCTGAGGAACCCTTTGACAATGAAACTGTGATAAGAAAGGCTGAACAAATACAGGGAGTGCAGAATTATTAGGCAAATGAGTATTTTGTCCACATCATCCTCTTCATGCATGTTGTCTTACTCCAAGCTGTATAGGCTTGAAAGCCCACTACCAATTAAGCATATTAGGTGATGTGCATCTCTGTAATGAGAAAGGGTGTGGTCTAATGACATCAACACCCTATATCAGGTGTGCATAATTATTAGGCAACTTCCTTTCCTTTGGCAAAATGGGTCAAAAGAAGGACTTGACAGGCTCAGAAAAGTCAAAAATAGTGAGATATCTTGCAGAGGGATGCAGCAGTCTTAAATTGCAAAGCTTCTGAAGCGTGATCATCGAACAATCAAGAGTTTCATTCAAAATAGTCAACAGGGTCGCAAGAAGCGTGTGGAAAAACCAAGGCGCAAAATAACTGCCCATGAACTGAGAAAAGTCAAGCGTGCAGCTGCCAAGATGCCACTTGCCACCAGTTTGGCCATATTTCAGAGCTGCAACATCACTGGAGTGCCCAAAAGCACAAGGTGTGCAATACTCAGAGATAGGGATGGGTATCGAAAACCGGTTCTTGTTGAGAACCGGTTCCCCCTGTTTCAATTCCTTGGAATCGTTTGCCATTTTTGCAAACGATTCCCTTATCGATTTCGGTCACCCCGAATGACGTCACCACATTGCGGAGCGTCGGAGGGTACCTGGCAGGAAACACGGCGCCTAAGCGGCTCAAACGCTTAAAAGTTTGTTTATACTTTACAAGAACGAATGACAACAGGGCAACTTGCAATACTTGCAAAGTAGATATTTCATTAAGGGAGGAAACACTACGAATATGCAAAAGCATTTGCTCACAAAACCGCTCCGGACTCGTGAATCTCAACCCAGCAGCAGCAGCGGTAACGTTTGCACGTCCTCTCCCGTTAATGCGGCAGGTAAATAATCAACTAACAGTGCATATTATGTTAGCGCGATCTGCCTTATTACAAAACCTGCCATTACTGTGCATTTAGGTGACCGTGATGAGACAGACAGACAGTCTGGCTGGCGCTCGCTGGCAGTTGTCGCTGCAGTCCACCGGTAGCGTCTCTTTTCAGGCCCGAATGTCACCGAGCAGTGACTAGTTTGTGGTCAAAACCTTGCAGCCATTTGCCACAGCAGATGGTAAGTGAATGTGTTTAATTGTAGGCAGGGACATTACTGAATATTCTTGTGTAATTGCTACAGAATAATTTATGTTATACTTTGTTATTGCTACAGAAGAATATTTATTTTATTATTTTACGTTTATAATTTTCCCCGGGGACCCTGTGACACCCCATTGAAGAGCCGTAGGCTGTGGATCTCTTAAGATCTCACTGTTGGGTTTATAAGGCCATGTTACTCCTAAATTTCTATCTTGTTGAAAGAGAAGATATAAAACAGTTCTAAGCTACTCGACCTTAGTGTTCTCCTTTTTAAAAACAAGAATCGATAAAGAATCGAATCGTTAAACAGAATCGAAAATGGAATCGGAATCGTTAAAATCTTATCAATACCCATCCCTACTCAGAGACATGGCCAAGGTAAGAAAGGCTGAAAGACGACCACCACTGAACAAGACACACAAGCTGAAACGTCAAGACTGGGCCAAGAAATATCTCAAGACTGATTTTTCTAAGGTTTTATGGACTGATGAAATGAGAGTGAGTCTTGATGGGCCAGATGGATGGGCCCGTGGCTGGATTGGTAAAGGGCAGAGAGCTCCAGTCCGACTCAGACGCCAGCAAGGTGGAGGTGGAGTACTGGTTTGGGCTGGTATCATCAAAGATGAGCTTGTGGGGCCTTTTCGGGTTGAGGATGGAGTCAAGCTCAACTCCCAGTCCTACTGCCAGTTTCTGGAAGACACCTTCTTCAAGCAGTGGTACAGGAAGAAGTCTGCATCCTTCAAGAAAAACATGATTTTCATGCAGGACAATGCTCCATCACACGTGTCCAAGTACTCCACAGCGTGGCTGGCAAGAAAGGGTATAAAAGAAGAAAAACTAATGACATGGCCTCCTTGTTCACCTGATCTGAACCCCATTGAGAACCTGTGGTCCATCATCAAATGTGAGATTTACAAGGAGGGAAAACAGTACACCTCTCTGAACAGTGTCTGGGAGGCTGTGGTTGCTGCTGCACGCAATGTTGATGGTGAACAGATCAAAACACTGACAGAATCCATGGATGGCAGGCTTTTGAGTGTCCTTGCAAAGAAAGGTGGCTATATTGGTCGCTGATTTGTTTTTGTTTTGTTTTTGAATGTCAGAAATGTATATTTGTGAATGTGGAGATGTTATATTGGTTTCACTGGTAAAAATAAATAATTGAAATGGGTATATATTTGTTTTTTGTTAAGTTGCCTAATAATTATGCACAGTAATAGTCACCTGCACACACAGATATCCCCCTAAAATAGCTAAAACTAAAAACAAACTAAAAACTACTTCCAAAAACATTCAGCTTTGATATTAATGAGTTTTTTGGGTTCATTGAGAACATGGTTGTTGTTCAATAATAAAATTATTCCTCAAAAATACAACTTGCCTAATAATTCTGCACTCCCTGTAAAGTTAACTTGAAAAATGTGTATGTCATGCTTCTGGTAAAGTAAGAACGGAGGTGCACAGCGTGGATGTGGTAGAGGTGTTTGGATGGAGGAAGGTAAGGATTGGGATTCAGCATACAGCAGATGGAGCATCTGTCATGTATGTCCCTTCTAGCTCTGTGGCATTAAAGAAATCTCAGCAGATGCTTATTACAGTTTTGGGGAAGGAAGAGAAGAAGAAGAAGTCTTGATAAGTCTGTCATGACGGTAGCTCAGGTAGGCCCCAAAGTCAGGCTTTGCCATTATCAGAGACATCAGCTGACCTCACTGCCAGGCAACATCAACTAATGCTTGATACTACTATTTAAGCTGATTTATCCTGCACACAGTTCTGTGCACTTGCAACCCACCCTAGCCCCACCTCTTTTTTTCACAACCCTAATAAACATCATTTTTGTTTTCATTAATTCTTTTTGTTTTCTGGGTCTTCTCTCGGCTGGTCTCATGCCCTGCAGCATTCTGTGTATGTGGACGGGTATGGAGCTGTGTTATCCCCAAAACAGTCACACCACCAAATACGTATAAGTTACTGCAGATGGAAGCAGTCCCAATAGAAAGTAGACTGTTGTCCCTGGTGGTTAGTGCACGTGAAGTTACATTTACCAATATGGTAAATCATCCACCCTGCCAGAAACTTTTAAAGAGCAGCTCAGCAGATTATTTGTGTGGTATGTTTTTTTAAAAAAAGGCTTATATTTGGTATCACCGTTTTTCCGTTAATTTTATTTTAAAGATGATAAATAAACATACCATGCTTGAAAAATTTATGAGACCACCACTCATTGTAAGGTTTATGCCACAGATGCCCTAAATTAATGCTACTTATCATAACCAAAATCATTTTTATGTTTTTTTAATGGTTAATCCATCACATCGTGCAAACTCTATAATCAAATTGTATCAACAACAACTTTCAAATTTGCATAATTATGATTAAGGAACTGACCTCACAGCCCATTGTTCCTTCAGTGGGCTGGTTTCAGTCATTATGCAAATGTCCTGTTTATAAGGTTTGGGGAAACCTGCAGTCAGCTGAGACTGAAGAAGTCACTTGGATGAGTGACGAAACGTTTCTCCCACAAAACGCTACGTCCAGATGAACAGATTCAACTTTTGGAGGTTTCAAATGTACTGCTTTACAAGAAAAGCTGAAAAAATAGCAAAGCAAATGATTGATTTTATACCAAATTACACTTATTTAACTGCAGAAAAATTGGGGTTGGTGGTTGATTTGTATTGTTGATTAATTTGTGACTGATCAGAGAAGTCTGATCCTGGCTTTGGGTTTAAAAACATGAATTCTGTAATTTGCTTAAAAAATAATGATGTCATTTTCTCAAATGTACTTAAATTATTGATGTTGTCTTGTTTTATGACATATAGTCAAGCACTGTATATTGACATATGCCACAATATTCCTTATAAATTACATAGACATATGCATGTCTCATAACACTTTACCCAGAGAACATTCAAACTCAGTTAATGAACTGAGTGATCATGTTGAAACTTATCAGATTTTTGTCTGGTGTCATGCTGTGGGGAGACCCACCAGTCTTCAACAACCCAAACCCCCAAAGACCCAAGAGCCAAGTAAGGAGGAGAAGTAGCTGTTTAATATTCAAAGCCAGCTTTGCTTTCATCCTACATTTGTACTGATGGCAGCTAAGGCTACAGTTAAGTGGTGTTAGCTTGTCGGAGGTGCTGTAATTTTCATAGTGAAGCGAACACTTGACTTTCAGTTGTTCCACAGCCATGAATTATTACAGGTTCAAGAAAGCAGTGAGAAAAGGGTATCGTATGTGCTTGTAGGGACACGTGAAGTGAGCTGCTTGTTTCAGTCCTTGGAGCAGTCCTCGTGAGGAGATGTGCAGTTTTTGATTTTAGAAGTTTGATGATTTTTACCATTTTTTGTTCTGGAATAAATAAAGTTGAGAAATATTTCATACTACAGGTATTAGTGGTTGTAATAAGGTCAAATTGCAATATTGTAGGGTTTTCCCCCTTTCCTTTTCTTTATTTTGTAGCAGTTTTACTTCAGGGAGGCTGCTGCTAATGTGGCGAGAGGGTGATGCTTGTACTGCAGAGATGTTCGGCAGGTGGTGCATAACAAAGTTGCTTTGCAACGTCATCTGTATGACATCTTTTTTTCAACACAACCAATTTGTAAATGTCAAAGATTATCCTATATAGCAAATTTTATCTTGATGTGAGATTATGCACTGATTCTGTGATGCTGGGAAACACCCCCACTGAGCATTTCACTTCTTTGCTACAAGAAAGAATTTTCTTAATTCCCTCCATGTCATGAGATAGGATAAGTCCGTGTTTGATTTCCGCCATAGGCATCATAGTTGATGCACACCATAAGATATATGGTAAGATATGGATCCAATTAAACTGCACAGGCACAGACTATCAGCACAGAAATCCCTACGGAGGACATATCCCACCATCTAGATAGAGAGCATTTGGCTCAGACTGCAAATGTAGATTTGAATCAGCTGAACGAGTCTTTCTTGTGTCCCGGTGTGTTTTCTCACTCTAATTTAAAGGAATAAAATGGAAAAGGGAAGAAAATACATTCTGCCATTAATGTTCCACTGTAGGGACACCGAACCAGTTTGTTCCAATTTGTTCCAAACCAAACCAAAAAAACATGAATCTCAAGAAAAAGACAAACACAAGCTGTTGTTGATGGGTTTCTATGTTATATGTTAGTGTTCTATGTTAGTGGGAAATCAGAAGATTTGTGTAGATTTGATGAAAATGTAAAAGACAGAAAAAAGAACAGAGCAACATCAGAGAGAGAGGGAGTGGACAGAGAAAACAAGAGTCTCTGTAAGTATCTTCTTATCTAAAGTCAAGCACAGTTTTCTGCTCCATAGTGAGCTGAATTATGTGCTCGGACTCAGAATTTGCCCTTTATTACGTGTCAGCTTGATTTGATGGTCCACTGCCCTTTATATACCTTATAATAGCAGAGGACTCACACAAACATGCTCGCATAAAGACAGTGAACTTGGTAAAAGATTAACACAAACATGCTTAAAATGTCCAAGAAAGCTCAGAAGGAGGGAAGCTCAAGTAGTTACAGTGAGGCTCGTAATAAAAAGTCCCTCAGAGCTTCACAGGCTTTGCAAGATTTGCAGCAGATTTTATTCACTGAAAGATTTTACCATCTTCTGCACAGACGACGTTTAGTGTCTGTAAACATTCATGCTCTAACAATAACCCTGATTAACTCTGCTTACCCAGGACCTGCAGGCCAGCACAGAGGGACAGAAAGGGGAAATCAGCAGGCCAGACCGGCATCAAACTGAATATAATACAGTCGTTAAACAGTCATTAAACATTCCTTTCAGCTGTGTTGAACTCAACAATTACCTGAGGCTAACCAGATAACTGTTTACAAAAACTAAACCTCCTGTTACCTGCACTCAAAAAAATGAAATTGGGTGGTTGTGACATGTACAAGATTGAAACTTGTAATTTGAACTAAATAATTTCATGTTTCTATGGTGAACAGAGATGGCGCGTTACTGTAATCTGATTACTTTTTTCAAGTAACGAGTAATGTAAGGGATTACTATTGCAAAAACGGTAATTAGATTACCGTTACTTTCCCGTAGGAACGCTGCGTTACTGCGTTACTAAAACCGTGATTTTTTGCGAGAACGTCTCATGACAGTGACGTAAGCGAGTGCGACGTTCGTGACAACAGCTGTGTGCAGATCATAATATATCGAGTGCAGGACAGAGTGTAGCATGCAGCGTTCAAAGCGTGGAAGTACTGACCTTATTTTCAGTTTGATTCCATAAAAAGTGACAAAAACATTAGTGTCCGTTGTGCGTGGGAAGAAAACTTTTTACAGCGAAAAAAACCCCTAAACTTCCAAGCAAGCAGCGAGTGTACTATGACGTAAAGTGAAATTCACAGAGAAACTCGCGGATTCTTCCACTGACCGCTGCGGCACACCTGCACCAGGGTAAACCTCCGCCTACCCCAGTCCTGCTTTACAGGTGAAAATAGAGCAACAGGACCGCTAGTCTTTGATTTTATTTATTTTCTGCTGTGTTTTACTTGCATCTATTTGAAAGAGTGAGTGTAAACACAAAAAAATATTTTATTTTATGTGCTGGAATGTGCAGAAAATAGGTTTAAATGTTAAACAAATTTCTTCCAGTCAGAGAATGTTGCATATAATTAAGTTTTTGCTTGATGCATAAAGTTAAAAGATTTAAAGTTTAAAGTTTTAAAAAGAGACGTTTCCATTTGATTACATTTTGTATGATGGATTATGCAGAAAAAGTAGAATTGGGCTGAAAGATCTATCGCTTTATCACCTATTCAGGTTGTAAATCGTGTTTTTAAAAAGTAACTAAGTAACTAAGTAATTAATTACTTTTGAAAATAAGTAATCAGTAAAGTAACTGGATTACTTTGGGGGGGAAGTAATCAGTAATTAGTAACTGATTACTTTTTTCAAGTAACTTGACCAACACTGATGGTGAACGTAACTAAATCATGTAGCATCTGCATGAAATTCAGCAACTTAATTTGTTCTTGTTGAGATGACCTGATACAATCTAGTAAGAGTGGTTAGTTGCCTGGACTCACCAAATTCACAGGATCACATTAGATGTCAAACTGCGGGAAACGCACTGGAGTTTTAAGAGGCAGGCAGCTACACCCACACCACGTGTATGCTCTCGCTATTTATTGTGGTTTAACCTGTCAAGGACAAAAACGTACTGAGAATTCTACATAAAGCCTTGTAATCATAGCTTTCCTAGTTTTGTTAAGCCTGGATTGCCAGCTTGGTGGCGTGATGGTTAGTGCTGCTGCCTCACAGCAAGAAGGGCCCACGTTCAAATCCACAATCTGGCTGGTTTGCAGTGTGTAATTAGAGTTAGGTTAATTGGTGATTCTAAGTTACCCATGAATGTAAGTGCAAATGGTTGTTTGTCTCTATGAAATCATCAACCCCCCATATTGGTTCATTAAGCAAGAATAGCAGTAATTGCCTTGATTAACAAAGTAGTTGTTCAAACAACAAGATTTCATTGTGTTTTCCTAAAGTTTTTAACTTGTGTAGAATGAATTAAAACAAATTTCACTTTACATACTTAAATAAATCACTTCAAGTCCTTGCAAGTATACTACACTGATCCAACGTAATCTGATTACATTAAACCACCAAATGCCAAATGTGCTGGTTTGACATGGTCAAAAATGGGTTATTGTACTTGGTTAGATCACGTGGAAAAAGGTGCCATGATTAAATTGTGTTCAACCCCCCTGAGCGACCGTGGCTCACGGGGGTTGGGAAGCGCACCTGTAACCGGAAGGTCGCCGGTTTGATCCCCGGCCTTTCTGTCCTGGTTGTTGTGTCCTTGGGCAAGACACTTTACCCTACCGCCTACTGGTGTTGGCCAGAGGGGCCGATGGCGCGATATGGCAGCCTCGCCTCTGTCAGTCTGCCCCAGGGCAGCTGTGGCTACAATCGTAGCTTGCCTCCACTAGTGTATGAATGTGAGCGTGAATGAATAATGGCATTGAAAAGCGCTTTGGGTGCCTTGAAAAGCGCTATATAAATCCAATCCATTATTATTATTATCCAACAAAAGAGTTTTTTGAGTGTGTCGATACAAATTAAAAGGAAAATTCATCATTTGAAGGAAAATATTGAGTTATTTAATATGATGGCAGTAACACATGTCAAAAACATTAGAACAAGGCTGTTTACCACTGTGCAGCACCCCCTCCTCTTTTAACAACAGTCCTTGAATGTCTGGAAACTAAGGAGACCATGTCACAGAGTCCCAGCATCTTCTGAACTGGTTTTGTTACCAAAGTTACCAAAATTATTCACTCGCCTGCCCGCAGACACATATAAGCTTGAGTGACATCCTTTTCTTAATCCATAGGGTTTAATGTAAATTTTGTCCCACCCTTTGCAGCTATGGCATCTTCAGCTCTTCTGGGAAAGTTGAGGAGTCTCTTTATGGGAATTTTTTTCTTGCAGAAGTGCATTTGTGAGGTCAGACGCTGATGTTGGAGGAGGCAGCCTGACTCACAGTCTCTGCTCTAATTCATCTCAAAGGTACTCTATCGGGTTCAGGTCAAGGCACCAAGACTTGCTAACCTTGCTTTGTGCACTGGTATGCAGTCATGTTGGAACAGGAAGGGGCCATCCCCAAACTGTTCCCACAAAAGTTGCAAGCATGAAATTGTCCAAAATGTCTTGGTGTGCTGAAACTCCTGAAAAACACCTCCACACCATAATCCCCCCTCCACACCATAATCCCCCTCCACACCATAATCCCCCCTCCACCAAATAACATTTGTGATTTTATATGGCGTACCACGTCATGGCTGTTATAATACCAGCAGAGTGAGGTAATTTGACAAATGGACTTGTTGCACAGGTGGCATCCTATTACTGCGCCATGCTGGAATTCACTGAGCTCCTGAGATCAATCACTTCTTTTACAAATGTTTGAAGGTGCCTGGTTTTATACACCTGTGGCTATGGAAGTGCCTGGAACATCTGAATTCAATGATTTGGATGGGTGAGTGAATACTTTGGCAATATACTGTATGCTAATGTATTGAATAACATCCAAAAGTACAGTAATGTAACAACACAGTCTGGTTTAGACACTATGAAATGTGTTTCTCTTATAGTAAAACATTATCAGCTGCCATGCTTGAAATGTTTCTAATGATAGGAGAGACCTGTCTCCGCTCACTACATGAATAACATGTTTGATTGTGTTTAAATAAACCTAATGAACACAACAAAGTGCTGCTAGTCTAGTCTTAACTGCAGGGGAAAGATACTTACTAAGATAACTTCCACTAGCATCACATTGTTTGAGTGTCCCGCTCAACATGACTGAGTCAAGCACAGGAGTCAGAGTCAGTGTAGCAGATTTCAAACGGTTGACTGCGTTGTGACGACAGACACAGACTGGCTGGAAACTGGATTTATTTCTAAAACACAAAGTGGAGCAGCAAAATCAGTGTCACACAGCAACAGCACACCTCTGCTCATCCCAGTGTGGAGTCCATGCAGCTCTGCTCACAATATATAAAAGAAAATACAATCTATCAAAACGGTGTGGTTTTTCTCAACAGCCACATTTAAATCAAACGTTATAGTGGGGTAAAACAGAGACAAATATGAAGCAAGGTGCAGTCAAAAACAAGCCACTTATAATAACTTATAATATTCAAATTCCCACTAAGATGGATCAATCACACAATATATATTCAAACAACTTTAACTTTTACCAACATGGCTGAAAATACTATTCAGTGTGCAGCCTCAGATCATGAACTCATTATACACAGAAAACAAAAAATATACATTTACACATACCTAAAACACAAAGTGGAGCAGCAAAATCAGTGTCACACAGCAACAGCACACCTCTGCTCATCCCTGTTTAGCACAAGTAAGGAACACATAAACGGATGGTGTAACGGATAAAAGGCAGTTCCAATTACTATTTTCCTCGTTCAAAGTAATCAAAAACACTTTGGGAGCTTTTAGCCAAAAGAACTAATACTTATTAAGGAAAAATACACCAAATTTAAGCGTATAATGTAATACAGGGAGAGGAGCTACAGAAAGTCTGCCTTACCAGTGTGGAGTCCATGCAGCTCTGGCTGGGAACCCCCACACATGCAGCATGTTTACAAGTGGTGTCACACTGATTAACGCCCCACTTCAACAGTGACATGTGGAACCTCAGTTTTACAAAAATTACATTTACACAATAAAAAAATAAACTATATACAATACAGTTTTGAGAATGTTCACACTCAGTATATTATATCTCAGCTACATCAGGACACCGGTACAAGGTTTGTGATCCCCCTTGTGTGAAAATCTTTTACCACATATAGTTTTACCAAACTATAGAGCAGTCTGTGTGTGATTATATTGTTCTTTGCATTTTCATTACAGTATTACCATGTTTTATCACATTTATGAAACTGTAGAACTAAGACAAAGAAAAGTATTTACCTTTTTGAGTGAATTTCTATGAACAACTAAACAGAATTATTGTGAAGAAGAGTAAAAAACACCCATTAGCATGTTTGAGCCTACTTTGAACAGGTTTGCTATGCAAACCTGTGTTTGTGTAAATAAATATTAACTTTGAATATTGTTTATGCATAACTGTGATGTGACCCTAACATACAATGTCAAATCAGAAACTGACTCCAGGCAAGCCATTTCTATATGCATACAGCCATTCATGCTAACCACTGCTATTGAGGTAAAATGTTAAAACCTTTACTTTTATTTACATGCATATTGACTTTTTATAATTGTAAAATATAAAGAGTTACTAAAAGCAGTGATAAAAATAAAGATTTTTTTTGTTCCATATTTGTATTCATCTAATTTCATCAACACCACAGGGAGCACAGGAGATCAGCAAAAGAGCCACTTGTTTGCACTCCCAGATCTAGAACCATTACTAATTTGCACACTGAAAACTTTTACCTCAGCATTAGCGTACATGTGTTAAGTGATAACATGCTAAGGTTCTAGAAATGGTGGTACAGATTATCTGGTAAACACTGGCGTGTTTGCACTGTCATTGGGGTGGCTGTGGCTCAGGTAAATAGCTCCTTTGCTCCTCCTGTGTACATGTCAATGTATCCTTGGACAAGAAGATGAACCCTGAGTTGTCCCTGATGCTTTCATTGGAGTGTGAGTGTGTGAATGTTAGAAAATGTGCTTAGGCATAGTTAAAACACTATATGAATATATGTGTGATTAGGTGAATGAGACTTGCAGTAGGAAGCGCTTTGAGTGCCCAGCAGGAGTATTTGGAGTATACTGCATCATTAGCATGTACAGCTTATAGAGCATCTGGCATAACTGTGTTACTTTGTAATGTTTTATTTGTAACATATTTTCTGTAATAAATTAGTTAGTGATGCAGTTTCTATGATGGTACAGTCGCAGAGATGATAGAACTCTAAATATTATGCAATTCAAAGCAATTAGTCCATCAAAGAAACAGCATAATGGGAGCATCATAGCCTATTGAAGCAGTGGGAATGTTACAGAATTCATCGGAAGTATTCCCCTGTGAAATTGTTATTTAAAAAACAAACACTCCAACACCAGCTGATCCCACTCATTAAGTCCAAGCTTCCAACTCATTACCTGTAAAGACTCATTCCTTGTGTTTACAGGTAGCACAAGTGTGAGCAACCTCGTGCTTGTTAGCAACCTCCTGCTTTAACACATCTTTCACCTGGAGACCAGAGACACGAGCAGGTGAGGGCGAACCATCCATTTATTTCAGATTCAGTTTGAACTGCTGCAGGTTTTTAAATATTTTATGAAGGAATGCTAATGTCTCTCTTTGTACACTGGTATTACTGTGAGTGGGAACTAGCATATATGTCAAGTTGAAATTATGGGAGTGTAACAAGGACATAAGCCATTCAACAGCACAAAATCCTTTGAGTCATTTTGTTTAGTCCTGTTTGATCTTCTGCTGGAAACAACAAATTAGGTTTAAAACTACAGGTTACAGAATACCAGAAAACAGAAAAAAATGTAAATGTAATTTTTCTTAATGAAGACATCAGACAATAACTGACTCGTTCTGTGAATAACTGTGATCTGATCCCATGCTGCGCAGGGAATGCGACGGGACGAGGGGAGAGAAAAAGTCAAAGTTGTTGCTCATTTTCGCTCTGTGTGTCTGCCCCGTCCATTTAGTCCCTGCAATATTTTAAACTGGTCATCTGTGGCAAAATGCTGAGAATTCCAGTGATTTGACTTCGTTTTTCTGATGAACGATAGCGGTAAGTGCTAGGCTCGCTAACAAAGACTTCCTGTGACTAGTTTATGCCTGCCTGTTAAATTCTTTCAATGTGAAGTAACGGGAGTAGGGAATGTTCGGTGTGCACTGGCAGAAGCTTAATATGTAACAGTATTACTAATGCATAACATTATTCGGTGTTAGTGATGGAAACTTTTTTGTTAAAAAATACAATTTGCCAAGCTAATGAAATAATTTGACATGTTCCAAGGTGTGCAGCACAAAGGCTGTGAACCACAAATGTATTGTTTTTATCACTGACATGTTTATTAGTGAGGTTTAGAGGTTGCTTTGAGCTCTTTATCAAACCAAACTGCTGATTCTTTTTAATGTTAGAAAAAAAAATTGGGGGGGAGGGGGCAGTAGAAGGCCTGAGTTCAGTTGGCTTGTTCTTCCTCCTCTCATCATCAAAAACACTGCCATCTGGGCAGGCCCACACACACCTGTGCTTTCTGGGAGTTTGCCACGGAGAGGCAAGCAAAGGCTGAAGCATTCAACCAAAGGTGGAGAGCTGGGACAGAAGGGTGATGCAAGGAGAGACTGTCCTTCAGCTAGACTACAACTTTTACTCTCTTTAGCCCATTTACATGGTTGGACAAATACATAAAAATGATACAGAGAGTGATTTTGGAGCAGAAACATAGATGGAAGTGAGTGAGAGAGGCAATACTCCTTTTCTATGTGCAACCAACTTTTCTCCATATAAAGCTAACTCCTACACCAAACCAGTGTTATCCCCAAGTGGTTCATATTCCTCCACATATGAACTGAACATTGTAATTCCTGTGGACACTCGTACAAAGCAGCCTTGGGGCAGCATCAGTGAGCAATGCACCTGTTCATGTGGCACAAATTAACCGACATCTACATCAAAAGGGTCAAATCTATACCCCCCCAGGGCATGTTTTGGATGAGTTTGCATGTGTCTGCAGAATTTCTGACAAGGCTGTCAGCAACTCTCCAGAGGAAGAATCCCCCCCTCTCTTCTTCACTCAGTAGAATAATTCACACTCAGCTATAAACAAAACCGACTGCCAAACATTCTTGGGGGCTGAGTGTGTGGAGAAGATTGAAAGGATATCTGCAAGTTTTTGAGGTGTGTGAATGTGGGGTGTGTGCTGCAGTGCGTGTGGGTTGGTGCGAGTGAGTGTGTGATATGGGTTTTAAGCAGGCTTGAATCCTAAATGATCATTGACTAAGCTGTTTTGTGAAGGAGAAGAAGAAGAAAGAGTGGGGAAGGTGCCAAGGGCCAGTTTTACAGAACACGACTAGCCTAAAAATGAGCTCCAAAGACATCTTTCAACTCTCACTGGCTTGGGAACCTTTAGTGCAGAGTTCACAAACTCATTGGTCTTTAATTAAAACATCAGAGGCTAATCAAAACGATGCCCTGTTGCATATATGAATTTATAATGAACTGAAATATATTATCCAGTTTTTCTTTAGCTACAAGGACATTTGGAAACTGGGAAGAAAAAAAAATTACCCAAAAGACTGAAATCGCTGTTGCAATCCTTGATGTGGTGTGTGTGTGTGTGCATGTGCCAAGCCTCCAGTGGGATCTGAGTTAAGATTTGTCTTTCATTGCAGACAAACAGACAGATCGGTTGAAGTTGATTTGCTGGACATTTGGCTGCACCACTAATCAGAGAGCAGGAACGAGGTCCAGTAGTCTGATGCCAGCAGATTCTTTTCCTGTAAGATTACAATCTCTTTGTTCTTTTCCAATGACCTTGGCTCATCACACAATCGAGTGTCTGATTGCATCACACGTAGCCCCCGACTGCCTTGTTAGCTTTTATGGCCATTACTGTGGTGCATGTGTGAGAGGCTGTTGGATGCAGTCGATGTGCATCAGGGAAGTTCTGTCTTGTCGAATACTCTCATTGTTGTGTGTCGGTGACATCCACAAATGTTAAAAATGCAAATTTGCGTTCACACAGCTAGTGTGAGGCAGTATTGATTTAGCTGGGTGGCAATTTGCTGCTAATGACACAAAGAGACAGACAACCATTCACAGTCACAGTCACACCTGTGGGCAATTTAGAATCCCCAGATAATCTAACCCCACGAACTGCATGTCTTTAGATTATGGGAGGAAGACGTACCCATAGAGAACTCATGCAAACCCCATATCGAAAGGCCTCGGGCAGATGGCAGATTCAAACCCAGGACCTTCTGGATGTAAGCCACAGTGCTAACCACTGTGGCTCTGCTACCCATTTACCAAACTGTTGATTTAAATATTACCACTGGTCCTACAAGCAAATGTGAATGTGAGTGTAAATTATGTCTGTGTACTGGCCCCGTGGAGGACTGCCTAACTGTTTGGAATGTGCCACAATGATGGCCACAACCAGAAGATGGGTAAATATATGGATGGATGGTGCAATACAAATCTTTTAAGGATAAATCAACTGAGGCTAGTGTGGCTAAAAATAGTGCACACAGAGAAAGTGTGTAACTAAAACACCTGTTGTATTAGAAGAGTGAGAGGAAGCTGGCTGTCATGTAACTTTTATGGGCTTCTTTCAAAGCGGTGTACTGCATTTCACTTTTGTTGCATCACCATCTTGTTCTTCAGAATGAAAATGAAGAAAAAAAGAAACAACAGCAAAGCTTCAGTCAGCATTTCAGCTAGCTGTGCGTGCAGCAGAATGAATGCAACGCTGGCCATGAAGTATGCTAAAAATGCCATCATCATATTTTAAGATAAGATAAGATAAGATAAGACTTTATTGATCCCACGACGGGGAAATTTTTGCGTCACCTCAGCTCAGGTACAGATATCAGAAGGAAATACAAAAAAAATACAAATAAGTACAATCAATGAAAAAAGTAAGATAATACACTATATACAATGGTAGCACACACAGTATAATACACTATATACAATGGTAGCACACACAGTATAATACACTATATACAATGGTAGCACACACAGTATGTGATTATGGATATTTTGCCCTGTAGCATTGTGCTTTTGAAAACATAGCATGGCACTGGATTCCCTCATAGGCACAAAGATCTGAGACTGGGTATGAAAAACAGAAAGTTGACTTGTTTGGTGACGTGTGGGGGCAGCCTGTGCAGACAAACAAGTCTCTGCTGCAATAACAATAACAGACATGAAGCCAGATACAGTGAAAACAGGCATCAGAGTCCACCCTCCCCTGAAAAGCATAGTTAATAACACCACCCTCGGTGTGCACTGTGTCAGGCTTCAGCAGCACATATTCATTATTCAGGTCTCCATCTCCATCTATACCACTATCCCACCTTCCCCAGCCTTCCCCAGCATAGATTTGTAATTCATCACCCATTCCTATAAATCTTTAATTGTTTTTAGAGCACTCGTTGGTACGTGTACGTCTGTGTTCTGGGCATTAAAAGCAAGCTTTCGCATGAATGTACAATTACTAAAGATACTCTAAAATAGACTGGGATAATTCTTCTCCTGATGTTACATAACAGGAAAATATCCAGGAGAGGTAGACTGGTCTAAATTATTGCCTGGGTGCTGGACAGATGCAGAGAAAGAAGATTGATTCTTTTATTCCATCCCCCACCGTTTCTCTGTCTCTCTAAGCTCTAATACCTAAACAGCACTGCCACGCAGTGACCTTCACCACAACACAGAGGAAAGCTATTTGAAATTTGAATTTACTGAAACAAAGAGTGTGAGTCATCCCCAAATCACATTTATGGATATTATTTTTGAAAATATCCAATTCAACATAGGTTAAGAGTATACAGTTTTGCCACTGACAGAAGATTTAATGTGATCGATGAAGCAGGAAAGATCATTTGCTTCCTTATTAAAGGAAGACTTCTCTCTTTGCTGCCGTCTGCTGACTCACAAGCCCACATAAACTTGGCCCAAACAATGTGCACTTGGCTTTGTAAAGATCCACACTAACAATCTGGCACACCACAAACATTGGTACCGTGCCTCTTTAGTGAACTGGAAAGCTCATAAAAGAGACAATTCATGAGCAGAATTAATAGTTTGCCAAAGTTTATTGGCAGGCTGTACCACTGAGAGGTGGTTAAAGGAGGTTTAGGAGGTGTTTGTCCCGGGTGGTTGTGGGATAACGAAGTCACATTTCAGTTAATGTCCTTATTTTACCTTTGCTAATAAATACGTCAGTGGTGTGCAGGAATAGAGCAGATGAATCCAAATCCATCTGGTTCAAACACATTCAAACTAAAATATTATTTATTATGTTATTTTAAAAACAGCACCCGACTAAAAAGGATACCTAATGGATCAAAACTCTGTTTGCTAATTTAAGTATTTTCATTTGAAATATAAAATATATATTTATTTTTAGTTTTTTCCTTGAAGGAATCCATTATTAATCATGCGATGACCTTTTGACGGGATCATATCTTTTTACTTTTACATGGTGTAAACAAGTGTTTGTTTGAGCAAGCGTGCACTCGGGGCACCTTTTAACCAACCTTGCCGTTTTCTCTTTGGTATATGACGCATTGATCAGAGGAGTCGTGTTAACTGTCTGCAAGGCAGCAACAGAGCAAACGTATCACTTGTGAAAGGACTTGCTGAGCTCTCAGCTGTGTTTTGACGTGCCCGGCGCAGAATATAGTCTCAGTTGTCTGAGCTTGTAGCTTTATCTGCATGTGTGGGTGGTTATCATGGACCACAATAATATGGTCTATCTTTATTTGTCTGTTTTTATACAGATTTCATTATGTTGCGGTCAGAATGTATTTGAGGGGTGTTGAAACATACAACATCTTCCCTATTGAAAGATATGAATTAATACTGCTCTATTAAAGTAGTACTAGCACGCAAGGCAAAATCATGGTTTTAAAAAACCCAGGATGTTACAAACAAGTGGCAGATTTGGGGATTTGATTGAGCAGCAAAGGAGAACATACGTTCGAACGTATCGTAGTGATTTGTTAACGGCATGATAGACGAGTCAAACTCGTGGTCAGAAAGTTCTGAGTAAACTGAAGTAGCTAAGTTCTCTAATCTGAAGCTCTTAACTGATTTACTGATACATTGTTTCCACCTTTGATTGTTGTTAGTTAGTCATTGATATTAAATGTTACAGAGAAATACATGATTGTGTTTATGGTGTTACTCCTAGCAGATGCGAATGTCCTCATAGTAATTATACATTTCCAAACAGATTTAGCCGAGAAAGGAAAACGATGGTGTCGAGTACAGACTTGTTTAAATCTGCACTTGATCTTTTGCTCTGAATATCTCCCTCTCGCTCGCTCTCTCTCTCTCTCTCTCTCTCACACACACACACACACACACACACACACACACACACACACACACACATTTACCAAACTGCTGATAAGACAAGTTTAATAAAACTTTGCCCTGCATGTGTCTTTGTTTTCAACATGTCCAGGAACCGTGAGGTGCAAAGGTCTATCCAGGTTAGCTGTTCACATGTTGCTCTTAACCTTTTACATCATTTTTAATCCTCTGCTGTATTTTATTCCCTCTCTCCTTGCTTCCTTTACTGACACTTATTGTCCGTGCTTGACTTTTGCACCTTTTAACCTGTAACACGAGAAGACGAGCTGCATCTTTTCCTGTGTGAGTAACACCACTACAACCTCAGCATGTGACAAGCCGCTTATGCTTAACAAATCACACCAAGCTTGGACAGCTGCCCCACAGGAGGAACATGATGGCTTCATACTGACCAAGAAAAGTAAGGTAGCAACATTATTTTACATGTATCACATGTAAAAACTAATGCACTTTCATTCATCTCATCTTACAATGTTGTTGAGCTGTTGGGGTCATGATCCAGATTTGGGTTCAGACCTCTTTCATTCAAATCACACAGAAGGTGGGTAATCTCCATAATTGAAATGCCTGAAAATCCTCTGTTCTCTATGCACTCTGTGCAGTTTCATTATCATTTTTTGTGTTATGTATGTTTCATCAGCAGAAAAGGGAACTGAGCCAAATCCTATCATGTGTGATAAATTGTGCTCTGATTGTGGTCCAAGAGACCAAGAGACAAATAACTTACAATAGATAGATTTTACTGTTTAAATGTCCTTTTTCAGACTAGACGCTGGTTGGAATAAAGAGGTGCTGAATGTCTTGATTTATGACAAATGTTTCATGTTTAGTTGATTCAGCAGGGAGAGTGAGAATGGCTTATTGAAATGAAATGCTGCTCAGACAAAGACTAATCCAGCCCTCGAGATTTTAGTCTCGTGGACACACACGGTCGTCTGTTTGAGGCAGACATCAAAGAAGTAAATGGACTGTATGTACTTCTCATGACCAAAGTTACATTGTCAGTGTTATCTAACTGCATGTGAGAAAAACACAACAGCGTCACACAAGTCATCGTTATCATTGGCCAGTATTGTTTGGTGGGAATTACAGCTGGAACTGAACTCTTAACCTAGGAATCAACATTAGCTCAGTGAGTGTTTATGTGAGGGAAAAACTATTAGAATCAACAACCTCGTATTGACTTCCACAAGATTTTGCATCCTATCTGGATTTTCTCCATCGCACCAGGAGATGAAACTTTATGTGGTGTCCCATTTCATCTTAAAAGCTTCTTGGAGTTTTCGTCAGGGCTCTGTACACGACCCAGGTACATATTACTCAAATATATCCACCCATCTATTTTCTTAACCACTTATCCAGCTGGTGACAGCAGGGGAACTTGAGTCTAAGCCAGTTGAAGGGTAAAGCCTGTATAGATTATTAGCGTATCACTAGACTAACACAGATAGACAGACCGCCATTCATGGTCACATCTCCATCTATTTAAATTTAGGTCACCAGTTAAACTAAAAGTCATCTTTTTGAACTGCTGGAGGAAACGCACATAAGATGACATACAAACTCAGTCTCTGAACTTTATTGTTGAAGCAATGTTATTTTGGGATGGGCCTCACAACTGCATCATGATGTTAAAAAAAGTTCAATAATGATATTAATGATCTTACGACACAGTAAAAAAATATAAAATGGAGTCATCTGTTTACATTTAGGTCGCACATCAGGAGCTGCTACTGTCCTCTCCTCCTTCTTAGCCTGCTTGTAGTCTTACACTTTGTTTTTCAGAGTACAGTGCTCTGTGCGAGGTTGTTGAAGTCGCTCCTTTTTTAGGCACTAAATCGTTATTGGAGACAGAATCGCAGCTCTGGCTCTCAGACATACCTGGGCTGGTCTTGTTGTTGCATGCATTAGTGAATCTGTTCACTGATATCATGATATACGTTTTTATATATTAAGTGCAGCAGTTGGGTACTGCACTTAGAAGGTAACTTTTTCACTTAGTCACAAGTTTTAGCCAGAAGTATCCAGATACATCTTTCTGTTTAATGTTTTCGTGTCCAAAATATGTTGATTTGCATCTGAAATTAAACAAGAACATTTTTCAGATTTAGTAGCTGTTCTGAATATCTTCAGTGCAGAGACACCAACCAATATCTCTTTACAAATTAAATCCTCTGCACTGTAAAATGTAATATTGTGTTTAATTAAAAATATTAAATAGGCTGAACTCAATTTTTATCAATTTGTTATTAGAACTCAATTTAAATAAGTTACCAGTACTTTTTATGCAAAAACGCTGATAAACTCCATTTATTTGATTTGTCTTAACTTAGAAAAACTAAGTAAGCTGGAAGTTTTGCTTCTCAGTGCGGAAGGATGAAAGATGTGTTTTGAAAATGCCACGTCACTACCGTCCTCCTCCCTCTCGGATCAGTCCGCATGTTCACGGTGCATTTTTTATGGAATATGTTGAGCAAACCTGGAGAAGCGTCAGTTTAAGATATTATTGTTGTCATTGCTGTGGATCTTTACCTGATACACTGACTTGGTGAGTAAATGTTTACTCTTATTCAAACTGATTTTGTGGCTTCTCTTAGTTTAGCACCAGGTTTAAAATCTTGCTAGCTAGTTAGTGTTAGCCTAGCGTTGCTGCTGCCGCTGGGCTCGTCTTACTTAAAAATTAACACCACAGCCTTAAAAACCTTACATAAAACTATGTGGTGAAATTTTCTGTTGATTGTTTGAAATAAATAAGTGAGATAAGAGCCCAGACAAAATTCTTCGGGAGGTGCAGCCGTTAGGGGTGGGGTAGGTGTGGGATGTGGGGGGTGGATAACGGAGCTCTCCGAAAACGTGGAAGCACTTTTGCAAATATGTGATATTTTGATAAATTAAGTAGATATTTGAGCATTACATAGCTACATTGTCTTAAAAGGTTATTTTGTGACCCAGAAAGGGTAGTCTGGGGAAAAGGAGGATCGCATCGGCCACGGTTGTCGGAGCCTGTGCGTACTTGTAAGCGCGGCAATGGCGGAGGAGCGCCGCTGAAAAACTTATTACTTTTTCTGGGTCACAAAATAAACTTTTAAGATATTTTCAGGCGACAATGTAGCTATGTAATGCTCAAATATCTGCTCGATTTATCAAGACATCACATATTTGCAAAAATGCTCCGACGTTTTCGGAGACGTCTATTTTTTTTTTTTCATGCTTTGTGGCAGCTTTACAACATCTGTGGCATCTATTAATGTCAAATCTAGCCTTTATTTAACAACATAAGCAAACTCTATGTTACAATGATTGCACAGCCATTAAGGATCAAATCAGTTTCTGAAAAATGTTCTGTTTTTTCTCCCTCTGCTTGCTTCTTACTGTCTTTGAGGCTCGGGACCAGCACTCCTGTTGTTGGACAGAAAGACATCAGTAAGTATTTTGGTTTTCCAATATATTAGCAACTGTCAGTGACATTTATATTAATCAGGCTGAACTTTAATCATACTTTAGATCAGCCTGTTTTACTTGTTGTTTTATTTGTGGTTTGGTTTGGGGAAGTTGTTTCTTTACTGATCTTTTCCTGTCTTCTCTTATTAGACTTGAGATGTGACTGCACTATGCTGTTGCTGGTGACCACAGTTAATTCTACAAGACACGCTGTGTAAGTAAACAAACAACAACAGTTTGGTCTGCATTTCTTGAAAGATCACATCCCCCAAACTTAGTTTAGAGGGTCTACACTGTATATAGTGAAGTCTGCAAGTTTTCTAACAGCAAAATCTGTTTTGTGCCCAAAATCATTTTGCACATCATTAGAATGAAAGTTATTGGTAAATGGCCTGTATTTATATAGCGCTTTTCTGGTCCCTAAGGACCCCAAAGCGCTTTACATATCCAGTCATTCACCCATTCATACACACATTCACACACTGGTGATGGCAAGCTACGTTGTAGCCACAGCCACCCTGGGGCGCACTGACAGAGGGGAGGCCATGTTTGCATAGCCCTTTTTTAAAATGATGCTTTCATGACATTATTGTGTGTTGGGTGGTGGTCAGGGTTATCCAGACTGACAATTTGGGACATTGAATGTCACCTCTCCGGTGGGGAGGGAGCCTGAGATCGTCTAAATTGGAGTCTGTTTTATACCAAATGCAGAAAAAAATGTTTTAAGAAAGCAATTAAGTTCATGTTCCAAAAAATATGATTGTTTGCTTGCAGGACACCAGAAGAGATGAGTCCTCCGTCACAGACGGTGTGGTCAGTGAAGATGGTCGCCTGCAGGTTCAAGCTCATTGCATCTCCAACCCACATCCACTGCCAGTGTACTTAAGGGAAGTTAAAGACTTTCTTCTGCACCTACATTTGGATCACCTCGATCCATGACAGTCATTCAGGCAGTAATGCCTGGACTGGAAACAAGCATCCTTAAAATAATACAACATTCCAGCTCCTGTGTTGGAATGGAAAACAAATGTGTTGTTTAAATTAGAGACTGCACTTGTGACAGAACAACAAATATTTTATTTTGATTATATAAGTAATGTAAGTACAAAACAAACTTGTGGCAGGCCTAAACTTATTTTCAGAATAATTAAATCTGAGACTTTGTTTCATTGTAAGATTATAACAGTGATGGCAATATAATTGTTTGTTGTTCAGCAGAACAGTGTCCAGTATGTTGGCTGTTATACTTTGTTGTGTTTGAAAATAAAAGTTGGGCTCATTTTAACATCATTACAAAAATTGTTGTTAATTATTTTTAAAAATATTCATGGTACCACAAATTGTTTTTTCATTTAGTTGAACTTAACATGTTTGTCAGTAGGTAAACAATTAGTATTGTACAGTCAGAAATATCAAGTTATTGTTAATACTGCAGACTTGCAGTATTAAGTAGTAAAAATTATGGAAACTCGTTGCCTCAAAAAAACTAAGTAAAGCTTACTTAAGATGACTGTTAGGACAACTTATACATTAGTTGTCCTAACAGTCATCTTAAGTAAGCTTTACTTAGTTTTTTTGAGGCAACGAGTTTCCATAATTTTTTTGAGTTCTGGGAACTAACAAAGCTGTACAGTGTACTCAAAATGAGTAAGTTGCCCTAACTTGGTCATCTTATGTAAACTTGATCCAATTTTTTTGAGTTCTGGGAACAAATGAGCTTGTACAGAGTACTCAAAGTAAATAAGTTGTCCTAACTTAGTCATTTTTAGCTAAGCTTTACTCAATTTTTTTGAGGCAACGAGTTTCCATAATTTTTTTGAGTTCTGGGAACTAATTAGATTTTACAGTGTGATGGAAATTAATATCTTGCCTAACAATTTTACATCAAATGTAAAAGCAGTACATAAATAATAACAGATTTGTTTTTCTCCCTGTAGATATTTGACTGTTTAAAAAGCCAGCACACGTGAACATGGACTCTGCATCGAGAGCTCAGAGGAGAAGGATAACCGTGGCGGCAGCTGCAGCCGATGGGGGCTACGCCTGGTTCATCCTGCTCTCCTGCTTTCTAGTTTTTGGTCTGACCTTTGGGGTCATTAAAGCATTTGGTGTATTCTATGTTGAGATACATCGATACTTTGAAACCACAGCAACAGGTACATCGTGGATCACCTCTATTGCGGTGGCTACCATTCACATTGTAGGTAACTATCAGCAAGTTTTTAATCTTAAGCATCTCTGTATTTAATACAAGCGTATGGAAGCAAGTGTGGTGAGAGTAGACAGCAGAGCATCCCGACACATTTACCTATTTTCACGGTATTATCTCGATGCGTTTACCCTTTAATTGCCCTCCACTTTTTAAGTTATGACCACCAGGTGTCGCTCTTCTACAATTTAAAAAATTGTGAAACATTTGACACGCGGTTCTTTTTATGCTGAATGAATTCTCCTGCATTAATCAGAAAACTACCAGGAAAGTACTCAAAATAACAAGATATAATTTTGAACCCAACTGTTAGGATAGTTTAGTTATATAAATTATATAGCTGGACACTCTTAAATCTGTGTTTTGTTCTAAGCAAATTACAGAACAGATTAAAAAGTATCTGTTATACTGTGAGGTGTGTATATGTTGTTATGGAATCAGTTATATGAGTATGTCCTGTGTGTCCATTTGCAGCTCCCGTGGCATCTGCACTCAGCGCCCGCGTCAGCCATCGCGCTGTAGTGATAACGGGGGGTCTTATGTGCAGCTTAGGAGTTGTATTTGGGGCTTTTGCTAATAACCTCACTGAACTCTACTTAACAGTAGGGTTTCTAAATGGTAAGTGATACGATGCACACAAAACCAACCGAGAACACAACACAGAAAATATCATATTTGATGTTTTTCTTTGCTGCAGGATTTGGCTATGCTTTAACGTGGACGCCCACAGTGACCATGCTGGGCTACTACTTTGAGAAGAGGCGCCCGGTGGCAAATGCCTTATCCAGCTCAGGAGAATGCATTCTTACCTTTGTCCTCACCCCCTTATTTCAGCTGCTGATTGACAGCTTCTCTTGGAGAGGTGCTCTGTTGATCTTAGGGGGTCTGCAGCTTAACCTGTGCGTATGTGGGATGTTGTTGAGGCCCCTGAAAGCCACCAAAGATCCTACTAATGGCAGTGATGTAAAAGCTGCAGAAGAAAGCTTGGACGTCAGATCAGTCTCTAAAGAGGACTTGGATGAGGTCAAGTCCAGCTGCCATGTAGGGAAAGAGCTGGAAATATCCGAGGATGCTGATGAGTGGAGAGTGGAACTATGTTTTGAAGATCCCAATGACAAATATAATATGACTGAAGAATCAACCAGTAGAACTAAGTGGACTGAACTAAAGAACAAAATTCTTCTATATGTAGATTATACCCTCATTACAAATGCTCAGTTCATGATCTACTCTATGTTTGGGGTGTTTGCTGCTCTGGGTTTCTTTGCCCCAGCTCTGTTCCTGGTTCCCTATGCCCGCAGTAAAGGGATCGAGGAGTACCAGGCAGCTGCACTTATGTCCATCTCTGCAGTGCTGGACCTCTTTGGAAGGGTGTTTTTTGGCTGGGTGGCAAACCTGAGACTGATAGAGACGGTAGGTTCAGTGTAATAATAAACCAGACCTGGAGCCATATTTTGAAAATAACATGATAGCAAAGTGGTTGTTATTAACAGTATTGCAGATCAAACAGATACGCCTGTTCAGCAAGAAATATTGTAGGTGATGGGTGAAACAATAAGTAAATCATTTGTTCTGTTTGTTACAAGTTAATATCTCTGGAAAGGTAAAATATACATTGATACTTGGGATGTTCCTGGCGACTCATTGAGGAAGAAAATGTAACTAGCCCACTAGTCTGAAACTAAGAAACACTCTTATTTCAGGTGAATTTTGAGAACTGTTTAATGTCAAAAACTCTCAAAACAAAATCTGAAACCATGAATCACATTTTTCAGTACTGAATTATGCTGCTTAACTGTGCAGCCCCCCGCAGCATGCATTATGGACATGTTATACTCCTGATAACCAAGAAGAAAAACACTGAAAACAATGTTTAATATGATATGAAAACATGTTGCTACAAAAGATGTTCACGTATTGTTGAAATATGACACATTAACGTCAGAAAATTAACAAATTTTGACTGAAAAGTGTGCCGTTTGTGCCAGGCATTATAAAAGTTCAAATCTAAAATAACAAAGCAATAAGTCAACCCTCCGTTTTGTTCCACGTATCTGAGGTTGAGTCGCACCTAATGCACTGTCTGTTTCCTGTTTCCAGGTGCAGCAGCTGACGGCTACAGTGATTCTGCTGGGTACAGTGTTACTGCTATGCCCGCTGGCTACCTCATTTTCAGAGCTGGTTGCTTTTAGTGCAGTTTACGGGCTGGTGTTTGGTGCAACCGTTGCCATTCACATCACTGTGCTGGCTGAGGTTGTAGGCATCCAGAGGCTCGGAAGTGCACTGGGGTTCTTCATGCTTATACGCAGCAGTGGAGGCTTGCTTGGACCACCTATTGCTGGTGAGTTTTTATAATGAACACTGACAGTCACAGACATGTTAAACCTTCTGTGAATATCACAAAAGGAATGGATTTTTAACTTCAAGTTGTTGCTGTGAAACTTCATCTCATCCATTCAGGTGTTGTGACCGCAAACTAAAAATGTATAATTATTAAATTTGCTGTACATTAACATTTCTATTTGCAAAGCTTTAGAAACATTTCAAGGTCGCAGTGTCCACCCACATTATCCAATACACAAAGTGTTACACAGTGGATGTGCTTATGCATTTTTCTACAATGTAACTGCAGCACACTGAAGCTCAGTGGAATCAAATGAGATTTTGATATCTTTACAGTTAATAATGGATTTCATCAAACATCCATCTGACAGAATCCTTGTTTGTTTTCTTTTTTGTATTTAGAGAGCAAGTGGGTAAAAATCACATTATGATGCTGCTTTATGTTTATTTTACAGCTGATCCCTTCCAAATAAGTCTTTTTCTTGTTAAACAGACGCTCTTTCCCACTGACTTTTCCTTCTGTTACACTGCATTGTAACAGCAGCTGCAGTAACTATGCATGCAAAGCAGAAAAAAAAAAGCAAAGAGATGACAAATGGCAAATAGACGCCTAATTGGAAGTGCATGTGTCCTTAAGCTTTTTCATCTCACCACCTTGCCAAGATATATTTAAATACATTTTCAAACAAATATACATTTGTGGTTTGAACGAGTTGCAAATTTGCCATCAAACATCTCCAGTAATCTGTCTGCGAATTTAATTAAAAAGGCATTTCTTGAACTAAATTGCAGTAAAATTTTATTCTGCTCCTGTCCTCTCTCTGTGCAAACCAACACATACCATTAGCCCCGCCTCCCAAATCAGCGAGTATTTAACCTGATTATGGAGGTTGTGACCCACATTCACACACAACACTAAACAAAAGCAGTAAATAGAGATTAGAAAACATCCAGCTTGATTTGGCATGCAGACAGACAGATATGCTCCCTTTGGTGAAAGATTTAAGTTTATTTGCTTTTTCGTTTTTTCTTTAAACAAAAGAAAATGTTGCATAGAAAAATATCAACAAATACTTTTCAGTCCTCCTCCTGTTTCTTACTTTCCTTCTGACATTTAAAGCATTTTTTTATTTGTTTAACAACTCCCTAAAAATCGCTTAAAGTGACACTCCCCACATTTAAATGTTGAATTAAAGGAAACGCTCAAGGCTGAAACTGACCTCAAATATAGTTAAATGCTCATTGAAGTGAAGTAGATGCAAATATAGCCAGTGGTGTCCTATTTTTAACTTAACATGGTTCCTTTGACACAGAGGCTATTTCTAACCACTTCTACTACTTTGATGACCGGAGAGTTGATGGATTTTGAGGATGCATCAAAGATTCTATTTATGTTTCCTTCATGTGAGTCGCTGGCTTCACTGCCTTAGGATGAACCTAATGTTAGTGCAATCTAATTTCTGCCTCAGTCTTTTGCTTGTTCATGACAATAAGATTATTGTTAATTGTTAAGATAATTGTTGTGTTTGTTGGTTTTTTGACAGCACAGGTGAATTCCAGTGATGAATAGATGTTGTCACGCTTCTGCTTTTTCTTTCAGGATTCTTCATTGACAAGATGAGTGACTATGGGACAGGTTTCCTCATGGCAGGGGTGTCTCTCATTGTCTCTGCCTTGTTCCTGCTCCTCCTCCGCATAATGAACCGAAGAGGTCAGGGCACAGCTAACAAGAGCCGTAATACACACAAGGACAACATAGGACAAAGTCTAGGAGAGGAAGAAAAAGAGGAGCAGGACATGGCATGACAGAGGATTATCTGCAGTTAGTGAGTTTAAAATGGTGACTGAGCCAAAGATTGCCATCAAAAAAGGAAAAAGAAGAAAGCAAGGATTGGCAAGTTACAAGGCAAAAACTGTCACCCTGCCATATGTTTCTTTTACGTACACAAGCATCACACCAAATGTCCACTGGAAATAAAGAAAATGTCATTTTGTCATTTTGACATAAACACTTTGCAGCTGATTTCCTCTGTTTACTTTTCACAAAGCACAATTTTACAAAGCGAGCTGTCTCTTTCTTATTATTTTCGATGTTAGCAGTGTCAGTTCTGCAGGCATGTTTACAGTCAGTGGATTGGAACAAATGTATTGTTTTTTTAAAGATGCATTTGAGATGAATTTCAAGGAAGAGCAAGCAGAAACACATGAAAGGGCTAACCTTTTTTAACTGAATGTTTAATGCTTTTTGTGCCAATAGACTGACGAACATTTTGTACACTCCCTGAAGCACTCGTAGAAAACACTGGACTCACTCGTCTGCACAAAGCTGTAGTAATGATAAGATTTGACCTGACTGTTCACAAGCTCATTTCCATATGTTAATAAATGCAACTTTGTTACTGAACGTCTTTAATTCTTGTATGGATGAAGTGTCATGCATGGACGAGTGCAGCGCTGCTACTTTTAAAATGCAACTATGGCTCCCTCCAGTGATAAGATACTGCTATTGCATTTGCAGCCTTCCTGACTGCAGCACTGAGCTGAAAATGCTGATCTATACAGATCACAGAGAGGAAAAAGAATTAGTTGCATCAGGTATGAAAACCTAAACTGTGTGACGCATGCTCTCCTTTACTTTCAGGCCCATTGTAAACAGCCCAGACGCCATCTGAACTATTCAAAGCTTCAATGTTGGAGTTTGAAACCCACCAAGATTTTTTCCTGTCCTATGCTGCACAATGTTTGGTCTATGCAAACCCTGCAGTAATGCAAACACACAGTAACGAGTGTAAATAAATACATCACTCTTCATAAACCTGTAATAACGAGATCCAAAGCGAGGTTTACAAGCAGTGGCCCACACTGGAATGCCCCCACACTAAGAGGCACAAGATATGCAGACTCACACAGGCCAACACACACAGCAAAGGCAAAAGGCTACAGAAATGAAAACTTGCCACAATAAGAGAGCTGCTCTCAGAATACCACAAGGCTTTGATCTACCAGACAGGAACAAAGACATAATCCATGTTTCATAGGAGCTCTACATGAAAACCAAACACACACATTCACACACTCGCAGGCACACAGTAAGCCGTGGTTGAGTCCCCAGAGAGGGATGCGACTACCTATCGTCAGGAAACGGTTATTATTTTCTGAACTGAACAAATGTGCATTTTCAGATCAGTAAGATAAGAAACTAGGGTGGGTTATGCAGTTTTCATTTTCAGTGTAAGGACTGGTTTATTGCACCAGGGATTTGCAGGCTGTATAAGAACCCTACAGTTACCAGTCACCCCCAAAAAACAAGTTTTCTTCTATCACTTCGCTTGTTCCAAATTGTCATCAGCTCATCATTGTGGCTGGGACAGCCTCATTCTGTCCCCCATCCCATGTTAACACTTGTGCACTGAGCATAACAGAAACAGACAAAAATCCTTCCACTATCTGTCAGATCCCAGCAGAAAGTTTGTCTCGCTCTACTGGCATCCGCCTGCAGGCCGCCCTCATTTTTACAACCAATCCAAAACAACAAAGCAAAAACCTGTGACAGTGATACTGTGAAAGAAATGTTTTTCTGCAGGATTATCTCTACGTAGTTTGAATATACCAGTGTGGATGATTTGAGCTTTGTGATCAGCCTTTGGAATATAAATGATGTTTAGTTGGTACCAAGGAGAGAAGAACATGACTCAACAGTGTGTTGTTAATCAGACATCAGACTTATTCATTATATGAGATAGGATATTAGTTACAGAGTTCATATAGTTCCCCAAAAGCAAGACTTTGCAGCTTCTTCAGAATTACAGACCAGATGTGGCTGGAAAGTGCACTGCAACCTAATAAGTCGAATTTTACATTTAAACAATTCAGTCACAATAAATCTGGTGTTTTCTTCATCGATATGAGAGAAAGACCTCGTCAGTGGGATGTGTGTAAAAAGAGAAAGAGAGAGAGAGAGTGCGAGGTGGAGAGCAGTGACCTGAGGCAGCCTAAATCTGACCCTTTCAACATCATCTCCTATAAAGACGGAAGCACACGAAGAGCTTTGAAGTCTAACATGAGTTACTGAAGCACCTCCTAGACACTTTGACCCCACAGTAGAACGCCTGAGCTGTGAGTTGCTATAGAAACTGAATGGGTTTCTTTCTTCTTCTTCTTTTTTTTTGACCTGTAGGTCACGGTGAGGAATTCTGCACAGCTATCCGAGTTCAAAGTTTTTAGTTGCAGGACGAGGAGAGTTGTGAGGCAAGAGGGAGGAAAAGAAGACAACTGTATCTGAGAGATGAGAAACTAATTTGGACAAAAATGGAAACTTAAAACTAAGGTGGAGAACATGAGGTAGAGCAGTAGGCAATCAACCATAAATAAAAGACAAGAGGAAGCAGAAAGACAGAAAAGAACCAATTACTGTATGCAGGGGGAAGCTCTCAGAGTGAGCTCACACATCAGCCTTCTCGCAGGTTGGAGCTGTTAGAGGATACAGTATGGTGATATTTTAGCGAACAGAAGGGAAGTCAAGCAGAATCACATCAGTGAGAAAGTCGTCCTGATAATGAGAAATGAATGAAACAACTAAAAAGGGTTTAGATTAATAAAGATTTATAGCAAACAGAACCTCACAGTATGCACAGGAATCATCACTAAAACATATCAAAGCTGTAAACATGAGCATTTTAGATTTTGGGTGATCGGAGATGTCACGAGATGTCTTTAGTACTTTCAGGGGAATGTTCTAGACTACAACGAATTAAAAAACCACACACACACACACGCACACACACACACACACACATGCACACACACGCACACACACACACATGCACACACACACACACACACACACACACGCACACACACACATGCACACACACACACACACACACACACACACAGCCTAGAGGTTTGAATAATGAACAGACGTAAACTTGGAGTTTGTTTGTTTGACGTGCTCCCTGCCTTCAATAAACGTTCAGTTTGCAGGACTTAGTCGATTAAATCTTTTGTAAATAAAAACAGCCTTTTTCTGATTTTAAGGTTACTGAAGTGGAGTAACTGTTTGGGCTTTATGAATCCTTTTTTGTCTGTCATCTATCACAAACCCTTCCTCTCCTTTTATCTGCAGCTCTTCCGTCCCTCACCCTCTTTTTATCTTTCCACCTTGATCTTCTTCCTGCGCTAACCCACAGTATTTAACAGCTGCCATACTTTAAATCATCAGTGACTATGTGTTGCTGTATCTCTCACACTCTTAAATAGTAAACCTTTAAATGCCATACAAAGGAAGCAAGATTTTATTTATAACATGCACCGACCTTGTACTTCATTAAAATGCTAATACTGGGTTAGACCCACTTTTGCATTCAGAACTGCTCTAATTCCTCATGGCGTAGATTCAACAAGGTGCTGGAAACATCCCTGAGACTGTGGTCCATACTGGCATGGCAGGTTCACACAGCTGCTACAGATCCATGATGTAAGCTCAGCTCATTTCAGTTTTATTTATCTGGTGCCAAATCTCAACACTCACTTTATATAGTAAGTTAAAGACAATAACAGAGGGAAAACCCCAATAATCAAACCACCTGTGAGCATGCATTCGGTGACAGTGGGAGGGAAAAACTCCCTTTTAACAGGAAGAAACCTCTGGCAGAACAACAGAAGCAGGCTCAGTGAGGGGAGGAAGACAGGGAGTTTAATAATAACTAATGATTACATGCACACAGAGTGTGAAACGAGGTGAGTGGAGAAGCAGAGAAGAGGGCCCTGAAAGGTGAGTGCTCTGCCTCCCATTCTACCATTAAACACCCTATAAACCACATGTAAACCAGCAGCCTGAGCGCTAAGTGCTCCATTGTGGTGATGTGCTACTATGAGGTCCTTAAGATAAGATATGGCCTGACTGCGGCATAAAGACAAGCAAGTATCTGTGCCTTTGACTGTTTGTTAATGTTACAGTTTTTTCTGATGGCTTGAGCACATTTTTTGTAACTATTGGCTATTTTTGCAAAACTCTACACACAAATAAGAAAACTCTTCACCCAATCAGCAAAACATTGTAGTTTTCTTGTAAACATCATCCTCTGATGTCTCCTTCCTCAACGAGCTCAACAACTTTTATGCTCGTTTTGAGCGAGGGAACCCCACAACCACAACCAAAACAGACATTACGCCAGACCACCAACCTCTGACTCTCTCCCCCACCGATGTAGGAGCGGTGCTGAGCAGGATCAATGTCCACAAAGCTGCAGGTCCTGATGGCATCCCCGGGCGTGTTCTCAGAGCGTGTTCTGGGGAGCTTGCAGGAGTCCTGACAGACATATTCAACCTGTCCTTGGCCCACGCTGTGGTACCGGCCTGCTTCAAATCCACCTCCATCGTCCCGATATCCAAAAACTCCAACCCATCTAGCCTCAATGACTACCGCCCAGTAGCACTCACCCCCATCATCACTAAGTGCTTAGAGCAGCTGGTCCTAGCACACTTCAAATCCTGTCACCCCCCCACCCTGGACCCCCACCAATTTGCATACCGCCAGAACAGGAGCACAGAGGATGCAGTCTCCATCGCACTGCACTCCGTCCTCTCACACCTGGACAACAACAACACCTACGCCAGAATGCTGTTTATGGACTTCAGTTCAGCGTTCAATACAATCCACCCCTCACAGCTCATCAGGAAACTGACAGACCTGGGCATCAGTTCCCTCATCTGCAAATGGTTACTGGACTTCCTGACCAACCGCCCCCAACATGTCCGGCTGGATAACTGCTGCTCATCAACAATCACAATGAACACCGGTGTACCACAGGGCTGTGTGATGAGCCCTTTCCTCTACTCCCTCTTCACCCACAACTGCAGACCTGCTGATGGTTCCAACACCATCATTAAGTTTGCAGATGACACCACGGTGATTGGCCTCATCAGTGACAACGATGAGGCCGCCTACAGGGAGGAGGTGGATCGTCTGGCTGAGTGGTGCGACACAAACAACCTGCTGCTTAACACCAAGAAGACTAAGGAGCTCATCGTGGACTACAGGAGGAATGGTGACCCACATCCACCCATCCATATTAAGGGGACGGCTGTGGAGCGTGTGAGCAGCTTCAAGTTCCTAGGAGTCCACATCTCCGAGGATCTCATCTGGACGACCAACTGCTCCAAGCTGGTCAAGAAGGCTCACCACAGTAAAACCAGGAGACGTGGCAGGAACATTATTGGACACCGTGCCATCATCAATGTCCCAGGACAACGTGGTGGTAACATAACCATGTGTGCAGCTATAAGCCAAAATGGTGTTGTTCACCATCATGCAACCATAGGCCCATACAACACTGTGGACGAAATTTTGTGGCCGGACCCAGAAAGACGACATGATGTAGGCTGATTGTCTTTTTTTTTTTTTCCTTTTTTTGGTGAAATTCCTATTTTGTGTTTTGACTTTGTCTTGGTTTTGATGAGTGTGAATAAACACCAATACTTGAAGTTTGGATCCTTGTATGTTTACATGACACTATGACAAAAGTGTGACCTCAAATTGACATCTGTACACAGAGAAAGCAAAAGCCAGATGTGTTTTGTATTCATACCATCAGTGTGCAGTTGGCGCATTGTGTGCTTAGTAGATGATGGCTTGTGTGTACTGTTTGATACGAAAACACCATTTTTACGAAGGTGTGAAGAGTTAATCTAGCTGTGTTCGCTTTTGCAAGAGAACTACAATGTTTTGAGAATTGGGTGACAGGTTTTCTTATTTGTGTGTAGAGTTTTGCAAAAATAGCCAATAGTTACAAAAAATGTGCTCAAGCCATCAGAAAAAACTGTAATATAACGAGTGACATCATGTGCAGTGGAGTTATACCTTGGAGCTCATGTAATTATGATCATTGCAAAGTTAGCATTTTAAAATTGAATTACATCTCCTGTCATTTGTGTCAGACTTTAGATACTGGAGCTCATTAGTGGCTCGTTTAGCAAATTAGAAGGAATGCCACTGCAGTCCCCACAACTGAGCCTCAGTTTCCTGTTCTTAGCTGACGGGAGCGACGTCCAGTGTGGTCTTCTTCTACTGTTGCCCATCTGCTTCAAGGTTAGATATACTGCATACCTTGGCTCTAATCAGTGGTTAATTGAGTTAGTGATCTTTAAGCAGCCTGGCTATTCTAATCTGACCTCTTAAATCACCTTTCTCCCCCATTCCGATGCTCAGTTTGAACTTCAGCTGGTCGTCCTTATCCCGACTACATGTTTAAATACACTTACAGTGGCTTGCAAAAGTATTCGGCCCCCTTGAACTTTTCCACATTTTGTCACATTACAGCCACAAACATGAATCAATTTTATTGGAATTCCACGTGAAAGACCAACACAAAGTGGTGTACACGTGAGAAGTGGAACGAAAATCCTACATGATTCCAAACATTTTTTACAAATAAATAGCTGAAAAGTGGGGTGTGCGTAATTATTCAGCCCCCTGAGTCAATACTTTGTAGAACAACCTTTTGCTGCAATTACAGCTGCCAGTCTTTTAGGGTATGTCTCTACCAGCTTTGCACATCTAGAGACTGAAATTCTTGCCAATTCTTCTTTGCAAAACAGCTCCACAACTGCCCTGTGATGGCCTCAGAGGTTGTCTAAGAGAATATTGGGAGCAACAACACCATGAAGTCCAAAGAACACACCAGACAGGTCAGGGATAAATTTATTGAGAAATTTAAAGCAGGCTTAGGCTACAAAAAGATTTCCCAAGCGTTGAATATCCCACGGAGCACTGTTCAAGCAATCATTCAGAAATGGAAGGAGTATGGCACAACTGTAAACCTACCAAGACAAGGCCGTCCACCTAAACTCACAGGCTGAACAAGGAGAGCGCTGATCAGAAATGCAGCCAAGAGGCCCATGGTGACTCTGGACGAGCTGCAGAGATCTACAGCTCAGGTGGGGGAATCTGTCCATAGGACAACTATTAGTCATGCACTGCACAAAGTTGGCCTTTATGGAAGAGTGGCAAGAAGAAAGCCATTGTTAACAGAAAACCATAAGAAGTCCCGTTTGCAGTTTGCCACAAGCCATGTGGGGGACACAGCAAACATGTGGAAGAAGGTGCTCTGGTCAGATGAGACCAAAATGGAACTTTTTGGCCAAAATGCAAAACGCTATGTGTGGCGGAAAACTAACACTGCACATCACTCTGAACACACCATCCCCACTGTCAAATATGGTGGTGGCAGTATCATGCTCTGGGGGTGCTTCTCTTCAGCAGGGACAGGGAAGCTGGTCAGAGTTGATGGGAAGATGGATGGAGCCAAATACAGGGCAATCTTGGAAGAAAACCTCTTGGAGTCTGCAAAAGACTTGAGACTGGGGCGGAGGTTCACCTTCCAGCAGGACAACCACCCTAAACATAAAGCCAGGGCAACAATGGAATGGTTTAAAACAAAACATATCCATGTGTTAGAATGGCCCAGTCAAAGTCCAGATCTAAATCCAATCCAGAATCTGTGGCAAGATCTGAAAACTGCTGTTCACAAACGCTGTCCATCTAATCTGACTGAGCTGGAGCTGTTTTGCAAAGAAGAATTGGCAAGAATTTCAGTCTGTAGATGTGCAAAGCTGGTAGAGACATACCCTAAAAGACTGGCAGCTGCAATTGCAGCAAAAGGTGGTTCTACAAAGTATTGACTCAGGGGGCTGAATAATTATGCACACCCCACTTTCAGTTATTTATTTGTAAAAAATGTTTGGAATCATGTATGATTTTCGTTCCACTTCTCACGTGTACACCACTTTGTGTTGGTCTTTCACGTGGAATTCCAATAAAATTGATTCATGTTTGTGGCTGTAATGTGACAAAATGTGGAAAAGTTCAAGGGGGACGAATACTTTTGCAAGCCACTGTAGATGGACTTCCGGTTTTGACGAGCATGGGGTAGTCACACTTTCCCTTAGCTCCCGCAACTTTTAGTTATTTGAGTGAGCCCGCCTAACTTATCTTTTGAGGCAAATATCTTGGTGGTTTGGTGAAGCCGTTGGAACATTTGACGCCCTGTCATGTCGCCTAAACCTGCGAAGTCGAATGGCAAAACAATTGAATGCGCGGTTGCTAGCGTTCCCGTGAATGTTAGCAAAGCCGACATAACGGCGCTGCTAGCGGAGCACCGTTTGGCTTTACTGGCGGACCTAAAAGTCAGCTTTTTTGATGACGTGAATAAAAAGCTGGACGGACTACAGAAGGCATCGGACAACCATGGTGAGCACCTAGAATCTTTGGAGGAAAGCGCCGAAATGCTCGACCAGCGCCTTGCTAAAGTGGAGGATACCTGTGAGACACTACGGGTTGCCAATGAAAAGCTGAAGGCTAAGCTATCAGACATGGAGTCGAGAAACAGACGTTGCAATGCCTGCCTTATCGGCCTGGAGGAAGGGATTGAGGGTCCACAACCCTCTAAGTTTTTCTCACAGTTATTGCAAGACGTTTTTGGGAGAGACATTTTCCCCTCTCCCCCCGAACTGGATCGCGCACACCGTATTTCGGCTCCCAAACCGGCCCCCGGAGGCAGACCGCGGCCCGTCATTGTCTGTTTTCACCGCTACCAAAACAAGGAGCTGCTAATACGGGAGGCTAGGAGGAGGAACGACCTGAAGTATATGGATAAACCATTCCGGGTCTACGAGGACTACAGCCCTGAGGTGGTGAGCCAGCGGAGAGAATACAGGTCGGTGATGTCACGCTTGTACGAGGTGGGTCTGAAACCGTCACTGCTATACCCGGCGCGACCACGCATTGTTAAAACGGATGGTGTACGCCTCACATTTGGCTCTGTGGCTGAGGCCGAAAGGTTTGTGCGAGACTCCATGGAAGATTGAACTGTTTTGAGGCGCGTGGAACACGGGACTGCTTCGGACGACTGTTACGGCATATTCATGCTTCCTATGTTGATTTTCAGACATTTGACTTCATCTCTTTTTCTTTATTGTTTTTTGGCGTGACAGTGCAATTATTTGCACATATTTTGAATGGTGGACTTCACCAGTGCACACCTGGCGGGTCTTATTCCAACCTTTGCACTATGCGGGCTTTAGGAGCTTTAGGTAGGATAGTTATGGAGGTTTTTCAGTTAGATTGGGTAGGTGTGCTGTTTGTTCTGACAGCTAGTGTCACCTGGGGGTTCAGGGGGTTTATGGGAGGGTTTCTGTGTTCGACTGTCCAAGTTAAGAACCAAGTGTTTTATGCTTCTTGTTTGAGCAACCAGCTAAAAGTTTTGATATATTTTCAATGGTTACCTCTATTGACTTAGTGACCTGGAATGTTAAAGGCCTGAACCATCCTATTAAAAGAAAGAAGGTTCTCACTCACTTGAAAAATATGGGTGCTGATATAGCCTTTATCCAAGAAACCCATCTTAAAATGTCAGATAATACTCGTTTAAAATGTAGTTGGGTGGGGCAGCTCTTCCACTCACGTTTTACAGCGAAGGGAAGAGGTGTAGCAATATTGGTAAATAAAAGGGTTCCTTTTGCCCCTTCTTTGACTCAAGCTGATTCAAACGGACAATACGTTATAGTGACTGGATCAATTTTTAATGTTAATGTTACATTAGCAAATATATATGCCCCAAACTGTGACGACCCCAATTTTTTTTCACGCGTCCTCGGCCTCCTGCCTTGTTTGAATACCCATTTACTTATTATGGGTGGGGGCTTTAATTTGTGCTTGGACCCTGGGATGGATAGATCGTCTGTAAGAACTGGATACTCGACAACCAAGTCAGCTTCTTATTTACAGTCCTTTTTTTCAACCTACGGCATCTCAGACATTTGGCGTTTTTTTACACCCACAAGACAGACAATATTCCTTTTTTTCAAATGCTCATCAAACCTACAGTAGAATTGACTATTTTTTTACTGATAACAAACTAACCTCTCTTGTTAAGTCGTGTGACTATCAGCCTATTGTAATATCTGACCATGCGCCCTTAATATTGACACTGCATATACCCGGTATGGAGACTCCTAAACGGATGTGGAGATTTAACTCTCTTTTGTTAAGTGATGAAAACTTTATAGAATTTATTTCGGATCAAATTACATACTTTTTGGAATTTAATTTAACTCCAGATATTTCCATCTCGTTGGTCTGGGAGGCTCTTAAGGCTTATCTTCGCGGCTAGGTTATATCATTTACAGCTAATAAGAAACGCACTTCTACTTCTAAACTAAAGGATTTGGAAAAGCAAATAGCAGACTTGGATAATAGGAACTCTCGGAACCCCTCACCAAAATTATATAAAGAACGTTTGAAACTGGGTGCAGAATATGATGTGCTCGCCTCACATTCTATAGAATATTTATTGTTAAAGAACCGCAGTGATACCTATGAGCACGGAGATAAGGCGGGAGAGATTCTAGCAAGACAGCTGAAATGTGCAAGAGCCAGGCAAACTATTAATGGGGTCGCAACCCGAGATGGTGGAACTGTTACAGATCAACAGGGGATAAATGATGCTTTTCAGCATTATTATTATAAGTTGTATAGTTCCGATAATACCAATGATTCTAACTTCTTCTCTGATTTTTTTAGAGACCTAAAGATTCCAACATTGTCCCCAGACGAGGTTTCCACCCTGGATGCACCTCTGCAGCAGCAGGAGATCATAGCGGCAATAAAATCGTTACAGTCTCGCCGATCACCAGGCCCTGATGGCTTACCGACCGAGTTTTATGCCGCCTTTGCTGGAAAACTAGCCCCTGTGTTAGCTACGTTATATGCTGACTCTCTTGCCAAAGGCGTTTTGCCTGATAGCCTAAATCAAGCTTGTATAACATTACTTCCCAAAAAAGATAAAAACCCTTTGGAATGTGGATCCTACAGGCCGATTTCACTCCTGAATTCAGACTATAAAATACTAGCGAAGGTTTTGGCCAACCGATTGGAAAAAGTTTTACCCAACATAATCTCTTCAGATCAGACTGGTTTTATTAAAAACAAGCACTCCTTTTTTAGTATTCGTAGACTACTCAATATAATGTACACCCCCAGTCAAGCTGCTTCCGAATGCCTTCTCTCCATGGATGCAGAGAAGGTTTTCGATAGAGTAGAATGGGAATATCTATTTGAGACCTTACAAAGATTTGGGTTTGGAAGTTCCTTTTTATCCTGGGTGAAATTACTCTATGCCTGTCCTGCAGCTATGGTACTCACTAATAACCATTATTCTAAACCGTTCCGCTTACATCGTGGAACCCGTCGGGGCTGCCCCCTCAGCCCCCTCCTTTTCGTATTAGCTATTGAGCCGTTGGCAATAGCTATAAGAAGTAATCATGCCATTCAAGGCATTTCGCGGTATGGAACTGAGCATAAATTATCTCTCTATGCCGATGATCTCCTGCTGTTTGTATCCAAGGCTGAGGTAACAATTCCCTACATTCTTCAACTTTTTGATACATTTGGGCTTAAATTGAACCTACACAAGAGTGAATTACTGCCTCTAAATATGCCTCTTTCCACATTAGCAAACATTACTGTTCCCTTCAAGATTGTAACACACAGCTTTGTCTATCTGGGCATAACTGTGACGAAAAACTTCAGTGATCTCTTTAAAGAAAATTTTACTAAGTTACACCTCAGTATGCAACAAGACTTGTCGAAATGGTCGCCGCTTCCTCTCTCGTTAGTTGGGAAATTGAATGTAGTTAAAATGTCTGTATCACTCAAATTTCTTTATCTGTTTCAAAGCCTCCCTATATACATTTCGAACGCTTTTTTTAAGAAATTGGACTCTGTAATTACATCATACCTTTGGAACAATAAGAAACCACGTTTGCGTAAAACACATCTGCAAAAGTCAAAGCAAGACGGGGGCCTGGCTCTACCGAATTTCCATTATTATTACTGGGCCTCCAATTTTCGCTTTCTGACCTACTGGCTGCACTATCAGCACGATTGCAGCGGACCCGTTTGGGTAGAAATGGAGAAGCTCTCTTCTGGTTCTTTCTTGCTATCGTCTGTCGTAGGTGCATCTATCCCGTTACCCAAAAGCCTGACAATTGAGAATCCTGTAGTTAATAATACTATCCAGATTTGCTTTCAGTTTAGAAAACATTTTAATCTTCTGAAGATCTGCTTAGGGAGCCCAGTAGCTATGCTTTTTCCCCTTCAATGTCTGATGCCACATTTCAGGGCTGGCAGAGGCGAGGGCTGAGATCTTTAAAGGAACTATTCATTGACGGCACGTTTGCCTCATTTGAACAGCTGACTAATAAATACAACTTATTGATGTAATGGATGACATTATGTGTTTTAACCCGGCTAAGAAAAAAGCCATATCATCAATACTTGTTCTGATTTTGCGCCTGGGTTCTTCTTCTGTGTCTGCAATTAAGCGATCCTGGGAAGAGGATCTTAAAATCTGTATTACTTAAGCAGACTGGGGCAATGTTTTAAGTAATATTTACTCGTCCTCCATGTGTGCAAGACATTGCCTTCTGCAGTTTAAAATAGTGCACAGGGTTCATCTTAGCAAGTCAAAATTGGCAAAGATGTATCCCCAGTTGACCCAACGTGTGAAAGATGTAAATTGGCAGAGGTGACCTTGATCCATATGTTTTGGTCCTGTCCCAAAATACAAAAGTTCTGGACGGATGTCTGTGGGGCTTTGTCATGCATATTTGGGATAAGAGTGCCGCTTAATCCACTTTTATTTGGGGTCAATTCCGATGGTCTGGCACTACCAGCAGGTGGTCAAAGACTTATTGCCTTCTCTACACTACTGGCAAGACATCTAATACTTTTGAAGTGGAAGGACGCAGCCCCGCCCACAGTTTTGCATTGGGTTAAGGATGTATTATTTTGGGCTAGCAGGAGGGGCTATGCGCTTACCTGCTGCTCTGGCAGGTAGCTCCATGCCCTCCTGGGTTTTAAATGCACCTTAGAACACACATACATCAACACTACATATGAGCGTGTGGAGGGAGGTTTGGAGTCTTCACACACCCCCGTTCTCTGCGGCCTGCTGGAGCGGGGGGGCTAGGAGGAGGAGTTGGCCGTCCGACTGGGGTCTGGAATGTGGGGCCTCCCTGCTGCTGCGGAGTCGGGGCGGTCTGCTTCTCCACACCGCAGGGAAAAGGGTAACACCACCTGGGTCTGGGTGCAGTTTTCCCCTCCAGGGGCAAGGGTACTCAGACCCGGTTCTTAGAGTACGCTTGGGGAGAGTGATTGTGTGTACAGCGTCTCTTTATGTCTGTCTCCGCGTTGGTTGAGTGTGGAATAATTGCTTATGAGAGCATGAGGGTGGGAATAGATGTTTGTATCTGTGTGTGCCTGTATGTCTGTGTCTATATGTCAGGTTGGGTATCAGACGCCACCTCTCTGGGGACATCTCAGGCCCTCCAAGGTTTGGAGGCCTATCTCCCCCACCACTTCCCCTGCCGGTGGCAGACGCCCTCAGACATCGGTGCGTTGGTGGTTCTTTGTGTCCGGGGATGGGCGTCCAGGTACACACCAGCTCACTCCTTGGCGGCTGCTTATTGGGGCCTGGAGCCTGGGGCTCGCTCGGGCCACTTCGGAGGCGGGGTGCCCTCGGCCTCTCGGCCCGGGGCTCGGTCACTCAGGCACAGCTGGCTGCCGGCGGAGCTCACGGGCACGTCACTGCAACCCCCCCCTGGTTTCTGCTCCGCGGCTGCTGAGTGACCCCTCATCTGGGACTCTCCTCAGCTCTTTCTGGGATAGTGGCGCAGCTGCCCCTCTGTTGGTCTTCCTTGGTCTCTTGTGTTCTGGGGGCCTCTGGATGTCTGGAGTCTTGATCTCCTCCATACCTGCTTCATGCCCTGGAGGACGGGGCAGTGGCCCCCCACACCCTCTAGCAGATCATTACATGAAGGAACCTTTTAAAAAAAACAAGCGCGTCCATGCTCACAGGTGCACACACGGGTGCTCACACACACAAACTACACCCTTTTTGGCTCCTACCTCAAAGCACACTGTGCGCTGTCGATCTTACGTGCTGCACAATAATGTTTAATATTTAGTATTTACTGTCATATTCCCATAGATCATTGTGATGATGTTTATTACTCTCGTTTTCTTCTGCTTGCTTTCTTCTTTCTTTCTCAACAGCTGATCCAGGTGATCGATATATGTATTTTTTGTCTGCTTATTCTGTTGGTTTTTGGTTTTTTGCCCTTTTTCCCCGTCCCTCTTCCCCGCTGTTTTTCTTTCCCTCTTTCTTTCTCCCCTTTCTTTCCCCCAGTCAAGTCTGTCCCATATTCAGCAAGTGAAAATAAAATAAACAATAAAAGGTGAATCAAATGGACCATTACGGCGAGGCTGGGATGGTCCATTTGGTAAAGTAAATCCGTTGGGCATCTTTCTTCACCTTTAGACAATAATTCTGATGGCAAAAGAGCCAAACGGGACAGGTTAAAAAAAGAAAAAAAAAGGAAAAAAAAGGATGTATTATTTCATCTTAAATTAGAGAAAATTAGGTTCATTTTGAGAGGCTCTGTAAATAAATTTAATAAAGTCTGGAAACCCTTTTTGATATTTTTTGACCAACCATCTACACAGGTTCAGGAATGACATGTATTTATTTATCTATTTTTAATTATATTTGTTTGCTTATTTTTCCTTCCTTCTTGTTCTGTATACCTTGGCTGGTGTTATTTTGCACTGATTATAAGTTTTTTCTTTTAAGCTTTTGATTACTTGACGGCGAACAGGGGTGTTGTTTGTTAGGGTGGGTTTTTATTTTTATTTATTTATTTTTTCTCCCCTCTTTTACTTTTATTTGATGCTTTCTATTTTTGTATTTTTGTATTTCATTTTGGAAAATAATAAATATATTAAACACTAAATACACTTAGATGTTGCCATCTGATTTGCACTAATGAGCAGTTGAATGGGTGTGCTTAATAAATTGTGTGTGTGTGTGTGTTATAGTAGAGATAAAGATCACGCACATCAAAGGCCAATCTTTGCATGTAGTACAATTTTTGCTTCATTTGCTCAAGTTCACTTTTCAAACTAGAAAACAAAAAGGCAAACATATGAGAACAATCAATAAAATTGCAATTAAGTCACAGATTTGTGTAACTGATCCCAACTGGTTCCTCATTCTGTCAGACACATTAAAACCAAATGCTGGGAAGCAGCAAAAGCCTGCTGGACCTTTTTCAATGTGAAAAATAAAACAAGGTAGACTTTTATTGCCGTTTGATATACACAACATCAAAAGGAGGACATTAAAGAGTTAAAGTGCTGTAAAAACTTGCCCTCTGCTCCGTATAAGTGCAACAAAAGCTCGGGTATCCTTCTGTCACTTGGCACAGCATTGCAGGATGAAATCATGTAGCGTGATCATGTGATTACCAAACACACAATTTATTAACAGAATTTTCCGCTAATTGTTGTCATATGTACTGTTAAAGCTCATCCAAGTGGAACTTTGACTCCCGTCCACATTCAGCAGCAGTGTTCAAACTAACCAATCACAGCTGACCCGTGACCTCTTGCGTTGACCCTCTGACCCCAACTGACAGCCCTGATTAGAAATGAATAATCTGACAAGTTTCAGCTTCAGGCTTCAGCTCACTGATACAAAAGCAGCCCACACAAAAAGCTAATAAAGATTAAAAGCGACACCAAAAAGATAAATGATCTGTTCACTTGCAAAGCTGGTTTCACCCATGCATAACTCCACAAATGGCAGGTTGTCTATCAGTTTATCTGTCACTGAACTATTTCAGAAATTTTTCGACAATTACATTTTCAGCCATTCTGGTTCCAACATCCATGTTTTTTCCAACATAGAAGGTAAATGATAAATTGGACCATCTTCAGGTTAAAAAAATGTGTCCATTACTTTGTCTTACTCGTTACCGTTCTATTACCAAATTAATGCAATACTTTGTTCAAAGATGCACATTTAACATTAAAGTCACATTAAAGAACAATCTTCAGAACAAATTTTAAATATATTTTCTTCTTCCACATATCACTTTAGCACATATTCACGAAATCTGGTAAATCTTTGGTTTTAGTTCATTTAAGTGTTGCTGTGCATTTCGTCCTCCTTACATTGATGGTAATGCACAGAGTCAGCAATAAAGAGTCCCTGTAGACTGAATCTGCAGAAGCTCATTCCTTTATCGCTAACATCATGGTAACAAAACATTAGACGTCAGGGCTGGTGTATGTGATTGGAATAGGTTTACTAGCTGCATTTGTACTGCTTAATGTTTCTGTAGTACATCAGTGGCAATGTGTTAGAGACCCTCAGCACTAAATAGCTCCTCTCCTGCACTCTCTAAGATTAACAGCATGAGGAAAAGAACATTTTATCCTATTATGTAGTGCACAAAATCCCAGTATTAACAAGAAATATGATGAATTATATAGGAAACATCAAGCATCTGTGGTATGAATGCATGGTGTGTGTACATGTTGCACTTTCTAAATGTTTGGCTACAGTAGACACCAAACACAAAGCTTACTGGTACTTGTACTTTTTGTATCAAGACAGTAATTAAAATGTAACCTCTGTTAGCCCCCCACAAACTCACAGATTCTGTCCAGATGCACAAGCTGGCCTTCGCTGTGAAACATATGTCACACATTTACCTCTTTGGCTTCTATGAAATCACACTCTCTGCTAGTGTACAAACATGAAAAAGAGGGGCTGTTCTGTCCGCTGAGCCACATCTGTCTTTGGAGAGCTACCAAACATTACAGCATGAATCAGGCTAGAATTAATCAGTATCAGAGAGGATTTAATATGGAGTCCCCAGAGATTTGCAGACACTCCATCCTCCCAGAAACAGCTAAAATGCATCTTTTTCTCCAGAGAACAGCTGTCAGATGAAAGGATTTTTTTGCCTTTTAAGAGGAGTCTGTCTCTAAGCAGACTGCAATCAAAGATTTTATCTTTTGGGTGTCCAGCCCCTTATCTTTCTAATTTCTGTCCGATATAGATGACACACATATAACATTGTTTCCAAACGAGTTCAGATGCTGTTCCCCGTGACAGAAACACAGACAGAAAATGCATGTATGAATGGATACATTTAATTTAAAATTTCATCATATGTGTGAAAGATGCGATAAAGAAAATCATGGACACTGGTTATCAAACAAAAGTATCCAGAATAATATAGAGCTGGGACTGATTTGGAGCAACATATGCACGCATTTAACTGATGTTGTTTTCCAGGAAAGGCCTTACATGCTTCAGCAATGCCAGCAAGGCTACAGATGCTCAACTGGCCAGCCTGTAGTCCAGACCTGTTGTGCATTTAAAGCATTTGGGATATTGCTAAAAAGAAAAGGGCAATTGGAGTTCAAAATCAAACAAATAGGGGGAAAATGTTTTGCTTTCAAAACCACAGTAACTGATCTTTTTGATTCCCAGAGGCGCACAGAGTGTAGATAAAAGTAGATGCCATAGACTCTTTTTTTGCCACAGACCAGCAGTTGTGTTACTGTGCGATGTGTTCTTATATCTTGTAGCTGTTGGCTGGATTGTTTCAGCCATATCCTGATCGTGTCTTGTTTGGTTATAATCGTTTATACTGTAAATTCCACCTTTAGAAAGAAGGGCAGGATGTAGATGTGAGAACATGTCTGGGAAGCACTGCTGTAAACTGGACAGCTGAATTCCACTCCAGCATTCCAGGACCAAGATGGTAAGTGTAATTATAACTTAGCATAAATATGGAAGGTAAATGAAACAAATCATTCATTAAATTCCACTATCGTCATATCTTATTGTCCATGTCGTCCACCCCTTACCCTTTGAATTCTCATTTTTTCTCCCTCGCTTTGCTTTACTTTGTCTTTTGTGTAAGTGAGCCCAGGGGCCTCTCTCTCAGTGACATGGGCTCTGCTCCTGTAAAACTAATAATGACTGAGATTTGTGCGGGCTTAGCATTCTTTCTCCCTTTCAGTGCAAGACGCTGAGAATGGGGAGAAAGGTCCGGTGGTAAGGTGGTGGGGTGAGTCGGGGGAAGTAGGGGTGGGGTTGACATGAAGGGCGTCCTAGTTTAAGGGGGGGGGCGCACTCGGGAGATATGTGAAAATGGAAGCCCAGTGGAGCACAAGATGGAGAAAAAGACAGGGAGGCCCCTTTCCCTGAAATACACCACATGCTTTTATTGTGCATGGATCAATGATACTGCCAACAAACATTAGATTGTATTTATTCACACTTGGACACACTCATTCAGACAGCTAGGTGTATTTGTGCTTTCTCAGACACCTATCAGATGTGTCCTAACTCTGTTGTAATTAAATCTTGGACTGTTAATAGTTCAAAAGCGTGCATGAACTCCAGGCTAGCAGTAAAGTCTTTTTAAACCCCGTGCTTAGCAGAGGCATTTTTGTCCCTCCCACAAAAGCGCTCACAAGCAAAACTGTGCAAAGAAATGAGATCAAATAAAATAAGTCACAAATGCACACAGACAAAACGCTGTCAAATTTACATAAAGATCACCAGATGTGCTACAAGATGCAATGAGGGGCCAAGGGGCGGTCTCACACTCACTGCCCTCTCCAACAGTCCTCCCTCCCTCCTTTCACCTCCCCTTCTCTCTTCCAGAGACATGTGCATACGCTGTGCCAGCAGACAGTTTCAACTCTCAGTAAGTGATGCACAGACTGTTGCTGTTTCTCCCTTCCCCTCTTTGCTCCCCCTAACAATTCTCCTTCTTTTCCTGTACTGCCTCTATTCATCCTCTCTGTACTTTCCTCTACTTTTCCTCTACTCTGTCATTCTGCCCGGCACTTTTCCTCCGTCGGATATAAAGGCAGGACCTGTTGGAGGAAGAGCGCTTGTGTCATTTCTGGCTGCACTTGAGCACCCAGAGTTGTTGCTTCAGCTGGAAAGGCAACGAACCAGAGGACCTACAAACAGCTCTAGGACCAGCTCAGAGTAACTCTCTGTAATAAAGAGGAAGAAGGAATACTTCTGTGAAAATAAAGGAGAAGAAGGCGGGGGATGTGCAGAACACAGACCATGCCAGGCTCTTTGCTGTTGCTCCTGTCCCTGTTGGTCCTGTCCACAGGAAGTGATGCCAGAAGAATCAGGAAAAGAGGACTCAACCATAAGGTGGGGCATCTAACCTCACCTTTGATTTTTCTAGTGCACATACGCGTGTGTGTATTTCTCTGTCTCGTGGTTGTTTAGAGTATCTTTTAAAGTGGAAGTCGGTGAAAGCTCACAGCACTGCAGTACAATGTCTGCTCTGTTACAGGGAGGTACTGAAAGCTGTCAGGGTAGTTTTGTTGCTGAGGTGAGAGGTGTTCGAGTAGGCCTGAGGGCCGTGATTAAAATGAACGATAGTGTTGTTGCATAGTATAAAACACATTTACAGAAAAAGTGCATTTACTCAGGTTTTATACTCAAAGGAAGAAATAGATATTTTTACTCTACAATCACCAGCTGGATATTTTAAATCAGATTAAATTGTTAAATAAAGTTATATATTATATCTTGTTTTATATCAATTCAAAAGTTGAGAAGTTAAAACAACAAATTGCAGCTCTGAAAGTTAATTCAGGACTTTTCCAAGCCCAGGAGCAGCGTGAAATTAGATTTGTGGCTCCCCCCATGTTCCAGCTATGCTAACTGTGGCTAGGTGATAACCATGATTTTGATTAAATAAGCCCAATCCACATGATGCTAGCTTCTTTTATATGATCACTTTTTATCATCAGGAAATATTATAGCTTTTAACTGAAACTGTATGAGATTGGCATGCATGTTAGTTTTCAGATGAAACATTGAAACAAATAAATTTTAAAAAATGCTAAAAATCAGATCAACAAAAATGTAACAGAGTAAGTACGTAGTTCAGTCTGGAGAATATTCAGTGTTTTGCTTGAGAGAACTTGAACATTTCTTTCACCGCTGCGAAAAAACGGTTTGAGAGCAGATGTGCTTTGATTTATAGATGCATGAAAAATCCACTGAGACAGGCGAGTTTTGAAGAGCAGCAGAAAGTGTGCAACAGGTTGGAATAAGTCGTGATTTTCAGGTTCTATAGGAGTAGCGGGGGGTATATGGGATGTTCAGCATTAGTTGGTGTGTGTGTGTGTGTGTGTGTGTGTGTGTGTGTGTAGTGGATTATTAGGGCAGGAACTGAATTTGCAGACCAGGCCCCCGCTTGTTAACTCAGCTCAGTGTAGCTGATTGATCATCTCTAACAAGGGCTCACTGTAGCGTGCTGCCTTTCCTCTCTGTAACCTTTCATGCTTCAGTGTTCTCACCTTCTGACTTGTTTGTGGCCTCTGTCTCTCATTTTCAGCCTTTCTGTCATACTGTATGTAATTGTTACCATTCCACCCTCGTTCTGACCCGTTCTGACCGTGTGCCTCTCTCAGTACACCACCCTCTGTTTTCCCTCTTTCAGATGTCTTTCTCTGGTCTCCTCCTGCTCTCAGGATGGGCCAAAAGAACCTTCTTGCTGGACTCTGCTTCAAAGCTGCAGTAATTGGAACATGCTGAAACAGCTCTATAGACAGAGTTTGCCTTTTGCTCCCTGAACCTTTTCATCTCGGTATCTTGCAGGCTTTCTTTTTTTTTAATCTCCCACATACACACCCTCAGCCTCATTCATAACACCAGTGCCGTACAGAAAGACAAATTATAGTCACAGAGTATTTAACATACACACTCCACTGAAGGATATTTTGTCTCGAAAGGAAAATTTGTAATCAACACAAGACCACCAACATGATCAGTTTTGCCTTTTGAACCCTTATTCTTGAGATTGTATAATAAGCTTTAAACCATAAAAATATGAATACACGATCGGTTTAGATTAACCAAAATGTTTACATGCAAGTAGGTTCGTATATTAATACAAGAGAGGAGGTCAGATTTTAGCAGATACTTGTTTTAACACTGTCACCTTAACGAATGTATTTTTGTCAGTAATGGATAGAATATGCTGACATTTTCCTAAAACCAAAGTATCACTTGAATTTAAGAGAAGTGCTACAAGCACAGTGTACACTAAGACTTGATCATTTAGTATACTTGTAAATCTTTTGAAAGAAAGGTGTTTGCATGTTCCACCTCTGTGCTTGATAAGAAACACAAAGAATGATTTACATGCAATCAGGGTATTTAGGTAAGAAATGGGCCTAAAGGCGGCAATGGTCACACTGATAGAGATGCTATTAGAAATAGGCCAGTTTTCAACACCTGTCTAATCACGCTGGAAATTGCCTGTTCTGTTTAAGCGGTTAAAAGGAACAAAAATGAAATGTACCCACACTTATGTCTGAGATAAATACCTCAGCAGCGCCACAGTTTGAAAGTTTTGGATCTATAAGTTTCCCCCTCTTACCAAATCATTGCCCCAGATTTTCAGATTCCAGATTTGCTTTGCACCCACCCACCGCTCAACCAGATTGTTTAGTCTCATATAGCCATAACACAGTCTGGCTCAGACATCTGCCTGGGCATGCCCGTGTACAAAGCAGTGTCTCACAGTAGCATTATAAATCTTTAGTTTCATCTAAGTGAAGTGATGTGGGCCCTTCTGACAGTACCTGCTATTAAGCAGAATGTGAAACACTTCTTGTCGTTTGTCTGGTCACGCGTTTGAAGGATAAGCATGCATTAAACTGAACTGAACTGCTGCCTGATCTAAGAGAGATTTGTGGACATTTGCACTCTTTTAAATGTTAAAGACTGGTGGTGATGACTTGTCTTGTAATGCAAACAGTTTCAGAGCTAAAGTTTGAACATTTTAATGCAACGAATATTGTTTCAGCTGTATGCGATTGCTCTAAGCTCAAAACTCATCTGTTTACTTCTCCCCTGTGATCACATTTGCACTGTCTAATTTTAACTTGTTTATTTTTAGTGCTCTTTTACTTGGTTTTTGTTTTTTTTACTGTACAGTGCCCCTGGGTGTTTTGAAAGGCGCGTGTAAATGAAATGTAGTATTATTATTGTTTATTATTAGGTTAAAAGGGGAAAAGTCTGTAAGCTAAAGCCTGGGATTTATAAATGCATGGAAGGCGCTGACTGTAAAAAGACCAGGTCACGTTTGTAGCTGTGACGTTTTAAATATGGTGACTTTAAACATGTAGATTTGCTTTGTGGAAGCTCAGAGCTCTGAGGGGACACAGCGCCAATATGAAGTCATAAGCTATAAACCATCAGTTATATCATGTTAGTGTAACATTATTCTCACTTAGAATCTACAATTTGGTATAATTTCTCTGTTATTATTAATATATTCTAATGAATATATTTGTGAGAATTGTTTTCTTTTCTGAGATATGACCTGTCAGCTATTTAACTCTGCAGCTCAAAGCAGGATTAATTCCAGTTAGATCTGAGTCTGGTGGTCAGCAGCACATTACTGGACATAACGCTGGAGCAGATTACTGCTCAGTAACACAAACTTCAAATATAAACTCCCTTCCAAATCATCCAAAACATTCCTACTGCTGTAGGAACGTTGTATAAACCAAACTTGTTTTTAAGCCGTATCTCTCGTGTTTTGTCTGTCAACATGATTTCCCATCATTCATTAAAGCTCTCATCTCTTACTGATTTACAGTTTGTCTGTTTTCCTCACAACTTAGCCTGCTGCGTCTATGTACATTTGCTCTTCTGTCTATCTTTCTGTCAAACTGACTGCTGCTCTAGAAGCAGGAAATTGGGTCTCGCAACACAAAATCTAACCAGATGTGTGCTGTGAGTTTCTTCATTTAGTAAAACCTGAAGTGAAACCTTGAAACCTAACTTAAAGACCAAACATGTTTACCTGTGTGTACACCATGGAAATATATATATATACTTTAGTTTGTTTGTAGATCCAAGTTTCTCTGCATGTGTGTGCTCGTGCACTTGCATCCTTGCACAGAGGAAGCAGAAAATGTTAGTGTCTGTCTCAGATTTTGGCACGTTACTTTAAATGGTCAGATTTCAGTTCAGTTAAAAGAAGCCAGACGTGGTCTCAAGTGGCTTCTCCCCATCATCTCTGTGAGAAATTGGAACGAGTGAAAGAATCAGCAACTGAGATCAGACTTCAAAGCTACCATCGTGTTGCTTTTCGACACCAACAGCAGGGAAAGAAGGGAAAGGAAAGCATCAAAGAGTGAGCGAGATGGAGTACAGACAGTGACAAATAGATAGATGAGGGGAAAATATTCCCACAGATATTCATGAACATCACACACAAGCCTGCTGGCAGTTTCTTTATTGGGGAGAAGTGCAGCAGACAGGAGTGTAAATAAACACTGTGGAACATCTGAGAGATGTGCATGAGATTTTATGATAGACTTCAAGAAGCAGAGCATGACAGCCCTTCTGGCGTACAGCAGTGGAAAAATCATGAGATGACGACTGAGAACAAAGTGGTTAAAGTAAAAGAAGAGTAACAGATATTTAACCAAAGCACAGTCCGAACCAGCATGGGTGATGGTAGTGTTCTCGGGGAGCTGTAATAAATCAGTGAATGGCTCCTGCAGTGTGCACTTTTGCCTGTATGGTATAATTAAGAGCAAGTTCAAACTACACACACACAAAAGCATGCAGTTGAATAAACAGGAAGGGCACACTTGAGCTTTTTTGTAGGAGAGGTTTGCAGGATACACTGGGAACAGATCGGATATAAGATAAGTTCAGATAGTGTAATAATCATTATGTAATTATCCAGTCTGAGCAAACTTTGTAGTACTCATTCATACAAGAGATGCTATGAATGACCACGGAGCTCCAGTAGACTCCTGTCTGTATGAGGCCAGCATACACGTAAAAATTGGAGTGGAATTTAAATAGAAAAAGTAATAAAATAATAATTTGTCAAAACGACTGATGAGAAAAAAAAATTCAGGCCCACAAGCTGAAATAACATGCATAAAAATGCCAAAGTATTAGGCGAAACAGGCCTCTCATTTCAACTCCCTAAAATAATAGAAATTTCAAATTAACCGAAGAACACAACGTTCTCTCCGTCTCGCCGACCTCACCCGTACACCAAACCCCCACCGAGCTCCCAGCTGCCAGGAGAAATGAATTCATTTTTAAAGTGTTTGCGGTGCCACTATGGGTGCCAAACATTTGTATTTTGTGTTTCACTGGTTGGTTTGGAGGAACAGCCTGCAAGCCTGCCAAATAAACAGCACAGTTTTAATGATCGTGTGCCACCCAGAAGCCAATTATCTAATTACAAATCTAGTGTAAGAAGAAAAAACAAATTCCTCTCACTCGCTTTCATCTGCACTCTGGCCCATTCACGTGACTCAAAAACGATCCTGCAGTTTCACTTGTTTCTTGCACTGTGTGTTTTCAACATCATGACAAACAGCTTGACACAGATGCACTATCTTGACCAGTTTAGAAAATAAACCCTAGCCAATTAATAAAATATTCCCCAAATGTTCTTTATATGTTCCTCCGCTCTGGAGGATCCAAGGTTAAACCAAACTGTTCATTTTGATACAGTTAAAAAGAAAAAAAATCTGATCACACTGCCGCTTCATCCAGAAAAGTAAATACAGTGCATGAGAAAATATGAGAGTTGGTGTTTAGTTGATGGCCGCTGTGCTTCTTGGGATTTTGCTATAATAATTTCCATGTGTACAAACCCCCAGAACAATGAATGGTCACTTATTCTGTGGTGCAAAACATCTGATATTCAATACCAGCAGTGAAAAAAAAAAAGATAATAAAAAAAACAAACACTTCCCTCCACTTGTTCTTGCCAGAACTGTGTGTGAAGTGGATCTTTGCTCAGCTTCATAGCTCCTGTGGCCTACTTTCTCCCTCTCATTCACCAGGGAAGTAAGTGTTCGGTCCCACAGTGAAACACCTCGCCAATCCAGGTCAAGGTATTGGTAGGCAGGCATGCAGAAACCAAACTTTCTTTGCTCCTGTGCTACAGTTCAGCTAAGTAAGTGCTGGATGTGCTCCCTCAGGTCTACTGTCGCCCTCTGCTGGTTGCAATGTGGTCACAGATATTATTACACTGAATGAAAATCCAGCCAATTTTTTTTTGTTTTTGTTTTTTCAGCCAATGTCTCAGTCTAATGTACATATATGCAGCACAGCCAGCGCCTATTCTGAAAATACTGCATGTCTACAGTGAAACTAAACTTTTACGGAGCTTCAACTTTACAAACTGATATGTCTGTGAAGGTTCTCAGTCATCCAGGTCATCATAGTCAAAGGAGTTTGCAAAGAAAAGCGTCTGGACTTCTTTAAGTTGCTTGAAGACGTTTCACCTCTCATCCGAGAAGCTTCTTCAGTTCTAAGGTCAAATGGCCGAGAGTCCCAGATTTAAACCCAGTGGGAGTATCCCCCCAAAGAGGGACAGAGGACCCCCTGGTTTACGACACCAACTGTCTGCCATCTATAATCCAGTTTTGAGTTCCCTCCCCAGACGCCTTAACGCCCACTCACATCCTGGGCCATCTGACCTCAGGAATTCACATGACAAGGTGGGGCCAGGTTTCCCAATGAGCTCACCCGAAACCCTGGCTGATTAGGTCCCACACCTGCTTTCACACCTTGGCTCATGTGATTAGAGGATCACCAGGGGTCCTTTGTCCCTCTTTGGGGGGATACTCCCACTGGGTTTAAATCTGGGACTCTCGGCCATTTGACCTTAGAACATATTAGCCCTGTTTTATACTCTCTTCATTGGCTACCTTGTCCGGTTCGAGCTGATTTTAAAGTCCTGTTGCTCACTTACAAGGCTTTAAATGGATTAGCACCTTCGTATCTCTCTGACCTTTTACACCGGTATATTCCATCCCGTGCTCTCCGATCTCAGGACTCTGGTCTTTTAAAAATTCCTAAAGCCAGGAAAAAGAAAATTGGAGCGCGTGCTTTTTCTTTTCGTGCCCCGGTTTTATGGAATAACCTCCCTCAAGATATTAGGCAGGCATGCTCTGTCGAGGTTTTTAAAGCTAAGCTGAAGACACACTTGTTTACCTTATCCTACATGTCTTAACTCTATGGCTTTTAGGTTTTAAATGTTTTCTTCTTTTTATTTTGTTCTTAATTTCTCTTTTTTCTCTGTTCTTAACTTGTACTGTGTCTCCTATCTCTAGTGCTATGTATTACTTTTAAACCCTTTTAATTTCAAACAGTTGTACAGCACTTTGCTTGAAGGTGCTTTATAAATAAAGTTATTATTATTATTATTATTATTAACTGAAGAAGCTTCTCGGATGAGAGGTGAAACGTCTTCAAGCAACTTAAAGAAGTCCAGACGCTTTTCTTTGCAAACTCCTTTGTTTACAAACTGATCAAAGTAAACTTGTATTAGGAGGCCAGTGATTAGCTTAACTTACTTTCTTTTGAAATTCATTTCTATAGCAGCATGTGAAATCCTACAGAGACATCCATAATGTATTCTAAAAGATTATTGTTTTGTTTACAGCGACACCTGCAAAGTTAATGTGATATTTCCTGTGTTTTGTGTTCTGACTCCAGAGCTGCATTTTTATGATCTGTTGTCTTTTAACTGTGTTATTAAAAAAATAAAAAGCATAAATCTATTCTATTAGTATCTCTATTTCTTTTTGTGTGTGTTGCCCTTAGGTTGGCTTGCAGGGTAATATTTTCTAATACTTTAAGTGAAGAAGGGAGGGTATCTGGCATGAAAGAAACAGACCCCATCCATGTTATCATTTATATTTCAGACATGTATCTGTCTTTATTTCTCTCTTTCAGGATTACGAATATCTCAATCATCCCCAGTCCACACAGCACCAAAAGAATGACCGGTGTCCACCGCCGCCCCAGATGTTACCAGAGCGAGCCTGCGAGGTCCCGGGCTGCCGCTCAGACTCAGAATGCGAGCGCCACAAACGCTGCTGCTACAATGGCTGCATCTATGCCTGCCTGGAGTCTGTGCAGCCACCACCAGGTCAGCAGAAGTTAAAATAGGGCTTCAAATTATATTAAATTGATTATTAGTTGGCCATATTTTTGATGTTCACAGAAATGCAGGAAGTTATATTTTTCCTCATATTGTTGTTGAGTATTGCAGTAGCTAAGGATGTGTGTGTTTTGAGCAGTTCTGGACTGGCTGGTGCAGCCCAAGCCTCGATGGTTGGGGGGTAACGGTTGGCTGCTGGATGGTCCTGAGGAGGTTTTGCAAGGTGAGGGCACACACCTGAACAGTTAAGGGTAACAAACATATGTGAGTCCAGAAAATCCATCTGCAGAATGTTTTTGAGGTTTCAGTGAAATATTGTGCAGTGATATTTAACCAGAAGTAATTTTCCTCCCCTTCCTGTTTGACAATAATAATCACAAACTGTAAAGACATCCTCACTGTCAGTAGTCCCACCAGTCTCAAATATAACGCTCCACAAATATTAACAGTAGGTCAGACTTTCTGCTCATTTTCTTCAATGAATATTGAAACTTTGAGGGGGTTTTTCTGAGTTTATACGATCTGTGTGCTGGCATTTCCTGTGGGAAATATTGTTTTGTAATTATTTGAAGGAAAGCCAGAATATAGTGCCACAAAATGACTTTTGCTCTTCTTATTGTCATTTCCTTGGATACAGAGTGTACAGAGTGCGTTGGTTTTTGTATTTTTTTGCCCACTAGCTGAGGCCTGCAGTACTACTGAGGATGGAGATGAGCCTCTACACTGTCCTACGGGCTACGAGTGCCACATCATCAATCCAGGAAACCCAACCTCTGGCATCCCTAACAGGGGGCAGTGTATCAAGCAGCGCGGCAACTCTGGTATTATTTACAGGTTTCCCTTGACTTAAATGTTTCAGTGATCACTCATATGATTGTGATATGGCTTTAAATGTAGAATTTAACACACGTTCTCTCCTATCTATATGTCACTTTGACAACTAATGTCTGATAGAGCTGCTCTCAAAGCTTTGTGCTCTTAAGCACCACAGGGCAGGATGAGAACGCCAGGCTGTGCCAAGCATTCCTGCTCTGGTGTCTCTATCTTGGCAAATAGCATGCTGTTAGATGCCAGGTTTCTCCTTTGAAATAGATCTTGAAATAAACATGCTGGAGTGACCTTGCAAATGAATAGACGGCCATGAGATGAACTGATAATGTGTGATTGAAGCTGTTGGCAGAAATATTAAACCAAGTATTTGACAGAGTGAACTTTATCCATTCATTCAGCTTGTGCATATAATGGTGATTTTAATTACAGATGGACGTAGCTTGAGACACAAATACTTTAAGGACTACAAGGACTACTTAGGTAAGAAGCACGAGTGAATAAAAGCTTCAGACTGAATATTAAATAAAGCTAATATGCCTGACATCATTGTGGGTTTTTTATTTGCTAGGTACCAGCTCTAACAATGCAGTGGGCTATGAAAAGCATCACCACAAGCACCTGGGGTGAAGTATGTTTTCAGCCACTGACATAAAAATAAAATCATCCTCATCTGCATTTTTCTGTAAACGAACCCTAATGTTTTATTTCTCATACCTGCTCAGGTCAACTTGAACTCAGCCTCAGCTACGAGCATAGCACAACCTCAGACATCAGTCCAGTCCTGTTTGATCTGCTCGCAGCTAAACCGGGATCAGATCTGACCTTTTTTTAAAACTACGCCTACAGCTGCTACCTCCTCTACGCAATGCCCTGTCTCGCAGCCTCTCGTCAGTCACATGTCCACAGGGAGACGAGTTTCTTACACTCTCAGCATGCATCCAAAGAATAAAAGCACTTTTGTCCCTCTGTTTGATGTCGGCAAAAGGAAGGAGGAGAGGGTTTTGGTGAAGGTAGCGCAAGGTGCAAACCGAAGCTGATTATCAAAATTGTCTAAGCAACCCCGATATTTGCAGCCCCCTCTTCCCTCTCTACGATTCGATCCTATTTTCATCCACTGCCATGCTCTCTATCCTTAAGACTGGTCTGCGGAAAAAATCAAGACCATGTGGGCTTCATTCTCAGCTCTAAATTCCTCTTCTGTAATCTGGAATGTTTTATGGACAAGAGGAAAAAAAATCCAGGTGTAGCGGTGACTCAGTGGAGTCAATCCAGATGTTTTATATTATGCGCTAATAACTCTAATTAAAAAATAATGCCACATGAGTATGTGGATTAGTAAATTTAGAACAGCTGCAGGTATGTACAAGCTAACAGATGCTGACTGTGACTTGGAAAGCAAAATAAAGAAAGACAAAACAGTTTATTTAAGAGGCGTATTTGAGATGCTCCACCTGTGAAAAAGAAAACTTAACCTACTGAAGGCAAGTGACTCGTTTTGAAAAGACTGATTTCATTTAGACTTCTTTGACGACTTATGCAGTAAATATCTACCAGTTCAGAACAGTTATTCATTAACATACTATATGAGTGACAATAATCCCTGGTGCAGTACACACATGATAAAAGAAAGGGATTTTGCTTCCATGTAAATATTTAAAGATTTTCTCTGTTATTTTCAAACTCGACCAGCTTTAGTCAACTGTTCAGCTCAAGATGCCAACGTAATCAGCTCAAATGGTGCTTCGGTAATTGCTGCATATAACAACAGAAGAATAAGCTGGTCACACGTGAAAGAAAACCACTCTCTGTGCAGAACTAAAGTGATGTCTGAATGTTTCCATCTGATTGGTGCTGTATCGCTGCCTTGATTATTCTAAATAAACCACTTTATTAAAAAAAGGTTGTCCATTTGTTCTCTTTCCCAAGTCATTTTAAGATGTGTGAAAATACTATTCACATTCCATCAAGCCAAACACATTTATATACATCTGCATGCAGTCAAATTAGCGTTCTGTTCACTATCTAAAAATGAAACGAAAAGGCAAAAATAATATTACACGGTTCTTTTCCCAAGAGAAACACAGACTTCTTTGTTCTTATTTAGTAGCAGAAACAGCAGAACAGCACTGACTAGATTTCAAATTAGCTGCCTCAGTTTGTAGCTGAAATAATTGCTTTGGACCACATTGCATTTGAAACTGTTTGGAAGTTTGCACAAACAGAACTTCTGCAAGAATGACACTGATTTGGTTCCCCGTCTTGCTCATGACAAAGAACAGAAATATTTGCGTTCTTTAGCACAAAAACATGTAATGTTTGCACAGTTATACAAATCCACAGTCAGCTTGTAAAAACAAGCTTGAACACTTTTTGACCCAGTGGGTCTTTTTACAAAGCCCTGGTGTTAGGTAGCCAGTGGCAGTGGTGGTTGTGGGGGCATGCTGTTAAGGTGACCACTCCCCGGCTGGACAAACATTTCTTTAAATTAACACCGTAGATTTAGAGCCTGTGATTTCCATTAATAAACAACACAAGAGAATAAAAGATAAGGTTATGTTCCTAAAAAAGTAATTAAAAAAATGTTTTTAATTTAATGTATTTCAAGAAAAAATAGCATTGCTAGCAAATAAGAATGCTCGATTTTGCCATCAGTCTTCAGTAGACTGGGTGTCTGCATGTGTACTGGGAGGCAGGTGTGGGCTTATGCTAGTGCCTGCTTGCTCATCAGAAGTGCTCTGTTTGGACTTTGAATGAAGAAAGTGTTATTCTGAAATACAGAGACAAATTCTGCATTATTCTTTCGATTTATTTATCACATTACTTATCGCAAATATCTTAATATTTTATTTAACGGGCTAAAACGAAACATGGCAACCCGGTTAACAATAGCAGCACTAGTTTCTTTTGACATTTGGAATCTTTTTAGAAAAAAATTGTGTCTTTACAGAAATATAATAATCCGGATGTAAAAGTAGGCTAACCACCCTGCATCCAAACGTGCGGCCCCTCCTTTATGCCGTGCTACTGTCTCTGTTGCCGGTATGGTTACTGAGTGCTGCAATAAATGGGAAACGTATAGCTCAGCGGGTGTCCTCTTCTCCCTTTGTCTCGTGCTCTCTCACACGAGCGCGCTCGTGCAACTAAGCGCCCACGTCAGAAAAACGGGAGAACAGCCCTGTCAGTGAGTACTTAGTGTACAACAGCCATTGTGTTTGGGATAAGCCGGTGGTGGTAACTACAGCACGAAGGCTGCCAGCCGTTTGTTATTACCGTCTAAAAACCAGACTAGTGGGCATGTCGCGCATAACCGCTTCATCAACACCTCCTTGCTGATCACGTCAACATGAGCACGCCGAACAAGTCTTCAGAGAAAAGGTTTGTGTGGTCCTCTTTTAGAAGTTTGTGGTATGTAATGCTATGCACGCTGCATTTAGTAAAATGTATAAAGAAGTAAATAAAAGCCCATGAAGAGTTAACGTAGACGTTTTTAGTCCCTAATGGGATTTAGAGTCTCTTTTAATGACCTCTTTACATTCCCTGTTTACCGATAAAGCTATTTAATCCTAGTGACACGTTCAGTTTTATGAATGAACTGGAGGAAGAGTTGAATGTGTTTAATAAAAGACAAACTTGTGTCCAGAAGGTGTCAGTGTAGTGTACGCAGTAAGCAGCTGAGGAAGAGTCCGTATCTGTGTCTGCTGTAAGAAAAACGAACTTCACAGTATGCAAACATTACATCTGCATGTGGTTTCAGTCAAAGTCCATGGCAACAGGGATGACAATAATTTGTGCAAGACTTATGAAAGATGAATCAATATGCGTTGGCATAAGTGAAGAGTAGTTTAATCTGCAGTTGATAAAGCAGCAGGTTTTATGTTCTTAAACTATAATCTTTTTTTCTTTGAACAGAAACGGCCCCAAAAATAAGCTCGATAAGATTTTAAAGGAGAGAAAATGCACCTTTCCCCTTCTGATCAAGGTATGGAGACAGCAGTTCGTCTTACCACTGTGCTTTATTATTTCAATTGTATGCTAAATCTTGAAGAGTTTTTTTTCTTTTCATTTTGCCATCATAAAAGCTTAATGTATTACATAAGTTATTGTTGTTGCCAAGGTTTTGTGGGGTGATGGAAGGCCTCCAAGCAACCAAACACCCTGAGTTCATCTGCAGGCCATTAAATAAATGTTATTTAGGTGATTGTCTGCTCTCAGCAGAAGTGATTTATTGGGGAACATGCTCTCCCTTGTAAAGTTCTTGGCCTGCACCATGGAAGCATCTGAGAGATGTGCTCTATTTCCATTTGCTGGGAAGAGCAAAACTACCCGATGGCAAATAGTTATGACGTTACACACATCCCATATCTGAGGCCTTCCGCGCTGACACCTGTGTTAACCCCATCATCTCTTCTTCCTGGAAAGTTCCACAGCTTTGAGCTGTGCCCTACAAGGATACATTCATGCAGGGGTGGACTGATTCGACCACCCCCTCCCTCCTGCATGAAGGGATTAGCGTGTTTCAGAGCACCTGAGACCTCCCTCGCTGAGCTCCTATCGGACACTTTTATTCTTACTGTTGATTAAACTTTTAATACAGTTTGGACCTCTTTGCCAATAGTGGACAAAGACCAGTGGAGGAGAAATTACTGCATCCTTTAATGCAAAACAGTTTATAGGAAGATCATGCTCACTGTTGTCTTTCTGTAAAGCATCCTGGGTTCAGCGTCATTCGGACTCTTTTAAGTAAAGCAGGGATAGTTTGATATAGAAAGTAGATGAGCAAGGTGGAGAAACAAAAGAGAGAACATGAATTTGGGGAATTAGGGACAACAGATTGATATTGCATGTCTGTGTTGGGTTTGGGTTTGAGAGAGTGGGAATTTAATGACCTATGGAGAGGGCTAAATCACAGCAATAAGAAAGCCCATCGTCACTTAAAACAGCACAACCAAGCCAAGCTCAGGTTTGTGTCTTCCATGTGGATTACTGCATGCTGCGGAGTGGGTCGGCTAAACGCATCCTTGTTTAATCCTGTCATGGCTTCTCTTATTCTTTGATCCTGACACTTTAAAAAGGCCCCTCAAACAGATATCCTTATTAATTAGCAATAGCACTCCCCACAGGTTGTTGAACCAAAAGATGCCCAAGATAAGAAAACTGAAAAATCTTTGATCGTCAGTGAGATATATTCGATAGAGTGGTAGCTGAGGCCTCATTTGAAGCTGCCACTGACGGACTCCTCGGTTAGGGTGTCAGTTCAAAAGATTTTCTGGTTTTCTAAGTTAGGCTATCGATGCGAAGCATTTGCGTCATTGCAAAATACGGACGCAAGCAGCTGCTCTCAACAGATGCTCGCTGAGACTGGAGCAGGCAGTGTCTTTTCAAGTTTGCAGCTTTTGTATATTATGACTCACTGCTCAAGTCCACTTGATCATTTAAGAATGCTTTTTATATCACACAGTGACTCATGTATGTACTTGGACATATATGACTTACATATGGACATTCATCTCCTCACTGAAGCTCAATGTTTGCCTTATACTGGGACCTTCATGCAAGTGCACATCTCTGTGTTAAGTGATTTCTATCTCCATGGCTCATGAATTGGCTTTATGAAGTTGTAACATTAAATAGTGTAATTGGAATAGCAGATCTACATTTTAAATTTAGTATTGAAATGCCTGCATAAACTGTTATAAAACATGTATAAAAACACAGTAGCAGACTACGTTAGATCAAGACCTTGATTATGTTTCGTGCACTTCTTGACACGCTTCACTGCATTGCACCTGGTCAACCACCTCCACAGAATGTGGAATAAGGAGTGTGCCACCCTATTATTCTAAAGAACCCTGCCCCTGATAGAGTTTCTCATCACTGCTTTGTTCCTTGATGACACCGGACCCCCTGAATAAAAGCCGGTCATTTAGAGAGACATAGGGTTCACCTCTTCTGAATTACAGGCTGATATCGATGTCAGCGAGCACAGAGTTCACACTGTAACTTTATTGCAAAGTTGACTCTGCGCGTAAATTACATGTAAAGTACGATGAGCTTAATTCTAATCATGTCCTAATCAAACTATCTCCGAGCGTGTTTGTGTATCTGCTTTCCTGCACTGTGTTCCCTCCAGTTTTTGTTTATGCATGCAAGATTTGATGTGTGCCAAGTGAACGGCCTGTGGCTTGTTTGTCACATGGCTCTCGCTTGTGTCAACATGTGAATCTCCATGATCACCAAAATAGTTCCAGCCATAGCAACATTTTCATTTCTGCCAAGGATTGCTATTCCTCCCACTGGTTCCTGCAAGCTGGGCAGGTCTCATACTGCCAAGGTGTGATCCTGGTTAGGCCACCATGTCACAGCTAAGTTTCACAATGGTGAGGAGGTGTAGCGGTGCTGCCCGGAGAGGATCAAGAGGCCAGAACACTCCTCGGCTGATAAACATTAATTGGATCTACAAAGAATGCTGTGTAAAACAGCCACCCAGGGAGTTTAGTTAATGAGTGTCTGGTTTAGTTGCATGAAGTGTCTGTTTTCCTTTAACAGTGAGTCATGCAGTACCGAGCTGCAGGGTATGCCAACGTCCTCCCCCATCGCACCCTCTCGTTCCATCTCCATAGGTTCAGGAGAATTGTTGTGTAATCTGGTCTAATCTAAAATATTGTTATATAAAAGGACACATTTGTTGCGATTGGTTCATTGATTCCTACACAGTTTTACAGTATAATACAATATCAAAGAATATGAGATGTGACTGCTTTAAATCATGTAGTAGTTTTGCACAGTTTTGATTGAAGCTGCGAATTCAAACTTCACTGTTGGCTGAAAATGAAAAGTGTTTTTAAAAAACCCGCTAATAATAAGTATTTATGTTTTTTACTATGATGATCATTTATGTAATTATAATTGCACTTCCTCTCATGAAAGCTTATAATTGTATTACATAATCAGGACCACATTAATCAGGATTTACCTTTAAGCCACGCCTGTGATAGCCATTGTCTGTTTTTAACTAGCTCAAACATTGGCTTCTTTGGACCCGGGTGGTGACACGCTGTGCAAAGGTTTGTTGTGGTAGGTGACAGGAGAGTAAGTACTTTGGGGTCAGAAGTTGATCATACCTAGGTGATGAGGCTCAGCTTTGTCCCACCACTGGGAGGCAAAAAGGTTGGCTGGTTGGTGGGTTACTAATGGTGCATGTCAGTGACGCACCATAACTTAGCTCGCCAACTGATGATTAGAAAGTAAAGGAGGGGATGGTTTCTAGGAAAGCTGAAAATGGAAAATTAAATGCTGTGTTGCCTGGAGCTTTTAGCTCACTTGGTGCTACATTAGACCCATTTGTAGACAAGGTTTGTGGTCACAGAGCTGCCAGAGATGTCAGGCCATCATCACTCACACAGGTCTGATGGCACAAGCGCGTCGACTCCATCCTCAGGTTCTCAAACCTGGCAGGGCAGAGTCTGGGGCATTCAGGTCAGCGCCCGCACCACACGACAGGGGGTAAATCCTGCGGTGTTGTAAACATCTTTAGCAGCGAAACATATGACACACACACACATTTTGATCATAGAGCTGAACTCTGATACACACATGCACCTGCGAACATTTTACGCCTCAGCTGCCTCACAAGCAGGCCAATTAATTTCATCTTATTGGGTTTATTGAAATAACAGTGCAGCGATCAGAGCCAGACATGGGGCCCTGGGTCAGGGCTCATTCCAGGGAAGGAATGCCGCAGATCTTAGATGAAAGAATGATTCATGAGGTAAGACTTCCAGCTCTATATTAATTTAGAAAGAATAAGCTAAATATAGGCTATGGTGTCTTACTAGAGATTGTAGCAGTAGAACTGCTGTAGAGGCACCATGACTTTTAACTTGAATGCATTGAATATCTCCAAAATATGACTTTTGATGTGAACAGAACAACAGAGCTCAGAGTATCCAAAGCTGGATCCAATCAATGTTGATAAGACGAAACCCAGTCAGGCTATCGACTGTTACTGAGCTAGTATATGTTTTATGTTTTTATTCTTGTGGTTGTAGGACATCAGTACCATCAGTTTCCCGGCCTTTTAAAATTTCACAAAGAGAAAAGACTTCCAGCGTGTTCTTTAATGGTTTTCAGAGAATAGCTGCACAGCGATGCAGTGAAAAGAACGGTTAGACCTGCAGGAGTACTTTTGGCTGTTGACTATGTCTCTCACTGCAGCTCAAAAGATTAGGAGAGGTGAAGAGATAGCAAAGCAAAATGTTTAAAAAAGAGCATTCTCTGATTTAATCACAGAGCTTTTATGACCACATAACATTTTATTTTAGTTACAGTCAAAATCTTTAGGATTTCTTTCTGTGTTGAGACATTTATCAAGGGTGCAACGGGTGGCAAGCATTCAGTCCGTATGTCAGATTAGTTTCAAACAGTGAGGGATTTATTTGTCGGTGCCACCAGAGCCCCATCAACCCCCGTTCAAGGCCACAGAAAAATGACCTGTGGCCCACTTCTGGTGTTTTCTGTGACAGTCTGGGTCTGCCTGCTAAAGAAGGCAGACAGGAAGCTCTTGTATATCTGTTTGTGGTTATTACAGTACATGAAATGGTGAGGACTGTATTATAGTGCATGGGAGGATTATTGATGTAGGTTGTCCCGACAGGCCAGCACAGTTGACACAAATATGAAGTAGTAGGTCAGCCTCCATGTCCAAACACCACACACAAACATACAAATCACAACTATACAATATTGAAGTAAAATAAATATTATGTATTTGAAGAGTTTGTTCAGCAGCTTTTTGTCAGAATCTTTCGTTTTTAGAAATCTGACATAGATTCATCATGATTTGTTAACTCCTCTGGAGCCTCAGATCATATCATGAAATCATATCACATAGTGCTGTTTAATTTCATGTTTGTCTTTGATTTTGCTTTTATTTGCTATTTTATGACATACGTTACAATTCAAACATTAGAAAATATTCACTGCTTTGCTTTAAAGGCTTATCCAGTTCAGGGTTTGGAGGAGCTGCAGCCTATCCCAGCTGTCGAGGGGTGAGAGGTGGGACAGGTAGACAGGTAGCCTTTCGAGCTCACACCTTCAGTATTTAAAAGTGGCAATTAACCTAACCTCTGGGAGAAAGCCAGAAATCCCACTCAGGACAAAAAACAAGACTTTGGTCTAAAGCAACAGTGCTAACCACAACATGTCCCCTTTATTGGAAAATATCCTCATTAATATATCCTTATTATAAATCAATTCATTAATTTATTCACCAGGACATAAACAAATCTGCTTTGTTGACTTTGATTGCAGGATTTTTTTGTCAAACAGGACAGATACTTTTCCAAATTTAGACAATATTTTACTACAAACGGTGGCTTGTGTTTCTGTTGCTGGACACAAGTCGATTTGAGGTTATTTGCCTGTTTTTGTCTCACCCTCTTCACCCTGCTGGAGAGAGCCTCTCCACGTGGCTAATAAGATTTCGCTTGCTTGGGAACGGCTTAATTTTCAGCTTTACTCAAATAAAGAGACGCACACACTAACATAACAAACATAAATGCAATCACACAGATACAAGCACACAGTCCTTATAGAGAATGGGGCTGAGCAGGCTAATATTCAGAATTTGGCTTGATTGTAATTACTTTAATAAAAACAGATTATCAGATGCTCTTTTAATGCAGTGACTCAATGATGACATCGTTATTGTTCTTCAGACAAGAACTCATTTATTTCCACAGTAGGTTTAACAGACTGGGGATCTTAGCCACAACACCTTTGCAAAATTTGCACTTTTGCAGGTTTGCACAAGCACTGTTTGCATATAATGTATGTTACAAGTGAGTTTATAATCACCTGTGTGACTAAAGTGTATGTGGTTGTGCCACCTTGTGAACTTGACCCATATTGCACATGGTGACATGCTGTTACTGAGACGTCTGCTGTGCATTTACTGACACGGTCTGTTTTGGCCGATAACTCACCTTGCTTCAATTTGCCTTGTCTGGCACCTGGCAGCGATTAGCCAAAGGCCCAACAGAATGTAAGGCACCAGGTTGCAGTCCTCTCAGAGGTGGCAGGTTGGTCATGACTTAACAGACTTACTGTTCATTCTATCCAGATCAGAGACATTAAAAAGGTATAGCCCAGTTATATGACTGATCCAGCTGGTTGCAGGGCAAATGAATTAAATAATACAGGATGAGAGAATATAGGACGAGACAAGTGATACAGCAGCTACTGTACCTCAAGTGTCCCAACTGGCTGACTGAGCAGTAATGGAATACACCACCCTGGTGCTTCATGCTACAGAAATAGCAACATTTTTCCTGTCACCAAAACATGGTGATTTACAGATTTTATTTTTAGTGGAGGGGTGGAACTTGTGTGAGCAGACGGTGCTTGTGCTTACTGACAGCGTGTCCTCTGGCCTGTAGTATGACGGCAACATTTAATATGAACTGTTGCACTCTTACCTCCCTAATAACTGGACTTTAAATAGAGAGCTCCTCTGATAAATCATTTAATCATCAGCAATAAATTAAAAAGAAATACAGAGAGATAATTACAACACTTGGTTACCCAATGACTATCTGCAGTAAAAAGCTCATAGTCAGCCTTTGTTTCCTGTCCTGCTGTGGGCTCTGCTGTTTCTGCTGCTGTGTGTAGCACGCAGGAGGCCAGGGGTAGCTACAGGAGGGTGGGGTGGCTAAGCTGTTTGTTAGCAAGACTGTAGCATCCCAGAGCGGTTTGTGCAGCAAGTAAAGCAGCTAAAGTGGTGTAGAAGAGTAGAAGAGATGGAGGGGTGGATAAGGAGAAGCAGGCAGGGGGATATGACATCCCCGTTGTCTTTGTCTCCAGGATACAGTGACAAGTGAGAAGGAAGAGGAAAGTTGCAGGCATCTGTTGAGCCACATGGGAGGGCCATTAGAGCTGCACCACCTCCCCATCTGACTTCCCCATGAAGTGCCCACCTGGGAGGACGATGAGCTCTGTACCTGTCTTTTTTCATCTGTCTAGTCCCAGCTCACCACTTCCCACCCCCTGTCCTTCACTCCCAGAGGCCTCTTTTACGGTAAAGTCAGTGCCAGGCCCCTGCTGCTTTGTCTCCGGCTCAGGATGGGTCCCCAGTCAAGTCCCATCCATACGTCACTGGCAGCAGCAGACAGAGAGCACTCCCTCACTGATAATAGCAACTGCACAAAGCAATAGCATCCTCTCAGTGTCTGTCGGCAGTCTGCCTCTCTGTTCTGGATAAAACCTGGGGCAGAGAAAAATACTTTGCAGAAGACTGAAGAAACCACAGAGATTTGGAATATAACCTCGTCTAAACGAATAACTCGATGAAGCCAAGTCCAGATTGTAGAGGAGTACTGATAAGAATCACAGGAAGTTTTCAGGGACCTTATCGTTTATAGAAACTTATCGTCGCTTAGGTTTGTAGCATCGAGGTTCTGTGAAGTTGGAGAAGTTTTTGTTTTTTAACGAATGGAGTTCAACTAGACCAAAAACCTACTGGAAATGCAGGCCTGGTGTCATCACTGCCATCATAATCTTTTCATTTGCTCCTCAAACAAGAGGCCATCTGTTGTTACGGCGCCTCTGGATGGAAATAGTGTCTAGAGGTTGAGATATCTTTGAGGCTGCGGTTGTGACAGCATGGAGGAGATGTGCTATGTGGGAAGACGGGACCTCACCTGCCTGCTGTGGTTTTAGCCTCCTCCATGGCTGCTGCTGGGGTAGGAACAGGAGGGTCAACCCAGAGGTATGTTTAGCAACAGGACTGCCTAGATGGGACTAGAGGCCATCATTTGTTTCCATCCTCCAGACAGCCACACCCATTTATGTGCCTACAATCTGTTTTTAGTTAGAATTTACTTTTGTTTTTATTGATTTCTTTTAAAGAAATGCTCACAGGTTGTACATTTTGTGCTATGTCACCCGTAAATAAACTGTGATCCTTTGTTTCTTGATTTTTCTGTTGTCATGGTTCCATACTCCGTATCTGAGGTTTTTACTTCAGGTGCTCTCATGCGGTGTCTAATGTGTTGTCACCTGGGTGACAAAATAGACACTGCTTGAAGACTCTTCCAGGATAACTGTGGCAAGGTTTACAGTCCTCTATGTGCAGTCAAGATCGCGGTTTCATCTCGTTTCCAGTCTTCATGCTTGGCTAAGCTGTTTTTATTTTTAGCATGCACATGAGAGTGAAGTCAATATTCTCATCTAACTCCCTTTTTCCAGTCATGCTGCAGTACAGATGCATGGTAATGAGTTTTGTCAATATTAATGAAACTTGAAGGAGTCCTTCCACCTCTGAGAGGACCGTGTGTTCACTGTCACTATGTTCACCTCCCTCCTGGATGGCTTCTCCACCAACAGGGGACAAATACTCTCAGTGGTTCAGCTCTAAACCTTAACTTATCATTTGTAGCACCTTCTTCATATTTGGTCATTGTCCAAAAATAATGCTGCAAATTATTCAGCATTATTTATTATACAGTTTGATTTCCAAAAGAGATGCTAGGTTACTGTCTAAAGTGAATAATAAAGGCAGATTGTAAGGATAAGACCATCTTTCTGTACTGTCTTGCATGACATTTTATTTGAACTACACTCTAGGTATTTGGGAATTTAGTATATTAAATAATTGCTTTATATAGAATTTTAGCTGCCTACTAGTATCGCAGATGCTGCCCTGGCTCTTTCATCCATAGCCCTTTGTAATTCTTCTTTTATAGACCCAGTCATGTTACTAACCTTCTGCTTCTGAATTTGTGAGCTTTGCATTATTTAATTTTCCAGTTGTCATTCTTTGTTTATTTCAAGACTATATTTGATCTGTTTTTAATTTAAAGCATTTAAACATTTTTGGAAACAGGATTGTCTGACTAAACAAATACAGCAAGAGAAATAAGAGAACAAGAGAACAGATAAGAGTATAATGAGGGTAGTAGCAGCAGCTTCCTCAATAGGGCTCGTTCCCAGAGCTGATTACTGAAGTAGCCACTGTTGTTGCATAACTGCTGTCGTCTTATCATATTCATCTCCTGTACTGGTTCTGGGCTAATCAGCACATGGAGCAACTGAGTTGTTTCCCTCCTGCAGTGGGGATTAGTCATTGGAAAGCAAATAATCTCGTCTTACATTTCCATTGTGAGATGAACATGATGCAAGAAGGGTTTTTTTGTTGTTGTAAACAGCAGCCATTTTGACATTTTACAGCAGGGTAAACAATTAAACATTTTAATCGTGTCTTTTTGGCTCAGTGTAATGAATGATAGTTCCACCTGAGTGTACCTGACCATAACCTGTCAGAATGGCTGTTGTGAAAGGGCCCCATGATCTAATATGACTTTGACAGGTAAGACATGTTTCAGATATCAGTGCAGTCAGGGTTCAAAACCCTGTAACTGTTGTGTCAAGGTGAAATGAAAGTTCATTGCTATTTCTTCTGGGTTTTATGAAGTTCTTTTAAAGCCTGCTAAGGCTACAACTGTGTTGAAACCAGTTGAGTGCATTAATCACTGTTTTGCCATTCTGTTTTATGGAATACTTCTTATATAGCACTTTTCTGCTCTACTTGAGCACTAAATGGGCTTGATACAACTCCACTCATTCACCCAAGTCTAACTGCTTTCTATCTATCATTCACACTCCGATGATCAGAGGGCAACTTGGGGTTTAGTATCATGCTCAAGGATACTTTGCAATGGAGACAGGAATCAAACCACCAACCTTGCAATTAGGAAATGACCTGCTCAACCTCCTGAGCTGAGGTTTTAGTTCATTTTTATCAATTACTTGACCCTGAAGTGCACAGACAAATGGCACAGGACTGCAAAACATGGCAGATTTTAGCAGAACTGCTTAATTTTAATAAATGTTGGCAGAAAGACACAAAAAGAGTATGAAACGTTTTAATCCAGTAAACTTGGATTTATCTGAATGTAGCTACTGTGGAAAACACATCTTGCGTGTGCGTGTGTCACTTAAAGATAAAGACTCATCTAAAAGATGACTTTTGAAGAACGACGGTGAGACCGTGACCGTGCGTTACTTGCACGCTTTCGACAGCGCGGAGGTTTCTGGACCTCACTTTGAAAATAAGAGTCTACATAACATTTACAGTATCTGAAGTGAACTCTAGCATTGTGGCCAATGCGTGCGTTGGTGTAGCCCTCGCTGTACAGCGTCGGTGTTGGAGAGCGCATCAGTCACACAGCATGGTGTAGGTGGACGACAGCAAACGGATAAAAAACCCCAACAAATCTATATCGGGACAGCCCCAGCTGTCAGCGGCAGAAACCTGAACAGGTGGCTCCTCCGGTGTCTTAGCAGAGCGCGTCACGGCACAGAGACCCTCAACAGCTTGTCTCGCGGGCTAATCTCCTCTCTGACGACAGTGCATTTACCGTGTGCGCGTAAAACCGGGAGTACGGCAGGTTTGGGTTGTGGGAATCTGATCAGTCATCGGGATTTTACTCATCAGTGTTTATCACGAAGTTGGACTTTTGGAGAGTGCGCCTTGTTTTTGAGGTTGGACGGACAGACTTGGATATAATGACTTGGATTTCCTAATTTCGCCTTTGTTTTTGGATTGTCAAGGCTGATAACGCAGCATGTTGCCAGAAATAAATAACAAGGTGAGGAGTTGTTTGTTCGCTGGATACTAGACTGACTGTCTGGTAGCAAAGCAGGAAGTTCTTATTAATCGATTAGGGATCAATATTCCGGTTTACAGACAGTTTACTGGAAAATTACAAAAACAAATTGACGATACTCATAAAAGTTTCCTGGGATTATCTTATGGGATCATAATGTTGTCTGTGTTATATTGTTATGATACAGACGATATGAATATGTTCTATAAATATTAATATTAACACTGATTTACCTCCACTGGCACCAGTGTCAGAGCATGCGTTATCTTCATTTTTATATTACTTTCGCCCTGACACAGGGCTAATGTCCCTGATAATTCCACTGTAGGACAGACCTCTAACAGGTAAACTTTTATAATGAAACTAAAGTAAAAATCTACCATTTTATTCACTTTTTAAAAAACTCATTCCAAGAATATTAAGTGTAACTCTGAAATGATTTCTCTTTCATAAGCTATCCCACTTAAGTGCTTCTTTCGCAGTCCACCCCCTTTCCCCTGAGTGCATGCCAAGTTATGATGAAAAATCTGATCCATTTCTATTTCAGTCGTTGTTTAGCCTACTTACTTCAGTGTTTGTTGTGCAGATAGATTCTGTAAGTCTATATGTGTTCTGGTATATTTTTCACACCTTACATGGGAACTGGCATAAATTTAACCTTTGCTGTTTTTGGCACTTTCAAGAATTGTAGCCCTTTTTTTTCCTGCACGAGTGAAAAAATGCAAAATTCCTTTTTACAAATTATGTTAAAACTAAGAACTAGCACTATTTGTGATCACATGGTTTGATGACTATTTACCACCACTTCATATCCACCCTTTTCCTTGTGGTCACATTCAACACGTGATGTGTAATAAAAAATAAAGGGAGAGCATGACATGTCTGACAGATGACAGTGTTCATGAGCAGCAGGTTTTACAGTTTGTTGATGTTTACCTCACTGGCTCCTGGTTTTATTGCTTTGACCCTTTAACCAGTTGACCCTAATAGGATGGTTTTGAGACCAACCTGCTCTCATACACCTGTTGATATGATCCTACATCCAGCTAAGACCCTAACCACAACAATAAAGGCATGGCTTTTGTTGTCTTGATTGTAGGTCCATTTGTTTATTTGGTATGAGAACAAATATCCTTTTTCTTTATGGTCTCACCCAACCTTCGTGTTAATGGATTATGGATTTACATGGGCAAAGTGAGCACAATTTTATTGCATATACAATAAAGGTTTGTCCAAGTCTGTGTTTAAAGTGTTACAGTTCATCCACTGTGTTGCAAAAACAGAATTCAATTTATTGTTTTTAAGAAAAAAAGTGAAAACAAAATGTGCTCATTTACTTACTCAGTGTCAGCTGATGTATATGCATCTATAACAGTGGAATAAAAGGTCACAAGTCACATTTGCCTTATTGTGATGTCACTGGGTTTCCAGTGGCTCAGTGCTCATTAGCCAGGCTTACAGCACACCTGTACAGGTGATGTTTAAGAAGTCAACCTGTCACAGTGACCTACATGGCTCCGGCTGTCACTCACTCACAACATTGTAACGTGACCACATTATTGTACCCTACTTTTTGTTAGTGTTACAAGTGGTTTAATCTGAAGAATTGTATCAACTTTAATGCAAAGGGAGAAGCCAGAGAGCGCTTGTATCCTGTTAAGCTTCAACAAAGTTAGATGCATTTCGAATCAGCTAGTTGGGTTAATTCACCTTCTGTAGACAGTTCTGTGGTGACGCTGACTTGATGTTGCATTTGCTTCTCAGCCAATGATACAGATTAAGATTGTGATCTGGAAGCTGTTTTCCATCTAGCACCTGCAGCCAACAACCCAACCTGGCCTGTCTCACCCTCTCCCTTTCTGCCAGGCTGATGGAGTGAGTTTAACACATATCCCCGTATGAAGCTAAGCTTTATTTCACCCATATGGTGTCATCCAACACAGTTGTGAGCTCAACCGCTGATTAATAAGGCACGTGTAAGCTGGCTTGGTGATGAAGTGAAGCACACAGAATCATCCCAAAAGCATGTGGTACTTTTTTAGAACAGCGTTTATTGCTTCCCTGTAATGCATTCAGTCCAATGATTCTCCTGTGAGGACTTGCTCGGAAGCACGTGTACACCTACTGCAGAGCACATGGACATGCACATGAGCACATGCTTACACAAACTATGCACAAAGGGAAATTTAAAGTGAGAGGATTGGTGTCGCTGGGTTTTTGCAGATCTGATCTATTTTAGGATCACAGTGCATTAATTTAGCTCGTCTGGTTTCAGCCCCGCTCAGCTGCCCAGAGGCTGTGTGTTTCTGAAGAGACTGGGGAATCCAGCACAAGTAGACACTTAATTATTATCTGCATGCCTGCTTTAATCTATCTTTTTTGGTGTAAAGGGATTCCTTTATTTGACTTGGACATGATGTCCACTTGCATCACGCTGTAAAAATAAGTCACTGCAGGAGAAAAATGTGGTTACCCATTGTATCTATTTTATTTCCAGCTTGTTGGAAATAAAAGGCAGCTATTTCTCGCTTTTCGTGCTGGGCATTTTATGAATCACTCTCATTCCTCCCACAGACATCACGACCAGAGGCCTTCCCTCACCCTCACAGGCTCCCAGCAGAAGGCAACCGTATTGGAACAAATCGTCCCTGCTCACAGGTCAGTGCTTTCCCACCGAATGATGCTTAACAGCTGACCAGAAACATGTTCTTTGGCCAAGTCTATCCTCCACTGATGCCAACTTTTTCTTTTTGAATTCAAACTAATGTGCTGTGTCTGACCTACTCTAACAATTTCTAAAAGACAAACAAAGAAAAATAAGATTAACTACAGCCACTAATTTCATCTCTTTTAAATATATATATATATATATATATATATATATATATATATATATCTATGTGTGTGTGTGTGTGTGTGTGTTATTTAAACAGCATGGCCCCCCAGTTACGTTCAGGCATGTAACTGTGTTTGCTTCCTTTGCCTGTTGTGGCAGGTGCTTGCAACTATATTTAGCTTATCTCTATGCGTCATAACCAAGTTGGCAGATCTTGCAGCAGCTCTTAACACGTGAGATGAAATATCAGAATTTATGAAAGTGCTTTTTTATGGAATGCTATCAATAATTAATATGAAAGAGTTTAATTTTCATCCAATCCATTGCTAAAGGGGATGCAGTATCATGATGGATGTAGGGAATCTCTGTTTTCCGTGTAATCTCAGTTCAATACATAAAAACGTGAGAAACAAACCCCCTGTTGTCACAGACGGCTTTTGCAGGATGTTCTCAAGAGGACTTGGCAAAGCACAGAGGTCTAATTTTGCACCATCACTGCCAGGATTGAGCCTTGCAAGGCAGTGACACATGTAATCATGCTCTCGAAGCAATCAGGGTGGCAGCCTAAGAAAAGCAGGTCAGTGCACCTCACCCTCCTACAAAGCCACCACTGACGGAGTCTGTCAGAACGCAGACTCATGGGTCTTTGTCCCCCATTTTTCTTTCACCCTGACCGGTAATTCCAAACGCTATCAGCTGGAGGTCCCGGTCACCCGAGCCTCCACTGACAAAATGCATGAAGGGATGTAGGTTGCTGAGACCACAAAGCAAAACAGATGAGGTGCAGCTTGCACATTCTCATGAAAAAAAATGAAAGGGGCTGCAACAAGCATTTAAAATGAATATTTGGATATCACACTTGTAGCCGTATTTTCATCCAATTAATTTGTCGTCTTCTTACAATTGTCTGTTTAGATACCTGTGTTTCATTCTGTCATATGAAAATGTAGAAAGTATAGAGAAATATCATTTTAGAGGTCCCAGAGCTAGCTTGTTGGTTGACCTAAATTGACTATTTTATAATAATTTTGTCTTCATTTTATTTTATTTTTCACTTCAAAAACCAAGCTTTACGAGTTTGGTAAACTGATCTGATAAAACTTTGCTTTTATTTTCTAACTCTTATTCCATTTATGTTTCACCTTTTTGTCTTGAATGCACTTACCAAATATACTTCTATAACAATTTATCTGAATTACAGAAGTTTAATTCCAGTGTGGGGACTCTGCCTCAGCTCGAGCCACCAGTGGTCCAGGTGATGGTTAGCAATGCCAAAAACCAGCAGCAGCAGTCAGACAGCATCTTGCCCCAAATTGCCAGCAAAGGGGGTCCAAACAACTATCAGACACAATCGGTGAGGCTGTTATTAACTAGGCATCTGTAACATGGTGAGGTAGAAGCTGTCTAATGTGCATTAAGCTAGTTTATTTAACTCAAAGCTGAGAAATGGCGCTGTAGTTTTAGAATTGCTGTGAAAACGTAATGAAGATCCTTCCTTACTATTCATCTCCCAAAATGCTAAAAGACTCTATTATGTGTTACTTAACAGGACGAGAGGCCAAAGCCCACTCAGCAGTTCACCACACGGTTCGGTACAACAGCTGATAGAGTGTCAGTGTCTCGCAACAGCAGGATTTTCATCAACAAGCTGGAGAAAGAGAAAGCATACGAGGGTCAAAAGTTACCCATGTCACCTTTAGGTATGTTGGTGTCAACCAGAATACAACACAAGTGAATCATAAAGGCACGGAAACGTTATTTCACATTTTGAATATATTGTAGGTGTTCCAACACAAACGTAACTAATATTTTTCATGCCCTGATGGAATGAAAATAGCATGCTGGCAATGGAAGGCGATATTTCAGAATCCTCTGCATTTGGCAGATCAACGTGATACTGACTCATCCTGTCTTCCTCCTCATGCTTCCTGTTGCAGAAGCATTGAAGAACTTCCAGGATCGCCTGACGGAGTTTGAAAAGGAGGAAATCATGGATTATTCTGAGATCTGGTTCCTTGGTTTGGGTTCCCAGAAAATCGAGGGTTCCCAAGGAGCTCCACAGAACTCAGGATATGATGATGAACACGGAAGCTACATCAGGGTACAGTTTCAGAGCAAGCATTAGAGTTTTACAGGATTATAACCATCAGGCTTCATCTGTGTTAATACCTAAGTTTCACAGCCTGCAGGAACTTATATTTTTGACCTTACACAGCAAAGACTGACAGTAGATTAAATAAATAGGCCTAATGAAGAAATCATATGGTAGCATCTAACAAAAGGTGCAGTCAACACCCGAGTGTAGTTTCTAGAAGTTTCTTTGAAATAAAAAAGGAAAGAAATATTAATTATGATGAGGTCACCATCAGGTTGGGTCAGTTTGTCAAGAATTCAAGTGACTCCATTCATGAGCACATCCACATATCGTACTGTTACATTGTAACCTTGGTTCTCTGAGTGAGAGACTATCTCTCCTCTCCGTACAAGTGGAGAGATAGTCTCGATATGATAGAGAACCCACATGCAGCAGTAGTATGCAACAGTAGTAGGCGTTATGTAAAAGAGATTTGTACTATTCATTTATGCACCAACAAGCTGGCCAATGAAACAGTCTGTGACCAAATGACCTCCAGCAGCCGCGGGCAAACCTCCACCGTTCAATCTGACCATGTATAAATCAGACACGTGATGGACAGTTGTGTGTTAATAGACAATATGCAATGACTGAGCTGTTAAAGCCTGAGTGACTGACTGTTGTTTAGACTCTCATATGTCTATTGAGGCTCATCTCACTGTTACAACCTTGACTGACAGTTACAGGAAAGCCAGTGTGCCTGTACAAAGAAGAGAATGCTGCCTGTATTCTAAGACTGTAATATCACTAAGTTAATATAATGTTATGTTAGTAAATCATGATATTACTTTACATCATTTACTCTTTCTGTGATATAAAGATTTATTTTAGTGCAAGGACACAGTGCACAATAATCTCACATCCTCACTTCTCCTCTCTCTTGCTCTTTCAGGTGTTGCACGACCACATTGCCTACAGGTTCGAAGTGCTGGAAGTGATTGGGAAAGGCTCCTTCGGACAGGTCCTAAAATGCCTGGATCACAAGAACAATGAACTTGTAGCCATAAAGATAATCCGCAATAAGAAAAGGTATGAGAAATGACATGAAGATGTAATATGATTTATTTTTTTCTTTTTGTTTGTGATCAATTCACTAAAGAATCAAAAAAGATCCTGACATTTGTATTTTTTTTTTAAAGAAACACTTTCTATCTTCGTGTACTTGTTGTTTTAAAAATGCAAGTGAAGTAAAGCTTTACAGCTTCCTTTATCCTTGAACTTACCCCCAAACTGCTGTCAGATGGACATTAAAACCCCACTGGACTCATTTTAAACTAAATTTGGTCTATGTCTGAATTATTTAGTCTCAACTATTAGCTTAATATTTCAACCATCAGTGCACTACTTTTAGTACCTACTCTGGTAACAGCTATTCATATTCAGCTGCACTAACTGCCAAAAGTATTTGCTCATCTGCCTTAACATGCATATGAACTTGAGTGAAATCCCATTCTTAATCCATAGGGCTACTCACTCACCCATGTTCTTAGGACCTTGCTTTGTGCACTGGTGCACAGTCATGTTGGAAGAGGAAGGGGCCGTCCCCAAACTGTTCTCTTAAAGTTGGGAGCATGAAATTGTCCAAAATATCTTGGTATGCTGAAGCATTAAAAGTTTCTTGCACTGGAACTAATGGCCTGAACTCCTGAAAACAACCAAACAGCATAATCCCCCCTCCACCAAACTTTATGCTTGACACAAAGCAGGCAGGCAATACCATTCTCCTATCTACCATCCAAACCACTGTGATTCGTCACTCCAGAGTAAACCTCTCCACGGCTAGCATCCAGTGGCGGCGTGCTTTACACCACTGCATCCAAGCTTTGCATTAGACTTGGTGATGTGAGGCTTGGTTGCAGTTGCTTGGCCATGGAAACCCTTTCCATGAAGCTCTCTACACACTGTTCTTGAGCTGATCTGAAGGTCTGCAGTTTCATGGGGGTTGCTGTCGTTCCCAGTCACTTCCACCTTATTATAATACAACTCAGTTGATTGTGGAGTATTTGTGGAAATTTCACGACTGGACTAGTTGCACCGGTGGAATCCTGGAATCCTGGAATCCACGCTGGAATTCACTGAGCTCCTGAAGCAGTATACCTGCCTCGGTGCTTGATTTTATACACCTGTGGCAATGAAAGTGATTGGAACATCTGAATGAAATAATATGGAAGGATAACTGACCACCTAACAATTTTAACTGCTTATCTACCTGCCTGAGTTGCTGCCAGTTTTAGCTTTTTACCTTTTAATATACTTTTAGTATTTCAAATTTCCAATGCTTACTTTCAAGGAGTTCTTATCTTTTCTGCTAGAGCCTGTCTACATCTACTCAATTCTAAATTAAATTGTGTTCGGGTTTTGTCACATTGCCTGTCCAGGTTCCACTGGCTTTACTGTGAAAGTAGCCCGTGGTTTCTGGGCTACCTCTGGGTGGGAATCACTGCTCTATCGAATAAATTATTTGTGACATTGAAGAAGTTAACTTTTGTCAGCCATTTGAGATCTGATTCCCCGTTGTGAGTTTTTTTTCCCCACATGTCTGCAACCTGATCACTTTACACTTCAGGACTCTGCCAAATAGTTGAGACCTGATTTAGCATGGTAGAAGTCGGCACCCCAATGGTATTATCTTACCTGTCCATCTTAACTGAGGATCACAGTGGCTGCAGTGCCAGAGTCCTGTAGGTTAGATGCAGGAACCATTGGGTCCTACCGCTACTTCAATAATGCAGAAAACAAAATAGGTGCAACCTGGCACAGAAGAACTTTAAGCTGTGTCAGATGGCTATCTTAGATCTGATTTCTCTGGGTAAAGGTTGCGTGCAGTGGATATAGAGAAATATCCAGTGATATCAGGAGGCTTTTGTGCAGAGAAGCATTTCAATCAGAGAAATAAAGCTTGTACAAATACAGATCCTCATTTATTTAATGACTCTTCTTCTTTTATAGAAAATTATACGTTTTTCTGCACTGGTTTTATTAAAAATATAGAAATGAGTAATGAATCAAATCACAATTGGTGTGAATTTAAATATCAGCTGTCAATATGTCTGTAGGTTTCATCACCAGGCTCTCGTGGAGCTGAAGATCTTGGACGTGATAAAGAGGAAAGACAAAGACAACCTCCACAATGTCATCCACATGAAGGAGTACTTCTACTTCCGAAATCACCTTTGCATCTCCTTTGAGCTTCTGGGGTTAGTATGTTACCTACATTCAGAAAGCAGGAATATAAACACACTAAATAATGAAGCCTTTAATTGAGGGGATCCAACGTCAGTCACCCTTCCCAGGTACAATAGCACGGTGTGAAGACAGTGTAGCTTATCAAAGGCAGTTCTTGCATGTGTCTTTATTTCTAAGTAACTGCAATCAATTAGGAGTAAATTGACTACCTGTGTACCTCCAGCCAACCATGTTTTAGTATGGGTCACTACTGATATCTATTTGAGGAGAGAGAACTTTGTGTGTCACTGTGGCTCAATGACCTTTACGGGACGTCTCGAGCTGCTACCTTGTCTAACATTACTGTCACCAAATCCTTTAGTTAAGGCCTTGATTGGGGCCCTATCTCTTACCCCTTCTTGCTTCATGTGCGAAGGATCTGGTTACACAGTCTAAAGAAATTTATGCTCATCACGAGGAGAGAGAAATAACAGGGGGATAAAGTCTTTGTATCGGTCTTCCTATGAATGGAGGCACAATCGTAGATTATTTCCTAGTAAGTGCTCAAGACTCAGTGCATGTTTTATTGTAGGCGTCAAGTGACATTAAAATTAGCAGCCTTCTTTTTCAGAGAATTTATTTGAGGAGCATCTTTTTATAAGTAAATCCACACTGAGTACACTTGGACATGGACAAAGTATTTTCATAGAAACGTTCAGGTAGACGAAGCTTCTTTATGTGTTGTCAACTTGATGGAATAACCAAACGTCGCGTGTTCTTCCTTCACCTAGGGTGAACTTGTACGAGCTCATTAAAAAAAACAACTTCCAGGGCTTCAGCCTCGCCCTTATCCGGCGTTTCACTCATGCGCTTCTCAGGTGCCTGCAGATGCTGCACAGGGAGAAGATAATCCACTGTGACCTCAAACCGGTACTGACCTGCATCACATCTCTAATACCTGAATGTGTTTTGAGAAGATAAAAAAATAATATTTGACTGATTGAAACGTAGTGAAGCAATCAAAACTGGACATCAATAACAGCTTTACTCTAATTCACTGTACTGCTGTTGATGATTGCTTTGCAAGGATTAGTCAGAACAATATTGCAGATTGTGCTCCACCTTGTGGTGCATCAGAGTATTGCACTGGTACTATAGAAATTGGCGAGTTTTTTGACTGTTTGCTTCTTCTTTTCAACAGGAGAACATCCTTCTCTCTCAAAGAGGGCCAGGCAACATCAAGGTGGTCGACTTTGGATCAAGCTGCTATGAACAACAAAGAGGTAAGAAGGCAGAACTGGTTTGATGCACATGTACAATTAAATAATATCACACTAGGGAGGTGACAGAAATGCTCTCTTTTCCCTACTCATCCCCCTCTTTTAGTGTACACATATATCCAGAGTCGCTTCTACCGCTCTCCAGAGGTCATCCTGGGTCACCCTTACAGCATGGCCATCGATATGTGGAGTCTGGGCTGCATCCTAGCTGAGCTTTACACAGGCTATCCTCTCTTCCCTGGAGAGAGTGAAGTGGAGCAGATAGCTTGCATAATGGAGGTATGACAAGAAAATAACCTGTTCTGTATACAGACATTACTTTTCACGCTTTGCAGTTGTAACTGCATAAAAATGTGCTTTGTAGTAATTGAGTCACTTGCTTTTTATTGTGATATTTGACCTGATAGGTCCTTGGAATGCCTCCAAATGATTTTGTTCAGTCAGCATCGAGAAGGAGGTTGTTCTTTGGTGAGATTTTTTATGAATTCTGTGGATAATTTATATGTTTTATTTTATGTAAAGTATGTGTTTTTAGAACTTGTCAGAGATAGTGATAACTCTGGTAAAACTGTGTGGTATTATCTGTGCAGACTCTAAAGGAAACCCAAGAAACATCACTAACAGCAAGGGGAAGAAACGGAGACCCAGTTCCAAAGAGCTTTCAGCTGTGCTGAAAACGAATGATGCTGTCTTCTTAGACTTCATCAAACGCTGCCTCAGGTACGATTCTGCTTATTTGTTCATGGGTCACATTATGATTCTTTTCTTTGTCTTTCTTAATCAACCACAATTACATTTTGCCTCGTCTGACTTGAGCTGGTAGATCATGACTATTACTTGTACACATAAATGAATTCATCTAAATTCAAACTGTCTGTGCTTTTCAGCTGGGATCCAAGTAAGCGCATGACTCCTGATGAGGGGTTACAGCATGAGTGGATCCTACAAGGAAATTTCAACAAAGTCCGGACCAGAACCAAGCCTGCAGCCAAGAAGACATCAGACAGTTCGACCAGCACAGACAAACAAGCTAACAGCCATCCTGGTAAGAATATGATATTTACCAGATCTAAATTATAGCAAATACTTTACTTGATATCCATGTCACTTTTTAAATTGTTTTGTAATTGCTGCAAGCTGACATCTAATATGCTTTGTTTCTACGGCGCAGCAGAGACGGTCAGCTCGGAAAGCAACAGCAGCGACAAGCTGAAGAAAGACAGTTCAGAAACCGGAACAAAGATGGCTCCCGCAGAGCGTCTGCGTCCCATTGGGGCCTCAGCAGAAGAGGAGGTGTGTGAAAGTGAAGGCAAGCTGTCCACAGATACCAAGCGACAGGAATGCAGTGGAGAAAGGCCCATACACATCATCATCAAACCTCAAGAGGAAGACGACACAGAGAGGAAAGATATTCAGGAGCCATCTCAGGATTTGTCACCTGCTGTCTAACAAACAGAGATAAACATGCTGCAATCATGACAAATGGGAACAGAGAACATTCAAATAACACGATTGAGAAAGCTGATTTTGAAAACCCTGCACATTCACAAAGTCAGTGAAACGTTACCACTGATAGCAACAGAAATGTGTGATTTACACTCACACACAGAAAACGTCTCCGTTTCCACGTGCCGTGTATAAAACACTGATGTATGGATTAGAAACAACAATCAACAGCAAAGACAGGCATCTTTTTTTATTGTTTAAACTATTCAGTCGTAGTGTATTATTGTTTGTTTGGTGAATCTTAGAGTTTTTATGACAGTGAAGTCAATCAACCAGTTGCATTTTTGAATGAAGTTGAGATGCAGTTGTTAGTTTGTCTAAATGTGTCACAAACTGTCTGCCACACAAGAATGTACAGATGGTACAGCATAAACTCTCCTACTGTTTATGAACCCCAAAAATCTTTGCTGTGCATTGAAAATCTCAGAAGAGCTGATGTGAAAAGAAAAGAACATTGTAGAAAAAAAGATCTGCAGAACCGTGTGGTGCAATAAAGGCTGAGCCAAATGTTTTCTTTTTTCAGTTGTGATATTCATAAAATATTTCCCATGTACATTTTAATTATAGTATGAAGTTAATGACATACTGATTGTTAATTACTTTATCGCTATTTATTGTGGAATATATTTGACCCTGTGTTTCATATTTGTTTAACAGTTTAATTCAACAAACATTAAATATTTGTAATAGAATTTACTGTGTACATATATATATATATATATATCTATGTTTCAGCTGTAATTTCTTATACATGTCAACCACAGACCATGTTATGAGAAAATATTTCAGATACTTGTGGGGGACTTAGACAAGGTTTTACTTGTTGTGTTGTTATTGTATGAAGAAATTTTGTATGTCTGTGTTATTACCAACATTTTTTATATTAGATACAAAAAGACAATCCTATTATTGATAGTTTGTGCCTTGCAGTATTAGAAATCTTGCACTTTAATATTGTGTGTGTACACCTGAAATCGCTGAATTCTTACCTGACTTTCATTTAACCTGCCAGGATCCTTTTTATTTTATAAGATCTTATATCTTATATCATGTTACAGAAAAAAATGAAAAAAAGAAAACTTGCATTTTATAAGTTTTGTTTGTTTGTTTGTTTTGTTTTGGGGTTGGTTTTTTTTAGTCGCCATAAAGATCTGACATAAATTGCAGATAAGCCCGTGCCCTCGCTTTGTGTTCGCTAAGAAGGCAGATGTGCTGAGATAAAGGATTGTAGCCGAAATAAGAAAAGTCCTGAGAATCGTTTTTATGTCTTTTATGATGGAATAAAGACGGGAGAAAAGCTGTTTCAGAAACCACGTGTTTGATATATCCTTTTTATTCAACCAGAGATGAAAACGAGGCATGTTCATCGCTTTGTGAGCTTCATACAGTTTGGACTACACTAGTTTTCGGTTATATTAATTGATCTTTCAGGTTAATGTGTTTTTGGTGTAATTCTTATTTTCATGATGTATTAGAATACTCAGAGTAAATTAACGTCTTAACGGGTATAATAACCATCAAGTTGGCAGACATGAGGCCACAACGAAACGGCAAAGAAATATTTGAATATACAATTCAGTAATAAAACAGAAACGAGACAATACCATTAATTGAAATGTATAAGTATACAAGTAGTATTTTATCCGTTTATGCTAATAAAAAGCTGAAAGTGTGAATAAATTTGTGGTTATTTATTTTAGTGCTTAGTTTTATTGGCACCAAAATAATAAAAAAGACACAAATAAAATTATATCAAGGCTAAGTCCAAGCCTGGAAAAGCTAAAATTAAGACGTAAAACACCAGCCCAGAAAACAAAGGTTTTCATTTTTAGACTTAACGGTTACAAAGTTTTCCATATTTATACATTATTCTGGTCGTATTTATGTCTTCTTCGCGCGGCAGCTCTCGTATTTTGGCCGACGGGGTTTGCCGTAGTTGGGAAGATGGCGACCGTAACGCTGGTTAGCCGTCCTGCGAGTGTCCTTTCAAAGATTTCAAGTGAGTACCGTTGCAATTGTAGCCAGAGCATGTGTAGATGTATGTCTTACGGATTCATATAGCCAATCCCTACACTTGTGCGATTCCAAAAGAAGATCACACGACGACGGGACACTCGGCTCGGGTGACCTTGCTAACGGGCTCGGCTAATCACCCGCTAGCAAGAGCTCTAGGTAGCTAGTAGGAAACAAGAAACATAAAATTGATTAAGTATTTTGCCATGAACTACTGCTGAATCTGGGCGACTGCGTCTCATTGTGGATTAATATATCAAGGATGTGAAGTATGATGTTAGGTCGAGCTGGTTCCTCTGTGCAGCTGTAACGTCTGTTTCGCAGACTGCTAGCATCTCCTGTTTCTCTTTTGTTTTACTGCAAAATAAAACAACACTTTTGTTGCTTGACAGACTGGATGCTGTCTTTAGAGTAACTGCCGAAGTAGGGATGGTATAATTATATAATTTTAGACTGAAACACTGAGCTAGCTTTAGTCCCATGTCTGCCCTGTAGTTCACATTAGCTGACATTTTTAGTTTCATTAGTTTACTAACTGAGAACCAGTATGAAATTAAATACAGTTTTGTCGCCAAAGGACTTGGGCACATTTTTCATGCTTCTGTCATCTGCAGCCTCCGTATATAGGATTTCCCATTTCCACTCTCTGGTTTGACATTGGTTCAAAATGCAGCTGCTCGTCTCTTAACTGGTACAAAGAAAAGACGGCACGTCACTTCTGTTTTAGCTCCCCTGCTTTGGCTGCCTGTGACGTTTTTAATAAATATTTCAAAATGTTATTCACTTTTAAAGCCGTCTATGAGTTAGCTTCACAGTATATTACAGGTCTTTGAATTTCATAGTTTGCCTCCAATTCAATGAAGTCATTATTATAACAACATTATAATTATAACATACAAAATTTCTCTCAATGCCTCCTCCTTGCCTAAAAACTAAAGGTGATCAGGCTTTTGCAGTTATTGTCTCCAGGCTATGGAACAGTCTTAACAGTGCTTGTAAAGGACTTTGGGTTAAATTCTGTTTTTGTGAAACGTGTTGTTTAAATTAAACTGACTTAACTTTAGTAAAATGCATATTAATACATACTAATATGTAATACCATGCACACACTATTGTGGCCTTCGGTTGCTAGATGCATGAGGCTAAATTGTAAGCTTTAATACAGTTTTGAAGTGCCAATCATTCAGCTTTATGGTCTTTTCCAATTAAGTGTGTAACTGATTGCATCTCACCTTATAATTAAATCCAACTGCTACCTGCCTTTCTACTCCCCCTAACAGGCAACTCCTACCCTGCTTTGTTGTCAGCTGCGTCTGTCACCACAGTCCAGCAGAGGAAGTTGCACCATGCTCTCATCCCTAAAGGGAAAGGAGGACGCTCCTCTTTTAGTGGAATAGCTGCCACGGTGTTTGGTGCCACAGGTTTCCTAGGACGATACGTAGTCAATAGGCTGGGTGAGTTGAGAAAAAGTGAGAAAAATGCTGACATTAATGTGCATTTGTTATTAGCTAGTACTTATACATACCGCAATGCTTGATTTCAGAGTACACACTGTTTAGCGGAAGTTAAAATGTTTTCATGTGGTGTTTTCAGGTCGGATTGGCTCTCAGATTATAATCCCTCATCGCTGTGATCAGTATGACCTCATGCACTTCAGGCCCATGGGTGATCTTGGGCAAATCATCTTTTTGGTAAGCTGCATATGGATGCAAATTTCTCTTGCAGAAACACTTTAAAGTGCATATGGGCATGAATGCAGAACATCAGCGGATATGACAGTCACCTTGTCTTTGTTTATTGTGTTAAAGGAGTGGGATGCCAGGAACAAAGACTCCATTAAACGGGCTATGGAGCACTCAGATGTTGTCATCAATCTGGTGGGCAGAGAGTGGGAGACGAGGTATATTAGTCTGGAAATAAGCACTTGATTTATAATCTGGTGTTCACATGAAGCTGATTTGTAATAATAAGTTCCCTTTGAGGTTGGCTATTTAAGGTTTTTCCTGTCCACCTCTTTCTGTGAAGGAACTTTCGCTTTGAGGACGTGTTTGTTACCATCCCACAGCAGATTGCCAGGGCAGCCAGAGAAGCCGGCATCACAAAGTTCGTCCACATGTCGCACCTCAACGCTGACATCCGCAGCCCCTCAAAATACCTGAGGAACAAGGTCAGGAATCGCTTCTATACAGATCGAAACACTTTTTGTCAAAGTCACACTGTGTTTTGAATGGGTTTGTTGAAATTTTAAGCGAGTTTTAGGTACACTTTTATTACAGTTCATAATTCATGTTTATACAACAGATAATCTTTGTGTGTCACGTTCTTTAACTGTAGGCTGTAGGAGAGACTGCAGTAAGGGAAGAGTTTCCTGATGCCATCATCATGAAGCCCTCTGAGATGTTTGGGAGGGAGGACAGATTCTTTAACTATTACGCAAGTAAGAAGGCCTCTGTGTACCTCTGTGTCGTGTAAATGTCAGCAAAAGGTCATTACAGTTTGATAATTGTGGTTTCTTTTGTCCTGCATATTAACTACAGTGTTGCCTTTCTTAATTTCACACAGAACTGTTGTTCCTCATCTTTGAAAACGTTCCCAGTGATAATCGGTGTAACTGTGTGATTTAAATCCTTTCTCAGATATGCGCTGGTTTGGAAATGCCGTTCCTCTTATTGCCCTCGGGAAAAAGACGGTGAAGCAGCCTGTTCATGTAAGTGCTTGATTTTATTAACTGGTTTATCTATCAGTTTATTTTCCCTTTTAAGATGACACAAAGAAAATTCCAAGTCATTGCTTGTATTTTGTTGGAGTGTGGCTCATGGTTTCCATCACGTCTGCTATTTTGTCAAAGCCACACTTGCCACTGCAGCTATGATTAAGTGGTTCCACTGGTTTCATTCATTGTTGCATACCTAATTTATCACTGGGCCATGTGGTTGCAAAACTGTTTTGTCATATTTCATATAACAATTGAAGTTACACTGTGGATGACCACTCCACTCTTTGACTAAATGCTGTTCAAACACTGTAAACAAAATCAACTAAGCGCACCGTCTTTCCCCTTCAGGTGGTGGATGTGGCTAAGGCCATCATCAGTGCTATCAGAGACCCTGATGCTAATGGAAAGACATATGCACTTGTTGGGTAAGTGGGCTAATTTGTTAGCAAAGTTAGCGTGTTGTAATGTATTTATGCCAAGAAGTTCAACAAATATTGAAATGTTTAAAAGTTCAAATTTATAGCTGCTGTTCTGGCAATCGCAATGATCTCTTCTGAGATTGTAAATTCAGAACGGTGTTAAATAGGAGAATGTGCCTATGTATTTTGTTTTTATGGATTTATGAAAAACAAGGTTAAAGCTTGACTAATACCAATGTTTGATCATATTTAAAATCCAATATGTCAGCCAATATTTTTCTTCTTTCATACACACCAAACATAAGTGGATTGCCCTAATATTTATGTGTAGTTTTTAATTCGCCCTTAATAAAATAATAATAATAATAATAATAATGTAATAGTTTATAAATAATCCTGTTTTTAATTATCACAACAAGTTGTGCATACTCATTTGCACACTTCCTGATTGCTCGCATCAGATTGTTGTTGTTTGTAATTTTATGAAAACGTGCTGCCCTCTGGTGGACAAATTGTACAACATCAACAATCATAACATAGTTGTAGGGTGTTTCTTCAGTTCTTCTTTTGTTTTTTAATGGATCATGAAATTGCCAGAAACGATACATCGTCAGAAGAACACACGAGGGTTTAAAAGTTCCTAAATGTTTGACTAAAAAATAAAACAGATTTATAATGGAGATGTATAATTTAATGTGATATGTTTTAGGTGGTGTTAAATTCAGTTAAAAAAAAATTAATTCAATAAAAGGACTAGATGTTACAATCCCTGGTAATACATTGCTTCAAGTGGAGAAGGTTTTGAGGGATGGCTGCTCTGAAACTCTACCCTTTTGACGGCCTCTGCTGAGGCAGGCCCACCACGGGTTGATGAATCTTGGACGTGTGTCTCTCAGTTAGCTGACTGTCTTCGCTGCCCAAGTGATGTCAGCCCTCTTCAGCCACAGCCAGTGACTGGTCCTCTCAGCAGTGTTAGCTAATTCTGTTATAGCCTGTCCTCGTACCTGTCCTCTGACTCCAATCTAAGCAGTTTTTCCTGTTGTACTGGCAACAAAGCCCCTGCACCCCACTTCCACCGGACACACCTTGATCTTCCAGCCTCTGCCCTCCGCCTCAGCTGCCAAGTTGGCATACCGCAGCTTCTCGTGGAAATGGTGTTGCAACATGTTTGTCAGTGGTTCGAGTCCTGCCTTTGTTACCATGGGTGTGCATGATACACATTTTTTTTCTCTCTCTCTCTCCTGTTTTCTTTTGTCTAGACCCAATCGTTACCTCCTTCATGACCTGGTGGAGTACATTTACGCAGTGGCGCACAGACCTTTTGTGCCCTACCCTCTGCCTCGCCCACTTTTTCAGTAAGCACCTCATATATTATGTTCAGGGTTCAATATTCTCCAGAATGAAGTCATCTCATTTGTGTAAATACTTTAAGGACTCAGTCACAAAAACAGTGGATGCTGAAAAATATTCATTATTATTCATTATTTAATAATAACCCAGGCCATTTGGAGCACGCAGCAAGATCAGAGTTAGCTTAAAACTGTTTTAAAAAATATGCAACAAGTGTGATTTATGACTGACCCGCATTCAGGCAGAGCTTCTGCTGAGAGCCACATCTGCATCCAAAGTAGTTTGACTTTTTCTTCTTTCTTTCTTTTTTTTAACAAATACAACAGCAGTCACCTCTGGGGGCTTATACTGTGAGGTAAAGACTATCCATGTCAGGGAGGAAACACAACAATTAGACAAACCCTTTGTCGTTTGACAACAGTGGGAAAAGCAAACTTTTTAGCAGAACCAGGCTGAGGGAGGGGCAGCCTTCTGCTGCAACCAGTTAGGGGTGAGGTGAAAGAGAAAAGGAAGGACGGAAGACACACGATGGAGGACAGAGTTAAATAATTACTAATGAATAAATACAATATATATAGTCTGGTATTTAAACATGTATAGATTGTGAAAGAGAAATGCTCAGTGCATCATAGGAAGTGCCCAGCAGTATAACTGAGGGATGGTTAAGGCTCACATGATCTAGGCCCGACTGTGAGCGTTATCAAAAAGGGAATTTCTAAGAAATTCTTTTTATTAAACTTTTAAAAACTAACCACAAGTAAGATAAGAGTCTGAGAAAATATTTGGATATTATCATCTTTAACATATGACAGGACCTGATGATTGTAAATATAACGATTGTGGAAATGAAGGAAAGCTGTACCACATAAATGCTTCATGTGCATGTTGAAGGACATGTGGTCAAAAATCGTTCCAAGATTTCTCACAATGTTACTGGAGGCCAAAGTAATGCCATCCAGATTAATTTAGGACAGTAAAAATACAGAACAACCACTTCATGCTATGTTGAAGTACTGGTTATCAAAAGTTGTTTGCTAATGTTATAAATGACGGTTTGCTCATTTTCCAGCCTGGCTGCCCAGTTGTTTGCAATGAATCCTTTTGAGCCCTGGACAACCCCAGACAAAGTGGATAGGGTAAGACTGCCAAGTCTCTGATATAGCCTCAAGGCTGGTCTGAATTCCCCCCTCAGCATTGTACCAAGGAGCTTTTTCAAGATAATCGATAAGAAAATCCTCTAATGTGCTCCCATTTTCTAGTTTCACACAACAGACATGAAGTACCCGGGACTCCCGGGTCTGGAGGATCTCGGCATCACTGCTTCCAGTGTAGAGCAAAAGGCTATTGAGATTTTGCGTCGCCACCGCCGCTTCCGTTACCTGGAAGCAGAACTGGATGAGACGAAGCCGGCCAAGACCGTCAACTATTAAGGCAGCCGATGAGAAATCTCCTTTCAATGCTTTGCCTTTAACTCTATTCTGTACATAAATAAAGAATTATCCCCTAATGTGTTTCATGTATAGATTTCTTGGTAAATATTTTCATTAAACACAGCATTCCCTGTCTGACATGACGTTGCATTACCGTGCTCATGTTTTGGTTGTTGTATTTAATCATAGAAAGTATGACTGTGATAAAGGTGGAGTGTTTTAGTGACAGCACTAGCCCCTTAGAGCAGCGGTCCCCAACCTTTTTTGCACCACGGACCGGTTTATGCCCGACAATATTTTCACGGACCGGCCTTTAAGGTGTCGCGGATAAATACAACAAAATAAAACTAGTACCGGTACCGAAAAAAAGAAGATTTATTCATAACACACGAGAAAAGACCCAGGAAAACTGAGTTAACGATAAAAACGATAACAAAATAACGCTGAAAACCCTGAAAACCATACATTTCACACCTGAGCCTCAACTCTCGCAGCCCGGTACCAAACGACTCACGGACCGGTACCGGTCCGAGACCCGGGGGTTGGGGACCGCTGCCTCAGAAGATTTGTTATCAATCCAGACAGCAGGGGGACTGAAAGCAGTGCTACTGCAGTAGATCCCAGTGTAAAAAAATAAATGTAGCAGTACTCACAAACAGCCAGTGCAACAAAAACAGTGTTAGTGTTTCAAGAAGAATAAGCTACAACTCTAATAGGGAAGTTAAGGCAACACAAGAATAAAAGATGAACTACTGACATACAGAAATAGATAAAACTCTTTTCACAGCAGAAAAGTCATTTCATCTGCTCTCCATGCAGTTTTTATCCCTCGCTGTACACTGCAAAAACTCAAAATCTTACCAAGTATATTTGTCTAATTTCTAGTTGAAATGTCTCATCACACTTAAAATAAGACACAATCAGCTACAGAGTATCATTCCAGTGAGATATAGGGACTTGTTTTTAGACAGTGCATCTTGGATCTGGAGAATTTTCACTTATTTTTCACTTATTTCAAACAAAAAATCTTGTATTAAGTGAAAAAAATCTGCCAATGGAACAAGTGAAAGTTCTGCAGATCCAGGTCCTAGAAAATAGGACACCCCACTTGGTAAGATTTTGAGTTTTTGCAGTGTAAAAGGCAGACTGGGTATTGTCATCACCCTGCCAGGCAGACAATGTGGCTACACATGTTTGTGAATCCAATAACTCGAGAACAAAGTTTCAAATTTATGGCGTGGGTGAAAATCTGAATGCGATAACTTCAGAACAAGGTGACACAGGATTTTCATATTGATGCTATAGGTCAGGGGTGTCTAACTCCAGGCCTCGAGGGCCGGTGTCCTGCAGGTTTTAGAGATCGCTCTGGGTCAACACACCTGAATCAAATGATAAGCTTGTTACCAGGCCTCTGGAGAACTTCAAGACATGCTGAGGAGGTCGTTTACCCATTTAAATCAGCTGTGTTGGATCAAGGACACATCTAAAACCTGCAGGACACCGGCCCTCGAGACCTGGAGTTCCCCCACCACTGGTGGTGGTGCTGGCTACTGCCAGCATTTTTAAATCTGAGATGCTTTTCTTTACCTTAAGTTGTTTTTATACACAATGCTGTTATTTTTACTTCACTGCTAAAGATATTTGTGTTGATGGGCTTCTCCTTTTAATGTCACAGATCTCTCAAGTTCCAGCATATGTCACAGCATTACATCAGTGTTTTCAATCAAATTACTTCATATACATATTCTTTTTATCATATTACCTCTCTGTTCAGCACTTTGGCCGACACTTGATGTCTTTTAAATGTGCTATATAAATAAACATGACTTGACATATGTACTCATCGGCCACTTTATTAGTTACACCTTGCAAATACACGGTTAGACCCACTTTTACCTCCAGAGCTGCCTTAATTCTTCATGGCATATATTTGGTTAGGTGCTCAAAGCATTCACAAGAGATTTTGCTCCATGCTGACATCATAGCATCATGCAGTTGCTGCAGATTTGTCAGCTGCTCATCCAAGTTTCCCCTTCAACCACATCCCAAATGTGCTGTACTGGACTGTGAAGGCTACTGGAGTACAGCATTTTTCCATCGCTCTATTGTCCAATTTTGGTGAGTGCATGTGAAACAGTTGATAGCTGTGGCACCTGGCGTGGTCTTCTGATGCTGTAGACCATCTGTGTTCCATCTTCAGGTGCTCTTCTGTATACCTTGTATGTAACGAGTGACTGAGTTATTCTGGGTTTCCTGTCAGTTTAAAATACTCTGTCTATTCTCCTGACTTCTGACATCAACAAGATAACTACCTTGATAACTACTAGACACCTTACATATATCCAGACCTGTTGCATTACCTACACATTCATCAGAAACAGATTAGATGAATGAGTGATGCACAGAAAATCAAATTACTGTGTTTTTACTTCTGTTTCTGGCACTGATTATTTCAATGCTGACACTGTTGTGAGGGAGTCGAGTGGCCATCGCAAACAGTAAAATGACAATAAAGGTTTTGACCAGCAGGGGGAGTTTTTCGGTTTCTGTTCAAATAACCTTTCAGTCAGTGTAAGCAAACTTTTGTGTTTGTGATTCTTTTTGTAAAAGCCACAGAATTGATACCTAGAATGTCTTTGTCCTGCTTTTGTGTAAAAACATCTATTATGACAGTTAACAGACTAATGCTTGCTTGGTTTGTTCTGTGAAGAGGTTTAAGCTTTATAAGCCTGGGTTGGTGCTCCTGAGGGAGAGTTCAAAATTGCAGTGCTGGCTAGTTGACTAATAGCCATGGGCTTGGCTGTGGCTATAAGTTTGCTTTTGTATAGTTTTCTTCTTTTGTCATTCATTCCACCAACCTGAGCTGCCTTGTTATCTGCACCTGTAAATAACCTGAGTGAAGAGAAGTCCGGCTTCCAAGTGTTCTTTCTCCACTGAGGCCCTCTTACAATAACCATGTGACTTGAATTTTCATTTTCACACGCATTTTATTGCTTTTCTATATTGAAATTTTGGTTGTTGTATTTAATCATAGAAAGTATGATGTGGTAGTACTAACCCCTGAGAAGATTCATAATCAGGACAGTAAAAAAAATGCATGGTGGGTCTAAATGTCAGTAGAAGAAGTAATAAAGTACCGTATAACGCTAACGGGGAAGGTAATGTGATCCAGAAGGATAAAGAAGTGAGAAAAATAGAAACGGACCACAACAAGCATAATCTTATCTGTCATATTTAATGCTTCAAGGCTGTCATTTATCCTAAATGTACTAATATTTTAATATCAATTACAAACACAGTGAATTCATGTAAAACAAAGGAGGCTGAGTAAGTTTTACAAGCACATGAAATTTACTGAGTGTACTTTGAAACCTTTATTGTTAGCCTGTTAACGGTTGTTGGCATCACCTCTGCACCTTTACGTCAGTAAAAGACTATTTAATAGCTGTGTGAGTTTTTTTTTCTTTGAGAAATGTTTAATCTTTAAGATAAGACATGCTTTTATATACAGCTTGAGTTTTAAAGCCTGTTCAAAAGGTTGCAGTGTGTGTGTGTTGTTGTGGGGTTGTGGTGTGGGTGGGGAATCCAAAGGGGAAAGATTTATGCTCGATTTGATCTGTATGACAAGTTTTTGAAGAGCACTTGATAAGTCCAGACAATCCTTTTAGCCAGTTTCTTCTTCTTTTGCCCCAACAATGAATAACAGTTCTCATCCTTCTGTTTTCCAGCCTCCACAAAAGCAAAGCTAATCGAGGTATCAGGTCAAAAGAATTTCCCAAATTACATTTAAAAAACGTCAACAAAACAGAAGAGAAGGTCATTACGCCAAAGTACCCAAACTCCATCCTGTTTACCAAGTGGGGCGATGGCCTGACAGAACAAGAGCAGATGGAAGCCGAAGGTCTGTTTCAGATTTATGGATACAATGGCTTCCTGAGTAACCAGCTGCCACTCGGAAGGAAGCTTGAAGACACAAGAGATAGCAGGTACATTTTATTAATGAGATCTGTGATGTTTACATTTTTTTAATTTATTGCGGTAACTTTCAGTGTTGTCATCCTTTGTCTTAGAAATGCGAAAGTATTCCTCACAGTACATAACAACTCACCCTGTTTAGATGTCTGGCACAGAAATATCCCAAAGATCTGCCGAGCATCAGTGTGATAAATGAAGTTCTGTCTGTCATTAACCTGGTTCAAAGTGAATGGAGTATTTCTTTGCAATTAAAACTCTGTGCAAACAGTCTTGGTATCAAAATAAAGCTAGCGATTCAACAGAGGTGTAAATATTACAGCAGATGTTACTGTGTCAAAGTAACTGAATCTGGAACATAGAAAAATATGAAGATTTTTTTCCTTGCTTATTTTTTTTGTATTTTTATAGCATGTAACCCCTTTGAAAATACGGTGCAGTAGACAATACATTCCAGAAAACCAGAAATCAACATATGAACATTATCTGTGCAAAAATTGATGCTGCTAAAGTGAAACAGAGCAAAGTTACAGAGGTTTTGGTGAAGACATAGCCAGGTGTTTTGCAATTTCTCACATTTTGTCACATTTTAGCAGAAATGATTTTAATAATGCAGGTGCCCCTACTTATTAAATTTAAGGGCAAAAGACCTTCTATTCAAAATGTTCAATATATAAATCTATACCATATGTTCTTCTTATCCATTATGTTATGCAAAATAACAAATTTATTATTACCTTATATTTGAGTATTTGAGAAAAACAGTAACCACTGCCATTTCAGTCTGCATTCATTTCATGACATTTCTTTTAGCAATATTACTGTTTAAATCATGTGTTCTTGTATGACCTATGACAAACAGGATTATAGAATCATGGAGGAAGAAGCTCAGAGAAAAGCTGTAACAACCCTCTTAAGAGCCACTGTGTGGAACAAAGGAGCTGTTCCAGGCCAGCCCGTTCTCACTCCAGAGGCGTAACATCTCGACGATTTGTCACGTCCCGCTGCGTTCCAGAGGAACGCGAAAGGTGACCTTCCGGGTTCTTATGCTACGTGCCGGGTCATCGGGGAAATCCAACCGGTCCTGCGGTAATACACGTTCCAGCCATGTATTCCAGCCCTAACCATAGCCTTATCCTTAACCTTAACCAACACTTTAATAACGTTATACAGTGTTTTACAAACCAGTTTAAGTAAAATGAACAAACATGTGTTGATTGGTTCCAAACGGTTCTCAATTTTCCTCATTTTTCCAGTCTCGTCATTTAGGGAGGTGTTGGGTGCCCGGAAGCGTAATATGTTGATGATTTGTCACCTAGCGTAAAATATTACGCTTTGGGAGTGAGAACGTGTTGTCCAGGAAATATCCCCATCCTGCATGGATGCCACTTCCAACAACCACAGGTAATGTAGAGAACCAAACTACCAGGATAATAAATATAACCGAATATAATCTGAAATTATTACTTTTCCTTTTACCAGCACTGCTACTACAACACAGATGGTGAAATAATCATAGGGGGGATTACATCTCACAATTATAACAGTAATCGCTGCCTGGTTGATCCAGGCTCTGGAAGTTCTCCCACCCTGCAGGAGTGTTCACTGGCAAAGAAAAATGAACTGCACATGCACTGGGACTTCAAACAAGTAAGATCTCGGCCGATAACAATCATGGAAATGTTTAAATGATGCCCCGGTATAGTGTCTTTTCAGATGCCACTGGTAGGAGTAAGTCAGAAATGTTCAGATACTGCTACTGTCATACTGTCAATGTTTTTTAGAAACACTTGCTGTGCACTGTTGCCTCATAGCGTCTCTCAAATGTCTCTCAAACTGGCCAAGCGATCATAAACAAAGCAACAAACAGATGCCTTGAAATCGCCCAAGGAGCAAACTTTTACTATGAGCTCATCATTCAGCAGTGCAGTGGACAGAGCTGGAGGATCGAGCATCTCGTCACAAGTTTTTAGTGCAGTCCTTAACATGAATGTCTGTTATATTCAGGTGTGCTCGAACCCAATCTTATGAATATTTTTGACTAATTAAAACAGAATAAAGATCAAAACTATTTCTAAATACAACTGAAAATGTTTTAATTCCTACAGTACTCACTACAAATAACTGGGCTGCACATTTTCTACCTGTGAAGCATTTACATGATTCCAGGAGTTTAAACAGTTTAGGCTGAATGACATAATGGTAAACAAATAACTGAACATTTTGAAAAGAGATTTTAAAACACAGTATATATATTTTTTATCCATTACATGATGACTTTTTTATGAACAGTTTCAAGCTAATTTTAGGCATAGCTGTTCAGACATTTCAGTTTTGCTTTATTTTATGAGAAATTATGTGAGGGGTCACAGTCACATTTTTGTGCGAGTCTGGACGCACAGGGCCCACCCATGACGGCGACACTGCTTGTTGCAGGTGTCACCTGCTGTGGGAGGGGAGGGATGTTGACACCTCTGCTCAGCTAACGATTTTATGACAGTCACATCAGGAGTTACAGTGTCAGTTAGATAGGTCAGTAGATGAGCTTACTGTGTGTGTTTTTGTGTGTCCTCTGACGTGTTATTATCTGGCTAGGAAGTCAGTGTTATCAGAATGAGGGTAACATTGACAAAGCGACTATTGTTCTTAGTGGGCACTGTGGGGGTCATGCTGTACTTTGGCTTTCTGAAGAATGGACACCAACATAGAGGGGGGACTGATAAAGAGATGGACACACGGCATATGAGGAGGTCTTCTGATCTGGAGAACATGATCAGTAATCTCAGTAAGTTAAGTCAGGGGTGAATGTTCCTCTTTATTATTATTATTATTATTATTATTATTATTAGTCCTAGAAACCATAGGACTTTAAACCAAATAAAGAGAGATATGGTAATAAAATTAGGTAACATCTCAAATAATTTTAAGAGACAGTATTACTTGTACATGTATTAAAGCTATGATATTAAATTCTCAGAATAATTTATTAGTAAAAAGTAAAGAAAGAAAACATAGACAGTCATGAAGGACTTTGGTTATAACAAAAAAAGGCTTCTAAATTAACTCTTGCAGTTTGTTAATGACAGATGAAATCAAATTACAACACAGGTGTCTGTCCATCTTCAATAAATGTGTTTTATACTGTAATTTTAAGACTGTTGATGTCTCCAATTTGTTATCGTTTTCAACTGAAGACAATGCACTCAGACGTTTTGAGCAAAAGCAGGATGTCATGCAAAAAATGCTGGGGGAGCACAGAGGCGAGCAAAGAAAATCTGCAGAGGACCAACAGTCAGCAGTCCAAAAGCAGACATTGAAGAAGACGGAGGATGATGCAAATATCCAATCCCAAAATGAGGCAGCCCAAATGAAAAAGTCTGAACAACTGTTCCCTAACTCGGCCTTGTTCAATGAGTGGGGGGCAAATCTCTCTGAGGATGACCAAAGAGAGGCTCAGAGCCTGTATGAGAAGTATGGGTACAATGTTTTTCTGAGCGACCGCCTCCCTCTGGATCGACCTCTCCCAGATACCAGAGATCCTCGGTACAACTTTTATTTTCTGTCATTTTATCTTCTCATTCCATCTCATGTACATGCAAAGATTAAACAGACAGTTTCCAGACAATTAACTCCACCCAGTTCGTTTGTTGCTGGCATACTTTACATTTCTGATCAAATACTGTGGTATTTCATATCATTCTTTTTAATAAATAGGTGTTTGAAAAAGAGTTACCCCAAGGACCTGCCAAGTCTCAGTGTGGTGCTCATCTACCTGGATGAAGCCCTGTCTGTTCTCCAAAGAGCCCTGCGCAGCATCATCGACCGCACTCCGAAAAACCTGCTGAAGGAGATAATAATGGTGGATGACAATAGTTCTAATGGTAGGTTGGTTATAAAAAAAGAACACCTGTGACGAAAAAAGGTTGAATTATAGGGCATGCAGATTATTATAAGTCAATACAGGCTGTTAACATGTTGTTTTATGTGCACGACTCTCATTTTCCTTTCCTGTTCATATCTGCCAAATCAAACAAACCATCAAAAGCTGAGTGACGATCATCATGTCACGTTTGTGACTAATTTTCTTGTTTGGATGGCTTATATACATATCTGTGAAAACTGGTATCACTGCTTACCCACACTTTCTGCTGAGAAAACTATAACTATCTTTTTCAATTCAGAAAATCTGAAGGGTGACCTTGACATGTATGTGAAGTTGCTTGAGCAGAAAAACCCTAATCTCCGTATTGTGAGAGTGAGGCACAGCGAGCAGAGAGGTCTCGCTTATGCCAGAGCATCCGGGTGGAGGGCTGCTACTGCTGACGTGGTGGCCATCCTGGACGCACACATCGAAGTCCATGAGATGTGGTAGGAACATGGCAAAAATACATTTTTCATTTGCTAGTTTAGGTGTTATATTTTCTGTTATTAGAACAGTTTTTAAAAAAAACATTTTTATCATATATTACCACGTTGCAATATAGCACACATCTACATATAAAATGACACAAGTCATGTGTTTACCAAATACCAACAGCCACCAGTGATTTGAGGTTTGTGTCGCAGTTTCAGGACAAATTTGCTGAGTGTAATGAGTACAGTGTAGTATAGTATATACAGTGTTGGGAAGGTTACTTTTAAAATGTATTCCACTACAGATTACAGAATACATGCCCAAAAATGTATTTTGTAACATATTCTGTTAAGTTACTCAATAAGAGTAAAGTATTTTGAATACTTTGGATTACTTAATATATTGTCATGCTTTTTACAACTACACGAGTGTGCTGTTGCTGTGTGATTTATTACTATTACTTCGTATGCGAACCCAGGCTGGCCGCTCTCAGCCATGCGATATATGACTACATGCTCATTCAAATGAGCTAAACCTGCACCCGACCTTGTCTTTTTTTTTTTTTTTAACTGCAGTCATAACAAAACCAAACAAATTTTACAGCAGAAAGTCATAAATAGAAACTGTCATGCGCAAGGACGGACCCAGAAGCAGATGCAATGCACGAGAGGAAACAAGTTAGATATAAATTTATTTAAGGTCGGAATGCTGTGAATCACAGGGGCACAGAGTCATGTGGGGCAGGATGTCTTAACAGGAAGAGAGCAGAATTAGCGGAGAGCAGAGCATGCAGTGAGGTATGTAGAGTAACAGAAGTTGTCTTACTTGTGATGCGGAGAAGAAACGCAACAGGAGAAGTGGTGGGCTCCGTGGGGATCTGTGAATCGTAGAAAAAGAAGGGGAAGCTTTTGGAGGGAAGGAGGGCAGACTGGTGAGTTCAGCGGACTGGACTGCCTTGAACTGCGAAATATGGAAAGTGGGGTGAATGCAGAGAGGGGAAGGGAGCTGAAGTTTCAAAGCTGTGGGACTGACTACTGAGTTGACCACATATAACAGGGAGAGAGTTTGCGGTTGAGGGCCTTCAGAGGAATGTCCTTAGCTGCCAGCCATACCTCCTATCCAGGTGACTAATCAGGAGCTGGGGCATGATGCCGATGTTCGGCATACCTCTTATTCTGGCTGTTGTTCTAAGCAGAGCTTCTCTGGTTTGAATCCAGACCTGCCGGCAGTGCTCTAATTGCTGTTGTTCAGATGGCACGGCAAGTTCTAATTCTTTAGAGGGAAACAATGGTGGTTGGTATCCAAGAGAAGCTCCGAACGAGGACTGACCGGTAGCCAAGGAGGTTAGGGAGTTGTGTGCATATTCCATCCAAGGCAGCTGTAGTGGCCTGTTGGCAGGGTTCTGGGAGGTGACGTAGAATGGATTCGTCCTTGAGCTCCAGGTTCACCCTTTCCTTTTGTCTGTTGGGTTTGGGGTGGTATTAAAACCTCAAACACAGCTTGGCTCCTAGGTATGAACCTTAAGGTCTTTCCAAGTTTGCGAAATGAATTGAGGCCCCCTGTCAGAGATCAGCTCAACAGGGATACCATGGAGCTTAAAAAACACAATTCACCAGGATCTTGGCAGTTTCGGAGGCACACGGGAGTTTGTTGTGAGCAATGAAATAGGCTGCTTTGGAGAATCGATCAATAATGGAAAGGATGACGGTCTTACTGTTGGATGGAGGAAGGCCGGTGACAAAGTCCAGTGAGAAAACTGAGGAGAGAGAGCATCCAGTTTAGTATTTTTAGAACCAGGGCGATAGACCAAAGATCAGTGGCCAGTAATGTCCGTTTAGGCACTTAGCTGAGCAGAGGTAAACAAAGTTCTTTGATTGGTCCAGATGGTAAACGGGTGCTCGGGTCCCTGCAGCCAGTAATGCCATTCCTCGGGCACCAGTTTTATCACCAGCAGCTCCCGGTGACTGATGTCATAATTGCACTGCTCTGCAGAGTGCAGGGTTGGAGCTTACATTGCGGGCCCAAATGCTGGGAGAGGACCACCCCAACCCCTCGTCCGACACATCAACCTGCACCACAAAAAGCAAGCGAGTGTTTGGGTGTGTGAGTACTGGCGCAGAGGTAAACAGGGCCTTTAATTTGGAGAAAGCTGCATCCGCATCTGTGGACCAGACATATGGCACTTTGGGGGAAGTGAATCTAGTGAGAGGTGCTGCTACCTTACTGTAATCCCGGAAGAATTGATGGTAAAAGTTAGTTCTGTAAAAGTTCTGTTCATCTGGACCTAGCATTTTCAGTGGGAGAAACATTTCGTCACTCATCCAAGTGACTTCTTCAGTCTCAGCTGATTGCAGAGTTCCCAAATCTTATAAACAGTACATTTGCATAATGACTGAAACCAGCCCACTGAAGGAACAATGGGCTGGGACGTTGGTTCCTCAATCATTAATATGCAAGTTGTCATCAGCATTGATCAACAACCACTGATCAAAAGCGACTGATCAAAGCCCATTGATCACTGATAAAAGACCACTGATCAGTGGTACCATTCACAGAGAGTTGGGGAATGGCTGCAATCACAGCATTGTAAGATGGTGACAGATGGACCCTTAGGCCCCCTCCTCGATTCAGAGATGGTCTTTCCCTTTTCATGTAAATGGCCTCCTTGACTCCTCACTCAAACCAGCAATACTCCCTGTCCAGGATGTGTACATCCTCATCCTTGAAAGAGTGTCCACTGGCCTGTAGGTGTAAATAGACTGCAGGGTCCGCTTTGCTAGAGGTTGTTTGGTTTCCCCGATGTATAACTCCTGGCAATCCTCCTGGCACTTAACAGTGCACAATATATTACTCTGTTTGTGTCGGGGGGCCTGATCCTTGGGGTGGACCAGTTTTTGGTGCAGGGTGTTTTGGGGTTTATCCAAAACATGCTGGCAGAGCACAGCGAGCTGAAATCTCTGAAACCGACTGGCCTTCACTTCCTACGAGACAGAGAAGCTCTTCTACCCCGGTATACGGGAGGAAACAGGACTGGACAACAACAAACCTCCAAAACAACTGAATGTGAAACTGCAGAACAGATTTGCTCCACTATCAAAGGACCCTGGATCTATATCGGACAACCATCCATCTAAAAGTAGCGAAGTAAGGTCTGAAAATCTGTTGAAAAGTAAAAGGCCACCGGGAAAGCTAAAGGCTAGGCCTGAAACTCTGATTGTAGGTGACTCTGCCGTAAAGTATGTACAAAGGATGTGCGGTAAGAACACTAAAGTCCTCTGCTTTTCTAAGGATATAGTCAAGAACGTGAAGGAGAGAATTCTTCAAATTGCAAATGAATATCCAATTGCGACAAACATTATTCTGCATACAGGGTCAAACGATGTGTCCAAACAACAGTCGGAGGTTCTGAAACGGTTCTTTCCTGGATTATTAAATACTGTAAACTCTCTGAATGCAGCTGTATTCATCAGTGGACCTGTACCGCCTGTCAGAGGAGGAGACGAGAGATTCAGCAGGTTGTTTGCACTGAATAAATGGCTCATATCAGCATGTACTGACCACTCAGTGCATTTTATCAACAACTTTAATATTTTTTGGGAACGCAGGCATCTGTTTAAAGCAAATGGATTTAATTTTAACAAGTCTGGGGTGAAACTGTTCACCTCCAACTTGTTTTATTCCATACGTCATCCATCTGTGCTTGGTGCCAAGGCTGAGATAAACGAGGAGTTATCTCATAAAGAGGAACAAACAGTACACCAAGAACAGACAAAGCCCAGCAGCAACCTTGAGGAGGAGCTCCATCTGCCCCCACCCGGGAAGAGCCTCAGAAAGGAGAGACATCTGAGGCAAGAAGAGGGGTCCCTATTTGCCTCCAACTCTCTCAACAACACCAACGACCAGGACCAGGGACCACGACCTTCCCCAGTCCCCCAAACCCCTGACAGGCCATCACCCTCTTCCCCCTCTCTTTCTCCCTCCTCCCCACACCTGAAATTCACTGAGGAGATGATGGAGCGGGTCAATGCCGGGCTCAGATCTGCCCCCCGGCCCAATCCCTTTTGTCCCCATAAACCCCCACCAGAGCAGCCAAAGGTTCGCCATCGAGCCCCGCCCCCAACAGAGCAATCGAAGTCACACTGCCCAGCCTCGCCCCCCTTAGTTCCTCCTTACCACCTTCATGCTGTCTCCGCAGTCTGATGTGTGATGTGTGGAGGGTCCGGGCTGCGAGGATTATGGCAGTGGTGACTTTTCCCAGGAGAAGCTGGGACCCTGTTTAGAGGGTGACATGTGGAGACATGTGGCCTGGTCAAAACACAGAGAGCTGCACTCTAAGATCTTTAAATATAGTAAACATAGCTTGTGTGCCACAGACTGCTCCCAAACACGAGGGGGCAAATAATACCTCTAAAACACTTAAGTTGGCTTTATTAAATGTTAGATTTTTAGCTGGGAAAACATTTTTAATTAATGATTTAATCACTGAGCACAGCCTTGATTTTATGTTTCTAACTGAAACTTGGTTGGACCAAAGTAACAGTGGAGCTGTTCTCATCGAGTCGACCCCTCCTAACTACAGTTTTATCAGTGAGGCCAGGGTGAGCAGGAGAGGAGGAGGGGTTGCTGTCTTATTTAATGAATCATTTCAATGTAAGCAGCTATCTCCTGGAAGTTTTCAGTCTTTTGAATATGTGGCTTTACAGCTGAAGGCCCCATCCAAAGTTGTGTTTCCTAATGTTTACAGGCCTCCCAAATACTGCACAGACTTTTTTAATGACCTCAGTGAACTGCTGTCTGTGATCTGTGTTGATTTCGACTGTGTAATTATTGTTGGGGATTTTAACATCCATGTGGACAACCCTCAGGACAAAGGGACTAAAGACCTGAGTAACACTCTGGGCAACTTTGGGCTGACTCAGCATGTAACAGAGGCCACACATAATAGAGGACACACTCTTGACCTACCGATCTCCAAGGGCCTGAGCATTTCAAAGGTTACTGTGACTGATGTGGGCCTGTCTGATCATTACTGTGTTTTCTTTGAAAGTAAAATCTCAGCCCACACAAATATGTCAACAGCAGTGATCACAAAACGGTGTATAACTGAACACAGTAGTGAGATCTTTAACCAGGTCTTCCCATTAACACCTGACCTGTCCAGAGGTTCAGTCAATGAGCTCGTCACCAGCTTCAGTGCTAAAATGTTAAATGTAATGGACACTATTGCTCCCATTAAGGTGAAGGTTATCTCTGGAAGGACAAAGTCTCCATGGAGAAACTCCAGACTGGTGAAAAATAAAAAAAGAGAGTGTAGGAAAGCTGAGCGTAGATGGAGAAAAACAAACCTCCAGGTTCATTATGACATCTATAAAGAGAAACTTCACAATTATAACTTACAACTGAGGAGTGCAAGGAGGTCCTACTTCTCTGACATCATCACCAGAAACAGTCATAATGCTCGGGTCTTATTTCTACAGTTGACAGGCTAACAAACCCTCCTGTGTCTGTGGCAGCTGAACTTCATTCGGCCATGGCCTGCAATGACTTTGCCAAATTCTTCACAGAAAAAATCCAAAAGATTAGACAAGCAATCGGTACATCAACAGCAGATCCAGGATATGTACTGTGTCCACCAAAAAACTGTTTAAACACCATCAAACAGTTTCACCCTATTAACAGCAAAGACCTGGAGGACATCCTAGGTCAACTGAACCCGTCCTCCTTTAGATGTCCTGCCAACAAGTTTTTTCAAAAAGGTCTCAAAGACTTTGGAGTCAGACCTGTTACAGATCGTCAACTTTTCTTTAATATCAGGTGTGTTTCCAGAACCACTAAAAACTGCTGTAATTAAACCTATACTGAAAAAGGACAATCTTGACAAGACACAAATGAACAACTACAGGCCGATCTCAAATCTCCCATTTTTAAGTAAGATCATTGAAAAAGCAGTTTCTCAACAGCTCAATTACTTCTTAAAACAGAATAACTGCTATGATGCCTTCCAGTCAGGTTTTAGACAGAACCACAGCACTGAAACCGCTCTGACCAAAGTGTTTAATTACATATGCCTGAACACAGACAGTGGAAAAATGTCAGCCTTAGTTTTACTGGATCTCAGTGCAGCATTTGATACAGTTGACCACAACATATTACTCAAACGACTGGAGAAGTGGGCAGGTCTTTCAGGAACTGTACTAAACTGGTTCAAAACATACTTAGAAAACAGGAAATACTTTGTATCAATACGTAACTTCACATCTGAGCAGACAAGTATCACATGTGGAGTTCCCCAAGGTTCCATCTTGGGACCCCTTCTGTTTAACATTTACATGCTCCCACTGGCACAGATTATAAAGAACAACAAAATAAACTATCACAGCTATGCAGATGACACACAAATATATCATAATGTCACCAGGAGACCGAGGCCCTGTACAGGCTCTTGGTAAATGCATTGAGGAAATTAATGACTGGTTGTGCCACAATTTTCTCCAGCTAAACAAGAACAAAACTGAAGTCATAGTCTTTGGTGCCAAAGAAAAACGATTACAGGTCACCAGAGAACTTCAATCTATACACCTAAAAGCCACAAGCCAGGCGAGAAATTTGGGTGTAGTGCTGGATGCAGACCTAAACTTAGAAAAACACATTAAGACAATAACGAAATCAGCTTACTATCACCTCAAGAATATTTCAAGGATAAAAGATCTGATGTCTCAACAGGACCTGGAAAAACTAGTCCATGCATTCATCTTTAGCAGGCTTGATTACTGTAACAGCATCTTTACAGGTCTACCTAAAAAATCAGTCAGACAACTACAGCTCATTCAGAACTCTGCTGCTCGAGTCCTCACTAAGACCAAAAAAGTGGACCACATCAGTCCAGCTCTGAGGTCTTTACACTGGCTACCTGTCCGTCAGAGGATAGACTTTAAAGTTCTGATGCTGGTCTATAAAGCTCTGAATGGTTTAGGACCAAAATACATCAGTGACCTCCTGACCCAGTATGAACCTTCCAGATCCCTCAGGTCATCTGGATCCTGTTTTTTATCAGTTCCCAGAGTCAGAACCAGACATGGAGAAGCTGCATTCAGCTTTTATGCTCCATATATCTGGAACAAACTCCCAGAAAGCCTCAGATCAGCTGAAACACTAAGTTTATTTAAATTCAGGTTGAAGACTCACCTGTTCTCAGCTGCATTTTAATAAAACACCAAATCCACACTTTTAAGCTTGAATTTCAAAACTTAAATTTTAACTACTGATTTTATCTGGTGGTCTGATTTTATGTAATGTTTGTTTGTTTTTTTTTAAAATCAATTCTAATCATGCTTTTTATTTGTTTTTAATGTCTCTGTAAAGCACTTTGAATCACCTTGTTGTTGAATTCTGCTATATAAATAAACTTGCCTTGCCTTAAAAGCCACGGAGCCGCGGTGTTTCGAAAATGCATCTCAGCTGTTCTGATACTATTGACACATAAGGAATCACTACAGGTTTTTGCTTAGGCAGCGGTTGTCCTTCTCTCCTGGATCGGCTGGAGCTTTCTTTAGGCGCCTTCCCAGCTTTGACAAATGTCCAGCTGGGATAATCACGTTTACTCAGGGCCTTCTTGGTGTGATGTTCTTCTGCTTCCTTAGCCGCTGTGTCTGTGGGGATGGTGTTCGCTCTGTGTTGTAGCGTCTTGATGACACCCAGTTTGTGCTCCAGTGGATGATGAGAGTCAAACCTTGAATACTGATCTGTATGAGTAGGTTTACGGTCAAAGTGACCAAGTGTTCCAAGCTTTTGCATAATTTAAAAGGTGAACGTGGGTGTAGTATTTTAATTGTAAAAGACACCAAGTGCAGGTGACTGTGTGCTTCCATACTAGCTGTGACTTCCACTTAATACCAATATTTACCAGCTGCCATCCAGACATCACAATCAAGCATCATGATGTGATTGAAAAGTACTGAACAAGACATCTCACCAGCATTTGAGAAACTTTGTTGTGTGAAATTGTATAAACCATTTCTTTTTCCCCTCCTTCATACAGGGCTGAACCTCTGCTGACACAGATTAAAGCTGACAGAACTGTGGTGGTTTCCCCGGTGTTTGATAAAATCAGCTTTGATGATCTCAAGGTTACTAAATATTTTGCTTCTGCACACGCCTTCGACTGGGCTCTGTGGTGCATGTATGAGAGTTTTACACCCGAGTATTACAAACTTAATGACAGTTCACTGCCCGGCAAGTAAGTTCAAGTGAAATCAGCGTTTAGCCAATGCAACAGCCTTATTAACTTTATTGTTTTTTTAAATATAACTGGTTTATTAAATATTGTTATATCGGTATACAGCTGTAAAATGTAGTTCTCTTCTTTGACTTTAGGAGTCCATCTGTCATGGGGATCATGGTTGCTGATAGAAAGTTTCTGGGGGAAATTGGAGTCCTTGATGAAGGAATGAAAGTGTATGGTGGAGAAAATGTTGAGCTGGGAATTCGTGTGAGTAAAGACCACATAGTCATAAAGTTCTCTTTCATAGTAAAGTAACTAAAATTTATATATTTGCCATCTAATTTTTAAGAAAATTTGCGTATTGTGGACTATAGTTGTGTTATAGTTAAATTTTTTATCCTTGCAAAGTGATCAATTTTATAATTTTTACACTTTCTTCACGTAGGTATGGACATGTGGAGGCAGTGTTGAAGTTGTCCCATGTTCCAAGATCGCCCACATTGAGAGGGCCCACAAGCCCTACATGCCTGACCTGAGTCCTGTCATGAAGAGAAATGCCCTCAGAGTTGCAGAGATCTGGATGGATGAATACAAGCACAACGTTAACTTGGCTTGGAACATCCCATTTGAGGTGTTTTGAAGCACTGACATAAACAGCAAATGGCACTTTTTTAAGGGATATTTCATTCTTCTACTTAGATGACGCAAAAATTAACAACTTCATGAGGCTTTGAGTGCTCTTAGCTTTTTTGGCATTGACATTCAAGGGAAACCTCTCTTTAGATTCTTCCTTACTCACACAAAACTATAAGTTGATTAACACCTTATTTTACTTTTTGCAGAATCATGGAATTGACATAGGCAACATTTCAGAGAGGAAGAAACTCAGAGAAAGGCTGAACTGTAAACCTTTCAAATGGTACCTGGATAATGTGTATCCTAAGCTGGATCCCTGGGACGACCTACTCGCATATGGAGGAGTGAGTTTACTTTTCTCTGTTGCTTAGTATGTTTGGAACAGTCGAGTCATGCAAGATATGTGGGAATCTGTATGTTTCCATGATTTGCTTGAATCCCTCATAACATTCTTCTGATGACAGATGAAAAACCTTGATGCTGACATGTGCATAGACCAGGGTCCATTACCAGGTCACACACCTGTCGCCTACAACTGCTACTACTATGGACCTCAAGTGAGTGAAACACCTTGTAATTATGATGATAATCGTCATTATAAGGTAGTGCAGTCGTAACGTTAAAATCAAAACAAAAAACACCAAAAATGTAATCTGCTAACGCCTACTGTATTATATTTGATACAAATTTGGGAGGTTTTGAGACCCTCCCATCCCGCCTCCTCAAAAAACCTAAATAAATTGCACAATATATTTTTTAAGCAATAAAGTGAGAAAAGGAATTTTTACGTAGCAAATGTAATAAAAATGTAAATATCATATTCAACATAGGGTTTAATAAAAACTTCATTTTCAAAAAATGAAAAATGAAAAATAACCAATATAGAAATTATCTATTAGATCACATTAGTCTTGATACAGCCTCTGCCACCACATCAGATCAATTGCTCTGGGCTCCTTTGATCAGCTCCATCACCTAGTGGGGGTGGGGGGTCATAGTTTGGTCCCACCTTCACTGTTGTGATGGGTGTGGGGGTAGGGACAGGCTTAGGGCATCGGGGGGTTCCCCAGGAGCATCTTCCTTGGGGGCTCAACCCGGGGTAGCGGTCATGGCCAGTTAAGGGCTCTGTTGGCTCTTGGGTGACGGTTTCCTCGTGGCTGCGTGCAGCAGGGCTAGGGGAGGGTCTGTGCTGACGGACGTGGGTTACTGACCTGGTAGCCTGGCTGCCCCTGGGTGGGTCCGGGATGGGCGTGAGGTTCTGGGGGCACTCCATCTCTGGGCTGGGGCCCTGGCCAAGCCTCAGGGGCTTGGGTCCTGGTTGGTGTGTTGCCGGGGTTGTGGGCGGGTGGGTGTATGGGGGCCCGGTCCTGGCGCAGGGTGCCGCCGGTGCATCAAGCCACCTGGGGGGCTCTTCAACTGGTGGGGGAGGTTGTCACATCTTGCAGGAGTTTTCCTCTCTTCAGGAACTCTCTCTGCAGGAGGGGGAGATACAGGAGAGGTGGAGGAAGATCTCAGCCTGGGCGTCTATTGTCTTGTGTAGTCTGGAAGATGAGTGGATGATGGGGTGGGTGCAGTTTTCTCTGTGGTGGGGTCGGGTGGACTGTCCCGGGCTGTGTGGGGGCGGGCGGCGCTGCGGCGCTGCTGCACTGGGCCCCGGTCCGGATGGGCCTGGGCCCCCTTTCCCTGGCGGGTTGCAGAGTATGGGGGTGCCTACTGGGGTCAGCGGGGGAGCTGGCCCCAGGGAGGGGTCACTTGCCCCTCCCTCCCTTCCCTCCCCATCTCCAGCTGCCTCCCTCTTCCCGCTCCACCACAATCACCCACACATGCAGGGCCTTGGGGTAGGGGTTTGTCACCAGGGTGCAGAGGAGGCATCTCCCCCCTCTGTCCCCTCCTGGCTGCCTCTGCCTCAATTTTATCCCACAACTTAGACATTCACATTACTCACACTCTCATTACACATACATATAGGATCTTGGGGGTGGGCACACTACACAGAATCCAAATTACCATCAGGGTGTACACCTCACCCCTGGCGTCGCTGCCCACCTCTCAATTTTAAATACACGTAGACATTGAGGGCTAGCAGGAGGGGCTATGCGCCTACCTGCTGCTCTGGCAGGTAGCTCCATGCCCTCCTGGGTTTTAAATGCACCTTAGAACACACATACATCAACACTACATATGAGCAGGTGGAGGGAGGTTTGGAGTCTTCACACACCCCCGTTCTCTGCGGCCTGCTGGAGCGGGAGGAGGAGTTGGCCGTCCGACTGGGGTCTGGAATGTGGGGCCTCCCTGCTGCTACGGAGTCGGGGCGGTCTGCTTCTCCCCACCGCAGGGAAAAGGGTAACACCACCTGGGTCTGGGTGCAGTTTCCCCCTCCAGGGGCAAGGGTACTCAGACCCGGTTCTTAGAGTACGCTTGGGGAGTGTGATTGTGTGTACAGCGTCTCTTTATGTCTGTCTCCGCATTGGTTGAGTGTTGAGTAATTGCATATGAGAGCATGAGGGTGGGAATGGATGTTTGTATCTGTGTGTGCCTGTATGTCTGTGTCTATATGTCAGGTTGGGTATCAGACGCCACCTCTCTGGGGACATCTCAGGCCCTCCAAGGTTTGGAGGCCTATCTCCCCCCACCACTTCCCCTGCCGGTGGCAGACGCCCTCAGACATCGGTGCGTTGGTGGTTCTCTGTGTCCGGGGGTGGGCACCCAGGTACACACCGGCTCACTCCTTGGCGGCTACTTATCAGGGCCTGGAGCCTGGGGCTCGCTCGGGCCACTTCGGAAGCGGGGTGCCCTCGGCCTCTCGGCCCGGGGCTCGGTCACTCAGGCACAGCTGGCTGCCGGCGGAGCTCACGGGCACGTCACTGCAACCCCCCCCTGGTTTCTGCTCCGCGGCTGCTGAGTGACCCCTCATCTGGGACTCTCCTCAGCTCTTTCTGGGATAGTGGCGCGGCTGCCCCTCTGTTGGTCCTCCTTGGTCTCTTGTGTTCTGGGGGCCTCTGGATGTCTGGAGTCTTGATCTCCTCCATAACTGCGTCATGCCCTGGAGGACGGGGCTGTGGCCCCCCCACACCCTCTAACAGATAATTACATGAAGGAACCTTTTAAAAAAACACAAACGCGTCCATGCTCACAGGTGATCACACGCAAACTACACCCTTTATGGCTCTTACCTCAAAGCACACTGTGCGCTGTCGATCCAACGTGCTGCACAATAATGTTTAATATTTAGTATTTACTGTCATATTCCCATAGATCATTGTGATGTTGTTTATTACTCTCGTTTTCTTCTGCTTGCTTTCTTCTTTCTTTCTCAACAGGTGATCCAGGTGATCGATATATGTATTTTTTGTCTGCTTATTCTGTTGGTTTTTGGTTTTTTGCCCTTTTTCCCCGTCCCTCTTCCCCGCTGTTTTTCTTTCCCTCTTTCTTTCTCCCCTTTCTTTCCCCCAGTCAAGTCTGTCCCGTATTCAGCAAGTGAAAATAAAATAAACAATAAAAGGTGAATCAAATAGACCATTACGGCGAGGCTGGGATGGTCCATTTGGTAAAGTAAATCCGTTGGGCATCTTTCTTCGCCTTTAGACAATAATTCTGATGGCAAAAGAACCAAACGGGACAGGTTAAAAAAAGAAAAAAAAAAAATGAAAAATGTAAAATTGGCAACTATTTCATGGGTCATGCTTTACACTGTTAAATTTGAGCAATTTCACCTGTAAGCTTGTCTCTTCCAGTGCAGCTGGTATTGTTAGATTTTTAGTATTTTTTAGATTTTTAAATCATACCCAGGATGTCTCTTTCTAAACACAAGTATTTGCGCATCTCCATTTTCACCATGGACCTCAAAGGAAATATCAAATGTGTCAAATTGGCTTGACAGCGTCTAAGTGTGATAGTGGTGCATAAGCTCAGAAGTTGCCAATAATTGTGCAAGATATTTATTACAACATTCACATGGACTGTGCACCATGAATTCGTAATCCAACATGAGATTGATATCAACTTGTCTGGTGTCCCTCAGGTGTCTGAGGGACAACATTCAGCCCTTATACCCTCAGTTATGATAAATGTCATTATGTCCTGGGACACAGTGTATTGAAAACACAGGAATTCTGTGTACAGACAAAATCTTTTCCACACTGATAAAGATGCAGAATTATCAGAAAAACATCAGTTGAGCAGATGTTGACCATCATACGCTGTGATCTGTAACCCTGTTGTAATTTGATAGCCCTTTAAACATCATAATCTCATTTTGACCTTTGTCTCTCACTTTTTTTTTTAAGTTAACACACTATCGTGGAACGGGTGAGCTCTACATTGGTGGCATCAAGTCACATAAGTACAATGACAACCGATGTTTAGCTGACACAGGCACAGAAGAAACTGAGCCTGGCCTGTACAACTGTAAGGAGGCTATGCAGAAAGGCATGGGGATATACTGGGACTTCACTCAGGTAGTATAAAGTAAAGTGGTTTTTAAAAGCAAAATGACAGAATTTTTAACTCTGTTTTGCTTTTCCAGGAAAAAGAACTGAAGAACAGACAGACAAAGAGATGTCTGGAAATTATAAACCAGAAACTTGTACTACAGGAATGTACAGGTCAAAGATGGCAAATTCAACACATAATCAAACCCTTTTAAAGTGTGTTTGAGCTCTGCTCATAGGGCCGTGGATAAATTACACCTGGTTCCTCTACTGAGAACATTACATTTATTTTTGCCTCCAGCATTTTTAATGTGGCATTTTTTTTATAATAAAAAGTTATTTTGAAGAAATACCTTAAATATTAAAATTGCTTTTGTCTGCAATGGCACAACAAACTTTGAGGCTGTCAGAAAATATGAAATAGAATTACACAGTTGTGAAATCTTAGCAGGTGCCAAGTATATGTCTTTACTATGGTGACATGAGTTACACTGCATTTGCCTACAACACCATACCTCATGCAGCCACACGTGCACACCCTGTACAACAAATGCATTTTCCTTCACATATTCTATCCCAGTGCACATGAAAGTAAAATTCATGCTAGGAAATATGGGAATGTCTTTGTCACGCTTTTCTGTAAAAACATCTATTATGACAGTTAACAGATTATTGCTTGCTTGGTTTGTCCTGTGAAGAGGTTTAAGCTTTATAAGCCTGGGTTGATGCTCCTGAGGGAGAGTTCGAGATGGCACTGTAGGATTAAAGTGCTGGCTAGTAGACTAATAGCCATGGGCTTTACATGCTTTGAGTTTCCTTGGGTTGTAAGTTTGCTTTTCTATAGTTTTTTTCTTTTGTGGTTTATACCACCAATCTGCCTTGTTATCAGCATCTGTAAATAAATTGCACATTGGGTGAAGAGAATTCCTGCTTCCAAGTGTTCTTCCTCCGCTAAGGCCCTCTTAGAATAACCGTGTCACATTCATTTTTATTTTCACATACATTTTATTGCTTTACTATGTTTAGCTTTTGGTTGGTTGGTTACAGGAGGATAAAGAAGTGAGAAAAATAGAAATGGACCACAACAAGCATAACCTTATCTGTAATATTTAATGCTTCAAGGCTGTCATTTATCCTAAATGTACTAATATTTTAATACAAACACAGTGAATTTGTGTAAAACAAAGGAGGCTGAGTAAGTTTTGCAAGCACATGAAATTTACTGAGTGTACTTTGAAACCTTTATTGTTATCCTGATAACTGTTGTTGGTATCACCTCTGCACCTTTACGTCAGTAAAAGACTATTTAATAGCTGTCTGGTTTTTTTCTTTGAGAAATGTTTAATCTTTAAGATAAGACATGCTTTATTATACAGCTTGAGTTTTAAAGCCTGTTCAAACAGACCCAGAAGGCTGAAATGCTGCAGAGGACAGAATTACATTGTGATCCTCTGTGAGAAACCACAATGAAGTTAAACATACGAAAAGTTGGAATAATTGGATCATTTTTGTTGTCGCTTTACGTTTTCATCATCTACACAAATAGAAGTTGTAAACCCAGAAAATCTATTCCTGAGGGAGTAGCTGATCAAGAACTTGTAAGGAGAAAACTGGACAGGATTGAACAGACTCTAAACAAACTGAGTGAGTATCAGTTTCAAAGTTCACATTCTTACACGCTGACTTCTTTTCAACATTATTCATAAAGTTACCCTTCAGTGAAATAGCTTAACTTATTATTAGCTATCACATTGTAAAAATCCACCATTCACAAGAAAAGTATGTGTGCCAAAAGTAAATAGATGCTCCCAATCTCATGGCTCTCTTTTTATGAATAGTTGCTCTGTCAAGGCCAAATCATGGTGGTGCTGGTTGGTGTGGAGGATGTGATTCCAGTGTAGAGCAAAAGGCTATTCAGATTCTACGTTGCCACCACTGCTTCCATTACCTGAAAGCAGAACTGAATGAGACAGAGCAAGCCAAGACTGTCAACTATAAGCGTTGCAACCGATGAGAAATCTCCTTTCAATGCTTTTTCTTCAATGCTATTAGTGCATAAATAAAGAATTGTCCACTAAGGTTTGATGTGTATAGTTTTCTTAGTGAATGTTGCTATTAAACACAGCTTGGTCCATCTTATATGGCATTGCTCTTCAAGCATATTCACCCAGTTTTCATTTTTATAGACATTGCTTTACTGTGCTCATGTTTTGGTTGTTGTATTTAATCATAACAAGTATGGCCATGATGAAGGTGCAGTGTTGTTTTAATGGCAAACTCAGATAAATTGACTATTTTTTCTTTTTCAATGTTAGGAACCCAAAAGGGGAAAGATGCATGCTAGATTTGATCTGTGTGACAAGTTTTTGAAGAGCACTTGATAAGTGACATTATCCAAACAATTCTTTTAGCCAATTTCTTCTTCTTTTGCCCCAACAATGAATAACAGCTCTCATCCCTCTGTTTTTCAACCTCCACAAAAGCAAAGCTAACTGAGGTTTTAGGTCAAAAGAATTTCACAAATTCCATTTTTAAAAATGTGGACAAAGAAGAAGAGAAGGTCATTACGCCAAAGTTATACCCAAACTCCGTCCTGTTTACCAAGTGGGGCGATGGCCTGACAGAACAAGAACAGAAGGAAGCTGAAGGTCTGTTTCAGATTTATGGATACAATGCCTTCCTGAGTAACCAGCTGCCACTTGACAGGAAGCTTGAAGACACAAGAGATAGCAGGTACATTTTGCTAATGAGATGCGTGACGGTCAAGTTTTTTTATTTATTTATTTATTGCTGTAAATTTATTGCTGTAAAACAATGCTGTTGTCATCCTTTGAAGAACTTAAAACTATCTCACTACTCCCACGTAAACCTCAAAAAACGGGGCTGGGCTAATGGTCTGTTTGAGCTTACTAAAACATTAATCCAATACACACCATCTCACACCCTTTAGATGTCTGGCAAAGAAATACCCCAAAGATCTGCCGAGCATCGGCGTGATACTCATCTACATAAATGAGGCACTGTCTGTCATTAAGAGGGCAATACGAAGTATTATCACCCACACTCCAAAGCAGCTGCTGAAAGAAATCATTCTGGTGGATGACTACAGCAATTACAGTAAGCTTACAAAGATGGTCCTCTCGAATGTCACTCAGTATTTTGACCTACGTTAGCTTTGTCACAGATCTATATTTCAATTCCAGATGACCTTGGAAAACCCTTACAAGACTACATAGATCAAATTAACAAAGAGATGCCCGGACTCATGAAGAAAGTGAGACATAGGCAACAAATGGGCTTATCACGGTCCCGGATATCCGGTTGGGAGCATGCCACAGCTGACGTTGTGGCCATTTTAGATGCCCATATTGAAGCCACAGAAGGATGGTAAGTGCATGTTTTAACTTTAAGGCTTGTTTTTTGTTATTTCTTTTACTAGTGCTTCAAGTTTGGATAAAAATGGTCATTTTGGATGAAATCTTATTAACAGAAAAATGACATACTGGAAAGTTCTCTTGAGATCATTGGTGTTTTATTTGTTCCTCTTCTGCAGGGCAGAACCTTTGCTGGACAGGATTAAAGCTGACAAGACTGTTGTCGTGTCCCCTGTCTTTGATAAGGTCCATTTTGATGACCTACATGTGGAAAGATATATCCCATTTTCTCACGGCTTTGACTGGGCAATGTGGTGCACATACGAGCCCTTTAGCTCTGAGTGGGTAAAGAAGATGGATGAATCACAACCGGGGAAGTACGTGAAGCATGCAAGCAAAGAGGCGATAGAGACAGCGTCACAAAATTTATGCTGAAGAATCAGTGGAAAATCTATTGTTGTTCCACAGTGAAATATTGGTTTATGTCTGTTTTCTTAGTCTGTTCTCTTTGACATTGGATTGCAGACAATATAGGACAGCAGTTGTTGTAAAAAAAAAAGCCCTGATGTGTTGGTTTTTGCACAGGAGTCCCTCTCTTATGGGAATCTTTGCAGCAGACAGAGCTTTTCTTGGAGAAATTGGTGGGCTGGATGGTGGGATGATGGTTTACGGTGGGGAAAATGTTGAACTTGGAATTCGTGTAAGTTATTAGTAATATTATAGTCCACGCTTTTAAACTGTTTAAGGTTGAAGACTTGCAGATCACGGCCATCTGATCTGTGTCTACTCAGGTGTGGCTGTGCGGAGGAAGTATAGAGGTTGTGCCCTGCTCGAGGATAGCCCACATCGAGAGGGCCCATAAACCTTACGCACCTGATCTCAGCCCTGCCATGAGAAGAAATGCTCTGAGGGTGGCAGATATCTGGTTAGATGAATACAAGAAAAATGTATTTATCGCGTGGAACGTCCCACTGGAGGTTTGTATGATGATTTATAAGCAGAATCAGAATCAGAAAGACTTTATTTATCCCCAAGGGGCAATTAACATAAAACAGAGCAGCATGATGTTGAAGATAAGGACAGGGCATAAACAGGCAATAAGACTGAGATAATAAATACACAGAATATACACAGTTTTAAAAATTACACAGTTTTAAAGTTAAAGTGACTGAAAGGTGAATAAATAACTGTAAGTGAGTAAAAGTGAGTAAAGTGTCGACAGTATAAAAAGAGTGTAGTTTATGTTTATGGGTGTGAGAAATGGTCTTATCGGCTGGAGTTAAAAAGCAGAGTGGCTTTGGGGACAAAGGTGGCGCTCCTCCTCTCAGTCCTGCAGGAGATGCAGCGGAGGCGTCGCCCAGAGGGGAGCCATTGAAATGCGGGGTGCCTGAGTATATGTATTCTTCAGTGTTTTACTCATTAGATTATAAACAGAAAAACATGGGAAATCTGTCCTTCACATGAAGGACGCCGTAATATCTTGTATTCTTGAAACATTGTCTGTATACAATACTGCATATCATGTGTGCTAATGATCTAAAGGTGTTTTCACCTAATTCAACTTTTGTTTCTTCACACATTTATTTATTTAAATTGTACCTACTGCGCTCCTGCTTTTTTCTGTTATGCATTGGATACTCATCTTAAGTGTAACTAAATTTTGAAATAATTAGCTCAGTATGTGTAAATGCAACCCCTGTTAGCTTAATTTGCAATGTTTGCTTCTAATCTTGTGCTAAGATGATGTCAGTTTGGCACAGACTTCCGTACATGGTCACTGCAAACATGGTGAGGCGGGGTTTTCACGAACTCGGTTCTGTTAAGAAAAGGGCAGCCAATGAAAAGACAGTGGGCTTTCAGGGAGGGGAGTCTTATGGAGAATAAAACATATTACTTCAGACAAAAGATGAGGCTGTATAAAGTTATTAGGGGGGTCACCATATGGACACATAGTGTGTAAAAGCCGCCAACACTGCTGACTCAGAAACTGCAGAGTTCCAAACCTCATCTGGCATTAAGATCAGCACAAAAACAGTGTGGGGTCTGAGTGTATAGGTGGGGTCTCAAACTCGCGACCCGAGGGCCACGTGTGACCCAAGTCACCCCTACTTGTTCCCCGTATATTCACGTGAAGAAATATAATGCAATTTCACCCTTGAAGTTACTTTCTTGTTATGGAGGATATGTTTCTTGTTGAGTGTAATGTTAAAATAAGTTCTTTAAAAAGCAAAAAAAAAAAAAAGGATTTAATATGAAGGCAATATGAGCAGAGAGCACAAACATGCTGAGGAATTGGCTGTGTTAGTTCAGCGAGAGAGTCAAAAACTAATGTGTACACTCATGTCTGCATTTGCATTTGTTAAATAGAAACAGAATTATAGCTCAAGCGCTGCCACGTGTGTGGCCAAAAAGAGAAGACCAGTGTGTTTATTTGGTAGTTCAATGAAAGGCTTCAGTTAAGAGGGAGAAAAAAAAATGTGTTCACGTTTTCAGTTTTGTCTTGTTATACAATATTTGAAATAAAAACAAACAAAACACCACATTTTTGGAAATATTTGTGAGTGTTTTCTTGTTTGTTTGGGTTTTTTTGTACTACTTGAACACTAGAGTGGCCCTCACATGACATGACAGTGTCAGCAGTGGCCCACAGCTCATTTAAGTTTGAGAGCCCTGATATAGTAAGTTCAAAAAACAAAAACTAACCGCAAATCTTACAAGGCTACAAGGACATAGATATGGACCTGAACACAAGAATAGTAGGTACCCATTAAAGTTTATTTCTATTTGAACAAATCTGGATCATTAATTGAGTCCACACGGCTCAGTATGTATAGCCTATATTATAAACTACTTTATAATGCAAATTAGCTTACACTATCATTTACATGCATAAACTGAGGAATATCTTCCCTCAAAGACATTCCTCAGGCAAACCATTTTTTTTTTCAGGAAACATGCTTCCTTTTGGCAGTTGGCTGTTTCATCCCTAAATTTATCATTGTATTAAAATGTTTACCAGATCAGTCAGAGTCAGAGAGACTTATCCCGAAGGGGCAATTAAGATAGATACCTTGCTGACCGTCCATATATGAATCTATACAATATTTTGTTCTTATTCATTATTTTAGCCAAAGTAACAATTTTGTACAGACGAAAAAAATTTTTCCAAGGTAACAATGCCACATTCTAACCTCATACCTGACAATTTTTGACAAAAACTACAGTAAACACAGCCGTTTTAGTCTGCATTCATTTCATGACATTTCTTTCAGGAATAAGAATGTTACTGTGGAAATCATGCTTTCTGGTGTGACATTTGACACACAGGATCACGGAGTCGATATTGGTGATGTATCTCAGAGGAAGGAGCTCAGAGAAAAGCTTAAATGTAAACCTTTCAAATGGTACTTGGATAATGTCTACCCCAGTCTCTCAACATGGGATAACATGCTGGGTTATGGTGTGGTAAGTGGCTTTTTAATTTGCTTTTTGAGCACTTTATCACGGGGACAAAAATATCTATTAGAGCAAGTTCAAGATAAGATACTGAATAAAAAGTATTCGGTTGCAAAGCCCAGGAGATTTAAAATATTCTTTTGTAGAAACTCACAATAAGCATATGACTCAGTACAACACAAATAAACAACTTTGACACTCCAGTTGTGGAATGACCTTCTTAAGAGTGACTGTGTGGACCAAGGACCTGTTCCAGGAAATATCCCCATCCTGCATGGATGCCACTTCCAACAACCACAGGTAATGTAGAGAACCAAACTACCAGGAAAATAAATATAACCGAATATAATCTGAAATTATTACTTTTCCTTTTACCAGCACTGCTACTACAACACAGATGGTGAAATAATCATAGGGGGGATTACATCTCACAATTATAACAGTAATCGCTGCCTGGTTGATCCAGGCTCTGGAAGTTCTCCCACCCTGCAGGAGTGTTCACTGGCAAAGAAAAATGAACTGCACATGCACTGGGACTTCAAACAAGTAAGAAATGATGCCCCGGTATAGTGTCTTTTCAGATGCCACTGGTAGGAGTAAGTCAGAAATGTTCAGATACTGCTACTGTCATACTGTCAATGTTTTTTAGAAACACTTGCTGTGCACTGTTGCTTCATAATTTCTCTCAAACGTTGGCAGGGCCAAGCGATCATAAACAAAGCAACAAACAGATGCCTTGAAATCGCCCAAGGAGCAAACTTTTACTATGAGCTCATCATTCAGCAGTGCAGTGGACAGAGCTGGAGGATCGAGCATCTCGTCACAAGTTTTTAGTGCAGTCCTTAACATGAACGTCTGTTATATTCAGGTGTGCTCGAACTGAATCACATTTAAATAAAAAAAAAGGATCCAAAAATATTTAAGCTTGTTTTTGCATTGCTATCACTGACTACCACTGAAAATGTTTGCATTTCTACAGTATTCACTACAAATAAGTACACATTTTTCTACCTGTGAAGCATTTGCATATTTCCTAGAGCTTAAACACTTCAGGTTTTCTGACATAAAAATAAACAAATAATGTGCAAAATCCAAAAACTAAACATTTTAAAAGAGGTTTATATTATTCATGAGAATATAGTATAGTGTAACATTTGTTGTGATACAATAATTATGATATAGTGTTGCTCAAAATATTGAGATACACAGGTGTGCAGGTGCAAGCATTCATGTTCATTAGACTGGTGTGTCATCTCTTTTTACCCTTTGTATTGTGCAAATAGCCACAAGTAAAAATAGCTTCATTGCTCCGGATAAATGTAACACGACCTGTAGTCTTTGTCATTACAGAGATCCACAGATAATAACGTCTTCTAAGAATTATCTTTCGCAAGAACAGTTGCAGCAAGAAAAACAGGAATGCACGATGACTGCATGGCTTGGCCCTCGCCTGTGAGTGAATAAAAGCGTTCTTGGTCTACTTTATGTACACCTGATTGATCTACAGTGCGAAACTCCATTTATTCTACATAATGTTACAGATGCCACAACATCTTTTTCACCTGATGCCAAAATACTTTAATCCATTTAAGATTTAAGCTCCTTTTGTATCGTGTTTAGATTTTGATTTTTTTAAATCCCTTTTTATATTTTAAATTTAATTGAGCTCATTCTTTAGTCTACTTTTTCATTCTGAGATATTTCTAAGTTGTAGCACAGATGCATTAGAGGGGTGGCCGGGTTCATCCAGGGGTGTGGCAGGCTTATCATTGTCTTATCATGCCTTCCCTATTTGACTAACTGCTGGAGCCCAGAGAAGAGACGGAGAACAGGACAGAACTGTGTGTTTGTTCTTAGTAGATTTCCAGCTTCAGAGAACAAACAGCTTAAAAACCAACTGTGAATAAACATTCATTTACCTTGTACCACTGTGTGCGCTGAATCCTTTGTCATAGCAGCCGCACCAAATCAATTAACGTCTGGCTCTATGACCAAAAACAACGATTTGCTGTACATGTATGCACTTAACTGACAACTAAAAATCAAATGCAGTCTAGAAGGTTTCTAGGTGTGTAGTTGGCATCAAAGTGAAGCCATTGTTTAAAAATCTTTTGCATGTGACTAATAAATACTTGGAAAAGCACACCAGAAACAGGAATGTGTTCAATTGGAGTAGAAAATTATAACCTACCAACACACTAAAGTGAGTCTGTGTGTGCCACCAGGTCAAAATGAGGTTCAGGTTACACTTGTTACACACACCTATGCATGTGCCTGCCTGTCTGGCTATGGACAGAATTTCCAAATGCAATAATGTCACACGAACTCCAGATGAAGTTAAGAAACTTTACAGGTGTGTAGCTGACATGGAATTTAAGGCACAGTTGAAAGATGGGGGTGGTCTAAGAATTGTTACTGATAAATGTAACCTGTTTCATAATGGAACTGTAACAACATTATATTTTTAACCTTGGGTGTGTCTATGGGTTTTGCTCTGAGACATGCAAAGCACGAAAGACCACAAAGGCAGTTTTGAAAACAACATTATACAACATTTACACTCTTTCACTGTCAAGGTTTTATTTGTTTGGATATAAATGAAAAGAAAGAAAGAAAGAAAGAAAGAAAGAAAGAAAGAAAGAAACATCAATTTAAAAATCATATCTTAACCCTAGAACACCATCACTATAAATAGTAACACAATCACTAATGCCGGGTGATTTTTACCCGATATAATATGATCAACAAAAAGTTCTTGTCATCAACATATATCAAAATATGACAACACATGACAAATTAGAGTGGTCTTCTTTTACTTTCAACTGTGCCATGTCTAACAAAATAAAAAACGTATCATGGGGGGGGGGACCCTAAATTAATGCTCCAAAATATAGAAAAATTAGGACAAAGAACAAAAAAACTCCTAAAAAAAGAAAATAATGACATTGGAAAGCTGGTCTTTGGTCCACCCATTCCTGGGACATTTGAGACTTCCCTGGTGAAGGCACAGTCTCCTCAACACGCTAACAGCTGCAGGAGAGAGAAATCATGTAAATATATTTGCTCGGTGAAAATCACCCAGCGATAGTGTTCTAGGGTTAAGCAGTGCTTTTGAGTTTAGTTCTGTTTCCACGAGCCTGCGTCTTGGGTCCTCTCCTGCTTGCACACAGCTGCTCCATGACACTAGAATCTCAAACTGTGCAATGCTCAGAGAAACTGGAAATGAAATCCTCATCGCAGACTCTACAGGTCTCAGTTAGAATGTTCAAGTTAATGAAAGTAACCAAAGAAAAGACTGAACAAGACTAGTTTGTCTGGAAGGATTACCAGGAGAAAGCCTCTAAATTCTAAAAAGAACACCACAGCTTAGCTTTGCAAAATTTCATCCAAGCCACAAGATATCTGCAACAACACCAAACTATAATATTAAGTCTTACTGCACACTTTGACGGCCTTGACGGAGATTTGGTGAAAACCAAACACAGCATATGATACAAACTGTCAAGCAGAGTGGTGGATGGGTAACAATTTGTTCTTATTGTGCAGCTGCAGCACCTGGGTGCTTTGCCTTTATTGAGTTGAGCAGGAACTCCTCTGTATAGCAAATACTGTAGAGTCAAATGTGAGTCCTTCTGTCTGACTCAGGGCTCTAGACTAACTTTTTGCCATCGGCGCACCGGCACAAAAGTTAGGCGCACTCAAATTTTTCAACCGCATCGCTTAACACCGCTGTTTTACATGTGTACTTTTTTGGGGGGGAAGTCTATACAGACAATATTCATTTCTAAATGATTAACTAACAATCTTGTGCTTAAAGTGCTTTGTCAATATTGTAGAAAATGTTAAACTTAATCATCATCTTGGCTCCTCTGACGACCTGTTTGCTGCTGCCTGCTGCTGAAAGGCAGTGGGGAGAGGGGACACTTGGGCAGTGCATTTATTGCAGCATATAATGTGTTTTCTGGATACACTGCTGCTTTTTCAGCATTCAAAGATTGATGGCACCGTGTCAGAGCTGGCTATGAATTTCAGACGGATCAGTCCTTAACTTAACAAAAAAGTTATCAATAGTTCTTTTCATCTTTTCTTATTACCCACAGCTACATCCACTTCTGTCAGGCCTAGGCTGCTCACTAGGGCTGGGTATCATCACTGATTTCTATAATCCATTCGATTCCGGTTCTCAAAGTCCTGATTCGATTCAATTTAGCCTCAGACAGTCAGAAATATTATAATTCTGATCATTTATCAGCACTGATACACATGAGACTGCATCAGAATTGTGAACATCACAGCAGATGCCTTTGTGTGAAAGTAACTGAGAATACAACACAGAAAAACATGAAGGAGATTTTCCTGGTCTGGCGTTTTATAGCAGATAACCTTAAAAATATTCTGCAATATTCTGCAATTTTGCATAATTTTAAAAAGTTTAAATTTCTTCAGTATTGAACAGCAGAAATTAGGCTTTCTTGTCCGAGGTCATTTAAGTGAAAAAAAGAAAAAGAAAAGAAAAAGACAGCGGCCGACAGCGCTGTAAACAACGGTAGACTGGTGGGTAATAAGCGAATGCATAATGCAGAAAACAGAGATTTGAGACGGGAAACTGTTCTTGATGTACAGAGAGAGAGAGAGAGGGAGGGAGAGAGAGAGAGAGAGAGAGAGAGAGCTGTGCATGAAGTGGTGGAAGCAAAACAGCAAAAGTCAGAGGGAATTCATGACGACATCGATAGGGTGGGATAGGCTCCAGCGCCCCCCGAGACCCTGAAAAGAATAAGCGGAAGTAAATGGTATGACAGGTCATATGTTGTTCATCTGGGATTGTAAAAACAATATTTTAGAAACTGAGGAGGACTTGATTATTTTTTAATATTAATATGTCCTGTCCTGTACTTAATATGTAAACATTAGAACCTAAAGACTTGTTCTGTTTACTATATCTGTATATACGTCTTTGGGGAAAAAAATGTATCAGTGTGATAACAACAGAAATGCACAGCCTCTCAGTCATCATTTACCCAAAATGATTTTTTTTAATCCAGTCACATTTTCATTTGATACCCAGAATAGAAATATTCAGGGTTAGCACATAATTAGAAATATGAATCAAAAAGATAAGACACAGTTTACTCATGATATTAATGCAGAGCTCTTTTTAGTCCCAAAGAAACGCGAGGGATACTTATCAAGTCTGAGATTTCTACCCAGCTTGGATTAGAGGCTAATTGATTGGTTAGCTATTCAGTGAGGAGGTGAGAGTTGTTTTTAATTAGCTAGGCTGGACCATGTTTATTAACACACTATTCTTGGACAATTACAAAGAATTCCTAAATTTATAGCATATCTTTTATTGTCTGTTACATTCACGGGGCACAGTCACTTTTTCGGGCGGGTCTGGACGCACAGGGCCTGCCCATGACGCCGACGCTGCTTGCTGCAAGTGCTTTCATTACGTCACATCGGGCGTACCTGCCGCGATGGGCGGGAAGCGATGTTGATGCGTCTGCTCAACTAACGATTTAATGGCATTTACTTCAGGAGTTATCACCTATTTGATCTCGTCTAGTCAGTAGATGAGCTCACCGTGTGTGTGAGAGTGTGCTTCGGTGTGTCCTCTCAGGTGGGATTATCCGGCTGGGAGACCGGTGTGTAGTCAGAATGAGAGGAGCGTGGATAAAACGGCTGTTGTTCTTAGTGGGAGCTATGGGGGTCATGCTGTACTTTGGCATCTTTCTGAAGAATGGACACCAACATAGCGTGGAGACTGATAAAGAGATGGACACACCGCGTATGAAGACCTCGTCCGACCTGGAGGAAAGCATCAGCGATCTAAGTGAGTTCAGTCAGATTAATATAAGGTTCTTATTCTTCTTCTCATTATTATAGTAATAATAATAATTATTATTATTATTTTTATTATTATTGATAATAATAATAATAATAATAATAATAATAATAATAACAATAACAATAAAGGCTACCCGTAGGTTTTATATCGGAAATAAAGTTAAATATGCTAAAAAAAATTAAGTGAAATATCAATTAAATTCAGATGCAGTATTACCTGCACATGTATTGAAGATATGACATTAAGGCGATGCCCGCCAATGATTTATGAGTAAAAATTAGAAAAAGAAAAAAAGGACCTTTAGGATGGTTATAAAAAAGAATAAAAAAGTTTATTTTGCAGTTTATTGTTGACAAATGAGATAAACTGTTCTATAAACAGGGACATATACTGTAATTTTTACATTGTATTGTGTGTGTTTTTATTTATGGTTTTGTTTTTATCCTTCTGTATGCATGTAAACAGCAGCAGGAGATGTAGAAAATGAGTGCATGTTTCTACGAAAATCACTATTCTATTTCTCTGATCATGTTTTTGCTCACATTCTTTCATACTGAAGACAAAGTACTCAGAAGTTTTGAGAAAAAGCAGGATATCATGCAGAAAATATTGGTAGAGGACAAAGAAAACCAAAGAAAATCAGCAGAGGTCCAGCAGCCAGCAGGCCAAAAGCAATCAGAGAAGCAGAACAAAGACAATGAAAATATCCAACCACAAAATGAAGCACCTCAGATGGGAAAATCTGAACAACTGTTCCCTAACTCGGCCTTGTTCAAGGAGTGGGGAGCAAATCTCTCTGAGGATGACCAAAGAGAGGCTCAGAGCCTGTATGAGAAGTATGGGTACAATGTTTTTCTGAGCGACCGCCTCCCTCTGGATCGACCTCTCCCAGATACCAGAGATCCTCGGTACAACTTTCATTTTTTATGATTTTACTCTTTCATTATCTCTCATGTACGAGTACAAAGAAAAAAAAACAGACAATTAACTCCATCCAGTTCATTTCTTGCAAAAATATAATATATTTCCGATCAAATACAGTGGTATTTCATATCATTCATTTTAATAAATAGGTGTTTGAAAAAGAGTTACCCCAAGGACCTGCCAAATCTCAGTGTGGTGCTCATCTACCTGGATGAAGCCCTGTCTGTTCTCCAAAGAGCCCTGCGCAGCATCATCGACCGCACTCCTAAAAACCTGCTGAAGGAGATAATAATGGTGGATGACAATAGTTCTAATGGTAAGTTGGTTATAAGCCGATTCAAATAAATCATCAAAAGCTGAGTGAAGACGTCACAAATGTTTGGGACTAATTATTTCTTTGGATGGTTTGAATCTATACCTGGTATCACTGCTTACCCACTCTTCATGCAGAGAAAACCATAACTATATTTTTTCCATTCAGAAAATCTGAAGGGTGACCTTGACATGTATGTGAAGTTGCTTGAGCAGGAGAACCCTAATCTCCGTATTGTGAGAGTGAGGCACAGCGAGCAGAGAGGTCTCGCTTCGGCCAGAGTATCCGGGTGGAGGGCTGCTACTGCTGACGTGGTGGCCATCCTGGATGCACACATCGAAGTCCATGAGATGTGGTAGGAACATGGCAAATACATGTTTTCAGTTGCTGATTTACATCTTATATTTTCTGTTTTCTCTTATTATTATATTACCACATTGTGTTATAGGACATATAAATGCTGTCTTCATGACATTAGTTACAAGTTTACCAAATTTAAACTACCATCAGTGATTTGAGGCCATAGATGTGTCACAGTTTCACGACAGATTTGCTGAGCGTAATACGTTTTTCTTTCTGACATACACACACTTTACATGTCTGGTGATCTAAAAGTGGCAACTGTCCAGTGATTTCAACTACTGTCTGATCTACAAGCCACAGATCAGCTTTACTGGGACAATAAACAACTTGTTGGCACTGTGTTGGTGGTAATAATGAAGATGCTCCTTAGACAATCTTTTATGTCAAAGTCTTAGTTCTAAAACAACAAAGTGACAGACTGTTCCAAGCTTTTGCACGAGTTAAAAGGTGAATAGGTGGGTGTAGCATTTAAATTGTAAAAGACATCAAGTGCATTCAACATTAGATGCAACAGCTGGGTGTGTGCTTCCATTGCACTCAAGAAGGGTGTGACCTCATAATTCCAGCTTATACCGGCTCTCAGAGTCATACTGCATAGCGTGATTGAAGAGTATTGACCCAGACATCTCAGCAGTTAATGAAATTTACATATTAGTTGACTAACTTTTCCACCTTTTCTTTTTCCCCTCCTTCATACAGGGCTGAACCTCTGCTGACACAGATTAAAGCTGACAGAACTGTGGTGGTTTCCCCGGTGTTTGATAGAGTCAACTTCAATGATCTCAAGGTTACTACATATCATCCAAATGCACATGCCTTCGACTGGGCTCTGTGGTGCATGTATGAGAGTTTTACACCTGAGTATTACAAACTTAATGACGGTTCACTGCCTGGCAAGTAAGTTCAAGTGAAATCAGTGTTTAACCAACATAACAGCCATATTAACTCTATCATTATGATCTAATATCAATGTGCAATAGTTAACAAAGAGTTCTCTTCTTTGACTTTAGGAGTCCATCTGTCATGGGGATCATGGTTGCTGATAGAAAGTTTCTGGGGGAAATTGGAGTCCTTGATGAAGGAATGAAAGTGTATGGTGGAGAAAATGTTGAGCTGGGAATTCGTGTGAGTAAAGACCACATAGAGTTACAAATTTCTCTTTCATAGTAAAGCAAACATGAATGTTGTGTTTGCCATCGGATTACATAGAATATTTGTGCAGATGGTCCTCCTGGATTTTGTTATAATCACCACAGGTGTCCTAATCCACAGGTCATTTAAAATGACTGTAAACAACTATAACATAGAAACTAAAGGTGCAGGTAGCAAGTAAATGAATTGAATCTCCAAAAGTTGAATCTGTTCATCTGGACGTAGCGTTTTGTGGGAGAAACGTTTCGTCACTCATCCAAGTGACTTCTTCAGTCTCAGCTGACTGCAGGTTTCCCCAAACCTTATAAACAGTACATTTCAATAATGAATTGAATTATGTCATACAAACAAGCAGATAAGGTCAAAACTCATATTTTACCCACGGAAAGAATAGTGACTGATTTTTAAGGTGCAATTATATAATTTTTAATTTGACGTTGTTCACGTAGGTATGGACATGTGGAGGCAGCATTGAAGTTGTTCCATGTTCCAAGATCGCCCACATCGAGAGGGCCCACAAGCCCTACATGCCTGACCTGAGTTCTGCCATGAAGAGAAATGCCCTCAGAGTTGCAGAGATCTGGATGGATGAATACAAGCACAATGTTAACTTGGCTTGGAACATCCCATTTGAGGTGTTTTGATGCACTGACATAAACAACAAATTATTTTTTCTCTAAGGGATATTTCATTCTCCTGTTCACAGAGTCATGAGGAGATATTAGGCTTTGTGTGCTCTTTGTGTTTTTACATCGATATTTAAGGAAAATCTTTTTTCAGATTCTTCCTCAGTCACAAACTCTGAATCGATTCACATCTTCTTCTTTGTTCCTGCAGAATCATGGAATTGACATAGGCGACATTTCAGAGAGGAAGAAACTCAGAGAAAGGCTGAACTGTAAACCTTTCAAATGGTACCTGGATAATGTGTATCCAAAGCTGGACCCCTGGGACGACCTACTCGCATATGGAGGAGTAAGTTTATTTTTCTCTGTTGCTTAGTATGTGTGGAACAGTCGAGTCCTGTGGGATGTGTGGAAATCTGTTTCCATGATTTGCCTGTATCCATTTGTAATATTTATAATGTTTTCCTGATGACAGATGAAAAACCTTGATGCTGACATGTGCATAGACCAAGGTCCAGTACCAGGTCACACACCGATTGCCTACAATTGCTACTACTACGGACCTCAGGTAAGTGAAGCACCTTATAATCATGTTGATAATCATCATTATAAGGTAGTGCAGTCGTAAAGTTAAAATCAAAACAAAAAACACCAAAAACTGATTTGATCTGTTAACACCCACTGCATTATATTTGATACATATTTGGGAGTTTTTGAGACTTGTTTCACCATGAATCCCCCCCATCCTGCCACCCCCCAATAACCTAAACAAATTGCACAATACATTTTTAAACACTAAAATTATATAAAAAAAGAGAGAGACAAATTTGTATGTAATAAATGTGATTAAAAAAATTGAAACTTATATATGTAACAAAATTTTTTTACTATTTCAGAAGGTTCAATAAACACTCTGTTTTTTAAAAAAATGAATTTTTTGGCAATTATTTCATGGTTCAAGCATTAAAGGGTTACATTTCAGTAATTCTGTCTCTAAGCTTGTCTCTGTGTTAAGCTCAGGATTGTTTCAAGTGCAGCTGGTATTTTAGATCACACCCAGGATGTCTCTTTTGAAACACAAGCATTCGTGCGTGCAGTTTCATCTACAATAAATGTCATTGTGTTCTGGGACACAGTCCATAGAGAATGAAGAAGTTAATTATTGTACCCTGTGATCTGTAACCCTGTTGTCATTTGTTAGCCTTTTTAACATGCTAATCTCATTTTGACCTCTGTGTCTCTCTGTCCTTTCTCTTTCTTTCTAAGTTCACATATTATCGTGGAACGGGTGAGCTCTACATTGGTGGCATCAAGTCACATAAGTACAATGACAACCGATGTTTAGCTGACACAGGCACCAAAGAAACTGAGCCTGGCCTGTACAACTGTAAAGAGGCTATGCAGAAAGGAATGGGGATATACTGGGACTTCACTCAGGTGCTACAAAGTTTTTATTAATCCAATTTTTGTGGAACAAAAGTTTTTGTTTGCTGCATCTCAGAACAGGTTGAATGAGCACTGTTTGTCTTATAACTAAACAAACTGGATTTTTAAACACTTTGCTTTCTTTTCCAGGGAAAAGAACTGAAGAACAGACAAACAAAGAGATGCCTGGAAATTATAAACAAGAAGCTTCTAATACAGGAATGTACAGGTCAAAGATGGACAATTCAACACATAATCAAACCCTTTTAAAGTGTGTTTGAGCTCTGCTCATAGGGCCGTGGATAAGTTACACCTGGGTGCTCTATTGAGGACATTTACACATGTACTTTTTGTTCCAATATTTTTAATGTAAGTAAGTAAGTAAAATTTTATTTATATAGCACCTTTCAAGATAAAAATCACAAAGTGCTTTACAGAGGCAGAAAACAGACATTAAAATCCAAAACAAAACAAAATTAACCAAAAGCGAGTTTAAACAGATACGTTTTTAACTGCTTTTTAAAAGACATGACTGAGTCCACAGTCCACAAAGGGAGCGAGTTCCAGAGTCTGGGAGCCACTGATACAAACGCTCTGTCACCTTTTGTTTTTAACCTTGTATGCGGGACAACCAGCAACCCCTGATCACAAGACCTCGGGGACCTGCTGGGGTGATAAGAAAGAAGAAGATCACTTAAGTAAGTTGGAGCTACACTGTGCAGGGCCCTATAAGTCATGATTATGATCTTAAATTGGACCCTGAACTTGACAGGGAGCCAATGCAGCTGAATCAGGAGGGGAGTGGCATGGGAGTGTTTGTGATGCTTTGTCAGAAGCCTAGCAGCAGCGTTCTGAACGCCCCGCAGTCGTTCCAGGGAGGCATTACTTAAGCAAGTAAACAAGGAATTACAATAGTCTAAGTGGGATGAAACAAAAGCATGAATAATCATTTCCAATTCGGAACGTGACACAATAGGGCTCAGCTTAGCGATATTTCTTAAATGGTAAAAACAAGAGCGAACCAAAGATTTAACGTGTGTGTCCAGCGTCAGAGCTGAATCAAATGTAACACCAAGGTTCCTAATGGATGATTTAATATAAGAAGCAAGAGGGCCTAGATTTTTAACCACGAGGGTGTGTGTTTATTAAAGTTTGTTAAGGGCAAGATATTTGAATAAATACACTAAATTTTAAATAAGGTTTTGTATCAGAGATTTTCAGTCTACAGTAGCACAACAAACTTTGAGTCTTTCTCAACATTTGAAACAAAGTTACACAATTGTGAAATCCTGGTAGGGTGTTGCCAGGTATCTATGCCTGTACAAGAGTTGACATGAATTGCACTGCATTTGTCTACAACACACTGTACAGCAAATCCATCTTCATATATTCTGTCCCAGTAAAACTCATGCTTGGAAATTGCGGTTTTAAAATGTTGCTTTACTTATTAAGTTTCAGCTACATTTGGGACCATAAAATAATATTTTTTAATTATTTGATTTAATTACACATTTGCTCTGTCTGTTACAAGTTTGAAGGAGTTTGGTTTCCAGTATTTAAACAGGTATTACCATTGCAACATTTATCATTTACAGTCGCTCTTTTGTTCTAGTGGGTTGCTAAAAGATTTTCAAATGTATTTTTTATGTCTGTTATGTTATGAATAACAAATAAATTAACGACCAATAAAGGAATATCATTCATTTTGAATAATATTTTCTTTGAAACATGACTGTGTGTTGGGGTTAGTATGTTGTAATACAGTAAGTAATTCAGTTTACTGAATTGCTTATGGTGGGATTAGTGCCTGACTTGCACTCTGGTTTGTACTCTTGCTCTCTCTGGGCTTTTTTTCCTATAAAGTAAAAGTAGACCCATGTTTGGGCCTCTATTTCAGTTGGGTTGACAAAATTCTCATCAGTATAGGGATTAGTAAGCCGAGCATTGAAACTAATGTGTTTAGAATTTTTTCTTCAAATACTGGAATAGTTGAAAATAAAAATGAACTTATGGAAGTGGCTAATGTTTGGCTCAGCATAGGTTCACCCCAGCATAGACTGTGCTGCAGTTGCAGAAAGAAATCCTTCTTTTATTTAAATTAAAGGGTTGTACTAGAAGCAAGATTGATTGGTCAAGGTGAGCTTAACTTGATCCATGCTCAACCATCTAGGTAAGGAAATCCCAGAATGTTTCTTTTTAAACCACTAAAGAAGTGAATTTAGAACAATATGCTTTCTCCTTAATTTACACAGTGCTGAATAAAACTGCCTGTTTCTTTTTCCTTATGTTGGGTGAACTCAGATAGCTTAACATGCACTGTGGATGGGGTAATAACATTCTCAGATGTGTTTTAGATGTGACTTCATTCCAATTAACCTGTGACAGACAGATGCCTGAACACACCTTTCTTTTACTTTCATTTGGAGGATCTGTGGGTAGAAGCATTCTTGAATTTGGGAATGGCTGTCCTGCAGGATGTCTACAGATTACCTTTATTTAAGCTGTGATTTTTACAGTGATGAGAGACCATGTAGGCTGCAGGGCCACCTCCAGAATTTTTTCATAGGGGTTGCCATATGGGGGCCACAAAAAATATTAGGATGGCATAGAGAGGAGGGGGTGACGATGGGAAATCATCAGGGACATGCAAAGTGAGGAGTTTCCAAAAGCTATTTCTATCTCTCCCATGTCTATACCTATAAACCATGATGATAGTTTGAAAAAATGTTGTGAAGGTCAACAAAGTGGTATACTTGCAAACTCCATGATTCTTAATGCCTTAGATGCGTCCCTTTCTAATCTTCCCCGGTCATGAGAAGGATGATGTGGAAAGCCTAATTTGAGCATACCCTACTATGTTGAGAGATATACCCTCTAGGACCTCAGTACTGAAGCATGATATTGTCGTGGGGGATGCGTCCCCAGTTAAACAACATGCAACATAGAAAAAGACTTTCGGACTGCTTCGAACAGATTCTGGCAAACCGTCAGGTGACTCAGGAAGGGAAAGTGGTGTTCTACCTGCACTGTGTATACTGCGGGTGGAGCACTGCTGACTTCGACTGAGAAACATTGTCTCGCAGTGGAAGGAATACTTTCAGGACCTCCTTAATCCCACTGGCACGTCTTCCGTGGAGGAAACAGTGTGGGTCGAGGGGAATAACTCATCTATCTCCAGGGTTGAGATCATTGAGGCAGTTAAACAACTCCTTGGTGGCAGGGCCCCTGGGGTGGATGAGGTCCGCCCTGAGTTCCTAAAGGCCTTGGACGTTGTAAGGCTGTCTTGGTTGACACACCCCTAAAATACTGCATGGAGATCAGCAGCGGTACCTCTGGATTTGCAGACTGGTGTAGTAGTTCCCAACCTTAAGAAGGGGGACTGGAGGGTGTGTTCCAACTATCGGGGGATCACATTCCTCAGCCTCCCTGGGAAAGTCTATGCCAGGGTGCTGAAAAGGAGAGTCCATACTTTAATCGAACTTCGGATACAGGAGGAACAATGAGGTTTTTGTCCTGGTCGTGGAGCACTGGACCAGCTCTTTACCCTCCAGAGGATACTTAAGGGTGCGTGGGAGTTTGACCATCCAGTCTACATTTGGGGTGTCTGCCACTTTGCTATGGCCATTCGATCCTTATACAACTGCTGCAAGAGCTTGGTCCGCATAGCTTCTGCTGTGAAACATTTACATTATTGCTGTCAATAGATTTAAAAAAATTAACTAAGTAATCGCACAATTTTCTGTAATTAATTGTGATTAATCACAATTACTTAATCAATACCATGGCTGCAATTATATTTTTTCAACTTTATATTTAAGCTTGTAAAAGACATTGATGCAATATAATGAAGTAAATGCAGAATAAACACAAAGAACGTATGCTTAAATTCAAAGAGAATTTGAACAGTTTTCTTCAATCTTTTAGCACAGGTTGTATTTGACAGGATTACTGTGGATTAATTTTGATTAATCACGATGAAATATCATTAATTTTTAATCTATATTAATCGCATTTCATTTTGCATGAGCAAACAGACACGAGAAAAAAGTGAAAATATACAGTCTTAACATGTTTATTGAACATCTGAACATTCATGTTAACAAAAAACTCTGTAAACATGTATCCACTCTCTCTGTCACTCTTGGGGAGGCACTTCAAGTCCTTGAAACGAGGAACCAAAGCTCTCTAAAGCGCGTGTTCTCAATGATATTAATAGGTCTGCAGTTTGTTGCAATCCATTTGGCAGTTGTGTCAGTCAATATGTCTGAGGTAGACTTACTGAGTCCCCGATGCTCCGTGAGTGGTTTGTCGCAAGCTGAGTGACGCGTTAGCCAAAGTGCTAGCAGCATCCCCGACTAATGTATGCTTCACGTCAGTGTTATATTTTAAGCTGAAAGTGCTTCGGTGAAAAGAAAATTCCTTTTTGCACAATGTGTATAATACTTTATGTCGGTCGACTGTTCCGTCTTGTTATTTCTTTAATACTCAAATTTCCCATCAAGAGGGCTAGTGTGCGTTTATCATCTTCCAGATTGAGTTGATTGGTTCAGCTGCCAGTCACTATCAGATCTACTGCCCATTTGCACATGTGGGAACGTAACTCTACTAGGACAAACTGCCCGAAATGCATTGACAGAAACATTTCAGGGATTTTGAGTCATTCTGCACTCCAGATGCGTTAATTGCGTTAATTTTTTAAAATCATGTTAATCATGATGACGGGTTAATCTGCGTTAACGTGTTAATTTTTTTTTTTTTTTTTTTTTTTTTTTTTTTTTTACCTAGACCCGGGGCTTAGAGTACGCTTGGGGAGTGTGATTGTATGTACAGTGTCTCTCTATGTCTGTCTCCACGTTGGGTGAGTGTTGAGTAATTGTATATGAGAGCATGAGGGTGGGAATAGATGTTTGTATCTGTGTGTGCCTGTTTGTCTGTGTCTATATGTCAGGTTGGGTATCAGACGCCACCTCTCTGGGGACATCTCAGGCCCTCCAAGGTTTGGAGGCCCATCTCCCCCACCACTTCCCCTGCCGGTGGCAGACGCCCTCAGACATCGGTGCGTTGGTGGTTCTTTGTGTCCGGGGTGGGCGCCCAGGTACCCACCGGCCCACTCCTTGGCGACTGCTTATCGGGGCATGGAGCCTGGGGCTCGCTCGGGCCACTTCGGGATGGGGTGCCCTTGGCCTCTCGGCCCGGGGCTTGGTCACTCAGGCACAGCTGGCTGCCGGCGGAGCTCACGGGCACGTCACTGCAACCCCCCTGGCTTCTGCTCCGCGGCTGCTGAGTGACCCTCATCTGGGACTCTCCTCAGCGCTTTCTGGGATAGTGGCGCGGCTGCCCCTCTGTTGGTCTTCCTTGGTCTCTTGTGTTCTGGGGGCCTCTGGATGTCTGGAGTTTTGATCTCCTCCATACCTGCTTCATGCCCTGGAGGACGGGGCAGTGGCCCCCCACACCCTCTAGCAGATCATTACATGAAGGAACCTTTTAAAAACAAGCGCGTTCATGCTCACAGGTGCACACACGGGTGATCACACACACAAACTACACCCTTTTTGGCTCCTACCTCAAAGCACACTGTGCGCTGTCGATCTCACGTGCTGCACAATAATGTTTAATATTTAGTATTTACTGTCATATTCCCATATATCATTGTGATCTTGTTTATTACTCTCGTTTTCTTCTGCTTGCTTTCTTTTTTCTTTCTCAACAGGTGATCCAGGTGATCGATATATGTATTTTTTGTCTGCTTATTCTGTTGGTTTTTGTTTTTTGCCCTTTTTCCCCGTCCCTCTTCTCAGGTTTTTTTTTTTTTTTTCTCTCCCTCTTTCTTTCTCCCCTTTCTTTCCACCAGTCAAGTCTGTCCCGTATTCAGCAAGTGAAAATAAAATAAACAATAAAAGGTGAATCAAATGGACCATTACGGCAAGGCTGGGATGGTCCATTTGGTAAAGTAAATCCGTTGGGCATCTTTCTTCGCCTTTAGACAATAATTCTGATGGCAAAAGAACCAAACGGGACAGGTTAATAAAAAAAAAACAAACAAAAAAAAAAAAACGTGTTAATTTTGACTGTACTAACTTACATGAATATTGTAGCGGGCCAGGGCTGTTCGGGGTTTTGTTATTGACAGGAAAGGGCAGAGCAGACTGTACCTGCTGCGGAGACTCAGGTCGTTTGGAGTGGAGGGCCCACTCCTGAAGACCTTCTATGACTCTGTGGTGGCCTCAGCCATCTTTTATGGTGTGGTCTGCTGGGGCGGCAGCATCTCTGCTGGGGACAGGAAGAGACTGAACAGGCTGATCCGCAGGGCCAGCTCTGTTCTAGGATGCCCTCTGGACCCAGTGGAGGTGGTGAGTGACAGGAGAATGGTGGCTAAGCTGTCATCCCTGATGGGACAAAACAAATTTCCCACGTGTGGGACTAATAAAGGTTATCTTATCTTATCTTATCTTATCTTATCTTATGTTCTGTTGTCATGTTGCCATGGTTACAGGTGAGGCTCTCTCTGCGAGTGTGTTTTCCGGGTGTGGCGAGCTTGTCTGAGCTCGCCACATTGGTGTCAGAAGTGGGATAGCTCACCCTCGCCGGAATGGAGAGAGACACTCAGAGGCTGGAGCAAGCCGTCGAAGAGAGCATTTGCTGCTTGGGAAGTGGGCGATTGAAGAGAGAGCAAGCGAGCGGCCATGTAAGTCCCCGACGGGTCCCGACGGAGCGAGCGCACCGCGGCAGCAGCCCGTCGCGACCAACGCTGGGACAGTGCTTCATGGGCTGCCTCTGTCGACCGACACGCCGGGCCCCCAACAGCGAGCAGTGATGCCTGCAACGCCAGCTAAGGTACCGAAATACAACAGGCTAACCCCGCTAGAGCCCTACCTCTCACAAGTACGGCTAGTCGTGAGGCATAATGGCTGGAGCGACGAAAAGGCTGCTACACACCTAGCGCTAGCATTGGAAGGAGATGCACTGCAGGTACTCCTTGACCTAGCCCCGTCAGAGCAGCATGAGCTCCAGGCCCTCACCATAGCTCTCGAGAGGCGATTTGGGCAGCGGCACTCCACTGATCAGAGCAGGGAGCAGCTGACCAACCGGAGCCGTAGGCCGGGGGAGAGCCTGGGCACCTTTGCAGCGGATGTGTTGCTGTATGCTCGTCGTGGCTACCCAGAGTTCCCAGCAGCAGCCCGTGAGGAGCTTAGCCTGCATGCTTTCCTGCGAGGACTTTTCCCAGAGCGACTACGCCAACATGTCCGCCTGGCCATGCCTCAGACTCTCCGTGAGGCGCTCCTTGAGGCTGAAAGGGCCGAGCTTGTGCTCACCTCGCGACCTGACCAGCAGTTGCGCCCCACAAACTACCCTCAAATCAGAGCTGCAGACTGCGACAGTGAGGGGGAGGTCGCGGGGATATGCCAGCTGCAGCCCTCGGTGCCCTGGAGGCGTCCCCGTCGACCGACCGACCGCTGCTACTGGTGCGATGAGCCTGGCCACGTGGCGCGCGACTGCCTAGCGCCCGCCCCGAAGGCCAGAACTATGTGGCCTCAGGGGGATGAGAGGGGGAGCGGTACAGCGAGGGGACCACCGCTCCAGCTTCTTGCCCCCCTCCAAGAACGATGCACGGTGGCGGGCCTAGTCGGGCACCTCAAGGGACTCTACCTGAGCTGCTGTGTTGAGGACCAGCCCTGCCAGACCCTGGTGGACACGGGGTCCACCATTTCCCTAATACGACCTGGTGTGTTTCCTGGAACATCCGGGCCGCTTGTGATGGGTTGGTTGCCCACCAACACCCAGCTGATGACAGTGATGGGGGAGAGAACTGACATGTGGGGGAAGAAACCGTTGCGGATCCGAGTGAAGGATCTGGAGCTGGCGCACAACTTCTGGCTTGCTGACATCCAAGACCAGTGCATCATCGGCCTTGATCTGCTGACCCGCTGGGGGGCCTGCGTTGACACCGTGAAGCTGGCTATCACTCTTGGTACAGAGACTCTGGCCCTCCAGTGCGGTCAAAAGCAGGGAACCAGAGACTGCAGGCAGACGCGGCTGGTTCAGCACACCATCGACACCGGCTCTGCTCAACCCATCTGTCTGCGCCCACGCCAGCTGCCCCTCGCGAAACGGCAGGGAGAGCGGGCCCAGGAGGCACGGGGCGTGGCTACTGCTCGGGCCACAGCCGGCGGAGGGGGATGGCTCTCGTTGACCATGCAGCAGGTGAAGCAGGAGCAGGAGGCTGATGCGACGTTGGTTCAGGTGGGGGCCTGGCTGGAGGCAGCACGACGCCCAGGCTGGACAGGGGTGTCAGGACAGGGGCCCGAAGTGAAGGCCTACTACTCCCAGTACAACAATCTGGAGACCCACGACGGCCTCCTGTACCGGAGATGGTGGGCCCCCGAACAGGGCAAGGATCTCCTGCAGCTGTTGGTGCCTCAGTCGCTGCGGTCGCAGGTGCTCGAGCTTGTCCACACCTCGGTGGGGGCCAGCCACTATGGGAATGCTAAAACTCTCCGCCGTCTCAGGGGACAGTTCTACTGGCCTGGTTGTCGACGGGATGTGGAACTTCATGTGCACTGCTGTGACACCTGTACGGCACGGAAGGGCCCCACTCAACGCCCCACTGCCCCCCTGCAGCAGCATCGGGTGGGGGCCCCGATGGAGAGAGGACAGGCTCTCACCGTACCGCCCGCCCGCTCCAGCAGCCGCCGGGCCAGGGGATGCTGGTGGCACCCCAGGTTCTCATCCGAGTGACTCTTCCCCTGCTGGTCGAGATCGGCCTGCGTGCCGAAGGAAGACACATGGACATTTGCAAGACTTTGTGTGGGGTAATGGGGTTGTCGGGGACGACTGACCCCTTAGGTGGGGGCTATGTAGCGGGCCAGGGCTGTTCGGAGTTTTGTTATTGACAGTTATGTTCTGTTGTCATGTTGCCATGGTTACAGGTGACACTCTCTCTGCGAGTGTGTGTTTCCGGGTGGGAGAGCGCCATGTTGTGTTGTTGTGGTTGTTACGCTAGAGCTGCGCCGAGCGGTGGTGTTAGCGTTGTGTGCTCGCCTGTTGAAGGCTAATAAACGTCTGTGCTCCCTGGCTAGCTCGCGGTAAGGAAGACCAAACAATACCTCTGTCTCCTCCTTGTCTGAGCTCGCCACAATATTATATGCATGTTATGCCTTTTGTATCATACAGGATTGATAGATTTCATACATGAGTTTCAGAGACCTCTGTCTCATCAACATGATCAATACTTGCCATAATTTCAAAATGTTATAGACAAAACTCTATTTTTGTCTAAAATTAACATTGTTGTTAACAAAAAGTGCCCAATGTATCAAATTCGATACAAAAAATATATAATAAATTAAATATATATATATTAGACAACATGATATAGCAAAGAAAAAAATGTGGATTTTGTTGCAAAGCCTAAAGAGCTTGAAAATAAAAGCATCTGGACTTCTTTAACTTGCTTGAAGACGTTTCACCTCTCATCCAAGAAGTTTTTTCAGTTCTAAGAGCAATTGGTGGAGAGTCCCAGATTTAAGTCCTAGGGGAGTCTCCCCCAAGGGGTTCATGGACCCCCTGTTGATCCTCTACCTAAGTAACAATCAGCCACGGTTTCAGGTGAACCTGCTGTGAAACCTAGCTCCACCCCATCATGTGATTTCCTGAGGTCAAATGGCCCAGGATGTGAGTGGGCGTTAAGGTGTCTGGGAAAGCACCTCTACATTGGAGAGACCAAACAGCCACTTAATAAACGCATGGCCCAACATAGAAGAGCCACTTCGATGGGAGAAGAATGTCCATCTGCATCTAAAGATCAAAGGTCACACTTTTGAGGACGACAATATTCACATTTTGGACAGAAAAGACAGATGGTTTGAAAGAGGAGTGAAAGAAGCCATTTATGTCCACTGTGAACGACCATCTTTGAACAGAGGGCGGGGCTTATGTTGCCGACTCTCTGCCATCTATAATTCAGCTTCCCAGACGATCCTTTCTCCTTAGACTACAATGACCTGGATGACCGAGAACCTTCACAGACATTTTGTTATAAGGGTTAATAAACATCTCAGTTCCAAAAAAATCTGAATTTCCTGGCTATTTTTTGATGGGTTGGGTCTTACAGTGTTAAACATTGTACACATTTTTAAGGTTGGGTGAGCTCAGGTAGCGTAATATGCACTGTAGATGGCAAGGCAAGGCAAGTTTATTTATATAGCATAATTCAACAGCAAGGTGATTCAAAGTGCTTTACAGAGACATTAAAAAACAAAAACAAATAAAAAGCATAATTTAAAATGGAAAAAAGAAAGAAAGAAAGGAACAGTAGATAAAATCAGTAGTTAAAATGTAAGTTTCGAAATTTAAGCTTAAAAGTAAAACAGTGCGGATTTGGTGCTTTATTCAAATGCAGCTGAGAACAGGTGAGTCTTCAACCTGGATTTAAATAAACTGAGCGTTTCAGCTGATCTGAGGCTTTCTGGGAGTTTGTTCCAGATATATGGAGCATAAAAGCTGAATGCAGCTTCTCCATGTCTGGTTCTGACTCTGGGGACTGATAACAGACCGGATCCAGATGACCTGAGGGATCTGGAAGGTTCATACTGGGTCAGGAGGTCACTGATGTATTTTGGTCCTAAACCATTCAGAGCTTTATAGACCAGCATCAGAACTTTAAAGTCTATCCTCTGACGGACAGGCAGCCAGTGTAAAGACCTCAGAGCTGGACTGATATGGTCCACTTTTTTGGTCTTAGTGAGGAGTTCTGAATGAGCTGTAGTTGTCTGACTGATTTTTTAGGTAGACCTGTAAAGATGCTGTTACAGTCAAATCAAATCAAATCAAATCACTTTTATTGTCACGTCACATGTGCAGGTACACTGGTACAGTACATGCGAGTGAAATTCTTGTGTGCGAGCTTCACAAGCAGCAGAGTTGTGCAAAAATACAATAACGTAAAACAAGCAAAATATAAGAATGGCTAAATCTGAGTGTAATAAATATATGTACAATATAAGAGTGTATGCATTACTGGATGTGTATTTTAAATATGTTTTTGTTTTTTTGTTTTTTTACATGTGTGTGTGTGTATACATATTTTACAAATTAAATAGATTAAACAATAAAATAAAATATATAAAATATACAGAGGTTGGTAGTTGAGACATGTGCAAAAAGTGGCATTTATATACAGTGTGGAGTGCATAATGTTGTTGAATGTGGGTGAGGTGTCTATGAAGTGTTCAGCAGTCTGATGGCCTGATGGAAAAAGCTGTCTCTCAGTCTGCTGGTTCGGGACCGGATGCTGCAGAACCTCCTTCCTGATGGAAGTAGTCTGAAGAGTTTATGACTGGGGTGACTGGAGTCCTTGATGATCCTCCCCGCTTTCCTCAGGCACCGCTTCCTGTAGATGTCCTGGAGGGAGGGAAGCTCACCTCCAATTATTCTTTCAGCACACCGCACCACTCTCTGGAGAGCTTTGCGGTTGTAAGCGGTGCTGTTGCCGTACCAGGTGGTGATGCATCCAGTGAGGATGCTCTCAATGGCACAGCAATAGAAGGTCCTGAGGATGCGGGGGCTCATGCCAAATCTTTTCAGTAATCAAGCCTGCTAAAGATGAATGCATGGACTAGTTTTTCCAGGTCCTGTTGAGACTAGAGATGGCACGATACCACTTTTTTATGTCCGATACCGATACCGATATCATAAATTTGGATATCTGCCGATACCGATATGAATCCGATATAGTGTTTTTTTTAATCAATAAAACTGTTTTTTTAATATCTTGCTGCAATTTGTATAAGTTCATACTCAAGTTTAAATAAACAACAACTAAAGCTATTCTGTTATACCTGTATGTAAAAAATACACTGCGCCCAAAATATTTCATAGTTCAGCAACACTGATCAATCTAATAAACTTAAACCTACTCCATCCTCCCTATTCTGGTATTTTAAAGAGTACTTAGCAGAAATATTAAGCAACCTAACTAATAGGGTTGCAAATTCCCAGCAAAAAAAAATAGGGAACCACCCCCCACCCTCCACCTCATGATGCTTAATCGATGTAATCAACTTTAATTTGATGCAGGGCGAAAAAAAATGCACAGAAATAAATTATTTTTCAAGAATAATTAAATAGATTCAACATCTTTCTTCAACAGAATTGCAGACTGCACAGATGGTACCTTCCCAAAGGAAAAGTACTATAGCTTACTAGGGTATATTAGACTTAACAGTTACTATATACAGTAATGGACTTCTATACATTTTACATCAGATTAAAACTTTGGGTGTAAGATTCAGATAATTATTTATTAAAAGCTAGACATTTTAAATGAGAATAAGAAAGAAAAGTATGTCTTTGTGCCCCCTTTTCCCTGTTCATGCCCTATCGGCCCCCCTGGCTAAACTTTGCTAGATCCGCCCCTGCACAGTTACCAGCCGTCAGCTACGTAGAAAAGGATCCTGGTGTAGAAAGTAATATTAAATAAATTCTAACAACAGCTTATCAAGGTTAAACGTGCTGCTGTTGTTCAGCCGCTGGTTTCCTCTTTCTGGTGCAAAGTGGGCCAAAAACAAAGAAGAGAGACGGACTCGCGACAAAAAAGCCGATCAGCTGATCGTTAAGCAGTTTCACGATTGAAGTAGGCAGGAGAGGGAGAGAGAGAGAGAGAGAGAGGCAGTCGCTCCATATATCGGTTGTTAAGCTTAACATGGGAACGCTTTACAAACATTCAGAGATGAACTTAAACACTTGCTTTACTTCTCTCTGGGATAACTTCCTCGGAGATTAAATGCTGGTTTGGTAGCGAGGCTACAAATACACACAGCCGCTCTATCACATGGCGCATACTGCTGCAACGTGCTACGGTTATGAGCCGAGTTACGCCGTGTGGCAGGTTGTGTGAGGTGCTTTTTTGATATTTAATGGATTGGATTACATTTTTTATTTCTCGCTGATATCCGATCCAGTAATTTAGGTCAGTATCAGACCGATACCGATACGTAATATCGGATCGGTCCATCTCTAGTTGAGACATCAGATCTTTTATCCTTGAAATATTCTTGAGGTGATAGTAAGCTGACTTTGTTGTTGTCCTAATGTGTTTTTCTAAGTTTAGGTCTGCATCCAGCACTACACCCAAATTTCTCGCCTGGCTTGTGGTTTTTAGGTGTATAGATTGAAGTTCTCAGGTGACCTGTAATCGTTTTTCTTTGGCACCAAAGACTATGACTTCAGTTTTGTTTTTGTTTAGCTGGAGAAAATTGTGGCACAACCAGTCATTAATTTCCTCAATGCATTTACCAAGAGCCTGTACAGTATGGGCTCAAAATGTGGTCATAAATATTTTGTACTTGTAAATCAGGATTTGTATGTGTAAAAAGAATTTGTGCGTGTGTAAAAAAGATTTGTATGTGTAAAAAGAATTTGTGCGTGTGTAAAAAAGATTTGTATGTGTAAAAAGAATTTGTGCGTGTGTAAAAAAGATTTGTATGTGTAAAAAGAATTTGTGCGTGTGTAAAAAAGATTTGTATGTGTAAAAAGAATTTGTGCGTGCGTAAAAAAAGATTTGTATGTGTAAAAAAGATTTGTGTGTGGACTTAGCCAAAACCCCCCCTGCAAGTTACAAGTACGAATTTTGACCCTATTTTTCTTCCTGTCATCTGATTGGTCAATGTCATGTCAATCACAAATGTAACAATCCAATCAGAGAACAGATGGGTTTGGCTGTCGGAGGGGCACTTTTTTGAACTGCAGGTCCTTGAAGGGTAATACAGTTTGAAGCTGGAGGATCTCTATATAAATATCCGATAGCAGCTAGGTCCCCTTACTTTCAGCAGCTGTTGAAAGGATAAAGTTGTGGTATGTCAGTGGTTAGAAATACCATTATTACTTTAGGATTAGTTTAACACAAAGTCAGGGCTCACCCGGGACCATTGCTGTGAGTCACAGTGCGCAGCATAAAGGTCCTTTCACATCGGACGCAGGATGTGCTGCTAATGCTAACTGCTAACTAAAAGCAAAGGATCCAGAATTTGTTGCGCTGGCTGCTGAGCTCTGTGAGTTTTTGCAGCAGCTCTACCTGTACTAGATGCACCTGCTCCTTGTCGTTTCTATCTCTGACTTTATGTCCTCTACAACAGTTTCTGTTTTTTTTGCTAGTTCTTCAAATGTTCAATAAAAACATGTATGCTAATTCATAACGAAGAAAGCTTTGTAATGAAGACTGTCATTTCCAAAACACTGCCCCCCCCCCCGCGCGGTCCGCAGCGCTGTTGAAAAGGCTGTGGAAGTCCCTGTATAAAGCACGTAGACCTGTGACACAAAAATCACCAAACTCGGACGACCACAGACTGTTTTCCTTCGTGGTGATGAAGGAAAACGCTGGGTTGGCATGTAAAAGGGCATTTATTCCCTTCAAGGACCTGCAGTTCAAAAAAGTGCCCCTCCGACAGCCAAACCCATCTGTTCTCTGATTGGATTGTTACATTTGTGATTGACATGACATTGACCAATCAGATGACAGGAAGAAAAATAGGGTCAAAATTCGTACTTGTAACTTGAAGGGGGGGTTTTGGCTAAGTCCACACACAAATCTTTTTTACACATACAAATCTTTTTTACGCACGCACAAATTCTTTTTACACATACAAATCTTTTTTACGCACGCACAAATTCTTTTTACACATACAAATCTTTTTTACACACGCACAAATTCTTTTTACACATACAAATCTTTTTTACGCACGCACAAATTCTTTTTACACATACAAATCTTTTTTACACATACAAATCTTTTTTACGCACGCACAAATTCTTTTTACACATACAAATCCTGATTTACAAGTACAAAACTGATTTACAAGTACAAAATATTTATGACCACATTTTGAGCCCATAGTACAGGGCCTCGGTCTCCTGGTGACATTGTGATACATATTTGTGTGTCATCTGCATAGCTGTGATAGTTTATTTTGTTGTTCTTTATAATCTGTGCCAGTGGGAGCATGTAAATGTTAAACAGAAGGGGTCCCAAGATGGAACCTTGGGGAACTCCACATGTGATACTTGTCTGCTCAGATGTGAAGTTACGTATTGATACAAAGTATTTCCTGTTTTCTAAGTATGTTTTGAACCAGTTTAGTACAGTTCCTGAAAGACCTGCCCAGTTCTCCAGTCGTTTGAGTAATATGTTGTGGTCAACTGTATCAAATGCTGCACTGAGATCCAGTAAAACTAAGACTGACATTTTTCCACTGTCTGCATTCAGAAATATGTCATTAAACACTTTGGTCAGAGCGGTTTCAGTACTGTGGTTCTGTCTAAAACCTGAGTGGAAGGCATCATAGCAGTTATTCTGTTTTAAGAAGTAATTGAGCTGTTGAGAAACTGCTTTTTCAATGATCTTACTTAAAAATGGGAGATTTGAGATCAGCCTGTAGTTGTTCATTTGTGTCTTGTCAAGATTGTCATTTTTCAGTATAGGTTTAATTACAGCAGTTTTTAGTGGTTCTGGAAACACACCTGATATTAAAGAAAAGTTGACGATCTGTAACAGGTCTGACTCTAAAGTCTTTGAGACCTTTTTGAAAAAACCTGTTGGCAGGACATCTAAAGGAGGACGGGTTCAGTTGACCTAGGATGTCCTCCACGAATGAAGTTCAGCTGCCACAGACACAGGAGGGTTTGTTAGCCTGTCAACTGTAGCAAATAAGAGCCGAGCATTATGACTGTTTTTGGTGATGATGTCAGAGAAGTAGGACCTCCTTGCACTCCTCAGTTGTAAATTATAATTGTGAAGTTTCTCTTTATAGATGTCATATTGAACCTGGAGGTTTGTTTTTCTCAATCTGCGCTCCCTTCCAGAGATAACCTTCACCTTAATGGGAGAAATAGTGTCCATTACATTTAACATTTTAGCACTGAAGCTATTGACGAGCTCATTGACTGAACCTCTGGACAGGCCAGGTGTTGATGGGAAGACCTGGTTAAAGATCTCACTACTGTGTTCAGTTATACACCGTTATGGGGTAATAACATTCTCAGATGAGTTTCAGATGTGACTTCACTGCAAATTAACTGTGGCAAACAGATATCTGAACACACCTACACTTTAATAAACACGTCTTTGACTTTTATTTTGAAGATCTTGACTTTGGGACTGGCTGTCTGGATGTCAACTGATGACAGATGATATGTGAGAAGAGTCATGCTAAATGTCAGTGCATACCTGTGTTGCATATGCCTCCTGTTTGTGAACTATGATAATGGATGACTTTAACATAAATGTATTAGACAGCTATGGTTAGCTTTGCATTAATAATCTGCAGCTAAGATGCTCAGACATCAGGTAACTAGACAACAGAAGTTACATGTTACTAAATATATGTATATATAGTGGCCTAGTTATTAATCTGTACCTTACAAATGAAGCTGTGACATGGAACTTCAGGTGTTTTGTTAAATGAGCTGTGACATCAGCAGTGTTGGGTAAGTTACTTTAAATTAGTAACTTAGTTACATTACTAGTTACTTCTCTAAAAAAGTAACTCAGTTACTTCAAGTTACTCGTTACTTTCAAAGTAACTAGTTACTAGGGAAAGTAACTTTGGTTTTACTCAGAATTCTCTTGTTAATGTGTTGCTTCTGTAACTGGATACCCAGCAAGATTGCCAGTCTTCTAGCTTGCTTACTTGCCACAAGTGCACTGTGCCACCTACCAATAGAAAGGAAAAAATAATGTGCACATTTCCACGAGAGAAATCCCACGCCTGGACCGTCGTTGACCGCCACATGATTCTAGCCTGCTTTTTACATCCAACACAAAAACTGCAGTCGTGGTGCTTTTGATTGTACTCAGAACTTGGAAATTCTGCCTTCTGAATAGGAGGATGTAGGTAACACCAGACTGCAGATGAGCTGCATACAGGGCTGGACTGGGACAAAAAAATCATCCCGGGCATTTTGACTAGAGACCGGCCCACCATTATAGGAAAAATCATAAAGCCTTTGAATGAAAATAAACACTGTTGTGACAGTGATGTACACTGTTCTGATGGTATATATGTATCAGTCTATCAATTGTTTGTTGTAAGACTCAGATAATTATTTTTTTAAAAGCGAGACATTTTAAATGAGAATAATAAAGAAAAGTATTTCCTTGTGCCCCCCTTTCCCTGTTAATGCCCTACCTGGCCCCCTGGCAACACTTTGCTAGACCCGCCCCTGCACAGTTACCAGCTGTCAGCTACATAGAAAAGGATCCTGGTGTTATTTGTCTCTCAGAAACAGTTCATAACTTCCCTTCAACTCATTCATGTCACCTAAAAGGTAAACCTGTTTCTCCATCACCTGTTCAGCTCTGATGATTCAGTAAGGACATCTCCTGGTCTCATCTGCATGTTTCCCTCTCACCAGATAACCAAACCGATATCATGACCAGCAGCTTTACAGCTGTGGCTCCAGCAAACATCAGCTGATACTAGAAATTAATATTAAATAAATTCTAACAACAGCTGATCAAGCTTAAACGTGCTGCTGTTGTTTAGCGCGACATCCGCTGGTTTCCTCTTTCTGGCGCAAAGTGGGCGATAAATAAACAAGAGAGAAAAGCCGATCAGCTGATCATTGATCAGTTTCGTGATTGAAGTAGAAACAGGAGAGAATGAGAGAAGAAGAGGCAGCTGTGCAGCTTCAGCTTTGTGTCTTTTTCATTGTAGCTGAAGTCCGGGACAAACTGTGTTCCTTTTCACCTCAATACGAAACGCGTAATATTTTCTCTGAATACCAGACGATTCTGTTTTTTACGGGACGGTTGGCAACTCTAATAATTGACCGTATGAACAAAATAAAGTTCAACATCAGTAACATAGCACCCACCCGGCTGTATACAGTAGAAACTCCGTCATGCTAGCTAGCACGCAGTACGAAAATGTCAGCATACCAAAAATAAACTCCACCTAAACTTGGTTTATATCTGACTCCGATAGACTGCAGGTCATAACTTCTTACCTGAAGTTCAGTTCACCTGACACGCGGACCGGCGGCCGCTTCGGGTCTCTCCTCTTGCCTCCCTTTTCCTTCATCCACCTGCTGGCTTCCACCACTTGCTAATGTTATTGAATCTGTGGAAGCTCCGCGATATCCACCACACGAAGTAACGAGTAACGAGCCTATCTAAATCCCAGTAACGAGTAACGCGTTCCTGGTTTTGGCATAATAACTAGTTACCGTGCGCGTTACCACAATAATAACGTAGTTACTGTAACGCGTTACTTAATAACGCGTTCAATTCAATTCAATTTTATTTATATAGCGCCCAACACTGGACATCAGTGCACACCAGGAACACCTGTGCCTCGAATGGGCGGGCAGAGATGCCGAAGACTCTGCCCATGTAGATGTAACCCAGAGGCTTTATGCTATGCAAAGAATGTACAAACTAGTTGATCCCGTCAGGTCAGTAGCTGAATTTACCCTGTGTGTCCTCTTGAGGTGTTATAATCTTTTTAGGCATTCTATCAGCTATCACTGTGAGGGTTTCATGGGTAAACCGGCTGTTGTTCTTACTTGAAATCATTCTCAGCTGAATTTACATGAACAGCACACTGAAAAAAGGAGGTTGTTAGATTTACTTGATTCAATAATGGACATTGGTTGCACACAGATGTTTTGCTTCGGCAGCAACTTAAAAAATGTAGTTAAATCAACACAAGTCATCCATATTCAATCAACCTGTGCACTATGTGTTGCTACAGTGTGAATGAAACATGTTTGGATGAAGTAATTTCAGCCCTTGGAATATTTGATCCTTCATAATTTTCACACCTCAATCCAACACCATTCAGTAACTTTAAACCTAACACTACTTGGTCACTTAAATACTACATGTTATCTTCGTACACTCACAAAAATAATACATTGGATGAACGTAATTTTATCTTGCCACTTATAGTCCATCTAAACAAATCATGTTATATTAATCCATCTTGATTGTGTTGTTTCAACACGATATATGTTTGTAAGTGTAACATAATATTAACATGAACATCCAATTAATATGAATTTTAATTCAACCAACATGTTTGTACCAAGTTAGTCCAATTAAATTAATCTAAATTCATGTTATATTGTTTAAACACTTTGGCACATCAAAAGTCAGTCTTGTTACATTAACTAGCAAAATATTTGTTTGTTACACAAATGGTAATCTTGTTGAATAAACAAATGTAACTAATGTCTGTAGTACATGTTGTCTTCATATTACATAATGTTCCCCCCAAAATAGATTTACAACAACTTCCAATCGTTCAATCCTCTTATCGTCATTTGGGCTGCTGAGGGGGGGGCATAACCCAGAAGTGATAGGGGCAGGGTACATCCTAGATAGCTCACCAGTCTATCACATAGAGACAAGCAACTACTTGCACTGCATGACTTTTAACTGTAGAGGAACCCAGAGAAAACCCATTGCACACTTTGCCAGATTGTGGATTTGAACCCAGGACCTTCTTGCTCTGAGACAACAGCGCTGACCACCATGCCACTGATCTGTCAATCAAAGCAATGCTTGATGCAGAATTGTCTTTAGGTTTTCGTCCTTGACAGGTTAAAGCACAGTAAATAGCAACAGCATACACATGGTGTGTTTATGGTCGTCTGCCTCTTATAAATCCAGTGATTTTGTGGTGTGGAATCTCGTGTGATCCTGTGAATGTCATGAGTGCAGGCAACTAACCACTCTTCCTAGATTGTATCATGTCATCTGAACGAGAACAAACAAAGTTGTTGAATTTCATGCAGATCCAACATGATTTAATTGCGTTCACCCTACAAACATGACATTATTTTGTTCAAATGACAAGCTAGACTTTTGTAAATGTAACAACCACCCAAATTCCCTTTTGTTGGGTGTATAACCAGCTGATATTATGTTCTAGTATCAAATACACATTTCTTTAATAGAAGCTGTTTAACAAATTGTATTGCTCCCTTCCACGATGGTTGCCAGTATCCACTAGTAACCTTTCAAAGCAAAATGTCTAATTTCACTGCAGTGACAGAAGGTAAATTTGTAAACTGACATTACATCTTCACTGAAATATAAATCAGCAGTTAAGGATTGTCAGTTTTTCAGTGTTTTGTCAACTCAATGACAGCATAGGAATGAGACCTTATAGCTTTTTTTCCACACAGGTTACCATCTTGAAAGAGAGCAATACAAAACATTCTGCTTAAGATGTCAAGATCAAATTAACAATTATAAATGTAAATAATTTAACATAATGTTAGTAACCATCAACTCTAAAATAAATTACTGGATTGGCAAACACCTTCCTATTAACATTATCATTAACATTATGCATTTTAGCACAATTACTAACAAAAGAAAATAAAAATATCACTTGCATGTCACAACCTTTATTGAAGAGCCACAGAAATAACAGTGATACAGTGAATGTCAAAAAGTCCAGCACTGATCATACTGCGACATCTTGGTTCAACACATGAAACCATCAAAGCAATCTTACACCAACTGAATTAAACCTAAAATGCTGTTTCACACAGCCATGATGGGACTACTTAGGCTGGAGAACTACATTTCTTCACTTTCGAAAACAAATAAACCAAAATGTAAAAATGCTACTGTTAAGGGAAAATCCCAAATGGCAAACTGCAAATATAAACAGAACACAATGAGACAGCGTAATGAATCTCATGTACATGGGTGAGCGTCTCAGAAGAGAGTCACACAGTGTACTTCTTTATTCGTGCATTTATAGTCACTGGTGCCCATACAACAGGGCGGCGTATTTTCGCTCTTCTCAGAAAAATGACTATACAACAGTATGTGGCTATCTTACTGGAACATTCCATTCCTCTTTTTATCAAGACATGTTACACAGGCGTGCTCTCCCGTCCAGCAGGCCGTCCAAGGACGAGCTTCTGGCAAGTAATATGAATCACAAACAGCAATGCATTTAATAAAAATCTTTTTACATTTCCCTCCTGTTGTTTAACTTTCACACTAGTTAAAACACCTTTGGTTTATTATCTGTGCATGATTTCTTGCAGCGCATTTTTAATCAGCACGTCATACATTGGTGTATCACAGCATTTCAGTGTCAGGGGGATCATCATCATCTTCGTCCATGGGCAGTGTCAGGTATGCCTGCACATGAATTGCAACAACTTTATTAATCATTGATTGTACACATGGCAAAATACAAGAAGTAAAACAACAGAGTAGGAGTAGAAGAACTCCTACAAAAACCAGTCCTTTTATTAAAAGAGATTTCCAGGAACCACTCAACAGCCAGGTAAGCCAATCTTCAGTGTTCGTGACATAGTCCTGTTGCTGAGCGTCCCTGAGTTGTTTCAGCGTGCGTAAGGCGTCGGTCATGTTGGAAGAGTGAACATTATCTGGAATGTACGTACAGCATGTGTTGTTAAAGAGTATACAGAGTCCTCCTTTTTCAGCCAGAATCATGTCCAGTGCAACTCGGTGTTGCATCACAGTTATGCGCAGGGCATCAATCTCTTCATTTTGTTGATTGTTGATTTTGCACGAGGCATTCAGGAACAGTCCAAAGCGGTAGTCCAAAGTTTCAATCCTTAACAGGTTCTTTCCAGTGCCCACCCATGGAAACAGTGAGTGGAGGACCTTTTGTCCGGTGGTCCAAAGCTTAAATTCCTCTGGCACATCACTGCCATAGATGGGGTCATGTGGTTGCACTGCGGAAACGTCTCATCGTCGTCTTGTAGTCTGAGAGCTATTTAAAGCTGACATCCTGAAGGTGTGGTCTGAAATGAAGATTGGGGCACAGGTGCCCGTCCATCCCAGTGGCAGTATGAAGTAGGCACGTTGTCCACACAGCCAGGCCATTCCCTGCACCCAGTAGGTGCCGTTGCTGGGCGCGGACGTGTTTACAGGTGCGCCCTCTCCGTTGGCTGCGGTTTGGTTACAGTTGGTGGTGTTGCCTAGGGGTCTGTTACCGTTGTCTTGTCGGTAGCACATGGAGTGGTTCTTCCCTGGGGTTTGGTCCAAGAACACTGGGAAGTGAATGGATGTGTTCCGGTTCGTCACGTTGAAGTTGATCCAGAAAAGTTGATCACACGTTCCATTGTCAAGTCCAGCGTTTTCAATGGTGATTATCTCGTGTTGGGGTGGTCCCTGAAAGATACTAAGGAAGTTAAGCGAGTAGATGGTAGATGAGCTTGTCTCGTTAATGATGATTTTATTATGCTGATAGCCAACGCCCGAAAAGCTGGTGGCACGTTTGGCTTGTGTTTTGTTCTTTATTGTCCTCGAAAAGTGCGAGGAGTCCTGCTAGGAGCAGGAGGACAGCTGCTAGGACGGCGAGTGTCTTCATGACAGCCAAACACACCTAGATCCTCGGGTGAGTAGACTACTGGCGAGAAGTAGAGGGCGGGATATACCCAATCAGCCCTCTCTTCACCAGGTAGATCACCAGAAGGTAGGGGTGCTGGAGTCTATGAGTCTGGGCTGTCACTCACTTTCATGCAGTGGCTTTGGTGAATCCAAGATGGTCTTTCTGCTATCTTACAGGCGGTTGGTGTGGTGATAAGCACTTGGTATGGGCCTTCCCAGCGGGGCGAGCTCCAATTCTTTCTATGGAGAACTCGAATCAGGACCCAATCACCTGGCTTCAACCTGCAAGATACTGGAGAAGATTCAGAAGGCAGTTTATTGTTCAAAACAATATCTTTGTTTTCTAGTAGTTTCGACATCCATTCTGCTAGTGTGGTCTCTCTGATTGATTTATCTAAAGGTTCACTTGTGATTGCCAGTGGAAATGGTCTGCCATGAATGATTTCAAAAGGTGTGAGTTTCTGAGAACCCTGTGTTAGTCTCATCCACATTTTTACTAGGCCTATACACTCAGGCCATGGTCTCCCTGTTTCTTCCATACATGTTCTAAGTCTCTGTTTTATTGTGCCGTTAGTTCTTTCCGCTAATCCTGCACTTTGCGGGTGATAAGCACAGTGATTTTTGATGCTGAATCCTAGTGCTTCAGAGACTTTGCTGATTACCTTATTGACAAAGTGTGTCCCATTATCTGATCTGATCAGAGTGGGGATGCCATATGTTGGAATAAAATGGTTACATAAGCATTTTGCTACTGAAATGGCATCTGCTTTCTTTACTGGGTAGATTTCTGGCCATTTTGAGAATACGTCTATGATCACTAGAGCGTATTTTGAGCCTTGGCATTCATTTAGTTCAATAAAATCCATGTGGATTGTGTGGAAAGGATGAGGTGGTGTGGGAAAATGACTTCTTCTTGGTCTGAGATTCCTTTGTGCATTGTGGGGTTTTTTTGGGCAAATCATGCATGTTCTGACAAATTTTTTTTGCTGAAGTTTCGAAATTTAGAGTGTAAAAGTGTTTTGGAGATTATATCTACTATCCCTCCTGTTGACAAATGGAGAGTAACTCCATGTGTCACTAAGGCTGCTGTTTTGTGTAGAGATTTTGGAAGTATTGGTTTTCCTTCACAAATCATCAAGTCATCTCTTAGTTGCGCTCCACATTTCAGCCATTTCTTTTGCTCAGCTGTGGGAGCTGCTTTTTGTTCATCCTTTGTCAGTAAAATTGTTTCCCTTTGTAATTTCATAGTCATTCTTCTGATGTGTTGCACACTTGCAAATTGCTAAATGTCGCATCACATGAGGAGTTTCCTCCCATGTAAACAGATGTGTGCCATGATAAAACCTTCTCCACACACTAGAAACAAGAAACTAATTTCAACCGTTGTTACATCTTATTCACTTATTTTATAATACAGTTATTTTTTCAAATCTAATATCAATCACAGGTGTCCTAATCCACAGGTCATTTAAAATGACTATAAACAACTATAACATAGAAACTAAAGGTGCAGGTAGCAAGTAAATGAATTGCATAATGTAATGCAAACGAATAATCACTGATCATTAAGGTGTACTTCCATGTAGGTATGGACTTGTGGAGGCAGTATTGAAGTTGTTCCATGTTCCAAGATCGCCCACATCGCAAGGGCCCACAAGCCCTACATGCTTGACCTGAGTTCTCCCATGAAGAGAAATGCCCTCAGAGTTGCAGAGATCTGGATGGATGAATATAAGCACAACGTTAACTTGGCTTGGAGTTTGCCATTTGAGGTGTTTTGAGGCACTGACACAAACAGCAAATTATGTTTTCTCTTAAGAGATGCAAAAATCATTGGTTAATTAATAGTTTCATGAGGCTTTGAGTGCTCTTAGCTTTTTTAGCATTGATATTCAAGGTAAACCTCTCTTTGGTTTCTTCCTCAGTCAAATGAAACTTTAAGTTGATTGTTTTTTGCAGAATCATGGAATTGACATAGGCGACATTTCAGAGAGGAAGAAACTCAGAGAAAGGCTGAACTGTAAACCTTTCAAATGGTACCTGGATAATGTGTATCCTAAGCTGGATCCCTGGGACGACCTACTCGCATATGGAGGAGTAAGTTTACTTTTCTCTGTTGCTTAGTATGTGTGGTAAAGAGAAGTCTTGCAGGATGTGTGGGAACCTTTGTGTTTTAATGATTTGCCTGCATCCGTCATAATGTTCTCCCGATGACAGATGAAGAACCTTGATGCTGAGATGTGCATAGACCAAGGTCCAGTACCAGGTCACACACCGATTGCTTTCCACTGCTATTACTATGGACCTCAAGTACGTGAAGCACTTTATAATCATCTTAAGAATCATGATTGTTGCACTGCAGTGCAGTCGTAAAGTAAAAACAAACAAACAAACAATTTTCTGGCAATTATTTCATGGTTCAAGCTTTAAAGAGTTACATTTGAGTATTTTCGTCTCAAAGCTTGTCTCTTTGTTAAGCTCAGGATTGTTTCCAGTGCAGCTGGTATTTGCAGATCACACCCAGGATGTCTCTTTCTAAGCACAAGCATTTGTGGATCTACAGTTTCACCATGGATCTCAAAGCAAACATCGACTGTGTCAAACTGGCTTTACAGCCTCCAAGTCTGATGGTGGTGCATCAGCTCAGGGTGTCACTATTGTCAGGTTTCAGGCACCCAATTGAAAGACTTCCTGTTTACAGTGAAAAATAAACACTGACCTGCAGACAGGTCTTAAAATGCGATTCCCTCCATTGCAAACTCCTGACTCCCATGCAGTGTTCCCTTTTTATTTCGTGCTTCGAGGTGAAATCCAAACACAATATTTACAGCCGTGCTCAGCTCCTGCCAAACCTCTCCTTTCCTTGTTCCTGGCAAAACCTGACATGACATTAACTGAAGCGTAGACTGAAGTCCAGCCGCTCTGCTGAGTAGTGAGCTGCTGACAAGGATCGTCAGTAGCAGCAGATGAATCTTGAATGACGACAGGCGTGACTGGCTTTAGCGCTTCAGTGGAATGTCTCAGGCCTGACATTGCCTGTAAACCAGCACACCAGGCCATACACACACAAACACACATATAGAGGGAAGAAGGGGAACATGACAAAAACATAACAAAAAAGCAGATCAACCTGCGAGGACTAACAGAGCATGACAACTATAGCATGCAAGATATTTATTTATTTATTACAACATTCACAGGGATCGTGCACCATGAATTCATGATCCAAATGAAACTGATATGAAGTTCTAGTGTAACATCCTGAGGTGTCCGAGGTACAACATTCAGCACTTATGACCTCAGTTATGATGAATGTCTTTGCTGTATCCAGTACTCGGCAACCCTGTTGTCATTTGTTAGTCTTTTTAACATGCTAATCTCATTTGACCTCTGTGTCTCTCTCTCACCTTCTTTCTTTCTAAGTACACATATTATCGTGGAACGGGTGAGCTCTACATTGGCAGCATCAAGTCACATACGTACGACGACAACCGATGTTTAGCTGACATAGGCACAAATGAAACTGAGCCTGGCCTGTACAGCTGTAAAGAGGCTGTGCAGAAAGGAATGGGGATATACTGGGACTTCACTCAGGTACTACAAAGCAAAGTTGTTTTAATCCAGGTTTTGTGGAACAAAATCATTGTTTGCTGCATCTCAGAACAGGTTGAATGAGCACTGTTTGTCTTATAACTAAACAAACTGGCAGAATTTTTAAACACTTTGCTTTCTTTTCCAGGGCAACGAACTGAAGAACAGACAAACAAAGAGATGCCTGGAAATTATAAACCAAAAACTTCTAATACAGGAATGTACAGGTCAAAGATGGCAAAGTAAACACATAATCAAACCCTTTTAAAGTGTGTTTGAGCTCTGCTCATAGGGCCGTGGATAAGTTGCACCTGGATGCTCTATTGAAGACAATATATTTACTTTTGCTTCCAACATTTTTAATGTTACTACACACTGTACAGCAAATCCATCTTCACACATTCTGTCCCAGTAAAACTCATGCTTGGAAATTAAGGTTATAAAGTTTTGCTTTAGTTATTAAGTTTCAGCTACATTTGAAACCATAAAATATTATTTTTAAGTTTAATTAGACGTTTTCTCTGTCTGTTAAAAGTTTGAAGAACTTGAGTTTCCAGTAGTTCAACACATTATCATTGCAACACCTGGAGAGAAAACATCAGGATGCATGCCTAAAAGGGAACAGAGGGCTTACTATTTTGTGGTATAAAGTTCTCTGGAATGTAGTACACCATAATGAAAAACTGTGATACAAACATTTTCCCTACAAATGGAAACTTGATGACTGTTTGCCTGAATTACATTTTTTTGCTACTGTTTAAACAGCTTTTGCTTTTGTGGTCATCTGAAGCTTTGCAAGGTTCAGCTTTAATAATGAACGAATCTTAAAACAAAATGCATCTTCACCTTTGTAATGTCTGGTGGTTGGGGTTAGTATGTTGAAATACACCTGATTAAGATTTGTGTGTAATACCTCAGTTTATTGAATTGCTTATGGTGTTATTAGTGCCTGGCTTATTCTCTGGTTTGTACTCTTGCTCTCTCAGGGCTTTTTTCTGTCAAGAAAAAAATAGACCCATGTTCGGGCCTTTGTTTCAGTTGGGTTGGCACAATTCCCATCATTGAAACTAATGTGTTTACATTTTTCTTCAAATGCTGGAATACTTGGAAATAAAATTAACTTATAGAAGTTGCTAATGTTTAACTTTGAGCTCAGCATAGCTTCACCCCAGCATAGACTGTGCTGCAGTTACAGAATTCATTCATTCATTTATTTATTTTAATTAAAGGGTTGTACTAGAAGCAAGATTCATCATCTAGGTAAGGTAATCCCAGAAGGTCGATTCTTTTCATTTGGATGTAGTGCTTTCAGTGAGAGAAACGTTTCTTCACTCATCTTCTTCAGTCGCTTCTGATTGATCATCAAGTTCAGGCAGCAAGTCGAGGGGATACAAGGATACCCACCCATGCATTTTATCACTGTGGGAAACTCCAGACTGGAACAGTGTCCAGTCCCTCGCCAGGAGACAGAGCCCAGTCACATCACACATGTTGGGATAGATAGCAACAAGTTGTATATTAACTCTTGAATTTACAGGATTTTTGGTGACACTGCCAGGGGTGGGGGGTTGTAGTTCCATGTCTTTTTTCTCACATGGTCTGGTTTAATGTGTCAAACAACCGTTGTACATGCAGTGAAGGCTGATTATGTTCATTAGCAAAATTCATTCAGTTTTCTTTCACTACCCTATATAATAAAACTGCTCATTTCTTTTTCCTTATGTTGGGTGAACTCAGATGGCTTAACATGCACTGTGGTGTGGATGGGGTAATAACATTCTCAGATGTGTTTCAGATGTGACTTCACCACAAATAAACTGTGACAAACCGATGCCTGAATACACCTGCTCTTTATAAACATTTGTTTTACTTTTATTTGGAGGATCTGTGGGCTGCAGCATTCTTGACTTTGGGAATGGCTGTCCTGCAGGATGTCAACTGATGACAGATCATGTAGGGTGTGTGAGAAGAGTCATGTGAAATGTCAGTGCATACCTTTGTTGCATACACCTCCTGTCCGTGAACTATGATACAGGATAAGTTTAACATAAATGTATTAGCAGCTCAGCATTTCTAATCTACAACTAAGATGGTCAGACATCAAGTAACGAGACAACAGAAGTTACAAGTTACCCAAACAACAGCCAGTAAATTGAAGATCACAATAAATTTAAAGTGGGTGCACACAACAGCTGTCTATTTATTGAGAAGTACATTAAAAATGAAGGTGTTACATCAAACTTCAGGTGTTTTTTTAAAGGAGTGCATAGTAGGATCATCTGTGCCTGTAGAAGTAAGATGGCGTGGCCACGTCCAGACTCCTTCCTAACTGCTCCGCACAGACTATGCACCTTATTAGCTTTTTATTTATTTTTTGCTCTGTTTTACATTCTAAAATCTTCTGGTTTTATAGTTTACAACAGCAGATTGCTTCTCAACATTACAAGTTTGCACATGTAATCTTTGACACTTTTAAACCCGACCCGTCCTGGGCAACTCATTACGCTCCACGGACAACAACAATGCTTACCTGAGGCGAAGAACAAAGAAGCGCCGGGAAATTCGCTGGCGTTTGGAACAGACTGAGACAGCAGGCGAGTTGCAGAGATCTGGATGGATGAGTACAAGCACACTGTTAACTTGGCTTGGAACATCCCATTTGAGGTGTTTTGTTAAAAACACTTTGTTTTTAACATCAGCATTTAAGGAAAATATTTCTTTAGATTCTTCCTCAGTCACAATCTATGAATTGATTCACATCTTTTTCTTTGTTCAGAATCAGGAAAGTTCAAATAAAATCAAGGAAAAAAAAAAACACCAACAAAAGTCAACCATTTTTAAATCTCTCTGTTCAACTCCAGACTGTTTCCACTGCGGCTGGTATTTTTAGATCACACACAGAATGTCCAATTCTAAGCACATGTATTTGTGTATGTGCGGTTATGGACCACAGCTGAAACATCAGCTCCATCAAACTGGCTTGAAGAGAATTATTTTGTCCACAGAAACACAAAGTTCCTTAAACTGTAGTTCAGTCTTTGCCACATCTCCAAAAGTTGATTCTGTTCATCTGGACTAGGGATGGGTACCGGTGTGTTCTGACATAAACGGTAGTAACCAGACCGAAAAGCAGCGCACATTTCGGTGCTTTATTTCGGTGCTTTTTTTCCCCTGAGCCAATTCTAGCCAATTATTTTACGTTTCCGAGGATAGTAGGCGGGGCCAGGTACGTACGTCCTTTTAGAGCAGAGCTACAGATTAAAAATGCCCAAGGCGAAGCGATCAAAAGTCTGGCTGTACTTCACAGCAAAAGATGCAAACTCAGCAGCCTGCAACAAGTGCTTTAAGCTGATACTGTGATACTGTCAAAGGAGGTAACACCTCAAATCTGATGAAACACCTGGCGACGCATAGCGTTTTTTTAAAAGCCGAGAAATGCGCCGTGTTTGATAGCTTGCTGCGAGACCTCACACCGAGCACATCTACTGCGGGTGTGGTGCCTGTTATCGACCCGGAGTTAGCAACATCCCCTAAAACCCGAAGAGTAGAGTCCTGGCCCCTAGCCCTGCCAGCTTAGCAGAATCACGGATGATGATGGCAGCAGCAGCCGTTCTTCTCTGCGTGAGTAGCTTCATGTTGTTCGTGTGTAATTAACGTTGAGTATGCTAACCACATTATTACATTAATGCATGTAAGGTGAACTAGCAAACACGTTGTAGTTACATGCGGCTGTCTTCTTGTTTGATGGCAGATGCTCCCTTCACCCTGGCCAAAAAGGCTAAAATGACCAAAGAAAAAGTGGAAAACAGCTAAACATGAGAGGTTTTTGGACAAAGTTTGTGTTCCCCATTCTTTAAGCACCGGTTTGAGCACCGTTTAAGCACCGGCACCGTTTCAAAAGTACCGGTTTGGCACCGGTATCGGATAAAACCTAAACAATACCCATCCCTAATCTGGACGTAGCGTTTTGTGGGAGAAACGTTTCGTCACTCATCCAAGTGACTTCTTCAGTCTCAGCTGACTGCAGGTTTCCCCAATCTTATAAACAGTACATTTGCATAATGACTGAAACCAGCCCACTGAAGGAACAATGGGCTGTGAGGTCAGTTCCTTAATCTTAATTATGCAAATTCTCAACACAATGGTTGAGATTAAGAAGCATCACAAAGGTACAAATGCAAGACAAATGAATAACATAAGATAAGAATTCATTGATCCCACGATGCCAGGCTCCCCTTTTTTACAAGAAAAATGTTCGCCCCCCCCACCACCTAACAAGCACAAACACATCCTCCAAACACACACACCCATATTTTGTTTACAAACTCCATTGCGGTTTATTTCACACCTCAAACATTTAGTAAACAATTAAGCAAATACAAGTAAACGGCAATAAATTACAGGTAGTAATAAAATATACCACTAACTCTTTTACGCTACGTCCACTCCTACACGGGTATTTTTGAAAACTCAGCTGTTTCTATGCGTTTGGGCTTTTCGTCAACACGTAAACGGCGTTGCGATTCACCAAAAACGGAGATTATTTAAAACTCCTTTTTTGCGTTTACGTGTGGACGAGGATTACAGAGTTCGTCACGCAAAGACAAAGGTATGTGCCTCTTTTCACATCACGCTGTGCGCCACGTTATTGTTTACATGAGATGAATTGCAGAATGGCAGATAGAGACAAAATACTGTTACTGTTAATCTGACTATCTTCAGTTTTTACACGCTTACATACACACGCAGTTACTGTCCCTCCATTTAGAAAGGCAGAGGCGTCACGGTGTAATTATTTTATGTGTAGTTGTTTTTTTTCCTGTGTAATAATATTCAACATTGCTATCAATACATTTTTCAAAAAAATGTCTCTCTGTGCAAAATGGGTTCAAAAACAAAAACAGCTGTGGGATACTGTTTGTCCGTGATTTGAACCGGGGGAACAAATTACGGCAGGATCAGCCTGATATTATTTGTATCCCGCTGTAACTTTACTGCATAAAGAGCTAACATGTCCAAAATGTCAGGAGTAGTTAGTTATTACAAGAAGTGTTTGTGAACTAAAAATCAAGAATGTGGGATACTGTTTGTCCGTGATTTGGAGAGCCCAGCGCTGCTCCCGACGCAGGGAAAACCAATTATGCAGGGGAGACCTACCTTGGCACTTGTGCAGGTGAAGCCAAAGGGAAGATATGCTTCACCATATTTTCCTGTCTTTGGCTTTGACTTCACTCAGGTACTACATAATGAAGTTTTTTTCTTTTAAGCCAGGTTTTTAAAAGTCATGATATGTGAAACACAATTATGGTTTACTACGTCTCAGAAGGGGTTGAATGACTTTAGTGTGACTCATTGCTAAAAAAAACCCCGACAGGATATTTAACAGTTTGTTTTCTTTACCAGGGCAACGAACTGAAGAACAGACAGACAAAGAGATGGCTGGAAATTATAAACCAGAAACTTCTAATACACGAATGTACAGGTCAAAGATGGCAAAGTCAAAACATAGTCAAACCCTTTTAAAGTGTGTTTGAGCTCTGCTCATACAGCAGTGGATAAATTACACCTGGATGCCCTCTTGTGGACAAGAGGGCATCCAGGTGTAATTTGTGTAAAATATTTTCAATGTCAAAGTTGTTATTTTAAAGAAAAATCCTAACAATGTAATTTGATTTTGTACCCCCCCAAAAAATTTAGTCTATAATACAACAACAAACTTTCAAAATGAGAAACAAAGTCACACAGTTTTGAAATCTTCGCACGATGTTTCCAATTAGATGTGCTCTTACTAGAAGTGGCATGAATGACATTGCCTTTCCATATAAAACCATACCTCATGCAGCCGCACACTGTACAACAAATATCTTCACATATTCTGTCCCAGTACAAATCATAGTAAAACTAATGCTTGGAAATTGCAGTTTTAAAATGTTGTTTTACTTATTAAATTTCACTTACAATGGAGATCATAAGACAATATTTTTTTTATTTTTCTTTAGTTTAATTACACATTTACTCTGTCTGGTACAAGTTTGAAGAACTTGAGTTTCCAGTATTTCAACAGCTATTACTGATGCAACATTTATGATTGACATTTATCCTTTTGGGGCTAGTGGGTCTTTGAAATGTAATTTTTATAGATCTTCTGTTTGTTATCAGTTGAGCGTTTAGTGATCTGATATATTTACATTTTTCTTAAAATACTGGAATACTTGTAAATAAAAAGAACTTATGAAAGTGGCTAATGTTTGTTTTTAATCTGAGTATAGGTTCACCGCATCATAGACTGTGCTGCAGTTGCAGGAAGAATTATTTTAGAACTATTTTTAATGAAGCAAGATTCACGTGTCATGAAACTATGGTGAGCTTATTTTGGGTGTGACATCGAACTTCAAGTGTTTTATTAAAGTAGCTGTGACATCAGTGCACAGCAGGATCACCTGTGCCTCGAATGGGCGGGCAGGGATGCCAAAGACTCTGCCCATGTAGAGTTAACCCAACCGTTTTATACTATGCAAAGTAGGTACAAACTAGTCGATCCCGTCAGGTCAGTAGCTGAGCTTGCCATGAGGTTCTCTGAGGTGTTATAATCTCATTCTATTCTATGAGTTATCACTATGAGGGTAATGAGGACAAACCAGTTATTGTTCACCACAGTCAGTACAAACTACTTGATCTCGTCAGTTCAGTTGCTGAGTGTCTCTGAAGTTTTATTATCTGACTAGGAGGTCAGTGTGTCACTATGAGGGGAACGTGGAAAAAGCGGACATTCTTTTTACTGGTGACCATAGTGGGCCTCCTCTTTTTGGGCATGTTTCTGAAGAACGGATACCAACCTGGTGTGGATACCGATAAAGATTTGGACACACCGCGTATGATCAGGAGTTTTTCCAACCTGGAGGCAAGCATCAGCAATCTAAGTGAGTTCAGTCACATATTAATATTAATTATGATTTCATGGTACCCTTAGTATTTGCACCACAAATAAGGAGAGATCCAGTAGTAAATAGAGCTGTAATCAAGTTGTAAGAATATTTATAATTAAAAAGAAGGAAAAAAAAAATACAAAAGACTGTCATGGAACAAGAGTATGTGGGGTTATAAAAAAAGATAAATGGCTTTTAACTGAGCTTTTGTTATTAATGACAGATGAGGTCAAATTATAACACAGGTGTTTGTACCTTTACTATAAATGTGTTTTATGCTGTAATTCTAACATTATCTTGTGCAGTGTGTTTATTCTGTTTAGTAGGAATATTAACTGTTCCATTTCCTTGATCATGTTTTTGCTCATGTTGTTTTCTGCTGAAGACGATGCACTCAGACGTTTTGAGAAAAAGCAGGATGTCATGCAGAAGATGTTAGAAGAAGACAGCGACAGACACAGAAAATCAGCAGAGGTCCAAAAGCAAGCAGAGAAGCAGAAGGAAGGTGATGCAAATATCCAACCCCAAAATGAGGCAGCTCCAATGAAAAAGTCTGAAAAACTGTTCCCCAACTCATACTTGTTCAAGAAGTGGGGAGCAAATCTCTCTGAGGATGACCAAAGAGAGGCTCAGAGCCTGTATGAGAAGTATGGGTACAATGTTTTTCTGAGCGACCGCCTCCCTCTGGATCGACCTCTTCCAGATACCAGAGATCCTCGGTACAACTTTTTATAATTTTAATCTTTCATTACCTCTCATGAACATGAAAAGAAAAAAAATCCAGACAATTAACTCCATCCATTTCTTTTCTTGCTAAAATATTTCATATTTCTGATCAAATAGAGTGATATTTCATATTATTCATTTTAATAAATAGGTGTTTGAAAAAGAGTTACCCCAAGGACCTGCCAAGTCTCAGTGTGGTGCTCATCTACCTGGATGAAGCCCTGTCTGTTCTCCAAAGAGCCCTGCGCAGCATCATCGACCGCACTCCTAAAAACCTGCTGAAGGAGATAATAATGGTGGATGACAATAGTTCTAATGGTAGGTTGGTTATTTTAACAAACAACTCTAATTATAGGCCATGCAAATTACTGCCAATGAGTGCAGACTGATAATGTACCTGTTGTCTTATGAACATGCCTCTCACATTCCTTTCCTCTTTATGTCTACCAATTCAAGCTAATCATTAAAGCCTAAGTGAAGATTAGATAGACAACTGCCACTGTTCGATAGAATAGAATAGTCCTTTAATTGTCCCACAAGGCGAAATTTGGTTGTAACAGTAGCAAGAAAAGAAAAACAATGCATATACAAACAAACAACAGCAGCAAAAAAACGCATATACAAAGAGAACAGGACACAGAACAGAAAAACAGAAAAAATATTTACATCATGAACAATAGTTACAAAAACAGAGTACTGTACAGTTATTAAGATTAAAGTACAGATACAAATGACAAACCCAGGTTGTAGTGTGCAAACAGAGATGGGTACTGGAAGATGTTTAAATAATTAAGAATATTTAGAAAAAGTACAGATTACCTACAGATGAACAAAACACTTCTAGTCAATCACAAGACATTTACAAAAAGATCATTACAAAGCACTGAATTACATTATAGTTGACCACTCTGATCACTTAACCTTTAAAACAGTGGTTTTGCAAATGCACTCCTCCTGCAGAGAAGTGCATTGGTTTGATGACAAACATGTCATGCATGTTTGTCATCAAACCAGTTTTCTTGCTTGCTTGAAGCCTTTCCCAACTGTTATGCAGCAAGAGACAGTATACACCCTGAATATGTCGCCTGTGTGTTACAAGTCAGAGGGTTAAACTGCTGACGACAGTAAGACTGATCCAGCCGAAAACGCAGGGAAAAACCAAACAAAAAAAACTTCTCCAAATAATTATTTAAAGTTCTTTTTTTTCAATTCAGAAAATCTGAAGGGTGACCTTGACATGTATGTGAAGTCGCTTGAGCAGGAGAACCCTAATCTCCGTATTGTGAGAGTGAGGCACAGCGAGCAGAGAGGTCTCGCTTATGCCAGAGCATCCGGGTGGAGGGCTGCTACTGCTGACGTGGTGGCCATCCTGGACGCACACATCGAAGTCCATGAGATGTGGTAGGAACATGGCAAAAATACATGTTTTCATTCACTGACAATAAAGAGCGCCTTGAGGCGACTGTTGTTGTGATTTGGCGCTATATAAATAAAATTGAAATGAATTGAATTGAACTTGTTCGTTCCACTGATTTGAGGCCATAGCTGGCTGGTGTCACAGTTTCAGAATAAACTTGCTGAGATTAATATGTTTACCTTTTTAAAAACACACAAATTTTACACACAGTTGCAACTTCCCAGTAACCCACTGCCCAGTGATCTCTGTACAACTACACAACAACCACTGAGCAGATTTACTGAGACAGTAATCAACTTGTGTAATGCTGCTGGTGGTGATGACACAGATGCTGCTTAGACAATCTTTTAGTCAAAGACTTAATTTTAAAACAGCAGTGTCATCGTATCCCAACCCTGTGCATTAGTTAAAAGGTGAATGGTTGGTGTAGCATTAGAAATATAAAAAAGATCAAGATCAAGTGCAGTGAACATTAAATGCGACAGCTGGGTGTGACTTCCACTTATTATGTAACATTTTTTGAACCACCATTTCTTTTTCCCCTCCTTCATACAGGGCTGAACCTCTGCTGACACAGATTAAAGCTGACAGAACTGTGGTGGTTTCCCCGGTGTTTGATAAAATCAGCTTTGATGATCTCAAGGTTACTAAATATTTTGCTTCTGCACACGCCTTCGACTGGGCTCTGTGGTGCATGTATGAGAGTTTTACACCCGAGTATTACAAACTTAATGATGGTTCACTGCCTGGCAAGTAAGTTCAAGTGAAACCAGTGTTTAACCAACATAACGGCCATATTATCTCTATTATTATGATATTTCAATTTATTTTTAATTATAGTAATAATATACAGCAATTGTAACAAAGAGTTCTCTTCTTTGACTTTAGGAGTCCATCTGTCATGGGGATCCTGGTTGCTGATAGAAAGTTTCTGGGGGAAATTGGAGGCCTTGATGAAGGAATGAAAGTGTATGGTGGAGAAAATGTTGAGCTGGGAATTCGTGTGAGTAAAGACCACATAGAGTCATGAAGTTCTCTTTCATAGTAATAATTTTAAAGAATAGTTGTGGAGCTGGACCTGCTGGATTTTGTTATAGTCCACAGGTGATTTAAAATGCCTTTGTTACCCTCGCACTGTCATGAGTGATCAATTATCTAAATTTTACAATGCACTTTTTTCATGTAGGTATGGACATGTGGAGGCAGTGTTGAAGTTGTTCCATGTTCCAAGATCGCCCACATCGAGAGGGCCCACAAGCCCTACATGCCTGACCTGAGACCTGTCATGAAGAGAAATGCCCTCAGAGTTGCAGAGATCTGGATGGATGAATACAAGCACAACGTTAACTTGGCTTGGAACATCCCATTTGAGGTGTTTTGAAGCACTGACACAGACAACAAATTATGTTTTCTCTAAAGGATATTTCATTCTCCTGTTCACTGAGTCATGAGGAGATATTAGGCTTTGTGTGCTCTTTGTGTTTTTAACATCGACATTTAAGGAAAATCTTTCTTTAGATTCTTCCTCAGTCACAATCTCTGAATCTATTCACATCTTTTTCTTTGTTTCTGCAGAATCATGGAATTGACATAGGCGACATTTCAGAGAGGAAGAAACTCAGAGAAAGGCTGAACTGTAAACCTTTCAAATGGTACCTGGATAATGTGTATCCAAAGCTGGATCCCTGGGACAACCTACTCGCATATGGAGGAGTGAGTTTACTTTTCTCTGTTGCTTAGTATGTATGGTAAAGAGAAGTCTTGCAGGATGTGTGGGAACCTTTGTGTTTTAATGATTTGCCTGCATCCGTCATAATGTTCTCCTGATGACAGATGAAGAACCTTGATGCTGACATGTGCCTAGACCAAGGTCCAGTACCAGGTCACACACCGATTGCCTACAACTGCCACTATTATGTTTCTCAAGTAAGTGAAGTAGCTACATGTTTGTCAAGAATCAGGATTAGAGGTGTGTTCGTAAAGTTAAAAAAAATCAAGGAAACAAAAAAAAAACTCCAACAAAAGTCAACCATTTTCAAATCTCTTTGTTCAGCTCTTGACTGCTTCCAATGCAGCTGGTATTTTTAGAACGCACAGGAAGTCCCATTGTAAGCACAGTTCAAAGTTGAATAGGGAAATATTCCTTGTGGAGGGCGGAGCCTAATTCAGATTGAGTGTCTTTATTGCCTTTGTTAACAGACAAAGGTACAGATGCTTCTGATCATCCCCTGTGGTCTGAAACCCTGTTGTCTGTGTCACTTGTTTGACTTTTTTACATCCTAATCACATTTTGACATTTGTCTCTTTTATCTTTTAAGTACACATATTATCGTGGAACGGGTGAGCTCTACATTGGTGGCATCAAGTCACATAAGTACAATGACAACCGATGTTTAGCTGACACAGGCACAGAAGAAACTGAGCCTGGCCTGTACAACTGTAAGGAGGCTATTCAGAAAGGAATGGGGATATACTGGGACTTCACTCAGGTACTACATAATGAAGTTTTTTTTAAGCCATGTTTTTAAAAGTCGTGATATGTGGAGCACAATTATTGTTTACTGCTTCTCAGAAGAGGTTGTTTGTTTCATAACTAAACAAACTGGAAGTTACATTGAGATCCATTAGTATTACAAGCACGCTTACACACACAGGTGTTCACACAAGTGTTTGCACCTGAGTACCTGTTTGTACACAGGTGTCTAAACAGGTACTCACAGACACACACTATCTTGGTTGGCTGCGGCCTCCAAACACATCATGCATTATCAGTCTTCCATGCTGCTCGGTAACATTCAATATTTATTATTAACTGTTACTCGTGCTTATGTTGGTTGTTGCTGTGGTTTCCCTATTGTGTTGTTTTGTTTTTGCTTGTTTTTTTTCAGCAGGTTATCAAAAAGATTTTTAGTGTCTTTTCTCTCTGTCCCTCTTCTCCTCTGTTTTGCTTTACCTCTCCTTCTATTAATTCTCTTCCCAACCTTTCTTTGTCTTTCTCTTTCCCATCCCTCAGTCCTGTCTGTTCTGATTGTATTAACTTTAAAGTTAAAAAAAAATAAATACATAAATAATAAAAATTTAATAAACTATGACAATCCAGTGGACCAGTATAGCAAATGTTGTAATGATCGACTTGGGAAAATAAATCTGTTGGGCATTTTTCTTATCATTCAGACAATAATTCTGATTGGTACAGACCTGGACAGGACAGGCAAAAAAATAAATGAATAAAAAAATCAAATCAAATCAAAAAACTGTCTTAATTTATGACACTTTTTCTTTTCTTTTCCAGGGCAAAGAACTGAAGAACAGACAGACAAAGAGATGCCTGGAAATTATAAACCAGAAGCTTATAATACAGGAATGTACAGGTCAAAGATGGCAAAGTCAACACATAACCAAACGCTTTTAAAATGTGTCTGAGCTCTGCTTGTACAGGAATGGATAAATTACACCTGGATGCCCTCTTGTGGAAATTATTTCATTTTATTTAAAATAATTTCAATGTCAAAGTTATTGAAAACAAAAACCTTATAAAAGAAATGTTTTTTTGTCTTTTTTACCAAAGATTTTTAGTCTATAATAGAACAGCAAACTTTGAGACTTTTTTAAAATTTGAAACAAAGTTACACAGTTGTAAAATTCAAACAGGGGAGATGTTTCCAGTTATATATGCCCTTACTAGAAGTGGGATCAATTGCACCGCATTTTTCTACAACACACTGTACAGCAAATCCATCTTCACATGTTCTGTCCCAGTACACGTTAAAGTAAAACTCATGCTTGGAAATTGGGGTTTCAAAATGTTGTTTTACTTATTAAATTTCAGCTACAACAGAGACCATAAAACTCTTTTCTTTTCTTTTTTTAGCTTAATCACACACACACAACACATTTTCTCTGTCTGGTAGAAGTTTGAAGGACTTGAGTTTCCAGTAATTCAACAGGTATTACCATGGCAACATTTAAATAAAAGAATCAGAAACTTTATTGTCATTGTGCGAAAACTGTATGCAAACCCGTCCACTGCAAGGAAAAAGGCACGGTATTAAGAGGGACAAAAATAATATATATCTATATATATATATATATAACTATATATCTAACTATATATATATATAATGAATTAAAAAAATAAGAAATTAAATAAATAAATACATAAAAATAGTATATAGTATATACACAAGACTGTATATAAGAGTGAAGAGTGAAAAATGCGGTTGTCCCACAATGAAATAGCCCTGAAAAATATTGGGCAGTTAAGATAAGATAAGATAAGATAAGATAACCTTTATTAGTCCCACACATGGGAAATTTGTTTTGTCACAGCAGGAAGTGGACAGTGCAAAAGTTATATACCAAAAATTAGAATACAATAAGAATAAAATACTGTACACAACTGTACAGAATAAGGAGTGAGGAGCTCAAAACTCTGTCAAAAAATGTTTTAGTACGACTTTGGTAAGCTACGAAGCTGCACCTCTTGATGGATTGTTGGAGCATTACAGCTAGCGGAGTTTGGACCCGGATTACTCTGCGAGGCTCCTGAGTACGGTTGCCGTAATGCCCTGACAATCCATCAAGTCCAATTCAGGTCTGATTAATGTGTATGGGCTGAGGGTCAGATTTGTTCCTTCTGAAATCAGCAATTATTTCTTTGTTTTTTGTGTTGTTGAGAACCAGGTTGTTTCAGCTGCACCATGATGACAGTTTTTCCATTTTGTCCCTGTATGCCGACTCATCGCCCCCAGTGATGAGCCCGATCACAATTGTGTCGTCCGCAAACGTCACAATGGTGTTGGACGGGTGGGTGAGCGTGCAGTTGGGAGTGTATAGGGTGTACAGCAGGGCACTCAGCACACATCCCCCAGGGAAGCCAGTGTTGAGGCTGAGTGCTGAGGACAGGTGGGGCCCTACTTTGTCTCTCTGTGGGTGGTCTCTGAGGAAGTCCTTGATCCAGAGACAGCTGGAGTGAGGGTGGCAGAGGTCGTGTAATTTGGTTACCAGTCTGGCAAGGATGATCGTTTTAAAAGCCGAGCTAAAATCAATAAAGAGAAGCCTTACGTAACTGTCCATTTGTTCTTAGTGATTTGGGGTTGTATGGAGGGCTATGGCTATGGTATCTTCTGTTGATCTGTTTGTCCTGTATGTGAACTGGTGGGGATCAAATGTGGCTGGGAGTTCTTGAATGATGTGAGTTCTGACCAGTTTCTCGAGACATTTCGAGATGACTGGAGTAGTACCCACTCGCCAGAAATTGTTTAGGCACTGGATGGTAGTTTTCTTTGGAATGGGGATGATGGTAGAGGACTTCAGGCAGGGTGGAACGGTGGCCTGTGTTAGGAACAGGTTGAATATTTTAGTAAAGACCCCTGTGAGGTGGTCTGCACAGTCATTTAGCACCCTTCCAGAGACGCTGTCGGGTCCTGCTGCTTTCTTGCCCTTAGTACACGCCTCACATCATGCTCCTCAACAGTGAAGATGTGACTGATATTGGCTGGTGGATGTGATGTAGCTGCTTCTGGTGTTTTTTGTTCGAACCGAGCATAGAAGCAGTTCAACTTCTCTACGAGTGCAGCATCATCATCCATGGCGTTGATTCTGGGTTTGTAGTTGGTGAAGTTACGGATTCCCCTCCACACCTGTCTTGAGTGGTTACTGTGGAGGTGATCCTCAATTTTGTTTTTCTAGTCCAGCTTGGGGCTGTCTGATGCCCCTTTTCAGGTTTACCCTAGCTGCACTGTACAGTTCCACGTCTCAAAACCTATAGGCAGCATTTTATATTTGTCCTTTAGGGGCAAGGGGGTTGCTAAATGTTTTTGAAATGTAAGGGAAGCATGTATAATGTAAACAGAATTGGTCCTAGCACTGAACCCCGTGGAGCTCCATAATTAAACTCAGTGTGTGAAGAGGACTCTCCATTTACATGTACAAATTGGAGTCTATTAGATAGATATGATACAAACCACTGCAGTACAGTACCTGTAATACCTACAGCATGTTCTAATCGCTCTAAGAATATTATGGTCGACAGTATCGAACGCTGCACTGAGGTCTAGCACGAGAAGCACAGAAATGAATCCACTGTCAGAGGCCATAAGAAGATCATTTATAACCTTCATTAAAGCTGTTTCTGTGTTGTTTGGCTGTGAAACCTGACTGAAACTCTTCAAATAAGCCATTCCTCTGCAGATGATCTGTTAGCTTGTGGCGCGATTGAGGCACGGCGGGTCCAGAAGTAGGTGTTATGAGCCATCTTTTTTGAACACGTACATCACACCACAATTCACACACTTAAGAACCCTTACAAACCCCGTGTTTTTAACTCTGTGGGCATGATTGCGGACATCATGCAGGTGCGTCCGCCTTCCCTGCACCTGCATGCACAGCACCGCAGACCACGCACCACCACATACTCCCATCACTCGATTGAGGCCGGGGAGCCATCCGGCCGAACCTACTCCCACTCCCAACCCGACGACAGGGCAGTGTCCCTTGCGGGGGCCGCCCACGCCTCCAGAGGTGGCGGCGACGCAGGTCCAGAGGCTGGCCACCTGGCGAGCGGCCACCAGGCTGCTGCACAGTTCGTCCACCGCTCCCGGCTGGAGCGGCTGCTTTACCACTCCCGGTTGGAGCGGCTCCTCTGCCTCCAGCAGGCACAGCCCGGCTCGCGCCTCATGCACCTCTGACTGGAGCCGCTCCTCCGCCTCCAGCAGGCACAGACCCGCTCCCCCTTCATCCACCTCAGGCTGGAGCTGCTCCTCCGCTGCTCCGGGCTTTAGCAGCCCTCACGCAGTGGCTCCTCCCCTCCGGCAGGCAGAGATCCTCACGCGCCTTGTCCGCCACCTCCGGCTGGAGTGGCTCCTCCACCGCTCCCGGCAGGAGCAGCCCTTCACACGGCTGCTCCCCTCTTCCGGAAGACGCGCCCCCCCCCCGCGCCTCATCCACCACCTCTGTCTGCTGAGGTGCCCCATGTGGCTCCTCCACCGCTTACCCATCATTGGGATACACCGGTGGGGGTGGCAGTGGTGGTGTCGACCAGGCCCGGAGCAGTGCCGCCAGATCCCTGATCCTCTCCAGGTGACGTGCCGTCTGCTCCTCCAGCTCCTACTGCTGGCGGTACGCCTCCGCTGCCTGCTTCCGCTGGGTGGCCGCTAATTCGGCCACCCTCTGGGCCAGCTCTCCCCCTCCCTGGCTCTGGTGTGGGCCCGCCGTCCCGCGTCCTGGGTTTCGGCACCACTGTGGCCTGATTAAGGCACGGTGTTATGAGCCTTCTTTTTTGAACACTTACATCGCACCACAATTCACACACTTCCCAACCCTTACGAACCCTGTGTTTTTAACTCTGGGGGTGTGATTGCAGACGCTGTGCAGGTGCATCCGTCTTTCCTGCATGGCACCGCAGACCACACCCCACCACAACTACCCCTTCAAGAATTTTTGAAATGAAAGGAGGGTTGGAGATTGGCCTATAATTAGCTAAGACAGCTGGGTCTAGAGATGCTTTTTAAGTAAAGGTTTAACTACAGCCACCTTGAAGGCCTGTGGTACATAGCCGATTATTAGAGATAGGTTGATCATATTTAAGATTGAAGCATTAATTAATGGCAGGACTTCTTTGAGCAGTTTTGTAGGAATGGGGTCTAAAAGACACGTTGATGGTTTGGAGGAATTAATTATTGAAGTTAACTCAGAAAGATCAATTGGAGAAAAAGAGTCTAAATTAACATCAATGGTACTGAAAGTAGCTGTAGATAATATTACATCTGTGGGATGATTATGGGTATTTTTTTCTCTAATGGTTAAAATGTTATTTGTGAAGAAGTTCATGAAGTCATTACTAGTTAACGTTAAAGGGATTGTTGGCTCAGTAGAGCTCTGACTGTTTGTCAGCCTGGCTATAGTGCTGAAGAGAAACCTGGGGTTGTTCTTATTTTCTTCAATCAGTGACGAATAGTAAGATGTTCTGGCTTTGCGCAGGGCTTTCTTATAAAGCAGCAAACTATTTCTCCAGGCTAAATGATGATCCTCTAAATTTGTGCCACGCCATTTCCTCTCCAGCTTACGAGTCATCTGCTTTAGGCTACGTGTTTGAGAATTATACCAGGGAGTCAGGTACTTCTAAATTGAGGCTCTATTTTTCACAGGAGCTAAGGTATCCAAAGTCATATGTAGTCAGGAGGGAAAATTATTAACAAGATAATCGACCTCTGTTGGAGTAGCCTTCAGGTAGCTGCTCTGCTCTATGTTGGTACAGGGCATTGAAGATGATAACAGTGGGTGGATTATATTCTTAAACTTAGTTACAGCACTTTCAGAAAGACATCTACTGTGATGAAGTCTATTCCCCACTGCTGTGTAATCAATTATTGTACAATTAAATGTTATGAGGAAATGATCAGACAAGAGAGACTTTTCAGGAAACAATGTTAAATGTTCATTTTTAGCATCTACGTGGATGTTAAAATCACAGACAATAATTATTTTATCTGAGCTGAGCAATAAATCAGATACCCTGTGTAAGGCCCAGGTGGACAATAGATGATCGCAAATAAGACTGGTTTTTGAGTTTTACAGCTAGGGTGGACAAGGCTAAGCATCAGGCTGTCAAATGAATTAAAAGTCTGTGTTGGTCTTTGGTTAAACAATTCAATTCAATTTTATTTATATAGCGCCAAATCACAACAAAAGTCGCCTCAAGGCGCTTCAAACAATTGGCTGGTGTGGAAAATTGCTGACACAATACCCCCTCGGCCTGTTCGTCAAGGTTTCTGATAGTTAGTATGACTAACAAAAAAAGTATGGGTGTTTATTCATGTAATCACATAATCATCCTGAGTCTGTAAGGGGATGGGGTTTTGGGTGGTAATGGGGGAAGAGAAGCTGCAGAGAAGTCCCAACTCTGGATTGTCATGTTTTGGGGGGTTTAATAAATTTGTCCAGATTTCTAGAAATGAGAGCTGCTCCATCCAAAATGAGATGGATGCCGTCTCTCCTAACAAGACCGGGTTTCCTCCAGAAAATTTCCCAATTATCTATAAAGGCCACATTGTTTTTGGACACCACTCAGACAGCCAGCAATTAAGGGGAGCATGTCAATCCTGGTCTGATTGGGGAGGGGACGAGAGAAAACTCTAGAGTCCGACATTGTTTTGTCAAAGTTACACACCGACTCAGTATTGATTTTTCTGACCTCCAATTGATGTAACTGGGTGTCATTGCTGCCGACGTGAATTATAATTTTACTAAATTTACGTTTACCTTTAGCCACCAGGTTTTAATTTCTCTCAATGTTACCTGTTTTGGCCCCTGGAAGACAATTGACTATGGTTGCTGGTGTCTCTAGCTTCACATGTCTCAGAACAGAATCACCAATTACCAGAGTTTTATCCGCGGCGGGTGTGTCGCCGAGTAGGAAAAACCAGTTAGACACATGAACAGGTTGTTGGTGTACCTGGGGCTTCTGTTTAAGACTATGCTTCCTCCTTACAGTCACGCAACGATCCTCTTTCCCTGGCTGGTCGGGACAGTTCCACAGAAGAGGGGCCTGAAAACTGAAGGCTCTGCCTCCCATTCTACTTTTAAATACTCTAGGAACAACAAGTAAGCCTGCAGAGCGAGAGCGAAGTGCTCTAATAGGGTGATATGGTACTACAAGGTCATTAAGATAAGATGGGGCCTGATTATTTAAGACCTTGTATGTGAGGAGCAGGATTTTGAATTCAATTCTGGATTTAACAGGAAGCCAATGAAGGGAAGCCAAAACAGGAGAAATATGCTCTCTCTTTCTAGTCCCTGTCAGGACTCTTGCTGCAGCATTTTGGATCAGCTGAAGGCTTTTCAGCGAGTTTTTAGGACATCCTGATAATAATGAATTACAGTAGTCCAGCCTGGAAGTAATAAATGCATGAACTAGTTTTTCAGCATCACTCTGAGACAGGATATTTCTAACTTTAGAGATGTTGCGCAAATGGAAGAAAGCAGTCTTACATATTTGTATAATATGTGCATTGAAGGACATGTCCTGGTCAAAAATGACTCCAAGGTTCCTCACAGCATTACTGGAGGCCAAGGTAATGCCATCCAGAGTAAGAATCTGCTTAGATACCATATTTCTAAGATTTTCAGGGCCGAGTACAATAACCTCAGTTTGATCTGAATTAAGAAGCAGAAAGTTAGCAGCCATCCAGGTCTTTATGTCTTTAAGACATTCCTGCAGTTTAACTAATTGGTGTGTGTTACCTGGCTTCATGGACAGATAGAGCTGGGTGTCATCTGCATAGCAGTGAAAATTTATGCTATGTCTTCTAATGATGCTGCCTAAGGGAAGCATGTATAATGTACACAGAATTGGTCCTAGCACTGAACCCTGTGGAACTCCATAATTAACCTCAGTGGGTGAAGAGGACTCTCCATTTACATGTACAAATTGGAGTCTATTAGATAGATATGATACAAATCACTGCAGTGCAGTACCTGTAATACTTACAGCATGTTCTAATCGCTCTAATAGGATATTATGGTCATCGAACGCTGCCCTGAGGTCTAGCAGGACAAGCACAGAGATGAGTCCACTGTCAGAGGCCATAAGAAGATCATTTGTAACCTTCACTAAAGCTGTTTCTGTGCTGTGATGAGCTCTGAAACCTGACTGAAACTCTTCAAATAAGCCATTCCTCTGCAGATGATCTGTTAGCTGTTTGACAACTACTCTTTCAAGGATGTTTGATATGAAAGGAAGGTTGGAGATTGGCCTATAATTAGCTAAGACAGCTGGGTCTAGAGATGCTTTTTGAGTAAAGGTTTAACTACAGCCAGCTTGAAGGCCTGTGGTACATAGCCGATTATTAGAGATAGGTTGATCATATTTAAGATTGAAGAATTAATTAATGGCAGGACTTCTTTGAGCAGTTTTGTAGGAATGGGGTCTAAAAGACACGTTGATGGTTTGGAGGAAGTAATTATTGAAGTTAACTCAGAAAGATCAATTGGAGAAAAAGAGTCTAACTTAACATCGATGGTACTAAGAGTAGCTGTAGATAATGTTACATCTGTGGGATGATTATTGGTAATTTTTTCTCTAATGATTAAAATTTTATTTGTGAAGAAGTTCATGAAGTCATTACTAGTTAACGTTAAAGGGATTGTTGGCTCAGTAGAGCTCTGACTGTTTGTCAGCCTGGCTACAGTGCTGAAGAGAAACCTGGGGTTGTTCTTATTTTCTTCAATCAGTGACGAATAGTAAGATGTTCTGGCTTTGCGGAGGGCTTTCTTATAAAGCAGCAAACTATTTCTCCAGGCTAAATGATGATCTTCTAAATTTGTGACACGCCATTTCCTCTCCAGCTTACGAGTTATCTGCTTTAGGCTACGTGTTTGAGAATTATACCAGGGAGTCAGGTACTTCGGATTTGAGGCCTTAGTTTTCACAGGAGCTACAGTATCCAGAGTCGTACGTAGTGAGGAGGTAAAATTATTAACAAGATAATCGACCTCTGTTGGAGTAGCGTTCAGATAGCTGCTCTGCTCTATGTTGGTACAGGGCATTGAAGATGATAACAGTGGGTGGATTATATTCTTAAACTTAGTTACAGCACTTTCAGAAAGACATCTACTGTGATTAAGTCTACTCCCCACTGCTGTGTAATCAATTATCGTAAATGTGAATGTTATCAGGAAATGATCAGACAGGAGAGGGTTTTCAGGAAATACTGTTAAATATTTAGTTTCTATGCCATATGTTAACACAAGTTCTAGATCAGGGGTCGGCAACCTTTCTGATGGCGAGTGCCATTTAAAATTTCCTCAGAAGTCAGTGTGCCATATGATTTCATTAGCAATAAATTTAATAACGCTCTATATTAACAGTTACACACTATATAGAACAACTTTATAGAAGTATATTTGTTTGCAGATGTTGGCAGCTATCAGTGAATAGTTATCAGCTATTTTGAAACAAAAACAAAAAAAAGTTCCATAACAAGAACTCCATTACAGCAAATACAGAAAATACAAATGCTATTTATGGTCTCCTCACAACAATGATAAGAAAAATACACTGGGCCAATATGGCATGTTTGTTAATACAGAGATACACATGCTAATGTGATCTCTGGTCTCCCACTCAGAGACACAGGTCTCCGAGTGTCCAGCATTCAGGCGGCTACCTGAGGACACTCATGTGAGAGAAAATCTGCTCACACAGATATGTAGAGCCAAATACTGTCAATAAGGCCTCTGCAATGTTCTAAAGACAGTTAAACTTGTCAGGTAGTGATGTCCAGCAGGTGAAAATGCAGCTCCATGAACATGCACAGCTGTGGATTCCAGCTACTTCAATGTTATATGTATGATTTCTATACATTTTACGTCAGATAAAAACTTTGGTTGTAAGCTTCAGATAATTATTTAATAACAGCCAGACATTTTAAATGAGAATAAGAAAGTATTTCTTTGTGCCCCCCTTTCCCTGTTAATGCCCTACCTGGCCCCCTGGCAAAACTTTGCTAGACCCGCCCCTGCACAGTTACCAGCTGTCAGCTACGTAGAAAAGGATCCTGGTGTTATTTGTCTCTCAGAAACAGTTCATAACTTCCCTTCAACTCATTCATGTCACCTAAAAGGTAAACCTGTTTCTCCATCAGCTGTTCAGCTCTGATGATTCAGTAAGGACATCTCCTGGTTTCATCTGCATGTTTCCCTCTCACCAGATAACCAAACCGACATCATGACCAGCAGCTTTACAGCTGTGGCTCCAGCAAACATCAGCTGATACTAGAAATTAATATTAAATAAATTCTAACAACAGCTGATCAAGCTTAAACGTGCTGCTGTTGTTTAGCGCGACATCCACCTGGTTTCCTCTTTCTGGCGCAAAGTGGGCGATAAACAAACACGAGAGAAAACCCGATCAACTGATCATTGATCAGTTTCATGATTGAAGTAGCAACAGGAGAGGGAGGGGGGAGAAGAAGAGGCAGCTGACAGCGTAACGACAGAATAAATCCAGCGTTGTGTCTTTTTTTTCATTTTAGCTGAAATCCGGGACAAACTGTGTTCCTTTTCAGCTCAATATGAAACGCGTAATATTTTCTCTGAATACGAGACGATTCCGTCTTTTTACAGGCAACTCTACTAACTAACCTTATGAATAAAATACAGTTCACTACGGTATCACTAACATCACAGCACCCACTCAGCTGTATAGAAACTCCGTCATGCTAGCTAGTACGCAGTACGAGTTATTGTAACTGACTGTAAAAAGTCAGCACAACGAAAATAAACTCCACCTAAACTTGGTTTATATCTGACCCAGATAGACTGCAGGTCATAACTTCTTACCTGAAGTTCAGTTCACCTGACACTCGGACCGGCGGCCGCCTCAGGTCTCTCCTCTTGCCTCCCTTTTCTCTCATCCACCTGCTGGCCTCCACCACTTGCTAATTTTACTGAATCTGAGGAAGCTCCGCCATAGCCACCACCACACAACTGAGTTATTTTTACACACCGACCAGCATCTGTACAAACCACCACCTTTCATTGTTTATACCGTTACAAAGGGAAAAAAAAGTCACCGGGCCACCGAGCAAATGCCCGATGGCCAGTCCAGTACTGGTCGTGCCATCAGTTAACCCTTCGCGTGCCAGCTGTGGCCCGCGTGCCGAGGGTTGCCGACCCCTGATCTAGAGTGTGGTTAAAGTGGTGGGTGGGTTCTTTTACAGTTTTAGAGAAGCCAAAATGTCTAATAACAGATTAAATGCCATGTTGAGGCTGTCATTTTTTGCATCTACATGAATGTTAAAATCACCCACAATAATTATTTTATCTGAGCTGAGCACTAAATCAGATAAAAAGTCTGAGAAATCAGAGAGAAACTCTGTGTAAGGCCCAGGTGGACGATAGATGGTAACAAGTAAGACTGGTTTCTGAGTTTTTTTGGGGTGGGCAAGGCTAAGCATCAGGCTTTCAAATGAATGAATGAATGTCTGTGGTGGTCTTTCGTTGATTAATAGGCTGGTGTGAAAAATTGCTGCCACACCGCCCCCTCGGCCTGTGCTTCGAGATTTCTGGTAGTTAGAGTGACTCGGGGGTGTTGATTCATTTAAACTAACATAATCATCCTGCTGCAACCAGTTTTCTGTAAGGCAGAGTAAATCGATTTGTTGATCAATTATTAAGTCATGTACTCCAAGATGGCGCCGCGCATGGATGCCCTGGTACTTCAGTGCGTTACTTCTGTTTTGTTTTTGTGCATAACTTGTGAGTCTGGGCACTCCTCTGGATATTCTTACACCAGAGAAGAGCTTCTTAACTACAGGACTACAAAACCTGTGGATTTATTTCCAATATTTGTCGCATCTGCGGCAGATTTACTACAGACTTTGATCAGGAAAGTGAGACGCCGAAGGAGAGGAAAGCGAGCCGGCGCACTCGTGCGTCTGAGGAGATGCGGACTACAAACTGCTCTTCCTGGGATCTTCCTTTCCAACGTACACTCACTCCGGAACAAGATGGATGAGCTGGCCCTGATGAGAAGCATGAACAGAGACTTTGCCTCCTCCTGTGTCTTATGTTTTACAGAGTCGTGACTCTGTGAGGACATCCCAGACACGCTCAATTTGGAGGGTTTTCATCTGCTCCGCACGGACCGGCAGGCCTCTCTCTCTGGTAAGACCACAGGTGGAGGTGTCTGCTTCTACATTAATAGTGGCTGGTGCACAGATGTAACAGTGATTGCTCAGCACTGCTCTTCCTCTCTGGAATACCTTTTTATTCACTGCAAACCGTTTTATTCTCCGCGGGAGTTTGCGTCACTCATCTTGGCCGCTGTTTACATCCCGCCAGATGCAGATGTGGAGGCAGCTCAGTGCGCCCTCGCGGAGCAGATACTGCACATGGAGCGGACATTCCCGGACTCTCTCATTATTGCTCTTGGGGACTTTAATAAAGCCAATCTGAGCCAAGAGCTTCCCAAATACAAGCAGTATATTAAATGCCCGACCAGAGAGGAGAGGACATTGGACCACTGTTACAGCACGATCAGCGGGGACTGTCGCGCGGTGCCCCGCGCTTCACTCGGACTTTCTGACCACGTTATGATCCACCTGATCCCCGCGTACAGACAGAGGCTGAAGCTCTCCAAACTTGTCGTGAGGACTAAAAAAACTTTGGAGCAACGAGGCTGTGGAGGAGCTTCGCACGTGTTTGGAGTCCATAGACTGGGACACAATGAGGACTGCTTCTAACAGCTTGGATGAGTTTACGGACACTGTCACCTCCTATACCCACTTCTGCGAGCACAGCATTGTGCCATCATGCACCAGGGTGCGTTATAACAATGACAAACCCTGGTTTACTCCTAAACTCAAAAAGCTGTGGTTGGAAAAGAGAAAGGCGTTCAGAAGCGGAGACAGGGACTGCTACAGAGAGGCCAAGTACAGGTTCACTAAAGAAGTGGACACTGCTAAACATCAGCACTCTGAGAAGATGCAGCAGCAGATCTCAGAGAATGACTCGGCCTCTGTGTGGAAAAGTTTTAGGAATATCACCAACTACAAGCCTAAAACCCCCCACTCCACTGATGACTTGCTCTTGGCCAACACCCTTAACGACTTTTACTGCCGCTTTGACGAGCCATCAAGCAGCCTTCACACCTCCAACGGCCCCAACAATAGGGCTTTGGAGTTGACGTCACTGGAGGTGGGCCACGCCCCCTTTCCGCCATGACAGTAGGCTAGACACAGGATACAGCTTCAGCTATGGTTCGTACGTGTTGTGTTATCAGTTGCAACGTTTGATCACACGATCGTGAAGGCAAGAAGCTGGATAATGGGCTCTCTTTTCATCGTTTTTCAACCTGGAGGCAACGTGAGGGATCCCATGTATCCGATATTACTAAACAAAGACGTCAGGCTTGCATTGCAGCGGTGAGACGAGCGGATCGAGTTCTGTGCAATCCCCAGCTTTTTGTTGGTTTGGTCTCCGCATCTTCTTTCCGGTGAGTTCTAAATTAATTCATATCACTATTAAAATGCTTTTAGTGTTATTTTCAATGTGCTGAGGTCATAGATAATGAGATAAAACGTGCTAATGTGTGATGCTGCAGAACCACGTCATGTCATCATGTCGACTGAGTAGCTTATGATTTAGCATTATTGCAGGCAAAGCAGCATATGAAATGGATGTAACAAATCCAGACTGGGCACCAACACTGCTCATGGGCCTCTAAAAACATACTAAATTGCTCTCATTGTACACTAATCCGCACATAACTTCCAGATGAATCACACACCTGTCATGTGCACTAATTTTATTAATTTTATACAGACTCTTTGGACACTCATTCCTCCACCTCTCCCCCCACCATAGAGCCATCACCACCATCAAACACTTCACCTACAACACCCCTCTCCTCACCCCACACCACGCAGGATTTCACACCACCTTCTCCCACCACAACTCTTCATATTCATGAAGCAGATGTGAGGAAGCAGTTTAAGAGTCTGAATGCTCGAAAAGCTCCTGGCCCAGACGGTGTGTCTCCTGCCACCCTCAGACACTGTGCAAATGAGCTGGCCCCAGTGTTTTCTGGCATTTTCAACTCCTCACTGCAGGCATGTCATGTGCCTGCCTGCTTCAAGTCCTCCACCATAATCCCTGTCCCCAAGAAACCTAGGATCACTGGACTAAATGACTACAGACCTGTGGCTCTGACATCTGTGGTCATGAAGTCATTTGAGCGCCTGGTTCTCTCCTACCTCAGGACCCTCACGGCCCCCCTCCTGGACCCCCTGCAGTTTGCATACACAGCCAACAGGTCTGTAGATGATGCTATCAACATGGCTCTACACTTCATCCTGCAGCATCTGGATTCCCGTGGAACCTACGCCAGGATCCTGTTTGTGGTCTTCAGCTCTGCCTTCAACACCATCCTTCCAGACCATCTCCAAGGCAAGCTTTCCCAGATGAATGTGCCTGATCCCACCTGCTGGTGGATCACTGACTTCCTGACGGACAGGAAGCAGCATGTGAGGCTGGGAAAGAATGTCTCGGACTCCCGGACCATCAGCACCGGCTCCCCTCAGGGCTGTGTTCTTTCTCCTCTGCTCTTCTCCCTGTACACTAACTGCTGCACCTCCACCCACCAGTCTGTCAAGCTAATCAAGTTTGCAGATGACACCACCGTTATTGGACTCATCTCAGACGGGGATGAGTCTGCCTACAGGAGGGAGGTTGAACGTCTGGTGTCCTGGTGCAGCCACAACAACCTGGTGCTGAACGCCCAGAAGACAGTGGAGATTATTGTGGACTTCAGGAAGCACACAGCCTCACTCCCCCCCATCATCCTGACTGACACCCCCATCACCACTGTGGACTCATTCCGCTTCCTGGGTACCACCATCACCCAGGACCTGAAGTGGGAGCCCACCATCACCTCCGTCATAAAGAAAGCCCAGCAGAGGATGTACTTCCTGAGACAGCTGAATAAATTCAACCTGCCAACATGGACGATGATGCAGTTCTACACTGCAATCATCGAGTCCATCCTCACTTCCTCCATCACCGAGTGGTACGCTGGAGCCACTATCAGGGACAAACAGAGACTGCAGCGTGTTGTGCGCTCTGCTGAGAAGGTGATTGGCTGCAAACTCCCATCTCTGCAGGACCTGTACACCTCCAGGACACTGGAGTGCAGCTCGGCTCACAGCTGACCCTTCTCACCCTGGACACAGTCTGTTTGACCTGCTCCCCTCAGGCAGGAGGCTCCGGTCCATTCGCACCAGAACCTCTCGCCATAAGAACAGTTTCTTCCCCTCTGCTGTTGGACTCATGAACAATAACCATATGACTGTTCCCACCACTAACACATGACCCTACACTGTGTTCACTGCATCTGTTCCATTTTTGCACTGATCACCACCTGCACTCATGTATATATCTATCTACTTAGCACTTTTAATTTTAATTTTTATGTTTATTTAAGCATTGTCTGACAGTATGTTTTTGCACTAAGTACGGCAGCAATTTCCTAATGTTGTAAACCTGCTCAACATTTGGCAATAAAACCCTTTCTGATTCTGATTCTGATTCTGATTCTGACTAACAGAGACTTGGAGGAGAGAGACCTAATATTTAATAATCCACATTTCACTGTTTTACTCTTTGGTTCAGATGTGGATACTGTATTGTTCTTTCTTTGTGATTTTTTATGTTTAAGTTGTTTATTGCTGGTTTTTAGTTTGTTTTTTGTCTGTTTGGGAGCTGACACAGTCTCAATGGAGATGGGTTTTTGGGGGGGTAGCAGGAGGAGGGAAGCTGCAGAGAGGCGTGTAAGACTGCAACTCTGCTTCCTGGTCCCAACTCTGGATAGTCATATTTTGGGGGGTTTAATAAATTGGTCCATATTTCTAGAAATGAGAGCTGCTCCATCCAAAGTGGGATGGATGCCGTCTCTCCTAACAAGACCAGGTTTCCTCCAGAAGGTTTGCCAATTATCTATGAAGCCCACATCGTTTAGATAAGATAAGATGGCCTTTATTAGTCCCACAGGTGGGAAATTTGTTTTGTTACAGCAAAAGTGCAAAGTTATGTAGCAGAAATTAGAAAACACTGGAATAAAATAAAATAAAATAAAATATAATAAAATAAAATAAAATACTATGTACAATAGAATAAAATAGAATAGAATAATATATTGTGAAAAGATTTTGTTTATTATTCAAATATGCTTTGCTTGTGTTTGTGTAAACTCTGAATGACGATTCACCCTGATAAACATGAAGCCTTGCCTATGCTTATCATATGCCTGTGAAGACAAGTTCCTGTGTAAAGAGGAACGGAAAGTTCCACTTAAGCAGATGTTTAGTATAGTATGAACAGAATGTTTAGTAAGATATGCATTTGTCAGTTAAGCAATCTATATTCTTTAGCAAGATATGCATTTGCAATCTATATTCTGAGAACAGGCGGAGACTGCCTCCGTCTGCTGTGTCCTATATAACCTGCAATAAAGAAGAGTACTGTGTGACTCTTTAGAGAGTTCACCCATGTACATGTGATTGATTATATTGTCTCACTGTGTCTCTGTTTTACTTTGGCAGCCTTCTATTTGGGAGATTTCTCCCGACATTTCTTGGTCCTTCGAAGCCGGATGAGACAGCCTATTTAAAGCAACTCTCACAGAAGGCGCCTCACCAGGTCCCGTCGGTGCGAGAAGCCCACGTTGAAGTCTGCCGGCAGCTCACGCACTAGGTGCGTGATAAAACCCAAGAGCGTGAATTCGGGTCTTGGTCAACGTTTTACAAGCGGTCCGCACCGTCGGGGGCTGATCAGGTGCATCTGAAGAAACCAGCGCCAAGGTAAGACAGACTACTTTGAGATAATAAAGGTTTGCGCAAAAACGAAAACGAAACTTAAAAGAAATAGACTCGTCCAAGAGAGACTGGAAGCATTAAGCTCGTCTTGAGGACTGGTAGTCAGCTCGCCCGCAGAGGGTTGGAAGCAGTAAAATAAATATTGAGCTCGTCTAAGAATGATTGGTAGCTCCCCGAAAGGGTAAAAATAGGCCTATAAGCTCGCCCAAGAGAGGCTGCACTGTAAAATGTAATTCTAGATGTTTGTTACTTCAACATATTATTCTATATCAGTTTGACGATAGATGACTGAAGTTGTTGTTATAACATAGAATTACAAGTTAAAAACGTCCCAATTACACCAAAAAAAGCTAACTTGAAAACTCGTGTCCAGCTAAATCAGCAACTTATGTGAACTTGACAATGCGGGTAAGTTGAGCACAGCAGGATTCAAAACTGCCTCACGTGACTGCTACCGAGGTGCATCATGGGGAATTGGCGGTTAACGACATGCTCACTTTACTTGGACGTTTTCTAATCGTCTTCTTTGGAATATGCTTTCAAGGTGAGTAACATTGGTTATAACTATAAGGAAAGAGAGCTACAAAAATTGGAACATGTTTTGAATCTATGGCATGATGTGTGTTTTTCTCTTTTACCGAAATGTTTGCTTTAGCTAATGTAGCTTTAGCGGACAAGGTCCAGCTTGTATGTCATGACCAAACTTGAGCTAATAAACTGACATATGGCCTTTTTTATGGGTTTAATGTGGCACTGACCAAATCACAAGTATTGTGCCGCTAGCTTTAAGGTTGTGCACTCAACCACTGTTGCGATATTAGCAAGCTAACTCAGCTAATTAATAAAGCTTATTTCATATTGTCTCTGTACTTGTAAATTTCTTTCAAGTTCACAGGCTGTTGTATTTTGGTGGAAGTTCATTTTGGCAATATTTCCAATAACTGGCTGGGTTCAAAAAGAACTTTTTGGCAGGACTCCGGTGCTTGTTGTCATCTGTTTACCCCTATGTAATCACTTAAGTTGTTATGAACTGCTGCATGCTAAGCTGCAAGAGTGCACTGAGGACTGAGACAAAATATGGTCTACAAACCAGCATTATATTAGTTTTTATCAGATAGTCCTCCAGTGTGTTTATTTTTTGCTTTAATTCTATTGTGCAGTTATTTGTTACCCTGAAATGCTTTATGCTTAACAACAGCTCACTATTTTGACTTATTTTTGAACTCTTGTGATCAGTATGACTAGATTGTGTGAGTTTCCATACTAAAGAGCTGTAGTGATAAAATAATTGGCATCAGAGACACTGATTTTTGGCATGGTATACTGCAGAAGTTTGTTTTTGTTTTTTTTTTGCATAATTTACCTTTTAATTAAACTGCATTCTCTGTATTGTAACAAAACTAACATTGTTTATATGTCAGAAAATTAGCAAACATGAATAAATGGCGAAAACAATATAATTATAACATATATTTTTATTTTACTTATTTTAGGTCTGTGAAGCCAAACTTGATGCTGGGGATTTATTTTTGTCAGTGGAGTCAAATGGTAAGTTACAATTTGTGCATTTTGTCATACTGGAAACACCTCAGATTATATTGTAACTTAATAGCTCTGTAGAACAAATGATATAAAGATTGTAGTGTCAGGGTACTTCTTAAGAAGTAATATGGCACTATTGATGATCACATGCAGGTGGCATAAACTAAATATTCAGACGTGTTACCAACAAGTGATTCATTAACAAAAGCAATGGAGCAGACTGTTTAGGTTCTTGTGGTTGTAATAACATCCATAACTGCAAGTTTGTCATTAATTTATTTTCACAGGTCTAGATGATCACATCTGACTTTGTTATTTAAATGAGGTGGACTTGCAAACTTTGCACTCTTTTGGGTAAATTGCTGTCCACTACATATACACAGAATGTGCACAGTATTTCAGATCTAAAAAGGGAGTATGTAATGGACTTGCTGGCTTTAATGTAAAAAGCCTGTTGTGTAACTTTAATGAGGCAGTTGGACTAAAACAGTATTGCTCATCAAGGTAAACATCTGAGGAATAAGGATATTGTTACTTGTCCTTTTACTCAGTGTTCTTTTAATCGCACGTTTACTAAAGTTTTACATCACATAAGTCATTTTCACAATCATTCTACTTTAAAAGATTTCAAGACAGAGCTTATTGTTCTCTGAACTTCCTTGTTTGCTGAACGGCAGGTAAAGTGCATCTTTTTGTTTGTTTGCTTTTGTGTGTTTGTGTTTTCTCTAATGGGCCTCAGATGACGGTTTGCTTAAATTTGGGTCTCAAAGAATCTTTTTTTTTATTCTGCCTGTACTCTCCACCCCTCTTCTTCTATTGCTCAGGTTGAAGCAGAATTTGCCCGTCTTACATCTGTTGACCTGAAAGGGTTCCTTTTTGCTGTGCTTGACCATTATGGAGAGGTTCGTGGAGCTGTACAAAATCAAGAGCGGCATAGGAGGGCTAACTAGGCTCATAAGATGCTTCGGAGATGATGTAAGTGTTCAACTGCGAAATGTTCTCCTTTGTTTAAGTTTTAGGTTATCCAGTTCAACTGATGAACTCATTGAAAGAAAGCTGATAAGTAAAGTCTGTCATCATATTTCACAACTGGACATTTAGTGTGGTAACTTTTACAGAATCTATGTATATTGGTGGTAGGTTGGATATCATATTCTACTTGAATATCCTGATAAGCCTGATTCAAAATCTCCAATGATAATCATATATTGATGGAATTATGTATCAAAAAGCTGTGAATTTGGAGCTGTCTACATGCTTCATAAACACTGTTTAAAAAGTGTTTTTGTTTCCTTTTTGACTTCTTTGACCAGAGCCCTACACAAAGGAAGAGGACAGAGGACCTCATTTTCTAAAGGAAGAGCCCTCACACACTTTCAAGACTGTGAAGGTTAGCATTGTTTCTTTTAGTAAATTTAATAATGACAGCACCACAGTGGATTTTAAATGAAACATGTGGCATCTATGAAACAATAGATGCCACATGATAACATGTGTACTTTTCCTCACCAATGTATTATTACAAGATCTTTGACACTGGATTTGGTCTGGGTTTCAGAGAAACTAACTGGCAAGCTAGCATTGATATTATTAGTGTCTTGTGTTTATTCATGTCTTCACCAGGGTCTTTGACATTTCGCTGCTGTACTGTTCACTTCAGCTTTACGTTTGATTTCTCACATTGTATATTGTAATGGCAGAGATATTAGGATATTTAAGGGGCTGCAGTGGCTGCTACAGCTGTGGGGGGCAATACTTTGGTGAAATGTCCTGGACCCTGGAAAAGAGACTGTGTAGACTGGGTAAGCAATTAAAGGTTACTGGCCGAGAGTCATTGGGCAGCTGGGTAAAGGTGGATGTTGATATTCAGTGCCAATTATGCAACCTGTTCAGCCACGTCTATATGCTCTTTTTTCATGTTGTTAATATAGGGGGAAAATAAACTTTAATCAATAAACTGATTAAAGAAGCATTGTCTATGGAGCCACAATCTGATCCTGTAGTGTAGCTGCAGTTTGCACATTTCATGTATTCTCAGCCAGATTTGGTTTAGAGCACAGCCAATATTTAGCATAACTAGATTTAAATTCACACACTGGTGATGGCAGCTACATTGTAGCCACAGCCGCCCTGGGGCGCACTGACAGAGGCGAGGCTGCCAGACATTGGCACCACCGGGCCCTCTGGCCACCACCAGTAGGCAACAGGTGAAGTGTCTTGCCCAAGGACACAACGACTGAAACTGTCGGAGCCGGGGCTCGAACCGGCAACCTTCCAATTATAAGACGAACTGTCAACTCTTGAGTCACGATTCAGTCATCCACCCATGTGTGTGAATGACTGAATGTGTAAAGCGCTTTGGAGTCCTTAGGGGACTAGTAAAGCGCTATACAAATACAGGCCATTTACCATTTAAATTGAAAATTTTGTTTGAATTCTGCAATTGAAGACATGCTCAGTTATTTATGAACATGGTCTTTGTTTAAAGCAAGAAATGGATTTGTAACATGGGGGTGCATATCTCATTCTGAAAAAACTTTAACAACTAATAAGTGTTACCCAAAGCCAATCACCATCATCCAAAGCATCAGTATGGCTCTTCTTTGGAAAGACATGAATTGTTAAGCACAAGGGATATTGTGTAATTGTAATTGTGTAATTTTTTTTTTTTTTTGTCTTTGAACCCTTTTATAGCCGACAGGTATTGAAGACACGTTTTCTAAGAGGATGAAAGTTGGCATTGCGATGGTGAAAGAAGAAGACATCATCGATATGTTGGTTGTCCTTGAGGCGGCAGTAATCCTGTCTAATCTGAGGGATGTCTCAAGTGCCATTTCCATGCTGATGGGCCTTCTTTTTGCCCTCAACATAGACTATCCAAAGGAACTTAAGGACATCTTTGAAGTCATTCAGAACATCCTAATGAACATTGGTGGAAGGCAGTGCATCTCACTAGTGCATGGTCTAAGAAACAGACTCTTGCAGAAAGCCATGCAGAACTGTAATTGTATGTTCCTTAGTGTTAAGGACAGTTTTTATTTTACTGTTTGTTTTTTTATTCTTGCAAGTTCTCATTCTCACTTTTGTATGTCACTAAATGACTACACTTTACATTCCAGATTAGACAATTACTCATTTGTTCATGGTTTAAGAAACTTATGTGAACAACAATATAATGGTGGACTTTGCAGATGCTTATCTCATGCAAGTCAGTAGTTTTTCCTTTGTTTTGCAATTGAGCAGACTCAAACTGATGTTTCTGAAATATCCATATTATCAAATGTTTCAGAAGCATGCACTCATTTTCAGAGATATTGGTTCTGTGGAATTTGTTGCAATTGTAAACGAAGACAAATACAAGAGTTTGATGTCTTACTTGTTATAAACTGATCTTTACTGTCACTTATCAAAGGTTTTGTACTATTTTAATATTTCAAGTTTTATGCTAACAGGTGTGACTGAGCACAATGAAGTTTAAAAATTTTGTAAATGTAAAGAATAACTTTTCTAAAATAGCAAGTGTCCCGTTGATACATTACATTAATGCAGACTTTATGTTGTTACTTCACAAGAATCACTACTGTTCCTAGAGTATTGGTCAGAATTTAATCTTCACCCAAACTGGGCTCAAGACCAAGTTCAAATTTATTGTTTCACAGGGAGCAGCCTTTGAGTTTTGATGGATTGTGAGCCTGATGAGCTACGTCACTGATTTTTCTGTTTCTCAGATGACTAAGATGGCACAATAAATGGTGAATGTTGGGTGCTCATGAGTAATTGTCTTGTCATGTTCTTAAAACAAACTTTCTGTATGAAATGATCAGATAGACTTTAATGGAATCTGTGGGGTTTTATTTTTTTTTCTGTAAACAACAGAAAATTAATTTAAAGGAATGTAGGTATTTAAACCTGAGCTCTAAGATGAACCTAACAGGTAGTTTTGCTGAAATGGATGTTAGAAAGCTAAAAAAACAAAACAAAACTTAAGATGTTTAATACACATTTTTCTTTACATCCAGTCAATCAACTCTGATAATTAAAATGAAAATGATTTACAAGTTCACTCAGCTACCTTAAGGAGCTCAGTTAATTAATAAACTTAAATCAACTTAGCTAACAGATTATGTTAGTTAAGCTAAAATAGATTCCTAAGTTAAAAGAACTACTAAAGTATTTGAATTAACTAAAAAACCCAAGTCAACTGAACTAGGACAAGAGTTTAAACAATAGATTATTTTAATTTAGCTGAAAGGGTTTTCCCAAGTAAAAATGACAATTAAAGGAGTTGAACTGACTAACAAATCTCAGTCAACTAAACTAAGATGAAAGTTTAGACAACATGTGATTTTTCATTAAGATAACAATTGGTTGTGTTATAAGAACAAACTCTATTTCTTGACTTAACTTAAAATTTTAAGGCAGCCCTTTACCTCATATTTTTAAGTTGAAACAACAAGTTATATTTTACAGTGTGGAAGCACTACGCTCGCTTTAAGGAAGCTGGTAGCGTGAACGCGCGTTGAAACTGTCTGTCTTTTATTGTCTATTTTTGTGGTGGAATAAGTTGATTTCTACAGCACAATAAGGAGGCTGAACTATTCCACTGATTTGTTTACTGTTGGTCGCTGAAGTACTGGTGAACTGAGAGGAAGGTCGTGTTTTATCACATAAAGTCGACACCGCTTTTGAGAATAGCTCAAAAGTAGAAGGGCGTGTCAGCCACCTCTCTCTGTTCTCGTGCCAGTGAAAGCGCCGCAGGTGTGTGTGTGTATTACTAAGCGCTAAATACATAAAGAAAGACATAAAATAAGTAGAAATAAACATATAAAACAAATAAGAAAATGGGAAATAAAGCAACAAAACTCACTGCTGACGAGCAGTGGCTAGAAAAGAAATGTCCAGGCGCCGGACAAATTAGTGCATACCCAGATAGCAAGGAAACATTGAAACAATGTTGAGTCAATATGAGGCGACGTCATTGAAGCAACGTTGAAGTGTGACGTTGACCCAACGTCATTCTTGCACCCATTTTTAACGTTGAAACAACGTCAGGTTTTGATGTTGAATCAATGTTGAAACCTGACATTGATTCTACGTTATATTTTCTAACACTGTTGACATTGAAACAATGTCAGATTCTGATATTGAAACACTGTTGAGCTATGGTATTGATTTTCCACCTCTTTCGCACAGTTGCTTTTTATTGAAAAAAAAACAAAAAAACCAAAAAAGGTCAATAGACATGTATCATTTGCAAAATACTTTATTAAAAGACAAAGTTTCCTATTTACATTTCTATGTTTCACGTCACTTTTTATTATTTACTCCGGGATGGGGATGGATGATGTGCGTCCTGCGCGCCACCCGTACGATCTGGAGCATATCTGAGCCATTTCTGGACTGCTTGAGCAAAGACCAACTCAGACAGAGTTCGCCCCTAGCTGCTACGCCAGGCCATCTAGGACAAAAATAGACACACACACAAAAAAACAAAGACAAAAAAAAGGGAATTAGAGCACATGAATAAGCTCTTGTTAACTGTCTTCAGCAGGGAGAAAGTATGTAAACTCCTAGGCTGATAAACATGAAAGTCACCAGGCGGAAATCAGCAAACTGCCACATTTGATTCCCAAAGAGCTATAAGCTGAAAATGTGATATGTCTTAGCATGGTGTGCCGCGTATCCTTTAAAAAAAAAGGAAAACATGGGGTCCTCGGGCTGTACAAAGTGTACAACCCGAGGACAAAACAAGCCGAAGACCAAAGACTCCATCTCCAGATTAACCGGACATGAAAGTCTTGCTATTAAGAAAGACAAAGTAATATAGCAAAAACCAGACATAGGAAATGTGAAACGCACCCAGCACATCAATTGATCCCTTTATTGTTCACTTTAGGTTCATAAAACTACAATAAATGTTAAAACTTACCAAATATGCATCTGCACAGCGCTGTCTCTTTAAATGCCCTTTTTTGCTTTGTCTGGTCCTTGGTTTTTTTCCCTGCCCAGTTGAGTACAGAGGCCAGCTCCTTTGTAATGGCATAAACCATTACACGGCGGACTCGCACCTCCAGTGTGGTCCAGCAGCACCAATCAACGCAAAGCGTCTCACCTATAGACACATTTTAAGAGATGGAATTAGCGTGTCTCATGTCTTAAATGTGTATGCAAGTGCTTGTGTGTTTACTTCATGTAATTGATGATAGAAACATGTCATTTAGTTTTCCCTAAAGCCTGATTTTCAAGTCATACAAAGAATAAACCAAAGTATTGGCAGTACAATGTATTTCTATTCCCTTTTGTTGGATATTCATTTGTTAGTTCTTGTAACTGCTAAAAGTGTTTACTAGTTTTTGCCTGTCACATATATTTGTTATACCATGTAAACTGTGAAATTCCAAGATTTTCAAACTTGCCTTGTAATAGTGGCCTCACAGAGTCTCTGGAATCTACAGGAAAAAAAAAAAATCACAACAAGATGACATTCAGGAGTATAAATTGTTTTTTTTTAAGATAAGAGTACAATGACATTGTGATGCAGCTTTAAAGCTTTTTTAAAAGCATACCATCTATAGGGAAGACATCAGACTCTGCATGCTGGCGAGATCGCAAAGCTGTGTCGGTTTGTGCCAGAGTGGCGAAAGGTGCCGGGAGCTGGGTGGGGCATTATGATGGTTGCTATCAGTGGGCTGGGGGGCAGACTGCGGAGTGATGAGGGCTGTTTAGAAAAAGATAATTTTTTAAGTATTTAAGAATACAGACAACTTGTCAAAAAAGTTTCCTCGTGTCAGACACAGATATGTACACAGACACTAGACAGTATTTTATTACCTGGTATTTTCACTCGAGGGGCCTGGGGAAACCATTTTTTTGTAGGCTGCTCATCCTCTGAGTCCGTATATGTGTACAGGGGATTTGGTCTAAAGAAAAGAAATTAAAAACGGTCTTAAGTAATTGTAAATATGCTTTTGGCATATTGTTTCCTAAAGTTAGTTTGATTTCTAACAACACACACAGGAAACAGAGACGTGCAAGAAGGTACAGTATACAATGAATTTTTGAAGTGCACAAGTGTACACGGCTTTGCATTTTTAAAAAGTTTACAAACTTCCACTTTTTGGACTATATTATGTGGTGATATTGCAGTATGCAAGCACCACAGATATGTACAAAAGACAAGATTATAAATTCTTAACAATCAAAGATATGTTTGTGAATAAAAAGGTTTTACTTGTGCTTTCTTTTAAGACTGGTCTGGGTTTCTTCTTCGGACTGAAGGTCAGACGTATCACAGCGTTCACGTGGATATCTCTGAAGACTGCGTTCTGCTTCGTGAAATGTGCCTGGAAATACAAACACAATGTACGGCCAGACATACATTACGTGTGGACAAAAGGTGCAAACGCATAGAAAAATCAGCGGTTTCAAAAATACGCTGGTACGTGTGGACAGCCTTATTATTCAAGGCACAAACGGAAAGTCATGTACGCGTGCAACGTACAGTCACGTGGGCATGCTGCGTGAGCATTCAAACTGAGTCTAAAGTTTTCGTGTGCGAATTGAAGCGAGTGCTCTCCAATCATCAAAAGTAACAAAGTCATTGAACACGTTTATACAGTTAACTTTACGTTTATCAATCATATATCACAGATTTAGAATTTTTTGTAGTACTAAGCAACTACAGAGCGAAAGTCTGGGTCAAGCGCCGAGGCGACGGCAAGAACAAAGGAAAACTCGAAGCGTTAAAGCTAGCTTTGTAAGGGAATATAACGAAGAAATTATGAAACAAAAATGTTTTCTTTGTTGATATACTTTGTTCGCAGTGCAATTTATTTGTTGCCGGATTGCAAGAAGTAGACACAATTTCGGGTTCCCACATTTTGTGGGAGCAACGTAAATAACAGTAAAAAAAACTCGTTAATGTACAACATTAACGAGTTTTTTACTGTTATTCAAATGCAAACATGGAAATAACGAGTAGGAAAAAAAATCATTCATTCTTACCTTATACTAATCGTGGTGCAGGCCAGTGCAGTGCATGAACTGATGCCTTCTCCGGTCAATTCCGCTGAGAGTAAATCAAATGTCCCGCTCTACTGTAGAAGACAATGAATACCTGGGGGATGTACCAATGTGAGAGGGGTGCTGCGGAATAGTCCAAGTGATCGCTGCTTTAATTTCCCGGTCAACTATACATAAATTGCACGTAGACACGATTTTTTAAAGCTGGTGAACTAGACCAAGTCATTGATAACAAATGAACAATAAATCTACTTTCTCTGGTACTTTATACCCGATCAGTTGCAGTGCAATTTAATGCTCAACTACAAATCGATGGTTTTTGATGGTGACCGGAGCCGAATGATCGTCAACTATAAATAGACGTTTTCTCGACGTTGTTGTTGTCACCTGGTCGACTATAAATAGATCAAATATCAATGACAAAAAAACAACGGTGAATCAACATCGTTACAACGTCTCTATAGTAAGACCGTCGGTTTACCACAGTATTTCAATGTTGTTACAACATTGGCATTTCAACCCCGACCATATACGACGGTTCGGATGAAAAATCAACATAGATTCAATGTCGTCTTGCTATCTGGGTATAGATGGAGAAATCCAAAGAAAACTAAATGTCCCACGTGGGAGGGAAAATGCATTAACTAAATTATAAGAAACCCTCCAAGCAGAAATAAATACTGAAAAGGAAGCTAAAAAGAAATCAAAGAATACACAAGAGTTGTAATATTTTAAAGCATGGAAAGAGGAATGAAGTGGAATAAACAAAAGGTTAAATTAAGGTTAACTTAAATTAAAGCAATGAAACAAAATTGGGAAGACAACCAAGCTGAATGAATAGAATGCGTGAAACCAGATAATTCACACAAAATATATCAAATAAAAAAGAGAGATGCATAAGGCATATTAAGGCTGTGTCATTGTTCAGCCAAGGAAAATGTCTCCAGCTTGGGAAGGTGTGAAGCTGCAGAGTCACACAGACCCGTGATGGATACATAATAAAATATAAACTAATAAACTATTGTATATTAGTAGTAAAGTAGCGTATTGTAATATACTGTTGCTGTTATAAAAAAGGAAAAACAATACAATGATAACATTAATAATGACATACTATTAATAGGAAGAGGCACCTCAGTCAGTTATGATGCGAGGTGGAAGATTGTTAAAAGTAGTCTGATTCAAGCTTAAGGTTTGCTCAAACTCAGTACAATGATATAGGAGATGAAGAAAATAAGGAAATAACTACACTAATCAGGTGCATAGAGACACTTGACCTGCTTGTAAACCTGTCATCTTAGATGAGACTTTGTTGAGATGAAGAGCAAACCTATACTAACAACTAATAAGCCAAACCCTGTATACAACAGCTAAAGCTACAGGTTTGAGAAGCTGAATAAAATGAATTAAATATGTGGACACTACCAAGCTGATGAGCAAGTTACACATTTTTTTTATTTTTATTTGTTTTTTAGAGCAGAAGCTGCATATTAAAGGTCACACATGCAGCTGTCTGTGAGCTCAGTTTTTTCCTCACACTTCTGCTCTGCTTCTGGCAGAAGCTTTTTCTTTTTCTTTTTGTGTCCTTAATGATGATAAGTCCAGAGCCAGCTGAGAGCTGGGTTATCTGTTTTGTTTTATGTGACAAGGCTGAGAGATTAAAACTTAGTTTCTTGTTTTGAAAAAAAACAAAAAAAACAAAAACACAATGCACAAAGGAATCTCAGACCAAGAAGAGGTCATTTTCCCACACCACCTCATCCTTTCCACACAATCCACATGGATTTTATTGAGCTAAATGAATGCCAAGGCTCAGAATACGCTCTAGTGATCATAGACGTGATCTCAAAATGGCCAGAAATCTATCCAGTAAAAAAAGCAGATGCCAGTAGCAAAATGTTTGTGCAACCATTTTATTCCAACATATGGCATCCCCACTCTGATAAGATCAGATAATGGGACACACTTTGTCAATGAGGTAATCAGCAAAGTCTCTGAAGCACTAGGATTCAGCATCAAAAATCACTGTGCTTATCACCCGCAAAGTGCAGGATTAGCGGAAAGAACTAACGGCACAATAAAACAGAGACTTAGAAAATGTATGGAAGAAACAGGGGGACCATGGCCTGAGTGTATAGGCCTAGTAAAAATGTGGATAAGACAAACACAGGGTTCTCAGAAACTCACACCTTTTGAAATCATTCATGGCAGACCATTTCCACTGGCAATCACAAGTGAACCTTTAGATAAATCAATCAGAGAGACCACACTAGCAGAATGGATGTCAAAACTGCTGGAAAACAAAGATATTGTTTTAAACAATAAATTGCCTTCTGAATCTTCTCCAGTATCTTGCAGGTTGAAGCCAGGTGATTGGGTCCTTATTCGAGTTCTCCATAGAAAGAATTGGAGCTCGCCCCGCTGGGAAGGCCCATACCAAGTGCTTATCACCACACCAACCGCCTGTAAGATAGCAGAAAGACCATCTTGGATTCACCAAAGCCACTGCAAGAAAGTGAGTGACAGCCCAGACTCATAGACTCCAGCACCCCTACCTTCTGGTGATCTACCTGGTGAAGAGAGGGCTGATTGGGTATATCCCGCCCTCTACTTCTCGCCAGTAGTCTACTCACCCGAGGATCTAGGTGTGTTTGGCTGTCATGAAGACACTCGCCGTCCTAGCAGCTGTCCTCCTGCTCCTAGCAGGACTCCTCGCACTTTTCGAGGACAATGAAGAACAAAACACAAGCCAAACGTGCCGCCAGCTTCGCGGGCATTGGCTATCAACATAAGAAAATCATCATTGATGAGACAAGCTCTATCATCTATTCACTTAACTTTCTCAGTATCTTTCAGGGGCCACCCCGATACGAGGTAATCATCGTCGAAAACGCTGGTCTTGACAACGGAACGTGTGACCGGCTCTTCTGGATCAACTTCAACGTGACGAATCGGAACACGTCCATTCACTTCCCAGTGTTCTTGGACCAAACCCCAGGGAAGAACCACTCCATGTGCTACCGACAAGACAACGGTAACAGACCCCTAGGCAACACCACCAACTGTAACCAAACCGCTGCCAACGGAGAGGGCGCACCTGTAAACACGTCCGCGCCCAGCAATGGCACCTACTGGGTGCAGGGAATGGCCTGGCTGTGTGGACAACGTGCCTACTTCATACTGCCACCCGGATGGACGGGCACCTGTGCCCCAATCTTCATTTCAGACCACACCTTCAGGATGTCAGCTGTAAATAGCTCTCAGACTACAATCAACAAAATGAAGAGATTGATGCCCTGCGCATAACTGTGATGCAACACCGAGTCGCACTGGACATGATTCTGGCTGAAAAAGGAGGACTCTGTATACTCTTTAACAACACATGCTGTACATACATTCCAGATAATGTTCACTCTTCCAACATGACCGACGCCTTACGCACGCTGAAACAACTCGGGGACGCTCAGCAACAGGACTACGTCACAAACACTGAAGATTGGCTTACCTGGCTGTTGAGTGGTTCCTGGAAATCTCTTTTAATAAAAGGACTGGTTTTTGTAGGAGTTCTTCTACTCCTACTCTGTTGTTTTACTTCTTGTATCTTACCATGTGTACAATCAATGATTAATAAAGTTGTTGCAGTTCATGTGCAGGCATACCTGACACTGCCCATGGACGAAGATGATGATGATCCCCCTGACACTGAAATGCTGTGATACACCAATGTATGACGTGCTGATTAAAAATGCGCTGCAAGAAATCATGCACAGATAATAAACCAAAGGTGTTTTAACTAGTGTGAAAGTTAAACAACAGAAGGGAAATGTGAAAAGATTTTGTTTATTATTCAAATATGCTTTGCTTGTGATTGTGTAAACTCTGAATGACGATTCACCCTGATAAACATGAAGCCTTGCCTATGCTTATCATATGCCTGTGAAGACAAGTTCCTGTGTAAAGAGGAACGGAAAGTTCCACTTAAGCAGATGTTTAGTATAGTATGAACAGAACGTTTTAGCAAGATATGCATTTGTCTGTTAAGCAATCTATATTCTTTAGCAAGATATGCATTTGCAATCTATATTCTGAGAACAGGCGGAGACTGCCTCCGTCTGCTGTGTCCTATATAACCTGCAATAAAGAAGAGTACTGTGTGACTCTTTAGAGAGTTCACCCATGTACATGTGATTGATTATATTGTCTCACTGTGTCTCTGTTTTACTTTGGCAGCCTTCTATTTGGGAGATTTCTCCCGACATATATACAATAGAATAAAATAGAAATACAAGTACTATATACAAGTGAGTAGGAAAATACAAAAACACAACTTTGTCAGAAGAAGAATTGCACATATAGCAGTCTTATTGCACATGTGTGGGTTTGTGTGTTTGATCAGCTGCAAAAGTCTTTGTTGTGGAGTCTGACAGCAGTGGGGAGGAAAGACCTGCGAAATCTCTCCGTCCCACACCGTGGGTGCCGCAGTCTCCCACTGAAGGAGCTGCTCAGTGCCTTCACAGTCTCATGCATGGGGTGGGAGATGTTGTCCATCAGGGATGACAGCTTAGCCACCATTCTCCTGTCACTCACCACCTCCACTGGGTCCAGAGGGCCTCCCAGAACAGAGCTGGCCCTTCGGATCAGCTTCTGGGACACCACTCAGACAGCCAGCAATTTAAGGAGAACATGCAGCTAAACATGTCACTCCTGGTCTGACTGGGGAGGGGACCAGAGAAAACTACAGAGTCCGACATTGTTTTGGCAAAGTTGCACACCGATTCAATATTGATTTTAGTGACCTCCGATTGGCGTAACCAGGTGTCATTACTGCCGACGTGAATTGAAGAATTCTCATCTATAATGGTTAATAGTCATTAAATGCTATTACCATGAGTATTAGAAATGGTAATAAAAACTATGTAATTATATATTTTGCAGAGTTGGTGGAATTTTCACAGTATTACATGCTTGTGCTACAGCACACATGTCATTGTGCAAAATGTGAAAGTTTTAATGTGAACAAACTATTATCTCTAAAATGTTTCAATTGTTCCAGAGCAGGAGGCCCACCCTGACCCCAGAAGGAGGCCCTTCACACCCATTGGGAAAGAAGCAGATGGGTTTTTTTTAACTGGGACAAAGTGTGCAACTCATCTAGTGTCTTTTATTTGCAATTTTAATTTATAGATATTGATCATTAAATACTGTCACTAGTTTATGAGTAGTAGAAGTGCAAATAATTGTGTCGTTATATAATGTATTTTGCAGACAACGAGTTACAGGACAATCTCACCCCCAGACCACAGCAGGAGCTTCACAGACTGGCTCATACTCATAACACAAGTCAGAGCTTTATAATAGAAATATTAAGTTTCAAAATTGGAGTTTATACTTGACTTTGTTCAGTTGGCAGTTCATGTTTTTTATACTTCCAAGAGCATTAACATACAATGCAGGTCATGAACAAGATTTTTGTAATTTTCATTGTAAGTGGGCTAAAGCACTTAAAAGTATTCTAACAGATATGTAAATGTCTGTCATGTAAAATACAGGGAGAACAACTGTACTGTTTCAAAAGACCTCAAATTAATTCATTTCAACCCCTGTTCTTCAGAAAGATTCTCCTCTTTATCTTCTTAAAGCACGTGGTGTTTTCTCCTGCAGGCTGTCCTGTCGTCTCACTCCTCCCCTCTCTCTCAACTTCCTGGGTTTGATCCACATGGACTCGGCCATCTGCCACCACAACAAGCTGCAGACTGCTCACACTTCTGTAAATACCCACACTGTGCAGCACACCTGTGCTGCAGTGTCAGCCTGACTCACCTGTTATGTCTTTGTTGGAACAGATGACGGGATCCATCCGCTTCCTCTCTTTCATTGCTAACGGCTTCTACATCTACTAGCCCATGCTGATCGCCATCCTCTGCATCGCCCCCTACTTCAGGTGAGGTGAGTCTCAGGGGTCTTCTCTGCAGGGAGGTTCTTTAACTGTGTGGATTAGTCATGTGACAGAAGATGTTCTTTGATGACTATGACTATGACTATGATTATTCAGCTGAAAGCCAGAACCAGTTTTTAAATGCAGAATTTTCCTTGTCTGGCCTCTCACTACCAGATTTTTAATCTCAATGAGGTTTTTTTTTACATGGATAAATTTTGAAAGGGTTCTGAAAGGGGCAAGGTCAAGAAGACATGAGTACTCGTGTTTCTTTCTGGAATGTTCCTCCTCATATACAGGGAGAGCATTTGTGCTGTTTCAAAAAAACTCAAATTAATTCATTTTAACTCCTGTTCTTCAGAAAGATTCTCCTCTTTATCTTCCTAAAGCACAGAAACTACAGAGAGTTGTGTAGTGAGCGAGCATGTTACTAAATAACATATCATGTGACCCAGATGTTGAGGAGGTGAAGGAGGAGTCTTAGTTCTGTCCGTCCTCTCTTTCATTGCTAACGGCTTCTACATCTTCAACTTCTGAGAGACAAGCTGGAGCTATCGGGAGTGGACCACCACATGTCCCAGTGGATACTGGACTACCTCACAGAACGTCCACAGTATGTGAGGTCACAGGGCTGTGTCTCTGACACGCTGGTCTGCAGTACGGGGGCCCCACAGGGAACTGTGCTGGCACCGTTCCTCTTCACCCTCTACACTGCAGACTTCTCCATCAACTCCCCACGCTGCCACCTACAGAAGTTCTCTGACGACTCTGCCATAGTTGGCCTCATCACAGGTGAGGACGACTCAGAGTACAGACAGTGGACTCTGGACTTTGTAGACTGGTGTCAGCAGAACCACCTGCTGATCAACGCCAGGAAAACCAAGGAGTTGGTGGTGGACTTCCGGAGACGCAGACCCACCACACTGACACCGGTGAACATCCAGGGAGTGGACATTGAGATAGTGGACTCTTATAGGTACCTGGGTGTTCACCTGAATAATAAACTGGACTGGAGCCACAACACTGATGCTCTTTACAGGAAGGGTCAGAGCAGACTCTACCTGCTGAGGCGGCTGAGGTCATTTGGAGTACAGGGAGCGCTTTTAAAGACCTTCTATGACTCTGTGGTGGCATCTGTCATTTTTTACAGTGTGGTATGTTGGAGCAGCAGTTTATCGGCAGCTGAGAGGAAGAGGTTGGACAAACTCATCAGGAAGGCCAGCTCTGTTCTGGGATGCACCCTGGACCCAGTGCAGGTGGTGGGAGACAGAAGGACTCTGGCCAAAATAACATCTCTGATGGACAGAGTCTCCCACCCCATGCATGTAAATGTTGCTGAACTGCAGAGCTCCTTCAGTGACAGACTGCTGCATCCTAGATGCATGAAGGAGCGTTTCCGCAGGTCCTTCCTCCCTGCAGCTGTCAGACTGTACAATCAGAACTGCTCCCAACAATCATAGATGTTTACATCTGTGCTGTAACTGCAATAAGTTAATCAACCGATTCGCACTACAACCTGGGTTTGCCTCTTATCTGTAGTTATTTTTATTTAATTTAATAACTGTACAGTACTCTGTTTATAGTAACCATTGTCCTTAATGTAAATATGTAAGAAAAATTGTGTATGTTTCTGTTCTGTGTCCTGTGTACTGTTTGTTTGTATATGTGTCTTTTTGGCAGCTGTTACAACCAAATTTCCCCTTGTGGGACAATTAAAGGATTATTCTATTCTATTCTATTCTATTCTATTCTATTCTATTCTATTCTATCTACTAGCCCATGCTGATCGTCATCCTCTGCATCGCCCCCTACTTCAGGTGAGACGAGTCTCAGGTGTCTTCCCTGCTGGGAGGTTCTTTTTAACTGTGTGGATTGGTCATGTGACAGAAGATGGTCTTTGATGACTGGTTATTCAGCTGAAAGCCAGAACAGGTTTTTAAATACGGAATTTGCTGCTTTTCCTCGTCTTTAATCAGCAAATGGAAATCTTTGAAAACCAAGAACTGGAAGACGTCGGCTCAAATAATTTTTTAACTTTTTAAAACCTTTGCATGTCAGGGCTGTTGGTGAGCTGCAGCGTTTGTAGCAGTCTTTTAGATCCTGCTTCTCTCTGCTGGTTACTGGAGGATTAAGCAGAGCCGTCAGGTGGTTTATTATATATGATGTTTTTGGTATATACAGTACTGTGCAAAAGTTTTAGGCAGGTGTGAAAAAATGCTGTAAACAAACAAAGCTTTCAGAAATATAAATGATTGTTTGTTGGCCCCAGATGTATTCTGCAGCAGGACAACGACCCCAAACACACAGCCAAAGTCAATAAGAACTATCTTCAGCGTAAAGAAGAACAAGAAGTCCTGGAAGTGATGATACGGCCCCCACAGAGCCCTGATCTCAACATCATCGAGTGTGCCTGGGATTACATGAAGAAACAGAAGGATGATGAGGAAGCCGACATCCACAGAAGATCTGTGCTTAGTTCTCCAAGATGTTTGGAACAACCTACCAGCCGAGTTCCTTCAAAAACTGTGTGCAAGTGTACCTAGAAGAAGGCAAAGAGTGGTTACACCAAATATTGATGTGATTTAGATTTCTTTTGTTCATTCACTACATTTTGTTGATTGATGAAACGTATGCACAGTACTGTATGTAATTATGTTTGTGACTCCTCAGTTTGGGGACTCGCTGCCTGAATCTTCTGGGCTTCTGGCAGCTGATCCACCAGGGTGAGACTGTCACCATCATCTGAATTCTGTTCAACAAGAAAGTTATAGTAAAATATAATATTTGTACAGAGAAAAGGAAGAGGCAGAGAGTGAGAACAGACGGAGGGTGAATACCTCTTTGTTTCTTCTTTTTAGATTTCAGAGAATACTAATCAGTGTATGATATAACAATAGAAGTCACACACATCAAAGTCCTTTTACGTATCTTATTTTAATAATATAAAATATATATTTTCATTGTTTATTAAGTGCACAGACTGCAGTTTACAGCAGGTTTCCTCAGATATAATATATGATTCCAAAATAACAAACATCAGTGTGAGCAGTTTGAAAGCAGCGATTTTGCTTTGGTCTGAAGATCCTGATGGATCCTCAGTATCTGATGGTTCCCCTGTCACTCTGAGCAGAGACTGAAGGTCTGTTAGAGTCACAGTGTGAGCATGGGGAACTGTTCTCCTGTGTTTTGGTGAAAAAACGCTACCTGACAAGTGGAAAATGAGAAAAATGAGCATTCAGCTTCAGGTTGGAGAGTAAACTTTTGCATTCATTTCTGTGTTTGAGACAGTGCTTTAAGTGGGCCGGTACGCGCCGGTACTCAGTACCGCCACTTCTAAATATAGCTCTTGAGAGTACCGCCACCTCTTCATGCGCCCAGAACGTGCTTTTAGCGTACCGGTACTCTCATTTGCACATCTGTTATAATCGTTTGGCTGCGCTGCCGCTTTTCAGAGCGCCCTTCACAAGCACGCTTCCTAATTCGTCCCACCGAGAGCAGAGACTACATTACCCATACACCAATGTGTTTTACAAGTGAAAAGCGCATGCGTCGCTTTTGCCGTTGTCATGTCAACAACTCAACGTGGTCCGGAGAGGGTGTGTAAAACGCGCAAACAGCTGCTCGGTTAAAATACAAAAACAATGAACACTTAATATGCTCTCCTGACTTCAGACTGAGTAGTAAAAGAACAAGGTCAGAATCAGAGGACTCGCTGGCTGACACCCCACCAAGCCAGAATGATATCGCTGCAGGTCAGACGCAAGCTAATGAAAGCTGCACTAGTGCCGCAGCCGCGGACGACGGCACTTTTGGCGACGACGAGGACGAGAATGACACCATTTCTACCGATGACAACAGCCGCGTTAGCGAGCATGAGTGGCCAGAATGTTGGTCCCAAGCACAAGTCCGGTATTTCTCCACAAATTACAAGTGGCTGATCAGCAGAAATCAAAAGTTGGGTTGTAGTGTGTGTAGTCAAGTTTGTGCTCGCGTGGACATGCAGCAAGGGCAGAGAGTGTCGCAGGAGTGGAGTGGGTGCTTAATCTCGTCTTTTGGAAGGGACAAGGCTGCACAACAAAACTCACTACGAAAGAAAATAAAAGAGCACAGAGACTCAATTTATCACAAGAAAGCAGTTGAAATAAAAGAAGGCAACACAAAATACAATGCAAAAACACATTGAAGATATGAGAAAGGCTGACTACGCTTCAACTTGCAATGTGTTTAGAACAGCTTATGAGATTGGCAAGCATGGGCGTCCCTTTACAGACATGCCAATAGATGTCCAGTTGCAAGTCTTAAATGGTGTCAAGATGAGCAGAGTTTTGCACTCTAATAACTCATGTGCAAATATACTGGATCACATTGCAGCTGAAATGAAAAAGAAGGTAGTCAATGACATAGTGATGAATGAAAGAAAATTGTGTGTGCTCATTGATGAATCCACTACAATAAGTGGAAAGTCTGTGCTTGTCGTGTGCCTGCGGTCAGCTATTTCCAGTGAAAATCCAGACACAATATTTTTTGAACTGATTGAGCTGCAGGGGACCACAGCAAAGGACATCACTGAAGCACTGTTAGGATGTCTTCATAGTAATGGCTTTGACCCTCACTACCTACAGGAACATTTGTTGGCATTTGCTTGTGATGGAGCCTCAGTGATGCTTGGGAGGAAAGCAGGAGTTGCTGCGCAGCTTTGTTCCAAATTCCCTTACCTGTTTGTCTGGCATTGTTCCAATCACAGACTGGAACTGGCAGTTTGTGATGTTTTGAAGGAGGTAGGAGGAATCAACCACTTTAAAATATTCTTAGATCAGCTTCACTCCCTCTACCATGCATCACCAAAAAACCAAAGGGAGTTAACCGAGAGTGCTCACAATGTTAGACAACGTCTCCTTGTGATAGGCCGTGTTTTATCAGTGCGTTGGGTTGCTTCAAGTGAGAGAACAGTGAAAGCAGTATGGGAGAACTACCAAGCTCTGCAGGTACACTTTACAAGTGCTGCTGCTGATACCAGCAGGGACTCGAGAGAGAGCAAAATACAAATTATTTTATAATTTATTTTATGTACATTTTGTTAAAAAAAAATTTCAATACCTTTTTGCACATTTTATTTATGTTCAGTAGCTCTTTCTAGCTCAAGCAAATCCACAAACTAATAAAATGATTTATTATTTTGTATAAGGTTGTCTGTTGACTGTTGTATATAAAACCCATTCAATATAGTTGTTGTTACCTCAGGGGAGGCGGAAAAAAATAGAGTACCGGCACCTCTTTTGGGCCACTTAAAGCACTGGTTTGAGAAAAACATTCTTAAAAACTACTATCCTGCCAATAATCACTGCTATAAGTGTACTGCCGATGATGCTCTATGAAGCAGGCAGCTGTTTGTGAAACATTGATAAAAAGAATCCATTCTTTAGACTGAAACTCATGCATGTCGTCTGCTGCAGGAGTGGAGGGAGCGCTAAGAAACCTGAGAGAAGACTACGCTGGGAGGAATAGGAGCATCCAGAAATAGGAGACGAGCTTCTCGGACACCGTGAGCTCCAGCAGGAGGAGATGTAAGTCAGCAGGTGGTCGGCGCTGCTCTCTGAAGGTGTTTTTGGTGGTTTCTGTGTGACGGAGCACTTCCTATTGTTTGAACAGAGGCTAAATATTCCCGCTCTGGGAGGCGAGCAGAGGGGGACCGCATCGAGCTGCTGCAGGACGCCGAGCCTTTGGACTTCAATGCCGACGCACTGACAGACGACCCGGTGGATGCCGAGTCTGTGATGTTGTGATGTCATTGTCATGGTTACGTTACCTTGTTTGTAATGCACTTTTAAGAGTTTCCCTGTTTTCCCTGCCAGATCAGCAGAGAAAACCATTCACACCTACGAGCAGTTTATTATCACCAATTAATTTTTTGGACTGTGGGAGGAAGTCAGAGTATGCAGACAGAACTCACACAGTTATAAGGTGAACATACAAAAGAACAAGAACATGACGCTCATCACGCTCATGTTCATTCTTTATTTCAGCTCCACTCATGACAAGAAAAGCAAAACTAATATTATTGTTAAACAATAATGAGCTGTCAGATGACGCCCCCATCGCCGTCATAGGCTGTGTCCCAATTCAGGGTATGCACGCTCAGTAGTGGTTTTAGATACGGGCGACATGGGCGGTTGCCCGGGGTGGCATCGTGGTGGGGGCGGCATCACGGGCATCGGCAAAAAAAAAAAGAAAATTGCTCGTACTCATGCTGCCCCGACATCATGCCAGCGCATATTGGGAATGTCATAGGCACCGATCGGTTTTCTACCGCCCATTTGCTGGGAGTAAGGGCGCCCTCCGTTTGCGAGGTGCGCCTGCTGCTTGCAGCACAGGGAGGAGAGGGCGGGGCGGCGGGGGATTCTCTGGCTGGCTGGAGCAGCAAAAATTACCAACTCGCAAAATAAAACAAAATAAAAACAAAACAACAAACACAAAAACACCAGACATCATGATACAGACTTATAATTTGCACCGATGTTTTTTCAAAATTCTATATGCGAAAAGTGAGCGCGAGAGCCCTCGGTGCGCCTGCGCGCTGCTGAAGTCAAAGTAAACTTTATTGTCATCTCCGCTACATACAGTCCAGTATATAGAGAGACGAGACGACGAGGCTCTCTCTCTCTTCGTGTGTGTGTGTGTGTGTGGGGGGGGGGGGGGGGGGGGGGGGGCGGCAGAGGGGGTGTTCGCCCAGGGCGCCAAACAGGCTAGGACCGCCACTGTGCACGCTTGAAGTACGCACACTACGCGTACTACGTACGGTGCGTACTACAAGTACGGGTAGTGCGGAAGTGAGAGGCTTGTGAAATGGGACGGTCTAGCCTTCGTCGCGCTGTTCAGGTTGCCTAGCAACCATGATACTAACCGCGAGAAACGTTTCATACAGCTTTGTGTGACAGAAATGAAGGAGAAAAAATGTTTTGTTGGTCATTCATTTTTGTCATGACATCACTTTGATCAGTTGAGACCACAGGACTGTAAAACATGATAGTTGGGCTTCATTTCTGTACAGAACAGTCATTTTAAGATTAGTTAGTAAATAATAATTAGCTAATGTTGTTCATGAGACTAAAGTCATCTCACTGTGGTAATGTTAATATAATATGGACAATATTATATGTATTGTCATATATATATATATATATATATATATATATAGATATATATATGAGCTTGAACTCTGGGTCAAAGATGCAAGTAGCAGTTATTTATATCTCCTATCACCTTAAATCTTCACTCAAAGACAAGTATCTCTGACAGTGTATATACAGATGTATTATATATAAGAGACAAACATTGTTCTTTTAATATGTTGGCATTACTAAATTTGGCTCAATGCTTATATATATGTGTAAAAAGGAAAATGTATGAGCTGTGATAACCGTTTCTGATAGAATGAAGATCAGACTGATATATTAAATATTCCTTTATTGGGTGAGAAAATCAGAGCATGTCATAACTGCTTTAAGTCATACAGAATAGATATCAGAGCCTTAAACAGGCTGACTTCTACTAAATGGGTCAAACTGGGCAGAAAGTCTACAAACACATAACATCCTTATAGAATATGATGTAACACTATAGATCAACTTAGCTCAGAATATATAAAGCATATAAACAATTACAGCAATATGATGCAACAAACACAGCAGTGCTACTAATTCAAAATACTCAAAGCTTCATAGAACTGAAACAAACATTTATTTTTAGCTCCATTCTGCTGCTGATACATACTTTAGGTTTCTGAATATTAAACTTGTTGCTGCCTTTCATAGTGTGTAACTTGAAGGCCCTGAGTACTTTCTCCCACACTGAAAACACTGGGATGATAACATTATTTGAACATTACCTAATAAGACTGATTCAGGACAGACAATTAGTTATGTTAAACTTTTCTAGCAGTCCTTCACAAACAGGGAACAGTCTGTCTATTCTCTCCATCTGTCAGCTGCTGCTGGCTCTTCCTCCTCCTCTTCCTCACACACTGCTGAGTTTGTCCTGGTGGATCATCAGGGGTGCAAAGCCTCACAGATTATGTGCAGCAGTGGGTCCCTCAGTCTGTCCTCACTCTGGACACTTGCAGTTGTCACACATGGAAATCAAATGTGTGATAAGCTGCAGGATTCAAACACAAGTGTAACTTATAAATACATGTTCATACTTTTATTCCACAATCAGAGAGAAAGAAACAGAGAGAGAGTGCAGGACAGACAGACAGGTGACAGTCTCAGGTGTACACACTGCTACAAAACAGCACAAGAGAAGGAGGATTTAGTATTTGTGTCAGAGGTGTAGACTCGAGTCACATGACTTGGACTCGAGTCAGACTCGAGTCATTAATTTTATGACTTTAGACTTGACTTGAAAAAAGGTTGTAAGACTTGTGACTTGACTTGGACTTTTACACCAGTGACTTGGGACTTGAATTGGACTTGAACCTGTTTACTTGAAAAGACTTGATATTTTACCCAAATCTAAAATTTAACATACATATTATATAAAAAGTGCGGACCATTAATTCACTTTATTCATTCATTCATTCTTACCACACTCCGTATGTATGTGAGCGTGGGCTGTAGCACAGCCAATCAAATTAACCAGATTTGAAAAAAACAAAAACAAAAACGCTCGAGCCAAAAATGCTTCCAAGAGTAATTTCTTTCGGGTACATAAACTACGAAGTAGTCAACAAAAAACGACATGCAATATGCAAAACATGCAAGAAGAGAATTACAGACGGAGATGGAACAACTTCCAACTTTGTCCGACATTTGAAGTTGCATAAAGAACGGTAGGTGGTGCTTTTTTTGTTTTTGCTACGATGAGACAGCTGACTTAGCTAACTTCATCTTATTAGCAAATGTTCTTCGGGCTACGTTGATGATACTGTTTGGCTTTAACAGGTATGATATGTTTGTCATGCTATTTTAAATCCGGTCCTGCACGCGCATCCAAGAATAACATGCAACTTGTTAGCTCAGAATTGTTGGTGAATGGTGAGCAGGGTCAGTTTCAGAAAGTGGGTTCTGTAGCTGTACTCAGTCTCTCTCCGTCTCCTCCCCATCATTAACCCCGTAGATTTAACCCAGTTTAGACTGACAAATATTTATTTTACCATCACATCACAATTCAAAATCACTGTTTAATTTGCAATTAGTGTATGGTCGTGTTTAACTTTTGCATGTCTGAGCCTGGGAAAAAATATTTTGGTTAGAAAATCTGGCCCACCTTAGTGTGTAATTGAGTAGTCCTGCTATACATGGCCTTTTTCTTCTGTCATTTATGTCAATACATCAAATAAAATACTTTGATCTTATATTATTAGCTGTTGTTTATTTGCAAAGGTTATTCTCAACAGGGATGCTAGACAAAAACGGCGTTTTCTACAGACAGCCTAGCATACGCTCTCCACTTGCGAGTGAAAAAAGAAAAAGAAAAAACACCCCTTCCCTATTGGTGTTAGAGTTTACCATGTCAGCCAATCAAAAAAATGATAAGGCAACATGTGACATTTGGTTGTTTAGGGAGAAGGGGAAGTTTTTAGGAGTGACACCCGCGACGGAAAGCGGGCGAGCGAAAGAAAGAGAGAGAGAGAGAGTTTTCATATGTGAGACATTAGTGACGTTTAGCGTGTTTGGAGGCTATAGTTAGTTTGTTGTGTAGTTATTGTTTTGTATTGTGTGTCGGTTAGACTGCTGAATTTCATATTTGATCTAAAAAAGCTGTCAGAGGCAGATTCCAGTGTAAACGCTGTCTCCACATAGAAAACTGGACTGATGCACCTCCAGTTGTCAGACCTGCAGGGTTTAGGCCTGTGGTGTTCTCCTCTGTCTTATACTGAACACAAACTACATTTTTTGGACTGGCACAAATAATTTGTGTGCCTTCTTATTTGATGCAGCACACCTGATTGTTCTGTAAATAGATTTAAATGGTTATATAAAAACGCCTGAGGCCTTGGCTGCATTTTTAGGTAAATAGTACCATATAACTTTGTTGTTTGCAAAACTTGTGCATAATTTTTAGAAATGTACAATTTCTATTTGCATTTCAAGTTATGAAAATGATTCGTTAAACATGTAAAAAATATAACTTTTTTCTACTCGGATTCTGAATTTTTTGTCTGAATTTAGATCAACTGTGCTAATATAGTATACCAAAATGAAAAAAATAACTCAAATTTCAGATATTTGAGGTTGTGCTGTAAATAATGATACCAAACAAGGCAAGAAAAACATATTTTAAAGGTGAAATATAGAAGTAAAATCAAAAGTAGTCAAGAACAGCCAATTATACCCGGGACCCCAGAGGGTTAAAAAAAAGACTTGAAAGGACTTGAAATTCAAAGTTTCGGACTTGGGACTTGACTTGAAAGTTGTCTGTCTTGACTTACGACTTGACTCTGACTTGCTTGACTTTACTTGAGACTTGACTTGTGACTTGAGGATAAAGACTTGAGACTTACTTGAGACTTGCAAAACAATGACTTGGTCCCACCTCTGGTTTGTGTTATTACGAGTGCTAAACAAGAAGAGTTCCCAGATGGTCCAGTGGACACATGTGTGACTCCTGTGATTAAAGCATCTTTCTTTCAGCTTAACGAGTGAACCGTCAGCTCGTTCAAACACACGTTAAAGTCCGTTTGGCTCGACACCACCGAACAGAGGCAGCAATATAACATAGCTAACATTAACAGTGCAGTGAATCCTGCTTGTGCCGTCATATTCAGGACTGCAAACCGAGCAGCATCACTGACTTTCAGCTTGTTGTGTTTGTGGATATATGACTGACTTTAATTATCCATAAAATCATCACATTCTCTGTAAGATTAAGGTCAACTATATATATATTTAGAAGTAAAGGCTTTAAAACCAAGTTACCGCTGAAAGTACAAACATCACTAATGTCACATAACTTTGCCGACATGTGGCCAACAGTAATGTTTTAATGTTTTTAAACATTCGCACATAAATAAGTGACATCATATTCAGTACTTACTTTTGACCATTGACTGTAGAAAACATGGACGACGCCACAGCTCCCCAAAAATGAAGCCAAAACGTCTCTATCGCCCCCTGGTGTCTGGCTGCAGTATAGGTCATAAACCCCTCCTCCTCCATGTTAGCGGATGGGACTGGGGTCAGACTAAAATAAATTTATTCTCCTTAGATAATTTTTTTCCAAAGATTCTTTCTTTTGTTATCAATAGTTCTCATCATGCTGATTGATGTCCAAGGGGTCTCCTTTCCCATAAGTTTGATTCTAATTCCTACCGCGGTGATGTTAAATTGGGGTGAAACGTCATCATAGCAGCTTTGACTGGCAGCTGCAGTCACGGAGAAACTTGCGTATCTGTGTTCGGGAATAGCAGATAGAGCGTAGGCTCTGAGAGGAGGGCCAGCGTTTACGCTACGAAAACACGACCGAGTGTTTTAACCTGACAGCCTGAGGTGTTCTTCAGTAAACTGGACAACCCGACAGAAGGACCCGAGGCCCCGCTGCACTTTTTCGGTAAGTTAAACGTGTTTGTAAGCTAATCCGTAACTACCGTCCTTAGCTAGGTCTTGAGACCTAGCTAGCTAAAATGAGCACTCGGCTGTCGGGTTCGTTTAGCTAATCTGTGCAGGTGAATGAACTTACTAAAGAAATTAAGAGAAACGCCCCGGGCTACTCAGTCACTAATTACTGATACTGTACTTTTATTACAAGTATTATACTGTAAAAGCAACAGGCTGCACCCTGCTGCAGCTCCTGTGCAGAACTGAATATCAAATATATGCAAACAACAGCATGTTTTCAGTCTCTTGCCACATCTGTAAAGACAGTAACATCTTTTTTAAAAGCTTGTACTTCAGTAACTCCTCATTAATCAGGAACTATGGATTAAAGTACTGTAGTGTACTGTAATACTGAAAAAATGTAAGAGAAGAACTTCAGATCCTGAGTGTGTGAGGACAGAAGGATCAGCTTTATTTCAATATTGAGGGATAAAATTTATATCTGAGTTTGATGGTTCTGTTGTCTTTGTGATTACAGGAGCTGCCCTCAGATTCAGACCTCAGCACCACCCAGTGACAGCAGACAGATCATCCAACATGTTCACATGTTAACTGCAAAATGAACTGATGAAAACAGTACAAAGGTTAAAGTACTACATGTGCTGTAGTGAAAGCTGCAGCTGTTTTATTGATAAAGTTAAAGACAAAAAAACAAAAGGATTAATCACTCATGTAACTGTGTCACTATATATCAGCATTAACAGGACCTCAGTTTGGTGTTTCACAAAGCTGCTGATCTCAGACCTGCACAGCTTCCGTTTTAAACACTTGATGTACTCAGCTGCATGAAGAGCATATGAGATTTTCTCTGGCACAATTAAATAAAACCTGATGAAGGTCAAAGGTCGTCACTTGTATGTTGAACTACAAACTTGTCATCTGGGGTCCGTTCTTCGTACCTCGCTAAGTAAGTTAGCCGGATTTGATTGTTGACGATTTCGCGTGATCTTGGATCGTTCGGTTCTCCGAAGCTCATCCGGGACTTGCTGTCATAGCAACAGATCCGTAAGCGTAAACCTGCTCGGGAGCAGGCTTTATGTAAACAGGATTAGATCGCGGCCACTCAGGTATGTCCGCTTCATTTATACGAAAGCAACAGCGATATTTCTCCACTGTTTTTCCATAAATAAATATTAGCAATGTAACTATAATGCAGCATTTGATTCTTTTATTGATTTCATACAGATACATACAGGTCATTTCCGAAAAAAAAGGGAAATGTACTATTAATCATTCTATGTCATGTAGTAGATCATATGTCAGATGTAATTCATATTTTAGGGTAGTAATAGTAAATTACTACGTGCAATCAAGATGAGAGACCACGGCTATAAAAGCGAAGGTGGATTTGGGAAGTCTGTCGCAGCCATGTCCTGTCCGTTTGTACGCGAGCAAGGAAGGTGCAAGATTGATAAGGAGAGTTTTCAGAATTCAGCGGATATTGCGGGATAGACAGGATCCTTTAGCTCAGCGCGACAGTGTGCTCATAGAGAGATATCGATTTTCCCGTGAGGGTATTATTTACTTAACACTCTCTCTCTCTCTCTCTCTCTCTCCCTCCCTCTCTCTCTCTCTCTCTCTCTATATATATATATATATATATATATATATATGTATATATATGTGTATATATATATATATATGTGTATATATATATATGTATATATATATATGTATATATGTAGATAGATAGATAGATATCTAGATAGATAGATAGATAGATAGATAGATAGATAGATAGATATCTAGATAGATAGATAGATATCTAGATAGATAGATATCTAGATATCTAGATAGATAGATAGATATCTAGATATCTAGATATCTAGATAGATAGATAGATATCTAGATATCTAGATAGATAGATAGATATCTAGATATCTAGATAGAGATAGATATCTAGATATCTAGATAGAGATAGATAGATAGATAGATATCTAGATAGAGATAGATAGATAGATAGATATCTAGATAGAGATAGATAGATAGATAGATATCTAGATAGAGATAGATATCTCTATCTCCCAACTTACTGTGCATGCTTCAGTCACCCCTTGCATGGGAACAGGTAAAAGTGATGGAGTGTTATGTAAAACTACACACAAAAAAACCCACAATGTCAATAGATGTCACAGTACAAAAAGCCGGGGTGTGACGAGGGGGTGCAGGACCACCACCTGTCTTTATTTGCTCTGCCCTTTTCTTGGTTGCTGTTATAAACAAACAAACAGATTATTTCAGGGTCTCTTTTCAAGAGACTAAAAGCAATATAAGTGATAAATATTACCATTCTGTAGAATATTCTTATATTTCACTTTTACTTGTTCCCATGTTCTAGTGGGTCCTGTTGTGGCTCTAATGTGAAAGAGGATATAATGTAATATAATATAATAAATTACTTACGAGTTTAATTTGTCAGCAACTTTCTGCCAGCCCTCTCTCCTTGCTTTTGCAGCCTTTGCAGTGTTCCCTTGCGTTTTAATTAAACTCTGAAACTCCTGAAATCCCTCAATCAAGAGTTCTCGCTCTGCTGCCGAAAACTACTGAGCGCGCTCCTTCGACATCTTTGCCGACCAATCAAAGGGTTGCCGATCAATGTTTCTACTATCGATGCGTAGCCCCTTTTAAGCCACCCAGTGATCTCAGATTATTTCATCCAGCTATACTAATCGTCAACAACAGGTGTGTTCGGAGAACCGGATTAGCGAGCTCAAAGTTAGCGCGATGATTTGATCTTGGATGTGTCATTTGATCTTGGATGTAATAAGCGAGGTACGAAGAACAGACCCCTGGAATTCTTTCACAGTTTTTTGCAGATAGTGTTATTTACCATAAAGTGATTCAGAGTTATTCATACCAGAGTAACCAGAGAGGATCATATATTTTTAAATATATAACTTTCTACAGGACTGAATATAATATCTTTATGTAAAAGTCTGGAGCCTCTGGGGAGTATCCGAGTATTTATAACATTACACAAACCAAAGGTCTCCATCACAGTGTTCATGAAATGCTGGGTTTATCCATCTCCTGGGGCGGGCCTACGGAGGAGTGCTGAAGATTTCCCTGTGAGGGAGCTGCTGGTGAAGATCTTGAGTCCTGGGGCCCGTTCTTCGTACCTCGCTTACTACATCCAAGATCAAATGACACATCCAAGATCAAATCATCGCGCTAACTTTGAGCTCGCTAATCCGGTTCTCCGAACACACCTGTTGTTGACGATTAGTATAGCTGGATGAAGTAATCTGAGATCACTGGGTGGCTTAAAAGGGGCTACGCATCGATAGTAGAAACATTGATCGGCAACCCTGTGATTGGTCGGCGAAGATGTCGAAGGAGCGCGCACAGTATTTCACGGGAGCAGACCAAGAACTCTTGATTGAGGGATATCAGGACTTTCAGAGTTTAATTAAAACGCAGGGGAACACTGCAAAGGCTGCAAAAGCAAGGAGAGAGGGCTGGCAGAAAGTTGCTGACAAATTAAACTCGTAAGTGATCCATGATATTACATTATATCATGTGATATTATTTTATTCCACATTATATTATATTACATCATATCCTCTTTCACATTAGAGCCACAACAGGACCCACTAGAACATGGGAAAAAGTAAAAGTGAAATATAAGAATATTCCACAGAATGGTAATATTTATCACTTATATTGCTTTTAGTCTATGACAAGAAACCCTGGAATAATCTGTTTGTTTATAACAGCAACCAAGAAAAGGGCAGAGCAAATAAAGACAGGTGGTGGTCCTACACCCCCTCTTCACACCCCTTTTTGTACTGTGACATATATTGACATTGTGGGTTTTTTTGTGTGTAGTTTGACATAACACTCCATCACTTTTACCTGTTCCCATGCAAGGGGTGACTGAAGCATGCACAGTAAGTCGGGAGTAAGTATATACAGTACAGTAAGTATATATATATATATATATATATATATATATATATATATATATATATATATATATGTATAAGACAAGAAAGCTCCTTACCATGCATGGAGGGTTTCACCCCAAGTCTAGCACCCTGAGGTTGTACGCTAAGCGGAAGGAAGGGGGCCGAGGACTGGTGAGTGTCAGCACCACAGTCCAGGATGAGACAAGAAACATCCACGAATACATCACGAAGATGGCCCCAACTGACAGTGTGCTCAGTGAATACCTCAGGCAGCAGAAACCCAAGAAAGAGGAGGAAGGCGAGGAACCATCATGGAAGGACAGGCCCCTGCACGGTATGTACCACCGGCAGATAGAGGAGGTGGCTGATATCCAGAAATCCTACCAGTGGCTGGACAAAGCTGGACTGAAAGACAGCACAGAGGCACTAATCATGGCAGCACAAGAACAAGCTCTGAGTACAAGATCCATAGAGGATGGGGTCTATCACACCAGGCAAGACCCCAGGTGCAGGCTGTGTAAAGATGCCCCAGAGACAATCCAGCACATAACAGCAGGGTGCAAGATGCTAGCAGGCAAGGCATACATGGAACGCCATAACCAAGTGGCCGGCATAGTGTACAGGAACATCTGTGCCGAGTATAACCTGGAAGTCCCAAGGTCAAAATGGGAGATGCCCCCAAGGGTGATGGAGAATGACCGAGCTAAGATCCTGTGGGACTTCCAGATGCAGACGGACAAAATGGTGGTGGCTAACCAACCGGACATAGTGGTGGTAGACAAACAAAAGAAGACGGCTGTAGTGATCGATGTAGCGGTTCCGAATGACAGCAATATCAGGAAGAAGGAACACGAGAAGCTGGAGAAATACCAAGGGCTCAGAGAAGAGCTCGAGAGGATGTGGAGGGTGAAGGTAACGGTGGTCCCCGTGGTAATCGGAGCACTAGGTGCGGTGACTCCCAAGCTAGGCGAGTGGCTCCAGCAGATCCCGGGAACAACATCGGAGATCTCTGTCCAGAAGAGCGCAGTCCTGGGAACAGCCAAGATACTGCGCAGGACCCTCAAGCTCCCAGGCCTCTGGTAGAGGACCCGAGCTTGAAGGATAAACCGCCCGTAGGGGCGTGCTGGGTGTTTTATATATATATATATGAGAGAGAGAGAGAGAGAGAGAGAGAGAGAGAGAGAGGGGGGGGAAGAAAGTAAATAATACCCTCACGGGAGAATCGATATCTCTCTATGAGCACACCGTCGCGCTGAGCTAAAGGATCCTGTCTATCCCGCAATATCCGCTAAATTCTGTAAACTCTCCTTATCAATCTTGCACCTTCCTTGCTCGCGTACAAACGGACAGGACATGGCTGCGACAGACTTCCCAAATCCACCTTCGCTTTTATAGCCGTGGTCTCTCATCTTGATTGCACGTAGTAATTTACTATTACTACTCTAAAATATGAATTACATCTGACATGATCTACTACATGTAATAGAATGATTAATAGTACATTTCCCTTTTTTTCGGAAATGACCTGTATGTATCTGTATGAAATCAATAAAAGAATCGAATGCTGCATTATCTTTAGTTACATTGATAATATTTATTTATGGTAAAACAGTGGCGAAATATCGCTCTTGCTTTCATATAACTGCAGCGGACATACCTGAGTGGCCGCGATCTAATCCTGTTTACATAAAGTAAACCTGCTCCCGAGCAGGTTTACGCTTACGGATCTGTTGCTATGACAGCAAGTCCCAGATGAGCTTCGGAGAACCGAACGATCCAAGATCACGCGAAATCGTCAACATTCAAATCCGGCTAACTTACTTAGCGAGGTACGAAGAACGGGCCCCTGCTTGATCTATGCGATGAGCTTCAGTCTTCCTGGTGTTTCTTAAATGATGCCTCTTTCAGTGGGTCAACAGAACTTCTGGCACAGGACATCTGTGATGAAAGAAAAGGAAGAAGTTTCTCCAAACCTCTGGACCCAGGAAACCCAGCTTGGTCCTGATGGTCTCCCTCACTAGTTTCTCTCCAGGGTGAATGTAGCTGTTGATATAATATGGACTCTATTATTAAATGAAAAGAACAAATCACACTACACTACTGAAACGTTCTGCTGATTTTTTTAAAGTCTCCATGTTACCAGGCTGTAGAGGGCTCTGAAGATTTAAACAGTTTTAGATCCATTACACTCACAGTCTTATGTTAAAATCTCAAAGGACAGCATTATATTTTTGATATTAACAGTAACTCTGGGCTTCTGTAGAGTGTGCAGATGATCTCATCGCTGTCTAAAAATGGATAAAAACAAACATAAGAAGTGCTGAATCCTTCAATAACACAGACTATTAGAGTAGCAGGTGTGTAGCATCGCTAACTAGCTAGCAACAAGCCTCCAACACAGTGCGTATGCTAGCGGCTAATCTAGCAAACGAATTAACAACAAAGTGATTTTAGAACTATAAGATGATAAGCTGTGCGTCTTTTTTTATAACAGTGACGTGGTTGTATTTACCTTAATTAAACGAGTCGTCAGTCGCGGTAAACCAGCAAAAAACTCGAGCAGCCGGGCTACGTAAAAAGTGTAGAGGGGCGTGTTTGCGGTCATGTCCAGCGGGTGTGTGGGCGGGAACGTTACACAGTCGCTCCACCTCAAGTCACTACTGCGCAGACTCTGGCTCCAAATTTGCAAGATGGCAGCCTCCACAAGTGGGATATTTTGGCTTCATTTTTGCACAATGGTAGGAGGCGGAGTCGCGTCGTCCATGTTTTCTACAGTCAATGCTTTTGACAGTTCACTTTTCGGCCGCTCCCTTCTGCCGTATTTTGCGGCAAAATTATCCACACCCACCGCCGCGCTATGGATTGTGGGATATATGGGACCACGAAGCGTGCACCGGACCACGCTTGATATTTGGGGAAATCGACGGCGCATTTGGAATATGCATTTGAAGTACACTTTGAATTGGGACAGCCGTCGTCACGTGGCGGTAACGTAATCGCACTTGAAATGCATACTTCAAGCATGCATACCCTAAATTGGGCCACAGCCATAGTCAAGGTAGGTTCTTTATGTGTCTTCTCAAATAAGTCCAGCAGGTGGTGCTATAGCACAGGTAAATTGTTGTAGATGAAGCTGTTTGTGACTTGCAGATTCAAGCAAAGACCCGTGGGATGGTGAATAGTGTGCGCACCCCGGATGACGTCAGTGCGCACACTGTGTCTGAGGAGGATGTGCGGAAGTGCTTCAGGAAGGTGAACGCGCGCAAAGCTACTGGTCCGGACGGGATTCCCGGCCGCGTCCTCAAGTCATGCGCAGCTCAGCTGGCTGGAGTGATTACACACATCTTCAACCTTTCCCTCTCCCTGTCTGTAGTCCCAGCCTGCTTCAAAATGGCCACCATCGTCCCTGTACCCAAATCCTCCACCATCTCCTCATTGAATGACTGGCGACGTGTAGCCCTGACCCCCATCGTGAGCAAATGCTTCGAGAAGCTGGTCAGGGACTTCGTTTGCTCTGCGCTACCCAACTCACTGGACCCTCTACAATTCGCATACCGCCACAACAGGTCCACTGATGATGCCATAGCCCTGACACTACATACTGCCCTTTCACACCTGGAGAAGAGAGACACGTATGTGAGAATGCTGTTTGTAGATTACAGCTCAGCATTCAACACCATCGTTCCCTCGAAGCTGGACAGGAAACTGCAGGATCTAGGACTGAGCAGCTCCCTCTGCAGCTGGATCCTTAACTTCCTGACTGACAGACGCCAAGTAGTCAGGCTGGGCAGCATCACCTCATCCCCCATCACACTGAACACTGGTGCTCCACAGGGGTGTGTACTGAGCCCTCTCCTGTACTCACTCTACACCTACGACTGCACGGCCACTAGAAACTCCAACATCATTGTGAAGTTTGCGGATGACACTACAGTGGTGGGTCTTATCACCAACGGTGATGAGACGGCCTACAGGGAGGAGGTCAGCGCCCTGACCCACTGGTGTCAAGACAACCATCTCACCCTCAACGTCACAAAGACAAAGGAGTTGATAGTGGACTTCCGGAGGTGCAGCGAAGTACACACCCCCATCACCATCAACGGCGCCGCTGTGGAGAGAGTGAGCAGCTTCCGCTTCCTTGGTGTACATCTGGCTGAGGATCTCACGTGGTCGGTACACACAAACAAAACAGTGAAGAAGGAGCAGCAGCGCCTCTTCTTTCTCAGGAGACTGAAAAGATTCGGCATGAGCCCCCGCATCCTCAGGACCTTCTGTCGCTGTGCCATTGAGAGCATCCTCACTGGATGCATCACCACCCGGTACGGCAACAGCACCGCTTACAACCGCAAAGCTCTCCAGAGAGTGGTGCGGTGCTCTGAAAGAATAATTGGAGGTGAGCTTCCCTCCCTCCAAGACATCTACAGGAAGCGGTGCCTGAGGAAAGCGGGGAGGATCATCAAGGACTCCAGTCACCCCAGTCATAAACTGTTCAGACTACTTCCATCGGGAAGGAGGTTCTGCAGTATCCGGTCCCGTACCAGCAGACTGAGAGACAGCTTTTTCCACCAGGCCATCAGACTGCTGAACACTTCATAGACACCTCACCCACATTCAACAACATTATGCACTCCACACTGTATATAAATGCCACTTGTTTTGCACATGTCTCAACTACCAACCTCTGTATATTTTATATATTTTATTTTATTGTTTAATCTATTTAATTTGTAAAATATGTATACACACACGTAAAAAAACAAAAACATATTTAGTATACACATCCAGTAATGCGTACACTCTTATATTGTACATATATTTATTACACTCAGATTTAGCCATTCTTATATTTTGCTTGTTTTACGTTATTGTATTTTTGCACAACTCTGTTGCTTGTGAAGTTCGCACACAAGAATTTCACTCCCATGTACTGTACCAGTGTACCTGCACATGTGACGTGACAATAAAAGTGATTTGATTTGATTTGATTTGAGTTTTAGATTTGTAGTTTCAATAGTTGCCCAGCCGATTAAATTTCCTGCATCACCTCTGAGTGAAAATTTCAGCTGACAGCCGGTATCATGAACTTCTTTGTCCTCTGAGGAGAGACCTCTTCAAACATGTTACCTTATGAGTGTGAGGTGTCACTATCCACAGTCTGACAGAGCCTGCATGCTCGCTCGCCCGGTCTCCCTCTGTTTGGCAGTGGCTGCAAAGATAATCTGGGATCGGTTCCCACAGCTTCAGTATGAGAAACCTGTAGTGAGGTTTTGAGCTGAATCTTTGTGTTGTGGAGCAGATTTTTGTATCTGCTTTTTTAACTTGTTGTTCGAGGAATAGGTTGACTTTAAATACTTCTAAAGGCTGATACTTATACGTTTTGTTCAGAAGATATTGTACACAAATTAACAACTTTTGTTTTGTTCTTTAACACATTTTCACAAGTACAATGCTAACATTTATGCTATTAAAGAACTACACCAGGGTAATAAGACTTGAACTTCACCACCACTAAGAGGTGATATCCCGGGATAGGGTTACTGGGGCAACGACAGTGAGAACTTGAAGGTGATTATGAAGAACAGCTTCCTGGTCTTCATAATCAAAGAGAGGGGCTCAGCTGTCAACTGATCACCACCTGGTGGTGAGTTGGATCAGGTGGCAGGGGAGGATGCTGGACAGACCTGGTGCACCCAAACATATAGTGATGGTGCTCTGGAAACACACTCCTTGGTGGCAGAGAACCCAGGGTGGATGAGGTCCGCCCTGAGTTCCTGAAGGCTCTGGATGTTGTAGGGCTGTCTTGGTTGACACACCTCTGCAATGTTGCGTGGAGATCAGGGGTGGTACCTCTGGACTGGCAGACCGGGGTAGTGGTTTCCATCTTTAAGAAGTGGGACCGGAGGGTGTGTTCGAACTACAGGGAGATCACGCTCCTCAGCCTCCCTGGGAAAGTCTATGCCAGGGTGCTGGAAAGGAGAGTCCATCCGTTAGTCAAACCTCGGATACAGAAGGAAAAATGCAGTTTTCGTCCTGGTCATGGAACACTGGACCAGCTCTTTATCTTCTCAAGGATCCTTGAAGGTGCATGGAAGTTTGCCCAACCAGTCTACATGTGTTTTGTAGACTTGGAGAAGGCATTCGACCATGTCCCTCGGGGTGTCCTGTGGGAGGTGCTGCGAGAGTATGGGGTCTCTGGCCCATTGCTACGGGCCATTCCATCCCTATACAACCGTTGCAAGAGCCTGGTTCGCATAGCCATCAATAAGTCAGACACGTTTCCGGTGGGTGATGGGACCTGCCAGGGCTGCCCTTTGTCACAGATTCTGTTCATAACTTTTATGGACAGGATTTCTAGGGGCAGCCAAGTGGCAGAGGGCTTCCACTTAGGCTACGTCCACACTAGCCCGGACAGATTTGAAAACTGCGTTTTCAGTCATTTTCACAGAGTTGTGCGTCCACATTGAAACGGCCGAAAACGTTACGTTCCAGTACTGCGCATACGTGAACCGCAAAAAGATTCAACCTCATTTCTGTCTGCCGCTTATTTACTTTCCGGCTCTTTGAAATGTTGCGGCAAAATGTTGAGGAAAAGCACCGAGTTTTTTAAATGGACTAACAATGAGGTGGAGTTTTTGCTGCGAGTAACACAAAAGTAAAAAGTTGCAAAAGCAAGTGAGAGTTAAAGAATTTGAAGAAAAGCTATCTGGAGCACGCACAAACTGATATTAATCTTTAATAAGGCTGTCAAAATTGAGAGCAAACAAAACAACTGCTGTATAATGAACTCCGCTATCTTAGTTTAATTAATGCGTCATCGTTTCGGAAAGTCTCCGTTTTCGCTGTCCACACTGCTATGTGAAAGCACCGTTTTCAAATGTATGCGTTTTCAAGAGCATTTTCAAAACGCTGCATTTTCCATCAGTGAAAACGCCGTCTCAGTGTGGACGGGAGGCCAAAACGGAGAGAAAATGATGCATTTTCAAACAAAAACGTATTAGTGTGGACATATCCTTAGGTGGCCTCAGAATCTTATCTCTGCTTTTCGCAGATGATGTGGTTCTGTTGGCTTCATCATCTCACCTCCAACTTGCTTTGGAACGGTTCACAGCCCAGTGTGAAGCAGTGGGAATGAGAATCAGCACCTCCAAATCTGAGGCCATGGTTCTCTGCCGGAAAAGGGTGGAGTCCCCACTCCGGGTCAGGGACGAGTTCCTGTCCCAAGTGGAGGAGTTTAAGTATCTCGGGGTGTTGTTCACGAGTGATGGGAGAATGGAGCCAGAGATTGATAGACGGATTGGTGCTGCAGCTGCAGTGATGCTGATGAAAAGAGTGATGTTTTTGTTGCTTACACCTTTTGTCTGCGAACTATGATACTGGATGAGTTTAACATATATTTTACAGATAGTTATGATAGGCTCTGCATTTCTAATCAGCATCTAAGATGCTCAGACATCAAGTAACAAGACAACAGAAGTTACATGTTACCCAAACAATTAACAATTGACAGCCAGTAAACTGAAGATTACAATATATTCAAAGTGTATATAGACAACAATTGTCCATTCATTGAGCAGTACGTTAAAAATGAAGGTTTGACATTGAATTTCAGGTGTTTTGTTAAAGGAGCTGTTTGACATCAGTACACGCCAGGATCACGTTTGCCTGTAATGGGCGGGCAGGGATGCCAAAGAGTCTGCCCATGTAGAGTTAACTCAACGGTTTGATGCAATGCAAAGTATTGCAGGTACAAACTAGTCGATCCTGTCAGGTCAGTAGTTAAGCTTGCCGTGCATATTCTCTCAGGTCTTATTATTTCATTAGGCATCCTATGAGTTATCACTATTAGGGTAGCGTTAATAAACCAGCTATTGTTCTTACTTGGGATAATTCTAAGCTGAATGTTAGTGCACCAAAGTTGGTAGAAACTCGATCTCACCAATTCAAGCTAAGTGTGTCTAAAGTTTTATTTTGCTGACTAGGAGGTCAGTGTGTCACTATGAGGGGAACGTGGAAAAAGCGGACATTCTTTTTACTGGGGACCATAGTGGGCCTCTTCTTTTTGGGCATGTTTCTGAAGAACGGATACCAACCTGGTGTGGATACCGATAAAGATTTGGACACACCGCGTATGATCAGGAGTTTTTCCAACCTGGAGGCAAGCATCAGCAATCTAAGTGAGTTCAGTCATATATTATTTTAATTATTATTTCATGGTACCCTTAGTATTTGCACCACAAATGAGGAGAGATCCAGTAATAAAAGGAGCTGAAATCAGAAATAAGTTGAGAGGCAGTAAAGGGTATTGGCTGCACACGTATTGAAGATGTGACAAGTTGTAAGAATATTTATTATTAAAAAGAAAGAAAAAAATACAAAAGACAGTCATGGAATAATCATATGTGTAGTTATAAAAAAAGATAAATGGCTTTTATCTGAACTTTTGTTATTAATGACAGATGAGGTCAAATTATAACACAGGTGTTTGTACCTTAATATAAATGTGTTTTATGCTGTAATTTTAACATTATCTTGTGCAGTGTGTTCGTTCTGTTTAGTAGGAATATTAACTGTTCCATTTCCTTGATCATGTTTTTGCTCATGTTGTTTTCTGCTGAAGACGATGCACTCAGACGTTTTGAGAAAAAGCAGGATGTTATGCAGAAGATGTTAGAAGAAGACAGCGACAGACACAGAAAATCAGCAGAGGTCCAAAAGCAAGCAGAGAAGCAGAAGGAAGGTGATGCAAATATCCAACCCCAAAATGAGGCAGCTCCAATGAAAAAGTCTGAAAAACTCTTCCCTAACTCATACTTGTTCAAGAAGTGGGGAGCAAATCTCTCTGAGGATGACCAAAGAGAGGCTCAGAGCCTGTATGAGAAGTATGGGTACAATGTTTTTCTGAGCGACCGCCTCCCTCTGGATCGACCTCTTCCAGATACCAGAGATCCTCGGTACAACTTTTATTTTTTATGACTTTAATCTTTCATTATCTCTTGTGTACATAAAAAAAAATCCAGGTCATTTCTTGCTAAAATATTTTATTGATCAAATAGAGTGATATTTCATATTATTCATTTTAATAAATAGGTGTTTGAAAAAGAGTTACCCCAAGGACCTGCCAAGTCTCAGTGTGGTGCTCATCTACCTGGATGAAGCCCTGTCTGTTCTCCAAAGAGCCCTGCGCAGCATCATCGACCGCACTCCTAAAAACCTGCTGAAGGAGATAATAATGGTGGATGACAATAGTTCTAAAGGTAAGTTGGTTATTGTAGATTGTGGATAGTACACTGATAATGTACCTGATGTCTTATGTACATGCCTCTCACATTCCTTTCCTGTTTATGTCTACCAGTTCAAACTAATCATGAAAAGCTAAGTGAAGATTATCTGTTAGATGTAAAAAAAATTTAAAGAAAAAACACTTCTAATGATTCACAAGCTATTTACAAATATTTAATTAAAAACCACTGAATTTCATCATACTTGATCACTCTGATCAATTAACCTTACAAACAGTGCTTTTGCAAAAGTATTTTTCCTGCACAGGCTGTGACATTTCACTCGTTTGTGGTCAAACCAGTTTTCTTGCTTGGTTGATTTAAATTCATCCAACCATTTAGTTTCTTTTGCTTATCCAGTTCAGCATCACAGGATGGCTGAAACCTCTTCCACCTGTCATACAGTCTGTCTGTTGCAGGGCAGAGGTTTAAATCACTGACCCAGGCGAAAAATCCAGGCAGAAGGAAAAAACAAAAAAATAATTCTACAAAGAATCATTTTCTCTGTACAATTCAGAAAATCTGAAGGGTGACCTTGACATGTATGTGAAGTCGCTTGAGCAGGAGAACCCTAATCTCCGTATTGTGAGAGTGAGGCACAGCGAGCAGAGAGGTCTCGCTTATGCCAGAGCATCCGGGTGGAGGGCTGCTACTGCTGACGTGGTGGCCATCCTGGATGCACACATCGAAGTCCATGAGATGTGGTAGGAACATGGCAAAAATACATGTTTTCATTTATTTGTTTATGTGCTATATTTTCTGTTATGAGGACAATTTTTAAAAGCAATAGCTGGGTGTGTGCTTACATTGAAGTCTTTAAGCATCAAATTTAAACTTATTACATGTAAAGTTTTTTCCCCTCCTTCATACAGGGCTGAACCTCTGCTGACACAGATTAAAGCTGACAGAACTGTGGTGGTTTCCCCGGTGTTTGATAAAATCAGCTTTGATGATCTCAAGGTTATTAAATATTATCCCAGTGCACACGCCTTCGACTGGGCTCTGTGGTGCATGTATGAGAGTTTTACACCCGAGTATTACAAACTTAATGACGGTTCACTGCCTGGCAAGTAAGTTCAAGTGAAACCAGTGTTTAACCAACATAACAGCCTTATTATCTCTATTATTATGATATTTTGATTTATTTTTAATTATAATAATAATATACAGTTATTGTAAATTATGGTTCTCTTCTTTGACTTTAGGAGTCCATCTGTCATGGGGATCATGGTTGCTGATAGAAAGTTTCTGGGGGAAATTGGAGGCCTTGATGAAGGAATGAAAGTGTATGGTGGAGAAAATGTTGAGCTGGGAATTCGTGTAAGTAAAAACCACATAGAGTCATGAAGTTCTCTTTCATAATAATAATTTTAAAGAACAGTTGTGGTGCTGGACCTGCTGGATTTTGTTATAGTCCACAGGTGATTTAAAATGCCTTTTTTACCCTCGCACTGTCATGAGTGATCAATTATCTAAATTTTACAATGCACTTTTTTCACATAGGTATGGACATGTGGAGGCAGTGTTGAAGTTGTTCCATGTTCCAAGATCGCCCACATCGAGAGGGCCCACAAGCCCTACATGCCTGACCTGAGACCTGTCATGAAGAGAAATGCCCTCAGAGTTGCAGAGATCTGGATGGATGAATACAAGCACAACGTTAACTTGGCTTGGAACATCCCATTTGAGGTGTTTTGATGCACTGACACAAACAACAAATTATGTTTTCTCTAAAGGATATTTCATTCTCCTACTTACGTGATGCAAGACTCAGTGGTTAACTAACAGCTTCATGAAGTTTTGAGTGATCTTTGTGTTTGCAACATCGACATTTAAGGAAAATCTTTCTTCAGATTCTTCCTCAGTCACAATCTCTGAATCGATTCACATTTTTTTCTTTGTTTCTGCAGAATCATGGAATTGACATAGGCGACATTTCAGAGAGGAAGAAACTCAGAGAAAGGCTGAACTGTAAACCTTTCAAATGGTACCTGGATAATGTGTATCCAAAGCTGGATCCCTGGGACAACCTACTCGCATATGGAGGAGTAAGTGGAGTCCTGTGGGATGTGTGGGAATCTGTATGTTTCCATGATTTGCTTGTATCCATCATAATGTTCTCCTGACGACAGATGAAGAACCTTGATGCTGACATGTGCCTAGACCAAGGTCCAGTACCAGGTCACACACCGATTGCCTACAACTGCCACTATTATGTTTCTCAAGTAAGTGAAGTAGCTACAGGTTTGTCAAGAATCATGATTATAAGAGGTGCGTTTGTAAAGTTCAAATGAAAACAGAAGCAGTTTTCATAGAAGCAGTCCAAAGTTGAATAGGGAAATATTCCTCAAGGAGGGCGGAGCCAAATTCAGATTATGTGTATTTATTATGTATGTTAACAGACAAAGGTACAGATGCTTAAGTGGTCTGAAACCCTGTTTTCTGTGTCATTTGTTTGACTTTTTTACATCCTAATCACATTTTTACCTTTGTCTCTTTTATCTTTTTTTAAGTTAGCATATTATCGTGGAACGGGTGAGCTCTACATTGGTGGCATCAAGTCACATAAGTACAATGACAACCGATGTTTAGCTGACACAGGCACAGAAGAAACTGAGCCTGGCCTGTACAACTGTAAGGAGGCTATTCAGAAAGGAATTGGGATATACTGGGACTTCACTCAGGTACTACATAATGAAGTTGTTTTTTTTAAGTTGAAGTTGTGGTTGTGATATGTGGAACACAATTATGGTTGAATCACCTTAGGGTGACTCATCGCTACACAAACTGGCAGAATTTGTAACAGTTTGTTTTCTTTACCAGGGTAAAGAACTGAAGAACAGACAGACAAAGAGATGCCTGGAAGTTATAAACCAGAAACTTCTAATACAGGAATGTACAGGACAAAGATGGCAAAGTCAACACATAGTCAAGCCCTTTTAAAGTGTGTTTAAGCTCTGCTCATACAGCAGTGGATAAATTACACCTGGATGCTCTTTTGAGGACCTAATTTAACTTTGGTGCAAATATTTTCAGTTTGAAAGTTATCATTTTAAAGAAATACCCTAAAAAATTTAATTTGAATTTAAGTCTATAATAGAACAGAAAAATGGGAGACAGTTACAGAGTTGTGACCTCGTGGCAGGGTGTTTCCAGTTATATATCCCCATACTAGAAGCAACGTGAATTGAATTTTCTTTCCATGCAACACCATACCTGATGCATTCACACACTGTACAGAAAGTCTGATGTCCACATGGACATCTTCACATATTCTGTCCCAGGACACATAAAACTAAAACTCCTGCTTGGAAATTTAGGGCTTAAAGCATTTTTGTTTAAGTACAGTAAATTTGAACACCATTAAAGAATTTTTATTAACATATATTTTAAAAGAAATATAAATGAAATGAAGGCAAGATAAGGAATATCATTAAATTCAAAATATTTAATTCAAATATGACTCAATAAATATATGTATACTTTTGGTAAATAAAGGTTCTTGTTTTCTCAGGTCTTTTTTCTTTTAAAATCAATTTTAAAAATAGATCTATAATTGGTTCTTTTTGCAGTTGGGTATGCAGGCGAATCTTGTTTTTTTAATTTTCAGTTCTTGTCTGTGAAGGAATTAGTGATCTAAAATAAAAATTGATATGTTTACATTTACAAATTCTCAAGTACTTGGAAATTTAAAAATAAAATTATGAAAGTGGCTATTATTTGATTTTTATTTTTTCTTTAACTCAGTAAAGGTGCGTCCCAGCATAGACTTTGCTGCAGTTACAGAAAGAAACCTTGTTTGGAATTAGAAGGCTGTACTAGAAGCCAGATGAATTGGTTAGGGAATTATGCTGAGCTTAAAGCCAGAGTTCGTGGGTGGCTTGATGGAGCCTTGAATGAAGCCTGAGTAACAAGGGAGAGGCGGCGATGGGAAGAGCTGATACAGTTTAGTTACAGTTGCGAAACAATTGGAAAAGTAAATATTAATAACAGATAACCACCTCCTGAATAAATATGTTTTTTCTAGTCATTGTCCTAGTTGAATGTTTAATTTTCAGTAGCATGAGTTTCAGTTTAACATCTTTGTTGGCTGATGTTTATCGGCTGTGACGAAAAGCACACTTGAGAGGGTGTCATCATTAGCCAAATGCTATTTATGATGTCTGGGCCTGTTTAAAAGTTACACACAGATCATTGTACTCATTTGCAAATCTTACTTTGTGCTTGTGGCTCATATTATACACATTTGTAACCCTTTTAAGACTGCTTTCACTCCAGGTGTTTTTTTATCTTGGCACTCTCAGATGCCACATCTTACCACAGCTTTGAGGTGATGATTGACCAGCTATTTTGGGATGTTTAAAGCTGATGACACAGTGTACTGTGGCTGTCAGGGTATTTATCCCTAGGTGCCCCCATGTATTGCTAGCTATAACTGTTGTTCAGAAAGCAAGTTGGTCTGTTGTGTTTAAAATCAGAGTTTTCGGTGTCGCAATGGTGTCTTCCTTGTAATCTGGGAAGTTCATCATTGCAACTAATCAATTTCATGGACATTTTAGTGTCATCCGCACCTGGTGCTGAATGATAATTCAGAGTACAAAACCTTCTTGGAGTGGGATGCTTGAGGGTGCTCCACCTGGGAACTCTATCATCTTACTGGGAGACTTCAGCGCTCTAGAGGGCAATGACAGGGAGACCTGTCATTGCCACAGTTTGTCTATAACGAACACCACATTTGAACATAAGGCTGTCTATAAGTCCATGTGGCAACAGGACACCCTAGGCCGCAGTTTGATGATCAACTTTGTAAGCGTATCATCGGATCTGCAGCTGTATGCTCTGGACACTTGGGTGAAGAAAGGTGCTGAGCTGTCAACTAATCACCACATGGCGAGTTGGATCAATTGGCAGGGGAGGATACTGGACAGACCTGGGGTGCATAATGTATAGTGAGGGTGCACTGGGAACACCTGGCAGAGATCCCATCCTTTGGATCTTAAACTACCACTTCTGGCAGAGCTTCAACAGTATCCTGAGGAAGACCGGGGACATTGAGTCCAAAAGGACCACATTCAGCACCTTAATTGAAGCTGCTGCTCTAAGCTGCAACTGCAAGATTGTTGGTGGCTGTCGTGGTGGTAACGCTCAAACCAGATGGTGAACACCAGAGGTGAAGGGAACTATGAGGGTAAAGGAGTCCTATCGGGCTTGGTTAGCCTGTGGGACGCCGCAGGCAGCTGATAGGTACGGACAGGCCAAAAGGAACACCACTTGGGCAGTGGCTGGTGCAAAAACTCGGGAGTGGGAGGAGAGGCCATGGAAAAAGACTTTTGGACTGCCTCAAAGAAATTCTGGCAAACTGTCTCAGGGAAGGAAAGCTCGAAAGGAGAGTTTGTCCGTTAGTTGAACATCAGATACAGGAGGAACAATGCTGTTTCGTACCAGTCCTGGAACATTGGATCAACTCTTTACCCTCTCGAGGATACTTGAGGGTGCGTGGGATTTTGCCTAATCAGTCTACATGTGTTTTGTGGAATTGGAGAAGGCATTCAGCTGTGTCTGTCAGGGTGTTCTATGGGAGGTGCTTTAGGAGTATGGGGTGTCTGGCCTATTAGATAAGAAAGATAAGATAAGATAAGATAAGATAAACCTTTATTAGTCCAACACGTGGGAAATTTTTGGTCACGGCAGGAAGTACAAGAGCAGTAAAAAAAAAAAATTAAGAGTGTGGTGGACTACTGGAGGGCTCCACCCACCCAGTTTACAGGAAGTGTTGTTGCTGTGATTTGGAGTGAAAAGTATTCAGTTGTGTGGTGATGTGCAATAAACCAGGAGTGTTAATCGGGAGCTCTCGTGTCGTCTGTGCTTACCTCCACATTGGTGACCCCTGACTCGAACATGCTACAGCCCGATGGTGACACCGGCTCCGCTCTGGATGCATCAGTGGCCTCCAGCCGTCTGCCTCCTCCTGCAGCTGCGTTTGCTATGGCGCTTGAGCTGTCAGACTTTTGGCTCCACAATTCCCCTTCATGGTTCACGCACGTGGAAGCTCAGTTTCCCCTTTGCAGCATCTCGGCTGACGACACGAAATATCACCACGTGGTGGCCTTGCTCGACCCGCTAGCCGCCTGTTGCCTCTCCTCCGGGACCCACCCGCCCAAGGGAAATACGCCGCCCTTAAGGAGTTGCTTCTTCAGCGCTATGCCCTCTCTGACGCAGAGCAAGCCGAAAAGCTCCTCTCCCTTCTGGACGTTTAATTAAAGCAAAGGTTCTGGACTAAACATCAAAAATGAGGGAAACTGATTGTCCTTGATTTGGACAGCCTAGTGTGCACTCCCGACGTAGGGGAAACAAATTTTTTCAGGGATAACAACCTGTGTAGGACAGTGGCAATGAGCCTGACTCATTACTGGTGTGCGTTGGACTCCGCCAGGGCTGTCCTTTGTCACACATTCTGTTTGTAATTTTCATGGACAGAATTTCTAGGCATAGCCAAGTGGTGGAAGACTTCCAGTTGGGTGGTATCAGAATGTCGTCTCTGTTTTTGGCGAATGATGTGGTTCTGTTGGCTTAATCAGGTGGTGGCATCCAGCTTGCACTGGAGCAGTTCACAGCTGAGTGTGAAACGGTAGGAATGAGAATCAGCAACTGAGGCCATGGTCCTCAGCCAGAAAAGGGTGGAGTGCCGGGAACGAGTTCCTGCCCCAAGTGGAGTTTAAGTATCTCGGGGTCTTGTTCATGAGTGTAGGGAGAAGGGAGCAGGAGATCAACAGATGGATTGCTGCTGTGGCAGCAGTGATACGGACTCTTTATCAACGCTCCATTGTGGTAAAGAGATAGCTGAGCGTAAATGCAAAGCTCTCAACTTATCGTTTGATCTACGCCTCCACCCTCACAAGCTGTGTGTAGTGACCGAAAGAACAAGATTGAAGATACAAGCTAAATGAGCTACCTCTGCAGAGTGGCTGGGTTCTCCCTTAGAGACAAGGTGAGGGTGCCATCCAGGAGTGGCTCAGAGTAGAGCCACTGCTCTTCCACATGGAAAGGAGCCAGTTGAGGTGGTTCGGGCATTGGACAAGGATGCCTCCTGGAGAACTCCTGGATTAGGTGCTCCATGCATGTCCCACCAGGAGGAGGCCCCGAGGTAGACCCAGGACATGCTGGTGAGATAACAGCCCTTTCTCAATTCTCAGGTACACAAGTCCGTACTCGCGTTCTCGCTAAGTCTGGACTTTGTAAGTTTGCATGGGAGTCCAGGCTTAGAGAGATTTTAGATCGCGATTTGTACAATTGAAACACCAGCGTACTTGATGATGTCACAGGAGCTTTTACTGCCATCCCCGCTTAATTTAACTGTGATTAATATGTTATGCTTAACTTTAATCTCAGCCAAACCAATTTACTTGGGAACAAATAAAACACTGAAATAAACCAAACATTAACATTTAGAAGTGATCTAAGTGACTTATATATCAAGTTTAACCTGAGTAGCAAAATCTCTCCATTTTAAAAATAGGATACATGCATGCCTGAATAAAAACAAACAGTGAGATGTTAGAACGCTTTTATTTTTATTTTAGTAGACACTCCAAAATTACAACAGACAGCTGCTGGGGTTCGGAAAAGAACTTAACAAATATTTAAAATATAATCTGATCATTTTTGGAGCAGCCTTCAGAATCTATTCAATTCAGTTTTATTTATATAGCACCAAATCACAACAACAGTCGCCTCAAGGCGCTTTATATTGTACAGTAGATCGTACAATAATAGGTACAAAGAAAAACCCAACAATCATATGACCCCCTGTGAGCAAGCACTTTGGCGACAGTGGGAAGGAAAAACTCCCTTTTAACAGGAAGAAACCTCCGGCAGAACCAGGCTCAGGGAGGGGCGGGGCCATCTGCTGTGATTGGTTGGGGTGAAAGAAGGAAAACAGGATAAAAACATGCTGTGGAAGAGAGACAGAGATTAATAACAGATATGATTCGATGCAGAGAGGTCTATTAACACATAGTGAGTGAGAAAGGTGACTGGAAAGGAAAAACTCAATGCATCATGGGAATCCCCGGCAGCCTACGTCTATTGCAGCATAACTAAGGGAGGATTCAGGGTCACCTGGTCCAGCCCTAACTATATGCTTTAGCAAAAAGGAAAGTTTGAAGCCTAATCTTGAAAGTAGAGATAGTGTCTGTCTCCTGAATCCAAACTGGAAGCTGGTTCCACAGAAGAGGGGCCTGAAAACTGAAGGCTCTGCCTCCCATTCTACTTTTAAATACTCCAGGAACAACAAGTAAGCCTGCAGTGTGAGAGTGAAGTGCTCTAATAGGGTGATATGGTACTACAAGGTCATTAAGATAAGATGGGGCCTGATTATTTAAGACCTTGTATGTGAGGAGCAGGATTTTGAATTCAATTCTGGATTTAACAGGAAGCCAATGAAGGGAAGCCAAAACAGGAGAAATCTGCTCTCTCTTTCTGGTCCCTGTCAGGACTCTTGCTGCAGCATTTTGGATTAGCTGAAGACTTTTCAGGGAGTTTTTAGGACATCCTGATAATAAAGAATTACAGTAGTCCAGCCTGGAAGTAATAAATGCATGAACTAGTTTTTCAGCGTCACTCTGAGACAGGATATTTCTAACTTTAGAGATGTTGCACAAATGGAAGAAAGCAGTCTTACATATTTGTTTAATATGTGCATTGAAGGACATGTCCTGGTCAAAAATGACTCCAAGGTTCCTCACAGTGTTACTGGAGGCCAAGGTAATGCCATCCAGAGTAAGAATCTGCTTAGATACCATATTTCTAAGATTTTCAGGGCCGAGTACAATAACCTCAGTTTGATCTGAATTAAGAAGCAGAAAGTTAGCGGCCATCCAGGTCTTTATGTCTTTAAGACATTCCTGCAGTTTAACTAATTGGTGTGTGTTACCTGGCTTCATGGATAGATAGAGCTGCGTGTCATCTGCATAGCAGTGAAAATTTATGCTATGTCTTCTAATGATGCTGCCTAAGGGAAGCATGTATAATCTAAACAGAATCTCCATGTATTATCATGTATTAACTGTTTTTGTTCCCGGTGAAAATGAATTAAAATCCATCCATCCATTGGCTTCCGCTAATTAAAATAGTTTTAATGTTAGATTTCATTTAGAGTCAGCTAATCTCAGCCAAACCAATTTACTCAGGAACAAATAAAACACTGAAATAAACCAAACATTAACATTTAGAAGTTATCTAAGAGACTTAAATATCATGTTTAACCTGAGTAGCAAAAGACCGCGGGGGATTTGAAAACGATGTGCCGGGAGTCTGCTGTTCTCGCCGGGCTGTAGTGAGCCTTGACCTCCCGGTCTGCTATGGAGCTGGTGGGTAACTATGGGCTCAAAATGTGGTCATAAATATTTTGTACTTGTAAATCAGGATTTGTATGTGTAAAAAGAATTTGTGTGTGTGTAAAAAAGATTTGTATGTGTAAAAAGAATTTGTGTGTGCGTAAAAAAGATTTGTGTGTGGACTTAGCCAAAAAAACACCTGCACGTTACAAGTACGAATTTTGACCCTATTTTTCTTCCTTTCATCTGATTGGTCAATGTCATGTCAATCACAAATGTAACGATCCAATCAGGGTGCTTGGACCCTTTTCCAGTGTTTGTTGGACAGATCATTAACATCAAAATCCCCAGAGGGAGCAGTCAATGTATCTCGTTTCTGTGTCAACAACATTGACGGGGTGAGAACTGCCGGTGCTTCTGGGTCAGAAGACACTGAGACCAATGGTCTTGAATTTATAATGGCGGTAACCTCTGCCATCAGGGTGACAAGTGTCTCATGTGTGAGGTACGATGGATTCAGCTTCAGAAGAAGTGCATCTAAGATTCGCCGAGCGATGCCAATCATCCTCTCCCACACCCCACCCATGTGGGAAGAGTGGGGGGGATTGAATATCCAAGTACACTTGTTGCCTTTAAGGTAACTCCTCACCTCAGAATCTGATGTGTCAAGTTTGAGTTCTTTACAGGCTCCAGTGAAATTTGTTCCCCGGTCTGATCTGATTGTTTTGATCGGCCCTCTTATGGCAATGAAACGTCTGAGCCCATTGATGAAGCTTGTAGTGGTCATAGTCTCTATAACCTCAATGTGCACAGCTCTGGTAGTCAAACAAGTGAACATTACTGCCCATTGTTTACTTTCCGCATGCCCTCCTCTAGTTCTTCGGGCAGTCACCATCCAAGGTCCAAAAACATCCAACCCTACGTGAGTGAATGGTGGATCTGGTGAAAGTCTTTCAGATGGCAAGTCTGCCATCTTCTGGTCCTCCATTTTACCTCTCAGCCTTTTGCAAGTCACACATTTGTGTATCACACTAGATAGAAGTCTTTTTCTACCAATCAGCCAAAGTCCTGCCAATCTAATAGCTCCCTCCGTGAAATGGCGTCCTTGGTGTGCAGACTGTTCATGATATTTTCTGACCAATAACGTAGCAATGTGCGTCTTGGGAATGACCAGAGGATGTTTATCATCAAAGGACATATCAGTTGAGGACATACGGCCGCCAACTCTTAGTAGCCCATCTTTGTCCAGAAATGGTGTCAGCTTTCGCAGTGGACTTTGTTTTGGGATTCGGTCCCCTTTGGCAAGACACTGCAACTCCCTTGCAAAGGCATCTTATTGTGCGGTTTTAATGATCACTGTTACTGCTTGTTCATCTTCATCTCCAGTGTTGCCACCATGTGTATCTGCAACACTCCTTGCCTTTTTGATTAGTGTGGAGACTGCACGAGTCAAAGCTCTCCAAGTGGAAAATGTAAGAAACCTTTGAGCTCCAAGCGAGCTTTCTTTAACCATTGTGCTGAAGGTTGTTACTTCAGGGTGAACTTCTGGATCCACCTCCGGATGTATCAGTTCAAAGTCATTGAGTGGAATGACTTTGCGGAAGAAGTCCTTGAGAAGGACTCAATAGAAATGATGGTCCAGTGAACCAATTGGTGCTTTTGAGAGCTGCAGCAGTTGTTGGCCGAGTTCCATGGTCTGCTGGGTTTTCTTCAGTGGTGATGTAATGCCACTGATCTGGACGAGATGACTTTGTGATCTGTGCTATCCTGTTTGACACATAGACATAAAACCTGCGTGAGGTGTTATATATGTAGCCCAGTACTATCTTGCTGTCAGTATAGTACGTCACAGAATGAATGTCAATATCCATTTCATCTTGGATGAAGACCGCCATTTCAGTTGCCAAAACCGCAGCACAGAGCTCAAGACGGGGCACGGTGTGTGCTGGGTGTGAGGCCAGCTTTGCCTTTGCCATAACAAATCCCACATGGATCTCTCCTGTTGCAGAAATTGTTTTCAAGTAAGCCACAGCAACTATAGCCATGACTGATGCATCTGAAAACACGCACAACTCTCTGTGCTGAGTCTGTGTGGACAAAGACACTGGAACATATAGTCTTGGAATCTGGAGCTGTTCTAAGTCTTTCATAGAGTTTTTCCACAGTTTCCAGTGTTCTTGTTTTGAAGCTGGCAATGGTGTGTCCCAGTCATACTGTTCAACGGAGAGGTTTCTCACTAAATGTCTTCCTCCCACTGTGACTGGCACTACAAATCCCAAAGGGTCAAATAAACTGTTCACTGCAGACAAAATCCCTCTTTTTGTCAAGGGCTTCTCCTCCTTCGACAAACAGAAGGTGAAGTTGTCTGTCTCCAGATTCCAAATTAGACCTAGACTCCTCTGAAGAGGTAGTGACTCCACTCCTAGGTCTAGATCTTTCAAATCCTTGGCCAAGTCTTCTGGTGGGAATGCTTGCATAACACTGCTGCTGTTCGATGCAATCTTGTGTAGCTTAATGTTTGATTTAGCTAGCATCGCTTTGGCAGTGCGCAGGACACTAGTGGCTTCTGCTTCATTAGGAAAAGATGCAAGTCCATCATCCACATAAAAATTGTGTGTGATGAACTCCCTTGCACTGGTAGTGGAGTCATCTGCTTCCTTAGCAGCTCGTCTGAGGCAGTAAATGGCAACTGCTGGTGATGGACTTGTGGCAGGATGAATGTTATCCCTCGGTCCAACCCACTTTCAGCCTGGCGCATTAGGGGGCGCTAGTATAAATAGTGGCCATTTGAGTGTCCCTGGATCGCTTACCTGTGATCTCCTTTTTGGTCACCTGACTTCCCTTTGGTGTTGCCGAGATTATTTGCGGGTTACACTTCTGAAGCCTCCATCGCGGCTGGTAGGTGTTTACTCATTGTAGTGTGTACATTACCTTACTTGGTGGTAAACGGCTATTGTTTGTAGGTCGTAGCTGTAGAAGCCTCCTCTGAGCCATTCTGCTCATGCTTTATGACGCGGCTTACTCGGTACGTAATCAACTTTTGTTACGATCTCTGCCTTTTTATTGTTCTTTTATAGTAATTACTTATTATGCTTTGCAGGAAGTGTGGGCCTTAGTTTTACGCCACGCTACGCGAACCGAGGTGCTGCTGCTTTGTTTTGCTTTGCTTTGTTTTACTTTGTTTTTACTGTCTGTTCCGGCTGCGAAGTTTCTTTCCTACTGCTGCCAGCCTTTAAAGTGGACGTCGGCGTGGAGAACGGCCATATGCATGCCACGCGGGTCGGCTGGCGTACATACTGATTGACGGACTGGATAATTAACTTATAGTCGTGCAGACGGCAAGTTGGAGCAATACGGCGATTCCGTTTGCTCCATATTTTAGAGTTTTATCCAGATTGTATGTTGTTTTACTGTTGTTTGATTTGTAGTTACGCCACTGGTGGGAGGCCCTTTTTCTAGCTGTAGATCACCAGTGTGGTCCTGCAGTTGGGTTATCCCCCAGCGCTACACATTAATTTGTTGTAATATATTAAAATTTTCTTTGTTTCTTTTATTCAGATGCGGAGCGCCGACATGGAGGAGACTAGGGTGCCTTGGTGGTGGGATCCTTTCCGTGTACACACCTGCCTTGTTTAGTTTATTAGTGTGAGTGTGTGATAGTGTGCTGCACTTGTGTCTTGGTGTGTTTTCTTTTTTTAGTTTGTGTGTGGCATCCCTGCCCCTCCGCTGGTAAGCCTCAGCTCTGAATACCTTTTTAAGCATATTTGTACATGGCTATTTATGATTGTGCTTTTATATGGTGTTTTAAATAATTGTTAATAAATTGTCAACTTATCATTGAACCTCGTCTCTGTACTGAGTATAGCAAACCTAAGTGCCTTTTTGGTGATTTAGTGTTACTTCCAGTATTCTCTGGGTGAAATTCCCAGGGTGGCGTTGTCTTTTAAAACTGTGAAGAGTATTTACTTTATTTCCACCTCGTGCTGCCACAGACTGTTGCCAAATACATGTACTGTCATTCGGAACTCTTTCACTGCTTTTTGGAGATCATTGTTTTCATACCATAAGAACCTCAGAAAGTTGCGGTGTTCCTCGCAGACCTTGAAGCAGTAGAACATCTGCTGCACATCCGCTGTAACTGCTATAGGTTCTCTGCGGAAGCGGATCAGAACCCCAAGGAGAGTGTTGTTCAAGTCGGGTCCACTCAGGAGTACATCATTGAGGGAAATCCCTTCATGTTTGGCACTTGAATCGAACACTACCCTTATCTGGTCGGGTTTTTGCGGGTGGTAAACCCCGAATATTGGTAGATACCACCTTTCCTCACCTTCTTTTAATGGAGGGGCCGGCTCTGCTTGCTTTTCAACAAACATTCTTTGCATGAAATCGATGAAGTGTTTCCTCATTTGTGGTTTTTTCTCCAGAGTTCTCCGAAGAGATGCAAGACGCTTTAATGCTTGAGGTCGGTTATTGGGAAGGTGGTTTCGTGGTGACCGAAAAGGTAATGGGGCAACCCAAGTATTGTAACTGTCTTTATAGACTTTTTCATCTAATGTCTTCAAGAAACTCTCGTCATCGATTGACATAGCAGGGACGTAATCACGTTGTGTCCTTTGAAACACCTGACTGGCAAACTCACTTTCCTTACTTTCCAAGTGTTGTGCAGAGCTTTGAAGACTTAGGTTTGAGGTGTAGCAACAAAGCTTTTCTTTGACTTGCATATTGTTTGGACATGCACTCAAGAGTGAAGCTCGTCCATTTGGTAGAATGTTGGTCTTGTATACACGGATGTTGGATGTCTTATGCACTTCTCCCAGACACACTTCCCCTACGATCACCCAACCAAGGTCAAGTCGCTGAGCATATGGCTCATTATGGAGACCATTATGCTGTTCTCTGACTTTGTGCACACGCAGAATGTCTCTGCCAAGGAGAAGGAGGATGTCAGCTTCTGGATCAATTTCTGGGATTTTTCCCTTAATTGCCTTCAGATGTGGGTAGTAATGAGTGATTTCTGGGGATGGGATTTCCATTCTATCATCAGGTATCATATCGTACTCAATAAGAGTAGGCAGGGAAAGCTGAGTGGTGCCATCAAGGGACTCCAAAATGAAGTCACGGGCTCGTCTCCCTGCTATCTCCACAACACCTGAGCATGTTTTCAGTGTATACGGTTCAAGCTGTCCCTCAATGTTGAAGATGTCAAAAAAGTATGTTTTAGCCAAGGAGCGATTGCTTTGTTCGTCTAGAACAGCATACATCTTAACAGCTTTCTCTGGTTGTCCAGCAGGATACACTCTGACCAAACATATCTTAGAGCATGACCTTGAACCAACTGAGTCTCCGCATACTTCTGTGCATTTTGATGTCACGTCAGCCACATTTGCTTCTCCTTCTCTTTCCCCCCCGCCATACCCTTCACTAGCTACCAGGCTCTCTGCATGTTGAGGACGAGGATTGGGGTGTAGTGCGGTGATATGTCTTTCACTACCACAATCTGTGCACTGCACCAATTTAGGACAATCTTTGGCCATGTGCTGCACAGAAGAACAACACTTGAAACAAATGTTCTTGTCCTTTAAGTATGCCTTTCTTTATTCCAGGGTCTTACTTTTGAAAAGACGGCATTTTCTGAGAGGGTGAGGCTTGCAGTGTAGTGGACACTGTTTATCGGGGTCCAAGTTGTTCTTGCCTGTAGGAACGTTTGAGCTGGCTGCCAGATCACTTGCTATCTCCGTCCTCTTAGCAGAGACATGCGAACGATACTTCTGTTGTATCATTCTCTCGATTCTAGGATTGTTGGTGTTGGCAGTGGTGACGCAAGAAAAACTCGGGTCATTGCGAATTTTAGCTTCTTCATTCACAAGTTTCACAAAAAATGAAAATGGAGGACAAGACACTGCATTCTCTCGCTTGAACCTCGAAGCAGCTGTAACCCATTTCTCCTGAAGGTTGTATGGGAGTTTTTCCAGAATCGGATTCACCCCGTGGGCTGTATCGAGGTGTGAAAGACCTGGGAGATGACCGCTTGTCTTTGCAGCATGAAGTTCTAGCAGAAGATCCCCCAATTCTCTTAAATGCTGGTTGTCTCTGTTTGTCAGCTTCGGAAAATCCTGAATTTTCTTTAAAAGTGCATGTTCAATGACTTCTGGTGCACCAAAACACTCTTCGAGTCTCTGCCACACCATCTGAAGACCTGCAGTGGGATTGTTTATGTACGCAGCCCTGACTCGCTTGGCTTGTGCTGCTGATTGTGGCCCGAGCCATTTAGATAGCAGGTCTAGCTCTTCTTGAGGTGTTACATCCAGATCTTGAATTGCACTTAGAAAGGAAGCCTTCCAAGCCCAGTAATTTTCTGGTCGATCATCAAACCTCAGCAGGCCAGAGCTGATCATCTCCTTTCGTATCAGGTATCTCGTTAGATCAGACGTGTCAGCATGACTACTCCTTACAGGTGTAGGTGTCCATACCTTAGACTGAAGATGGTGAAATCGATCATTGTTTGCTGGCTCGCCTCCATAGCTCCAGTTGCAAGATTCTCTCTTTGGGCTCAAAGCACGGAAGACTGGCAAAGGTGTGAATTCTTGGTTGTTGCTCCTACTGGGCTGATGGATACTTGGTTCTTTGTGAGCTTTTGGTGTTGCATCGATGGCCGTGGCTGGCTGTGGCACCAGAAAAGATAGGAGTTCTGGATGATTAACTTGTGGAGTCTGCAGATCGTCGCCGAGTTCTGATTGTTGCTGCACATACTCTTGGACTCGTTCTATTGGGCTGATTTGCTGCATGACGTCCAGCTGGGGCTGTTGTGGATGCTCACTCTCTTGCGCAGACGCTTCCCAAGCTTGAGCCTCAGCTAGTGCTGCTGCAGCTGCTTTCTGTGATTTGAGTATGTGTAGCTCTGCATCCAGATCTGCTTTCTTTTTAAGCTGCTCAGCCTGTTGTTTTAGGATGCTGGCTTCCTGCTTGGCAAAGGAGAGCTGAGCACGGGCGGCTTCTGCTTTTGCTCGTGCTCTGGCGGCAGCAGTAGATGATGATGTAAGCTGGCTGGAACGTAAAGAACTGGACACTTTTGACCTTGTTTCCAGCATCTCATCCATCCTTTCTTTTAGAGAACTATCTGGCTGATGAGAATGATGCTTTTTTACTATTCTGCCCTCCCTGTATCTATCTGCCAAACTGGGCATCAACGTACAGGGAGGGCAGAATACCTTTTGTTTTATTTAATCTGTGACTGTATATCTCAGAATTACTTGTTTGAACTTACCTGAATTAACTTAAGCTCATTGTTGTTATTGCTCATTGTTATAGTTCAAAGGGACTGTACGGGTATCAATTTTCTCTTATTTTATAGTTTTCACGGTGCTCAATGATGTCCAGAGAATGAGCCGTGTGTGGTGAGCAGTGTTGGGTAAGTTACTTTAAATTAGTAACTTAGTTACATTACTAGTTACTTCTCTAAAAAAGTAACTCAGTTACTTCAAGTTACTCGTTACTTTCAAAGTAACTAGTTACTAGGGAAAGTAACTTTGGTTTTACTCAGAATTCTCTTGTTAATGTGTTGCTTCCGTAACTGGATACCCAGCCAGACTGCCAGTCTTCTAGCTTGCTTACTTGCCACAAGTGCACTGTGCCACCTACCAACAGAAAGGAAAAAATAATGTGCACATTTCCACGAGAGAAATTCCACGCCTGGACCGTCGTTGACCGCCGCCATGATTCTAGCCTGCTTTTTACATCCAACACAAAAACTGCAGTCGTGGTGCTTTTGATTGTACTCAGAACTTGGAAATTCTGCCTTCTGAATAGGAAGATGTAGGTAACACCAGACTGCAGATGAGCTGCATACAGAGCTGGACTGGGACAAAACAATTGTCCCGGGGATTTTGACTAGAGACCGGCCCACCATTATAGGAAAAATCATAAAGCCTTTGAATGAAAATAAACACTGTTGTGACAGTGATGTACACTGTTCTGATGGTATATATGTATCAATCTATCAATTGTTTGTTGTAAGACTCAGATAATTTTTTTTTTTTTTAAAGCGAGACATTTTAAATGAGAATAATAAAGAAAAGTATTTCCTTGTGCCCCCCTTTCCCTGTTAATGCCCTACCTGCCCCCCTGGCAACACTTTGCTAGACCCGCCCCTGCACAGTTACCAGCTGTCAGCTACTTAGAAAAGGATCCTGGTGTTATTTGTCTCTCAGAAACAGTTCATAACTTCCCTTCAACTCATTCATGTCACCTAAAAGGTAAACCTGTTTCTCCATCACCTGTTCAGCTCTGATGATTCAGTAAGGACATCTCCTGGTTTCATCTGCATGTTTCCCTCTCACCAGATATCCAAACCGACATCATGACCAGCAGCTTTACAGCTGTGGCTCCAGCAAACATCAGCTGATACTAGCAATTAATATTAAATAAATTCTAACAACAGCTGATCAAGCTTAAACGTGCTGCTGTTGTTTAACGCGACATCCGCTGGTTTCCTCTTTCTGGCGCAAAGTGGGCGATAAATAAACAAGAGAGAAAAGCCGATCAGCTGATCATTGATCAGTTTCGTGATTGAAGTAGAAACGGGAGAGGAGAGAATGAGAGAAGAAGAGGCAGCTGTGCAGCTTCAGCTTTGTGTCTTTTTCATTGTAGCTGAAGTCCGGGACAAACTGTGTTCCTTTTCACCTCAGTACGAAACGCGTAATATTTTCTCTGAATACCAGACGATTCTGTTTTTTACGGGACGGTTGGCAACTCTAATAATTAACCGTATGAACAAAATAAAGTTCAACATCAGTAACATAGCACCCACCCAGCTGTATAGAAACTCCGTCATGCTAGCTAGCACGCAGTACGAAAAAGTCAGCATACCGAAAATAAACTCCACCTAAACTTGGTTTATATCTGACCCAGATAGACTGCAGGTCATAACTTCTTACCTGAAGGTCAGTTCACCTGACACGCGGACCGGCGGCCGCTTCGGGTCTCTCCTCTTGCCTCCCTTTTCCTTCATCCACCTGCTGGCCTCCACCACTTGCTAATGTTATTGAATCTGTGGAAGCTCCGCGATATCCACCACACAAAGTAACGAGTAACGAGCCTATCTAAATCCCAGTAACGAGTAACGCGTTCCTGGTTTTGGCATAATAACTAGTTACCGTGCTCGTTACCACAATAATAACGTAGTTACTGTAACGCGTTACTTAATAACGCGTTAGTCCCAACACTGGTGGTGAGGAAATAAATGGCTGCACCCGTTAGAGACTCTTCTGTCGTTCTTGATGCCAAGGGCTGCTACAAGTAGAGAGATGTAGGAGACATGACCTATATCACATGTAATATATGTAAAATATTAATTTTTCCACATGTGAAGAATTTGTAACAGAAAAGGTTTATATTACTCATGAAAATATGGTGTATTAAAATACCATATTGTGAAACAGTAATCAGTAACTGTGTTTTGCCGTTATGGTGCATGTCTGATGCAGGGGCGTTAACACCTTTCTTATATCACCACTCTGAAGACCAATGAACGTTGTCAACAGGTTTACTGACATTCAAAAGGGTGAAACTAAAAACAAGACAAACAATACAGTCATGATATACATATGTACAGCATAATATGCATTTATATACCACATTGCTACTACATAGCATATGCCATATGTCTAATTATGTAAACTAAACTTGTACTACGGATGCTATCCCAGACGACCTCCAAAATCGCGGGTAACTAGCATAACAAAGGGACTAGTTTTACAGCCAAATACTGCATTAGCAGGCAAATATTGCACAAAAACAAAGTTACAAATCATACTTTCATTACATACCGGCGATACAACCATAAAGAGAAGATGTAGACAGTATTTTCTCCAAAAAGACCTCCTCTCCTGTTTTCCTTCTTTTTCCTCACTTGCTTTGCTTAACTGAGTCGACTTCCTGTTCAATAAATATTTTTTTTTTTCCAAATAACCCCGTTTCTGAAATGCATTACTTGGAGCAACCACAGAGGGTGCTGTAAACACATAGTGAATAACAAATTGACTCAGAAATGATATTTTAGTAATACAACTGTAGTGGCAATTCCTTTTGTTTGACAAACCAAACATCCCACAATTAAAAGTCCACAAGCCACTGCTGCACTGAGATAATATTTTGTACGCAGGCAAAAGAAGTCCACTGTCCAAACTTGAAAGTTGCGTTTTTATGGTTTATTTATCCAGTTTGGCAAGCAATAACAAGATCCATTTTTTTGTTACTTCCTGCTGCTTCTCCTGCTCTGGTAAAAAACCATAGGCCCACCCCAGTGCATGCTGGTCCTATACCAGTCTCTTTATTTATAGAAACAAAATGGCCCTACAGTTCTTACTGACTGATTTAACAGGGTAAACACCAAACAAACAAAACATTGAAACAAATATTAACCTACAAATAAACGTTGCAAGAGTTTGGTTTGCATTGCCAGCAATAAGTCGGGCTCGTTCCCGGTGGGTGATGGGCTCCGCCAGGGCTGCCCTTTGTCACCGGTTCTGTTCATAATTTTTATGGACAGGATTTCTAGGAGCAGCCAAGTGGCGGAGGGCTTTCACTTCGGTGGCCTCAGAATCTCATCTCTGCTTTTTGCGGATGATGTGGTTCTGTTGGCTTCATCAGGTGAAGGCCTCCAGCTCGCACTGGAACGGTTCGCAGCCGAGTGTGAAGCAGCAGGAATGAGGATCAGCACCTCCAAATCTGAGGCCATGGTTCTCAGCCGGAAAAGGGTGGAGTGCCCACTCCGGGTCGGGGATGAGTTCCTGCCCCAAGTGGAGGAGTTCAAGTATCTCGGGGTCTTGTTCGCGAGTGATGGGAGAAGGGAGCCGGAGATCGACAGCCGGATTGGTGCTGCAGCTGCAGTGATGCGGACACTGCACTGGTCCGTCGTGGTGAAGAGGGAGCTGAGTGTAAAAGCGAAGCTCTCAATTTACCGGTCGATCTACGTCCCCACCCTCACCTATGGCCACGAGCTGTGGGTAGTGACCGAAAGAACGAGATCGCAGATACAAACGGCAGAAATGAGCTTCCTCCAAAGGGTGGCTGGCCTCTCCCTTAGAGATAGGGTGAGAAGTTCGGCCATCTGGGAGTGGCTCAGAGTAGAGCCGCTGCTCCTCCACATCGAAAGGAGCCAGTTGAGGTGGTTCGGGCATCTGACAAGGATGCCTCCTGGGCGCTTCCTGGGTGAGGTGTTCCGGGCATGTCCCACCGGGAGGAGGCCCCGGGGCAGACCCAGGACATGCTGGTGATTATATCTCTCGGCTGGCCTGGGAACGCCTTGGTGTTCCCCCGGATAAGCTGGAGGAGGTGGCTGGGAGAGGGAGGTCTGGGCTTCTCTGTTTAGGCTGCTGCCCCCGCAACCCGGCCTCGGATAAAACGGATGAAGATGGATAGATGGATGGATGGATGTAAGTAAACTAACAACAAACTTTAACAAATTTCAAAATAATAAAAATAAAGAACAAATAGCTCCAACAACAACATTTTACAACTTTTAGTGATAACAGAACATGTGTTGTGCAACATACTAAAATACATAGAGTAGAGGTGGAAACCTTCATTTGCATCAGACTAGGTGCCATCTCTTTTTACACCTTGTATGATGGAAATAGCCATATCTAAAATTATCAGAACTGCTAATGTAATGATCATGTCATGCAATCATGAGCTCTCACGTGTCATATACAAACTCACAGGGCACAGCTTCTTATAAGGAGTGTCATTCAAAGAACTGAAATTTCTTAGAAGTACCTGCAGCAAGAACAGGTAAAAACAGGTATATACAACAGACCTGTCAAGGGTGTGCTTGCCAGAAATAAAATATATTTTAATGATGTAAAACCTTTAAGACACGACAGCCTAACCAGAATGATTCAAGATTCAAAGCGTGTATTGTCATGTGTACAAAGAAATAATTTTCTCTGGATCAGCTGAAGACTTTTCAGGGAGTTTTTAGGACATCCTGATAATAAAGAATTACAGTAGTCCAGCCTGGAAGTAATAAATGCATGAACTAGTTTTTCAGCATCACTCTGAGACAGGATATTTCTAACTTTAGAGATGTTGCACAAATGGAAGAAAGCAGTCTTACATATTTGTTTAATATGTGCGTTGAAGGACATGTCCTGGTCAAAAATGACTCCAAGGTTCCTCACAGCATTACTGGAGGCCAAGGTAATGCCATCCAGCCGATTATTAGAGATAGGTTGATCATATTTAAGATTGAAGCATTAATTAATGGCAGGACTTCTTTGAGCAGTTTTGTAGGAATGGGGTCTAAAAGACACGTTGATGGTTTGGAGGAAGTAATTATTGAAGTTAACTCAGAAAGATCAATTGGAGAAAAAGAGTCTAAATTAACATTGATGGTACTAAAAGTAGCTGTAGATAATATTACATCTGTGGGATGATTATTGGTAATTTTTTCTCTAATGATAAAAATTTTATTTGTGAAGAAGTTCATGAAGTCATTACTAGTTAACGTTAAAGGGATTGTTGGCTCAGTAGAGCTCTGACTTTTTGTCAGCCTGGCTACAGTGCTGAAGAGAAACCTGGGGTTGTTCTTATTTTCTTCAATCAGTGACGAATAGTAAGATGTTCTGGCTTTGCGGAGGGCTTTCTTATAAAGCAGCAAACTATTTCTCCAGGCTAAATGATGATCCTCTAAATTTGTGACACGCCATTTCCTCTCCAGCTTACGAGTTATCTGCTTTAGGCTACGTGTTTGAGAATTATACCACGGAGTCAGGTACTTCGGATTTGAGGCCTTAGTTTTCACAGGAGCTACAGTATCCAGAGTCGTACGTAGTGAGGAGGTAAAATTATTAACAAGATAATCGACCTCTGTTGGAGTAGCGTTCAGATAGCTGCTCTACTCTATGTTGGTACAGGGCATTGAAGATGATAACAGTGGGTGGATTATATTCTCAAACTTAGTTACAGCACTTTCAGAAAGACATCTACTGTGATAAAGTCTACTCTCCACTGCTGTGTAATCAATTATTGTAAATGTAAATGTTATCAGGAAATGATCAGACAGCAGAGGGTTTTCAGGAAACACTGTTAAATGTTCAGTTTCTATGCCATATGTTAAAACAAGATCTAGAGTGTGATTAAAGTGGTGGGTGGGTTCGTTTACATTTTGAGAGAAGCCAATTGAGTCTAATAACAGATTAAATGTGATGTCTATCCGAGCTAAAATCCTGGTTTACCTCTAATTTTTTAAAGCTCAATGAGGATAAAACTGAGATCCTCCTTATTGGCACCAAATCCAACCTTTTGAAGGCGAACCATTTCTCACTCACCATCGATAACTCCACAGTTTTCCCTTCTCCTCAGGTTAAGAGCCTCGGTGTCATCCTAGACAGTTCACTTTCCTACAAATCTCACATCAATAATCTCACCTGTTCTGCCTACTTCCATCTACGCAATATTAACAGATTACTTCCTTCTCTTTCCACCCAGTCTACGTCCATTCTTGTCCACAGTCTTGTTACATCCCGTATTGACTATTGCAACTCTCTTCTGCATGGTCTCCCCCAAAAATCCCTCCATAAGCTTCAATTGGTTCAGAACTCTGCTGCTCGCATTATCACCAGAACCCCCTCCTACCAGCACATCACCCCTGTTCTTCAGGAACTTCACTGGCTCCCTGTGAAATCCCGGATAATATTCAAACTTCTTCTGCTCACCTTCAAGGCCATTCATAACCTCGCTCCTCCTTACCTTTCTGACCTGCTAACCACTACCTGTTCTGCCCATTCACTTCGATCTTCCTCTTCTATCCAGCTTGCTGTACCTTCCTTCCGCCTCACCACCATGGGAAGCAGAGCTTTCAGCTGCTCTGCTCCCAGGCTGTGGAACTGCCTACCCCCAGAAATAAGAAACATTGGTTCTCTCCCCCAGTTTAAATCCCAACTCAAAACTCATCTGTTCAAATCTGCATATTCACTGTGAATCCACTGTTTGTTAATTTTATCTTGTGCTTTGTTTTATTGTTCTTATTTTTATTGTTTTACTATGTGTCTTCCTATTGTAAAGTGTCCTTGGGTGACTTGAAAGGCGCTTATAAATAAAATTTATAATTATTATAATTATTATTATTATGCTGAGGCTGTCATTGTTAGCATCTACATGGATGTTAAAATCACCCATAATAATTATTTTATCTGAGCTGAGCACTAAATCAGATAAAAAGTCTGAGAAATCAGAGAGAAACTCTGTTTAAGGCCCAGGTGGACGATAGATGATAACAAGTAAGACTGGTTTCTGAGTTTTACAGCTGGGGTGGACGAGGCTAAGCATCAGGCTTTCAAATGAATTAAAAGTCTGTCTTGGTCTTTCGTTAATTAATAGGCTGGTGTGAAAAATTGCTGCCATACCGCCCCCTCGGCCTGTGCTTCGAGGTTTCTGGTAGTTAGAATCATCATCATCATCATCATCATCATCGTTTATTTATATAGCACTTTAAAAACACACAAGGCTGACCAAAGTGCTGAACAATAAAACATAATAGATACCATAAGAATAATAAATACAATAAAACAATGAACATAGCAAAAACAATAAAATATAAGTAAATACAAGTCAGTCAACCACTGAGTCAAAAGCCAGTAAATAAAAATGCGTTTTCAATCTGGATTTAAAAACCATCACCGATGTCGATTGCCTAATGTGAAGAGGAAGATTATTCCAAAGCTTAGGAGCCACAATAGAGAACGCTCGGTCTCCTCTCAGTTTCAACCACGATTTGGGGACTGAGAGCAACAACTGCTCAGCTGACCGGAGCGAGCGAGTGGGGACATAGGGCTTCAGCAAATCAGACAAATATGCAGGTGCCAGACCATTTAAAGATTTAAAAACCAATAAAAGAACTTTAAAATGAATCCTAAATTCAATTGGAAGCCAGTGCAGGGAGGCCAGGACCGGAGTAATGTGCTCAAATTTCCTTTTACCAGATAAAAACCGTGCTGCAGCATTCTGTACTAGTTGCAGGCGTGTCAGAGTGCCCAGTCCAACCCCTATTAAAAGGGAGTTACAATAATCCAAGCGTGAGGTTATAAAAGCATGGATAACAGTCTCCAAGTCACGTCTTGAAAGAAAAGGTTTAACCTTCGACAGACGCCTGAGGTGATAGAATGACGATTTCACCACCCCATTCACGTGGCCATCAAAGGTAAGAGCAGAGTCGATTTTTAACCCAAGATTAGTAATCGAGCTCTTCAGGTGAGGGGTCAGAGCAGCAAGGTCAACATCAGGCATATCAGAGGAGCGATTCGGGCCAAACAGAATTGCTTCCGTTTTACGTTCATTAAAATTTAAAAAGTTTTGAGCCATCCATGACTTAACATCACTAAGGCAATCAAGCAGGAGTCTAATTTGGGAGCTATCAGAATGACTGAAAGGAAAATAGAGCTGGCAATCATCAGCATATAGATGAAATGAAACATTGTGTTTACGAAAGATCGCACCCAGTGGCAGGAGATACAATGAAAACAGTAATGGCCCAAGAATAGATCCCTGTGGTACACCCCATGACAGAGGGGCCACAGAGGACGATAACAAGCCCAACTTAACACAGAAGCTCCTGTTTGAGAGATATGATTTTATCCACAGGAGTGCCAAGCCAGAAATGCCCACACAATGCTGTAATCGAGAGATCAGCAGGTCGTGATCTACTGTGTCAAATGCAGCAGTCATATCTAGTAGTATAAGCACTACATGTTTACCACAGTCTGTCGCTACAAGAATATCGTTCATAACCTTTATGAGAGCTGTCTCTGTGCTATGAAACGGCCTAAAGCCGGACTGAAAAACTTCAAACATTTGAGAGTTGTTTAGATAATCCATCAGCTGAGTGTGAACAACCTTTTCCAAGATCTTACTCAGAAAAGGAAGTTTAGAGATGGGTCTAAAATTTGACATTACTGAAATATCTGAGCCTGGCTTCTTAAGTAAGGGATGAATAAGTGCATGCTTAAACTCACTTGGTACTTGACCTGACAAGAGGCTGGTATTGACTATGTTCAGAATATGTGGTCCAACAGTAGGAAACACCTCTTTCAGAAAACGGGGATGAACAACATCATTCGGAGAACCACACGGTTTAGCAGTTAACACAAGCTTCTCTAGTTCAGGTAAAACAATTGGTTGGAAAGCAATAAGCAAATTTAAACAGGGAACATGCACAGCTGGGTCAACAGAAGATACAGTGGAGGGTCTCAAACTAGCAACCTTATCCACAAAGAAATTAAGAAACCTATTACACATAACCTCAGAAGATTGCAAAAGAACATGGTCCTCTGCATTCAGTACAGAATTAATGGTATTATACAAAACACGAGGGTTATGTGAATTAACAGCAATAAGTTGTGAAAAATAGGAGTTTTTGGCGGTCTTTACTGCCCTCTGGTAAGCTTTCCAGCTCGTCTTAAGAGCTTCCAGAGAGACGTACAGCCTGTCCTTTTTCCATCGTCTTTCACATCTCCTACATTCTCTTCTAATGGCTCGAGTAAAATCGGTTAGCCAAGGGCTGGCCTTGGGTTTACACTGCCTGAGTCTTAGAGGTGCAACAACATCAAGGGCAGATTTACAAACAGAGTCCAGATGAGAGAGTAATCCATCTGAGGTGGATGACTCAGAGGGACTGGACACAAGTTGTTCAAATAGTGTTGAAAAATCTTCAGCAGTATCTGAGCCGAAGGCACGATAGCATCGCATAGGTGCAGCCCGTTTAACAACAGGACTAAGAGGAACAACATCAAATAAAATGGGCATATGATCAGAGAATACAGCATCCTCCACATGTAGGTTACAGACAGATAACCCATATGATAACACCAAGTCCAATGTGTGACCATGTTCTTGAGTGGCACATTTAACAGATTGAACAAGATTAAAAGAGTTCACCAGGTCCATGAATTCCTTAGCCAGGGGCTTCCCTGGGCAACATACGTGTATATTAAAATCACCGAGTAGCAGGACCTGGTCATACCGGGATGCACAGTCAGCGAGAAACTCCGAAAACTCAGATAAAAACTCCTTGTTATATTTAGGAGGCCGGTAAACTATTGCACACAGCAATGAAGGCGAGTGGCCCAGTTCACACAGGCAAAGTTCAAAGCTGGTGTGGTGTGTCCATGAGGATAGTTGCTTAAACTCAAAGTGTGATTTAAAAACAACAGCTAACCCCCCGCTACGACCAGAAGAAGAGAAGACGAGAAGAATGACTCGGGGGTGTTGATTCATTTAAACTAACATACTCATCCGGCTGCAACCAGGTTTCTGTAAGGCAGAGTAAATCGATTTGTTGATCAATTATTAAGTCATGTACTAACAGAGACTTGGAGGAGAGAGACCTAATATTTAATAATCCACATTTCACTGTTTTAGTCTTTGGTTCAGATGTGGATACTGTATTGTTCTTTCTTTGTGATTTTTTATGTTTAAGTTGTTTATTGCTGGTTTTTAGTTTGTTTTTTGTCTGTTTGGGAGCTGACACAGTCTCAATGGAGATGGGTTTTTGGGGGGGTAGCAGGAGGAGAGAAGCTGCAGAGAGGCGTGTAAGACTGCAACTCTGCTTCCTGGTCCCAACTCTGGATAGTCATATTTTGGGGGGTTTAATAAATTGGTCCATATTTCTAGAAATGAGAGCTGCTCCATCCAAAGTGGGATGGATGCCGTCTCTCCTAACAAGACCAGGTTTCCTCCAGAAGGTTTGCCAATTATCTATGAAGCCCACATCGTTTCTGGGACACCACTCAGACAGACAGCAATTTAAGGAGAACATGCGGCTAAACATGTCACTCCTGGTCTGATTGGGGAGGGGACCAGAGAAAACTACAGAGTCAGACATTGTTTTGTCAAAGTTACACACCGATTCAATATTGATTTTAGTGACCTCCGATTGGCGTAACCGGGTGTCATTACTGCCGACATGAATTATGATCTTACTGTATTTACGTTTACCCTTAGCCAGCAGTTTTAAATTTCCTTCAATGTCGCCTGCTCTGGCCCCTGGAAGACAATTGACCATGGTTGCCGGTGTCTCTAGCTTCACATGTCTGAGAACAGAATCACCAATTACCAGAGTTTGACCCCCGGCGGGTGTGTCGCCGAGTGGGGAAAAACGGTTAGACACATGAACAGGTTGGTGGTGTACCTGGGGCTTCTGTTTAAGACTATGCTTCCTCCTCACCGTCACCCAGCCGCCCTCTTTCCCCAGCTGCTTGGGGTCTGCCGGGGAACAGCTAGCGGGGCCTACGCTATCTTCGGCTGCACCAGCTACAGGGGCCTGGCTAGCTACGGGTGAATGAAGGGTGCGAAGCCGAGTCTCCAATTCAGTAATCCTGGCCTCCAGAGCTGCAAATATGCTACATTTGTTACAGGTATCATTACTGCTAAAGGAGGCCGAGGAGTAACTAAACATCTGACACAATGAGCAGGAAAGTGCAGGAGGGACAGGTGAAGTAGCCATGGTGCTAACGAGTCGGCTACGAGCTAAGCTAAGCTAGCGAAACAGTACAGAGACAGTGAGTGAATACTTTGGCTATAAATTAGGTAGTGAGTACACAGAAAGGGTGATTCAGATGAAGCACGTTAAGATTATACTATGAAAAAGGGATGTATCAAAAGATTTAAATTAAATTGCTAAGCAGAAAAGCTACTCAGAAACACCACTGTGTTTGAGCAGGAACAGGAAGTGATACTCTACCACAAAGCGAGCGAACACCACGTCACCACGTTAGAAGGACAGGTGCACAGACTCAACTAATGAGGCTTCTCCCTTATATATAAGTAAGCTGGATCCAAGAAACATGTGCCAAAAAGGAGACAGGGAGGCAAAATGGTTAAGTTAAAGGGTTTTATTAATGTTTCCAATAATAACTAGACTAAAAGAGACAGATAAGCCGCTATCACCTTTTAAAGAAATAGAAAAACAAAACTCAGGTGTTGGTCAATAAACTGAAAAGTAAGTCAAAAAGGGTTCATCACCAAAACACACTTCACTCCACAGAGCATGAGCAATCAACCACCACACACAGAGCTCACTAGTTGCAACCCTGCAAAGCTCTCTGGCAGTAGAGTTTACCTTTCTTCGGCCTTAAGTATTTTTAATTGCTGATGGGAGTCAGCTGTACAAAAAAAGTGGCATCTAAGGCAGGAGAGATGGCAGGACACACCCACACAAGGTCAATTTCAAAGGAGGCCCTGCTAGGGCTGTAACAGGTATGTAGCTGGGAGCAAAATGCAGGCACAGTACAAAAATAGGAGTGCCCTAAGAATTCATTGGTAGGTGGAATGTGGAATGTACGTCATTATTAAATCATGTCAACCGTGACAGCATTCTCTGTTGTTGTTAAGCTTGGGTGTGTGTGTATGCTTATGCTGTATATCCAAAGAGATAAAGGAGAAAGGGCCGCAAAGGCAGTTTGGAAAACATTTGCATTTGGTCAAGGGTCACAGACCTTGATGCATCATTTTAATAGTCATTTCTTCTAAAAGATGTCAGCAGATTATATTTATTTAAGTAGTGCTTTTTACACTGATGACAGACATGACATATGATCTTTGCAAGAAGGTTGATGCGAAATCTCAGTGTGCACTTTTGTGCCACCAGATATGTCTCCTGCCACTGAACCACATGACACCTAAGAACACAACAGTTACATGTTACCTAAAAAATTACCTAAAGATTACAACAAATCAAAGAAATGGGTCCACGCTACAGTTTTCATTTATTTCTCTATTTAGATACCAGCACATTACAATTGAACGTGTTTCATCAAACTCCAGGCGTTTTGTTAGAGTGGCTGTGTAATGTAAGCGCACACCAGGAACACCTGTCCCTTTAATGGGCGGGCAGGGATTCTAAAGACTCTGCTCATGTAGATTTAACCCAGTGGTTTTATGCAATGCATAGCCAGTGCAGACCAGTCAATCCTGTCAGGTTAGTAACTGAGCTTGCTGTGTGTCCTCTGAGGTGGTGTTATTTTGCTCGGCAGGTTGCTTTCTGTTAGTTATCACTATGAGGGGAGCGTGGATAAAGCGGCTACTGTTCTTACTTTGGGCCACTGGGGTCATCCTATACTTGGGCACGTTTCTGATGAATGGATACAGCAACAGAGTGCATACAAATAAAGACTTGGACATATCTCATGTGATGAAGAGATTTTTCGACCTCGAGACACAAATAAGCAATCTAAGTGAGTTGAGTGAGAGGTGAATACTTATTTTTTTAATCTTAATTACTGATCATTAATATCAATAACAATGGTAATAATAATAATAGATGCTATCCACAGGATTTACACTAAAAATTAAGATAGTTATGGAAATAAAATTAGATTAAATCAGAATTAATTTGAGAGGCAGCAAAGGGTGTTACCTGCACATATAGTGAAGACATGACAAGTTGTGAGAATATTTGTCAGTGAAAGAGAAGAAAAAAACAAATGCAGTCTTAAAAGAACAGTTTGTGTAGTTATAAACAGATTAATGGTTTTTAACTTAACTTTTTTAATTTATTAATGACAGATAAAGTCAAATTATAACACAGTTGTATGTCCTTTTTCTATAAATGTCTTTTCCACTGTCATTTTTTTTATTGCACAGTGTATCTTTATGTGTGTGTGTGTCTGTGTGTGTGTGTTTTGTAGGGATATTAACCTATTCCGTTTCCTCAATAATGTGATTTTCTCATGTTGTTTTACACTGAAGATAAGGCAATCCGAAGTTTTGAGGAAAGGCAGGATGTCATGCAGCAAAAGTTGGAAGAAGACAGAGACAGACACAAAAAATCAACAGAGGTCCAACAGCAAACAGAGAAGCAGAAGGAAGTAAATATCCAATCCCAAAATGAGGCAGCCCAAATGAAAAAGTCTGAACAACTGTTCCCTAACTCGGCCTTGTTCAATAAGTGGGGGGCAAATCTCTCTGAGGATGACCAAAGAGAGGCTCAGAGCCTGTATGAGAAGTATGGGTACAATGTTTTTCTGAGCGACCGCCTCCCTCTGGATCGACCTCTTCCAGATACCAGAGATCCTCGGTACAACTTTTATTTTTTGTGATTCAATCTTCTTATTCCACCTGATGTACATGCAAAGATTAAACAAAACAATTTACAGACAGTTAACTCCACCCAGTTCATTTCTTGCTTGCATATTTGACTGAAGAAATACAGTGGTATTTCATATTATTATCATTCTTTTAAAAAAAAATAGGTGTTTGAAAAAGAGTTACCCCAAGGACCTGCCAAGTCTCGGAGTAGTGCTCATCTACCTGGATGAAGCCCTGTCTGTTCTCCAAAGAGCCCTGCGCAGCATCATCGACCGCACTCCTAAAAACCTGCTGAAGGAGATAATAATGGTGGATGACAATAGTTCTAATGGTAGGTTGGTTATAAAAAAATAAAGGACCCTATTGTGCAAACACAAAAAAGGTTATTGTGTGCCAGGTTAATTATTGCAAAGCACATATGTCGTGTTAGTGTGGGAAATAAATATTTGATCCCCTGCTGAGTTTGCTCAATTACAGAGAGTTTCATTTTAATGGTAAGAGACAGAATATCAACCAAAGATCAGGAACATAAAAGTTATAAATTAATACGCACATCATTGAGTAAAATAAATCGTGGCCATAATTCTGGCTCCCACGGATTCACTGTGTGCCCATATTCCTGATGTCAACTCATTATCTATATAAAGCTGTCCATTGAATCAATTACTGCCATTCCAACCAAAACTAGTTACAAAGAGCTAATTACTCAGTGAGCCCTCTGATAAGTATGAATTAACCTTTTAAACAACAGTTTGAAAACTTCACTTTTCCAGGTCACACATGTTTCTAATCAGACCAGTTTTCTCGCTTGGTTGTTTTAGATTTATATCTGGTTTAAATCTCTATTTCCCATAACTATCAATCTTACCATTTCCCTTTTGAATTCAAAAGGTCTGGATGCTGACCTTGACATGTATGTGAAGTTGCTTGAGCAGGAGAACCCTAATCTCCGTATTGTGAGAGTGAGGCACAGCGAGCAGAGAGGTCTCGCTTATGCCAGAGCATCCGGGTGGAGGGCTGCTACTGCTGACGTGGTGGCCATCCTGGACGCACACATCGAAGTCCATGAGATGTGGTAGGAACATGGCAAAAATAAATGTTTTCATTCACTTGTTTAGATGTTATACATTCTGTTATCAGGACATTTTTAAAAACATTTTTTAATTATATTACCACATCAGTGTCACAGTTTCAGAATAAACTTGCTGAGATTAATATGTCTTGATGCATTCTCAATCATCCAGGAAAGTAAATCTCCAAAAGTTGAATCTGTTCATCTGGACGTAGCGTTTTGTGGGAGAAACGTTTCGTCACTCATCCAAGTGACTTCTTCAGTCTCAGCTGACTGCAGGTTTCCCCAAACCTTATAAACAGTACATTTGCATAATGACTGAAACCAGCCCACTGAAGGAACAATGGGCTGTGAGGTCAGTTCCTTAATCATAATTATACAAATTCCCATGACCATTGATCAACAATCACTGACCAAAACCCACTGATCAAAGAACACTGATCAATGGCCATGAGTACCATTCACAGAGAGTTGGGGAATGGCTGCAATCACAGCATTGTAAGATGGTGACAGATGTACCCTTAGGCCCCCTCCTCGATCCTTGGTGGACCGACACATCAAATTCACCAGGGAGGATATGAAAAGTGGCAGGTTAGCCTTCTTAGACTGTGAGATTTCCATCAGTAATGGGGGACATCTAAAAGCTGACGTGTACTGTAAACCTACGCATACGGATCAGTATCTAAGGTTTGACTCTCATCATCCACTGGAGCACAAACTGGGTGTCATCAGGACGCTACAACACAGAGCGAACACCATCCCCACTGACACAGCGGCCAGGGAGGCAGAAGGACAGCACATCAAGAAGGCCCTGAGTAAATGTGGTTATCCCAGCTGGACTTTTGTCAAAGCTGGGAAGGCACCTAAAGAAAGCTCCAGCCGATCCAAGAGAGAAGGACAACCGCTGCCCAGGCGAAAACCTGTAGTGATCCCATATGTGTCAGGAGTATCGGAACAGTTGAGACGCATTTTTTCTAAACACCGGGTCTCTGTGGCTTTTAAACCCCAAAACACGCTGCGCCAAAAACTGGTCCACCCCAAGGATCGGGTCCCCCGACACAAACAGAGTAACATAGTGTACGCTGTTAAGTGCCAGGAGGATTGCCAGGATTTATACATCGGGGAAACCAAACAACCTCTAGCGAAGCGGATGGCACAACACAGAAGAGCAACCTCATCAGGCCAGGACTCTGCAGTTTATTTACACCTACAGGCCAGTGGACACTCTTTCAACGATGAGGATGTACACATCCTGGACAGGGAGGAACGCTGGTTTGAGCGCGGAGTCAAGGAGGCCATTTACGTGAAAAGGGAAAGACCATCTCTGAATCGAGGAGGGGGCCTAAGGGTACATCTTTCGCCATCTTACAATGCTGTGATTGCAGCCATTCCCCAACTCTCTGTGAATGGTACTCATGGCCATTGATCAGTGTTCTTTTATCAGTGGGTTTTGGTCAGTGATTGTTGATCAATGGTCATGGGAATTTGCATAATTATGATTAAGGAACTGACCTCACAGCCCATTGTTCCTTCAGTGGGCTGGTTTCAGTCATTATGCAAATGTACTGTTTATAAGGTTTGGGGAAACCTGCAGTCAGCTGAGACTGAAGAAGTCACTTGGATGAGTGACGAAACGTTTCTCCCACAAAACGCTACGTCCAGATGAACAGATTCAACTTTTGGAGAGTGAGATTAATATGTTTACCTTGTGAAACACACACACTCTTTACACACATTTGCAACTCCCCAGTAACCCACTGAGCAGTGATCTCAGTACAACTACACTCTGGTCTATAACCACTGAGCAGCTTTACTGAGACAGTAAGCACTTTGTGCATTGGCACTAAATCGGTGATGATAATGTGGGTGCTGCTTAGACAAGAAACAATCAAAAGAAACCTGTGGCAAGCTTTTGAGTTTAAAAGTTCTAATTTGAGCTTCTATTAACTCTTATCCCTAAATTAATGAAAAGAGTTATTTTCACATTTTTCCTTTTGACAATGGTTCTTTAAAGCAGGTAGATCCACATATTTGTGTCACTGCGGGGATCTCCGGTGTGTTTATGGAGTGGACCCAAAAGCAGACAAGGGAGAGGTGGAACTGAATCTTTAACAAAAAGCGAGATGTTTATTTTGTGCTGATGATAAAATAGAAAAACAAGGATGAAACTAAACTAACCTAAACTGGGAGACTAGGATTAAATATGAAAACAAATGACAAGAACATGAAACTGAACAGGAACATGCAAAACAAAACCGTGAAGTAATCCAAACTTGAGCATGAACCTGAGCAATTTAAAACAAGACTCTGTGACGTGACAGAGACGACCCGAAACACTGAACAGAGGAAGACAAAAGACTTAAATACACAGAAAGGTATTGATCATGACGCCGCATGGAAAAGTAAAACTAAACACAATGAACATTGAAACACCAGACCTTTCCAAAAAAAAACAAAAACAGGTAGACGTGATAACACAAGCAAGACAACATGGAACATGCAGACATCTTACTAATCAATTAAATTTAGATATTACCTGAAAAACTCTACTATATGAAATTGTATGAGCCATTTCTTTTTTTCCCCTCCTTCATACAGGGCTGAACCTCTGCTGACACAGATTAAAGCTGACAGAACTGTGGTGGTTTCCCCAGTGTTTGATAGAGTCAACTTTGATGATCTCGAAGTTATCGAATACCCTCCAACAGCACACGGCTTTACCTGGGCTCTGTGGTGCATGTATGAGGGTTTTACACCCGAGTATTACAAACTTAATGATGGTTCACTGCCTGGGAAGTAAGTTCAAGTGAAATCAATGTTTAACCAATATAACAGCATTATTAACTCTACTGTGATGATACAGTAGTTGTAAAATACTGGTCTTTTCTTTGACTTTAGGAGTCCATCTGTCATGGGGATCATGGTTGCTGATAGAAAGTTTCTGGGGGAAATTGGAGTCCTTGATGAAGGAATGAAAGTGTATGGTGGGGAAAATGTTGAGCTGGGAATTCGTGTGAGTAAAGACCACATAGAGTCATAAAGTTCTCTTTCACAGTAAAGCAAATATGAATATTTGCCATCTGGCCATTTAATATGCCTATAAATAACCATACCATGGAAATTATATCTTATCACAAAAATGTATAGCACGACTGGCTGCAGAGTTGTAATGAAGGCTGGTCCTGCCATTTCAAAGTAGATGAAACAGACCCTTAATGACAGGGTCAAAATGTTCATTTAATTTCTTGTTAAGTCTAAACTCATATTTTACCCTTGCACATGAGTAGTGATTGATCATATTTTCTAAAGTGTATTTTTTCATGTAGGTATGGACATGTGGAGGCAGCATTGAAGTTGTTCCATGTTCCAAGATCGCCCACATCGAGAGGGCTCACAAGCCCTACATGCCTGACCTGAGTCCTGCCATGAAGAGAAATGCCCTCAGAGTTGCAGAGATCTGGATGGATGAATACAAGCACAACATCAACTTGGCTTGGAACTTGCCACTTCAGGTGTTTTGAGGCACAGACACTAACAACAAATTGTTTTCCCTAAAGGATATTTAATTCTCCTTCTTACATGATGCAAGAATCAGTGGTTAATTAACAGCTTCATGAAGCTTTGAGTGATCTTTGTGTTTGGGGCGATCGTGGCTCAAGAGTTGGCAGTTTGTCTTGTAATCGGAAGGTCGCCGGTTCGAGCCCCGGCTTGGACAGTCTCGGTCGTTGTGTCCTTGGGCAAGACACTTCACCCGTTGCCTACTGGTGGTGGTCAGAGGGCCCGGTGGCGCCAGTGTCCAGCAGCCTCGCCTCTGTCAGTGCGCCCCAGGGTGGCTGTGGCTACAATGTAGCTTGCATCACCAGTGTGTGAATGGGTGGATGACTGGATGGGGGTCCTTAGGGACTAGTAAAGCGCTATACAAATACAGGCCATTTACATTCTAGTATCAACTTACTTACTTAGACTTAGCTCCTCCTCCGCCAGATGACACATTGGGCGACAAGGGATTGCCAAAGAGCTTGGTTTGCAGCCACATCTTCAGCTTCATCCCATGAAAGATCGACCGCTTTCAGGTCCTCAATGAATGACTGTCTCCACGTTTATTTTGGTCATCCAAGGGCGGGTCTCCACGACATGGTTATCTTCAGTAATCGTTCCGGATGTTGGCGGAGAATGTGACCGGCGAAACAAAATCGTCGCTCCAATACCACGTCCGCTAGCAGCCGTGAGGCGGTGCGCTGAAGGACGTCCTCGTTGATAACATGATATCAATACGAAATCTTGAGAATCCGTTGGAGGCTGCACTGTTGGAAAACATTCAGTCCTCGGGTGATTGTTGCCGTCGACTTCCATGTTTCACTCACATAGATAGCCATTGGTACAAATATCATATTGAACAAACGGACCTTGGATGATATTGAGATGGTGGTCGATCCCCAAAACGGATTCAAATTGCGCATGGCCGATGCTGCCTTTCTGAGCTGACAGGAAATGTCCTTGTCCGAGCCACTGTCCGGTGTTATCAAACTGCTCAGATACGTGAACTGATCGACTTCATCAAGCGGGCGGTGGCCAACGAGTACCGGAGTATTCGTTCTGCCATAACCGATCCACATGACTTTGCTTTTGGCAGCGCTGATCCACAGTCCGATCTTTGACGCTTCATTTTCCAGCATGGCGGTCAAATCGCAAATGGAGCATTGAGTAGATCCGAGCAGCGCAATGTTGTCCGCAAAATCATGATCTGCAGTTCGTCGTCTGTCGTGTCCTTGGACTCCGTGCTCGCCGTCCCGCAGGGTACGCCGCATGATGAAATCCACAGCCAGCACAAACAGGAACGGCGAAATAACGCAGCCTTGTCGCACTCCCGTCTTGATCTTGAACGAGTCCAAAATCCCACTATCTGTACGGACGCAGCAGCTTGACTAGTGATAGATGTTTATCAGGAGGCTAACAAACTCTTCCGGTATGCCGTAGAACTTGGCAATTCTCCAGTTCATTTCTCAATGCATGCTGTCAAACACTTTTGTAAAGTGTATGAAATTAATTGACAGTCGTTGCTGTAGCTCAGCACTTTGTTCGATTATTGTCCGTAGCATAAAAATCTGTTCTGAACAGGATCGTCCATTCCGGAGCCCGGCTTGTTCTTCCCACAGCAGCTGATCAAACATTAAGCAAAGATGTCGGAGTAGCACGGAGCACAGGACCTTTCCTGGAACAGAAAGGAGAGTCAGTTGTTACAATCAGCGAGATCACTCTTCTTCTTTAGCATCAACATTTAAGGAAAATCTTTCTTTAGATTCTTCCTCAGTGACAATCTATGAGTTGAATCACATCTTTTTCTTTGTTCCTGCAGAATCATGGAATTGACATAGGCGACATTTCAGAGAGGAAGAAACTCAGAGAAAGGCTGAACTGTAAACCTTTCAAATGGTACCTGGATAATGTTTATCCTAAGTTGGATCCCTGGGACGACCTACTCGCATATGGAGGAGTGAGTTTACTTTTCTCTGTTGCTTAGTATGTTTGGAACAGTCGAGTCCTGCAGGATGTGTTGGAATCTGTGTTTTCTCGTGTTTTGCCTGTATCCATTTGTAATATGCATAATGTTCTCCTGATGACAGATGAAGAACCTTGATGCTGACATGTGCGTAGACCAGGGTCCAGCACCAGGTCACACACCGATTGCCTACATGTGCCACAACTTTGAACCTCAAGTAAGTGATTATATTATTATTTGTAAATTTGTAATTTAATTCCAAGAAATCAACTAAGTGTGATTGCATGATATGGATTTAACTAAAAACATAATTGATTTTCATGTTAATAAAAAATGTGAGACTCTCGCAATTCTTGGTAAAGTTAAGGATCTCATAAACCAAACATCTCTGTATCATGCTATTATACTTTATTATATTACATGATATATTGTGTGGAAGTGTGGGGAAACAGCTGTAAAACAAGATTTGTTGGACAATGTAAAAAACAGCAAACAAATCTTTGCCCCACAACATTCAGAAGTTGTTCCAAATAAGACCAAATGACCCATGACCTGAGAGAAATTTTTATTGCCTAAAAACAATACATTGAATAATTAAGGGAAATGTTCCTTTCAGTGATTGAGCTGTCTCCGCTTAAATGATTTATTAAGGTATTTGTCACATAGATATAACTTCATATAAAGTTATGTCCAAACACACCTTAATTAAAAAAACAAAAACAAAAAAAACAAATATAAAAGAGATTATTTTGACAAGGCTCAGAGATTTAGTGGGTTGTTAATCTCGTGGTCTTTAGCCTACAATATAATTTAAATGCAGTTTGTTGTTTTGGTTTGTGAGCTTAAATTGTTTTTTTGTGTTAGACTTGTATATAGTGAAATATTGTGGTATATGTGAAAGTCTGAACACTGATTTGTAAATTATGGAATTTGAAATAAGGGGGTATGAACAAATAAGTGTAAACTTCATCCTACTCGTTTTTTAGCATAAACATTTTTTTGTCTGTTTACCAAGTTTTTCCTTTTTTTATTGTTATTTTAGCTACATTTACATGTTCAAAATAAGACTCTATTGTATTCTGTGTCCACACAAAGCTGCTTAAGTTGAAGTGCCAGTTTTTACACACTGGCAGAGATCCAAAAGCATCACAAAGGTACAAATGCAAGACAGCAGAATGGGACTTCCAGAGAGTGATCTTTAAGTTTGCAGCCCTGCTGGAAGCAGTCCACAGATGTATAGGGAAATATTCCTCAATGGGAGCAAAGTCAAATTCAAATCATGTGCATTTATTATCTACATTAACAGACAAAGGTACAGATGCTATTGATCATCCCCTGTGGTCTGAAACACTGTTGTCTGTGTCATTTGTTTGACTTTTTTACATCTTAATCACATTTTGACCTTTGTCTCTTTTATCTTTTTTTAAGTACTCATATTATCGTGGAACGGGTGAGCTCTACATTGGCGGGATCAAGTCACATAAGTACAGTGACAATAAATGTTTAGCTGACACAGGCACAGAAGAAACTGCGCCTGGCCTGTACAACTGTAAGGAGGCTATGCAGAAAGGCATGGGGATATACTGGGACTTCACTCAGGTACTACATAATGAAGTTTTTCAATTCAGGTTTGTAAAACTCATGACATGTGGAACCGGTTTTAAATGAGTTTATCACACGTTGTTCTCTATTCCAGGGCAAAGAACTGAAGAACAGACAGACAAAGAGATGCCTGGAAATTATAAACCAGAAACTTCTAATACAGGAATGTACAGGTCAAAGATGGCAAAGTCAAAACATAGTCAAACCCTTTTAAAGTGTGTTTGAGCTCTGCTGATAGCCCAGTGTGTTACATCTGAATGCCCTTGGGGACATTAAATGTATTTGTTATTAAATGTATGGGATAAAATGTATTTTCTTTTCAATATTATTCATGTCACTTTTTTGATAAAGTTTTATAATGCAGGTTATTTAGAAGTAATACCCTAAAATTTTGTACAAAACATTTTCAGTTTACAGTAGAACTGCAAACGTTGAGGCTTTCACAATTTTTTAAACAAATGTCTGACTAGAGGTGACTTAAATGGCACTTCATTTGCTTACAAAACCATCTGTCATTTAGCTTATAAGCACACATTGTGCAACAATGTTAATTCTATTTTCCTCAAGGACACCTTTACATATTCTGTAAAAGTACACATTAAAGTCAACAAGTTAAATCATTTTATCTTCAAAAGTTAATGTGCTTTATATATCATATTTTATTTACTTTCCCTTTATACAAAATAAAACAAAAGAATAAAAAACAAAAACAACTACCACAACAACAACAAAGAGAAAAAAAAGTAACACAATAAGCAGTCTGAGACATGTAAACGGAAAACTAATACAGTATATATGATTCGGTCTACCAGTCATTTACACATTTGTCCTGACAAACTCAACCCGCCACTGGAGTGGGGCTGCCCCTCTCACTATGGTTTTCTTCAGACCATCAGGTAAGTAATCCAATAGCGGGTGCCATATATCCAAAAGAATATCATCATTGCCACTTAATTTTGCACTCAGTCTTTCCATTGGTAAACTCTAAAGATTTCTTTATACCACTGAGTTATTGTTGGTGGTTTTTCATTAATCCAATTGAAAAGAATACATTTTCTTGCCAAAAACAATAATTTCAATAGTAGTTTATATTTGTTTTTATCTGGAAATTTGTTCAGAGTTGGCAGCCCCAATAAATACTGAGCTGGATCTTTTTGTATTCTGCTTTTAAATATACCTTTTAATTCTTTTGTTACACAGAGGCAGAATTTTGAGATTTTTGAGCAAGTCCAAAGACAGTGCACGTAGGACCCCGCCGCAGATTTACATTTAGTACATTGTGCTGACCTGCTTGGATCAATTTTATTCAGAAAAATAGGTGTTCTATACTGTCTATGTAAAATTTTATATTGTATTTCTTTAAATCTGTTACTGAGAAATAAAGAATGCACAGATTGTATGCACTCACTCCAGGCATGATCATCACACTGACACTGGAGGTCACCCTCCCAACTCCTAATCAGTTTTCCAATATTATGTTTGTTATAACCTTGTAGTGCATTGTAAAACTGTCTTATAGTACTATTATCTGCATTTAAGTGTAAAAAGAAATTTTCCATGGGTCCTAGTTGCATTGTATTGTGCAAAGTATCAAAACTTGAAGTAATTAAGTGACAAGCCTGTAAAAATGCAGAAAATTCCATTTGATGTATTCCATATTTCTTTTGGACCTGCTCAAAAGACATACAAACATTCCCATTAAACAGATCACCCACCACACGTATTCCTGCACCAAACCATCTCTGAAATACTGCACTTTTCATTCCCAGTGTAAAGTGCAGATTATTTATAAAAGGTGTTAGATAACTCAGTATAGGATTACTTTCAGTGTATTTATTCATATCACACCATGTTTTTAAGTAAGTATCAATCATTACTTTGTTATGTTTTTTAATATATTTACTCACTATTTCGGTTAGGAGATTAAATGGCGAACATGTCCAGGCTTCTAGGAGATTCTCTGTCTCTTTTAGATATGCGTGGATCCATTCATGTATAACTCTACTATGGCATGACCAGTTATACAGCAAAATGTTAGGAAAGGCAAGACCCCCTTTATCTTTGGGCAGCGGTAACGTTTTCATACTTAATCTGGGTTTCTTACCCCTCCAAATAAACCTTGACATATCTATTTCAATTTCTTTTACAATTTTTTTGGTCAGTGTTATCGGGAGCATTTGTAAAGGATATAAAAACTGTGGCAACACATTCATTTTAATTAAATTTATTCTCCCCATCCAAGAGACCAGGAGATCCATCCATCTAGCAAGATCTCTTTTGACGCTTTTATGAACTATGTCTATGTTCTGTTTCAATATACTTTTTATATTAGGTGAAATGTGTATCCCCAAGTACTTAAATCCAGAACCCGACCAGGTAAATGGGATATTGCATGTCATAGGCAAATTTCCCAGTGGCATAGCAATAGTTTTGTTCATATTAACCTTATACCCGGACAAATATCCAAAAGTTTCTATAGTAGATAATACAGAGGGTATAGAATCCTGGGGATTGGTGACAAACAGCAGAACATCGTCTGCGTATAGTAAAATTTTAAATTCAAATCCTTGAATTTGGTATCCAGATATATTTTGATTATTTCTAATGGCCTCTGCCAGTGGTTCAATTACTAAAGCGAAAATTAATGGGGAAATCGGGTCCCCCCTGTCTTGTTGATCTCTGTAAACAGAATTCTGATGATTTAATACCATGAACTACAACACATGCTCTTGGGGTGACATATAACAATCTGATCATGTCTATAAAGCCCCTGCCCAAGCCAAATTTCTCCATCAAAAGTTAATGTGCTGGAAACAGGAAAAAGGACAAGCGCAAGAATTTGAGAGATTTTCACAAGGACCAAATTGGGATGGCTGGACGACTGGGTCAGAGCATCTCAAACCTGCAGCTTTTGTAGGCTGTTCCCAGTCTGCAGTGGTCAGTATCTACCAAAAGTGGTCCAAAGGAGGAACAGTGGTGAACCAGGGTCCAAAGCTCATGGTCAGAAAATGCTGGCCTGTGTTGTCATGTCCAATAGACGAGCTACTGTAGCTTAAATTGGTGAAAAAGTTCATGCTTGTTTTGGTTCTAAAACTAATGAAGAGGCATCTTTTAGCCATTATGCTCCAAGTTTAGGACGAGTCTACCTGATAACCCACGTGCTGCTGACACTGTTGAGATTTTTAGAACCAAACTCAAGTATTTTCTTTTTAGTTTGGGTTGTGTCTATTTTCATTGCATTATTTGTTTACATGTTTATTCCCCTCTTTCATCTTACTTGCCTTTATATTCACCTTTTACTTTTTCCCCTCCAGCATTTCCAAATGACAAGGTGGTGTCTAATGTCCAGGCAGGGCTGTAGGATTGAAGGAGTGATGAGATGGTGTAGTGAAGGGACATGTGTGTAGTTTTATTTTCTGCTTTTTATGAATAGAGCACTTTGAACTGCATCCTTATTGTCTGAAAAGTCCTGTATGAATAACATATTGACTGACTGAAAGGTTTCAGCATCAAATGCTGCGTATGTTTGTGTAGCTGTAGACAAGTCCATGCTGTCCAAACTGACCCCCATCTATTGCCAAATCCAATGCAATGGAAAAAGCTGGCCTGGTCTGATGAATAATACTTTCTTTAACATCACGTGGATGGCTGGAGCGTGTGTCGCTTAGCTGGGGAATGCATGGTACTAGGTTGCACTTTGGGAAGAAGCCAAGCCGGCAGAGGGAGTCAGCGTAATCGTTGGGCAATGTTCTATTGGGAAACATTGGCCATCCATGTGGATGTTATACTTTGACACATCACCTACCTACACTGTTTCAGAACATGCCTACCATTTCATGCAAATGGCATTTCCTCATGGCAATGCCAACAGGAACTTTCCTTTCACATGTTAAGACTTTATTTCTTGCTCTGTGGCATCTCTTATGTTAATTTTAGATTTAGACATGATTGATTTTTAGGATTGTCCGACTGGTTTGTGTCAGCACAACAGAAAAGCACACTTGAATCAGATGTTCTAATAATATCCAAGTTGGTGGCACAATAGCATTAAAAAACAATTTGTTAAACTGGATATACTGTACGATTATTGAAAATGCATGATTGTGGACATCCTTGTGTAGGAAATAGACCCAACACAAGATGAAAGATTTCCTATTAAAACTTTACCAACAACTTAAGCAACCAATGTCATCATGTCCAAAAACACATTATAGAGTCAGCAGATGCTTGCTAATTGAGGGAAATGTTTACTTAACCGAAAAGATGAAGTTTGGGATCCCTGTCAATAGAAAAATGTGCCAGCGTCACTACAATAAATGAGCCAAATACAGGCTGCATACCTTCTGCGTATGGCAGCATGAGGGTATAAAAAGAGTGATTCAGTACTTTGTTCTTTAAACTCACTGTTCTCACGATAGCTAGGGCAGCCAAAATTTGCCAACAACGCCACCTTGGGAATTCCACCCAAATAAATGAGTAGAAACACCAGTAAGGTACACAGATTTGTTCCTCTAGTATGAGGCAGAAGACCAGAGTTCACAATTCAAACTTTGAATTTTATTACACAAGGAAAAACATCGTTTTAAAACTGTACACATTCAATCATACTGGAAAAGGGAGTTTGTGTTCAGGACTGAGACTTACCAGCAGATGATGATGATCACTGAGTACTAGAAAGGGCAGCTTATACATACCTGACCTGCTAAACAACTCTCACCTGGACGGGAGAGGAGCACCTCCCGACCCAGGTGACGCAACATGCCAATGATTTCTACCATGTAAATAGCCCACGTCAGAATAGTTTAGGTCCAAAACTAACAATAGTGCTAACAACGCGTTACATACCTCTTCTATTGTATTGTGCGCACCTGAGAAAGAGTGGTAAATGCCCCACCCCAACAGCAACAGGAGATGTGACAGCAAAAGGCCTCTAAGTGGGAAACCAAGTTAAATTAAGCAGACAAAACATCCTTCGTCTGTGCAACGGGCACAACATGTGTACGGCGTCAATGCACCTTAAAACATGCAGCCCACCAAACAGCGAGCGACAACAGATGATTGAGGTGATAGAGCCTCATTATACAGACACAGCGCCCCTGCTGGAAATAGGTCAGCATATTCAAAACAGGCATGCTTGCTCATAGATAGCTAATGAGTACCAGAATGTTACTGGAGATGCACTTTTTACTTTCTCATCTCAACTGTTTTCCCACCAAACCACGGAGATGACTTCGATGAGCATGGGGAAATGTATCATCAAGATACAAAAGTGATGGAAAACCAAAAAACACACACACACATAAAACATATTAAGGATTGTAAAACATAAAACTGTTGTTGGAACCACACACATATATGAAGAGAGAGAGTATGCATAGCATGCAAATGGCTACCAAACAGCCATCATAATTCGTCATACAATGAGAACCGGACAAATCAAGAATTGACAATGACTAATTAATATTGTGCTGAACACAGTCCAAAAGATTCAGTCAGCTACATCAGTGCCTACTGTTTACTATCATAGCCAAGTGGCTAACAAACGTAAACAGACGTTTTCACTATCCCTACTAATTAATGTTATCCTGTTGTATCTCTGTTGTGGTCAGTGCCATCCTCTATGGTGTTGCATGCTGGGGCAGCAGGTTGAGGGTCACAGATACCAACAGACTAAATTAACTGATCCACAAGGCCAGTAATGTTGTGGGGATGGAGCTGGACTCCGTTAGGGTGGTGTCTGAGAGGCGAATGTTGTCCAAGATAAAGACAATGCTGGATAATACCTCCCACCCACTCCATGATATGCTGGCTAGCCACAGGAGGATGTTCAGTGAGAGACTGAGATTACCCATAATGCACCACTGAACGACACAGGAAATCATTCCTGCCCGTGGCCATCTCCCTGTACAACTCCTCCATCTAACACACTGTGAACACTGCAATAGTTACACCCTTTTTACACACGCTCTTTTCTACTCTGTAATATTCTTGTCAATTTTCTTGATAGTTATTTATAATCACCTCTGTTAATTCTTGATATTTATAATTGAGTGACCTGTATATATTAGTGCTATTTCTTAAGTGTGTAAAATCTGTAACATAATGTATTGTTTGGAGTTTAGTCTGTTACTGTTACTATTTTTACAATTTCTTCTTGGAGCAACTGTAACCCACACAATTTCCTTAGGGATTAATAAAGTATTCTGAATATGATTCTGATTGTTTCAGGATGACCTGCCATTATCCAATGACACATCTGCTTACCGGTTGCTCGTTTCTCCTCCTCTTCTTTTCTCTTTTTTCTAAACTGAGCACCTGATGGCTTTGAACTTTTCTAGTCCAACTTCCATTGGTTTTAATTTTGCACTCCAGTATGAACACCCATCCCCCAACCCGAGGATCACCACAACATAACCTAACAGACCTACACCTTAGCTCACAGATTCACTTTGTCTAGGTTTTATTTCTGGGATTTCGCACAACCCAGGATTCATTTTAAATTGTCATTGATCCCTTTACCCCTCGTCCTAAAGTGTATATTTATTTTCTTACTCTTCTTATATTTATTGTTTGTTTACTTGCACTGCTGTAACTGGAGCCTCGTCGTCTCGTCTCTCTATATACTGGACTGTATATATCGGAGATGACAATAAAGTTTACTTTGACTTCAGCAGCAGGCGCACCGAGGGCTCTCGCGCTCAGTTTTCGTGTATAGAATTTCGAAAAAACATCGGTGCAGAATATAAGTCTGTATCATAATGTCTGGTGTTTTCGTGTTTGTTTTTATTTTGTTTTATTTTGCGAGTTGGTTATTAGATGCTGCTCCAGCCAGCCAGAGAATCCCCCGCCGCCCCGCCCTCTCCTCTCTGCGCCGCAAGCATCAGGCGCACCTCGCAAACGGAGGGCGCCCTTACTCCCAGCAAATGGGCGATAGAAAACCGATTGGTGCCCATGCCATCCCCAAACTGCGCTGGCATGATGTCGGGGTAGCATGAGTAAATTTTTTTTTTTTTTTTTTTTGCCGATGCCCGTGATGCCGCCCCCACCACGATGCCGCCCCGGGCAACCGCCCGTGTCGCCCGTATCAAAAACCGCTACTGGTTGCGTGTCCCTCAAACATCTTTTCTTTAGAGCTGAAGTGGCAGAAATGCGCTTTAACGCAGAATAGAGACATCAAAACTAAAATGCTTGGAGATGGGAGTTAAAATTCTAGCAGCAGAAAAGGGATCGGTTGGATGGTTTGGTGATGTGGATCTCAAAAACATGACGAGCAAATATGAGTTGGATTGCAAATCTGAAATCAGTGTTGTTGTTGTTTTAAAATAAAAAAAGATAGTTTGTTTTTTTTAATAACCCAGGCCAGTGTTAGTTATTGTTCTGCCATTTTTAATACAGGTCCAAGATTTAATGCCTATCAGTAGGTGGACTCTCGACACCATCCGCGTTGCGACTGGTGTGCTTTCATTGGCTGAAATGTTTCGATCCGAGGCGTCTGGGGTGAATGCTCCGGAAAAAGCCGACGTCGTACGAGGGCTCGCGAACACTCTGGTGTCTTAGCAACCAGTGTGTTTGAACTCCAAGTTTCAGACGGGAGCAAATCCTCAACTAAATGGTAGCCACCGCTGTGAGCCAAAATGCGTAAAACTGAACTACTTTCAATGCGCCTCGCCAGAGCAAGTCTGGAGAAGCGTCACAACATAGAGACTGAAAGAAAAGAAAGAATTTTTAATGAGAAACTGAGGACGATTGGGGTACGTGTGGGTCTGAATTAAACAGAAGTGGAAAGTCTGTGGCAGAGGAGGTTAACGCATTGAGTTTGTCTCTAAATGACTGTTCTACAGGTTGACAAGGAAGCCCTAGATGAGCAGGTGAAAGAGAAAAGGGAACAAGTAGAAGCTGCAAAAAAGGAACAAAACGCCTATGGTGAGTTACTTCAAATTTGTTTCCTGATGTGTGTCATACAATCCTTTATTAAAGTGAACTGTGGTATATGTGTGTGGCATGTGATCGTCATGCAGATGCTGATATGCTCCATTATGGCAAAGTAGCTTGCATTCTCGACAGCCGCCAAATGAAGGAGAAGCGTGCACTGGAAAAAGCCATTGTTGCCTACAGGCAGAAGTACCAGCAGCCTGAAGATCGACAGGAGTATGATCTGAATGATCCCGGCCGTGTTAAAAAAATAGAGCAGAATGATGCACAGATGATGCCTCCTGGCCTGGTGGGTGAAGACCCAGAAAGTAAGGTCAGGCTGCAGAACCAGAGGGAACAGCTCAGAGAGTGGCTCACCCAGCAGCAGACTGAGCAGGCGGTGGAAAGGCATCGACAACAGCTGGAAGGTGGGTTTTGCCTTAAGACCATGCTTAATACACATGCTCAGTTCAAACACAAAAGGCAAGCTCCCGTCATATTTTCTACTGAAATTTTTAGAGCAGCGTTATGACCAAAGCAGAGTAGAAATGGACAACAGAGTTGTGCAACTTCAGAGCCTTGAGATAGAAAGGAGAAAGGCAGCTGCCATCGCCACTAAAGACTTCAATCGGTCTATGGTGAGTGAGAGGAATTTAACTGCATTAAACGCTGCTATAGGCTTCAATAAACATTTTTTATTTCCACCTTATTACTCATGTGTCTCCATGGGAAAAGGCTGAAGAAAAGCGGCGTCAAGACAAGCAAATCAATAGTAGGCAAAGCCAGTTTCAAGGTACCCCGAGTACGGAGGCCGTGCCCGGCCTGAGTCCCAGCAGTGACAGGAGGACACCTCCTGAGAGCCTGCAGCAGATCATTCAAATCCAGAAATATCAAATAGAGGAGAAGAGGGTAAAAAAAAAAAAATTATATCTGCACTCAAACAGTATGGATCATTTCAAAGGTAGCCCATATAAAGCATTTTATCTCCTAATGTGTGTGTTGTCTGTGCACGTAAAGAGAAAAGAACTGGAGAAGAAACAAGAAGAAGAGTGGCACGATCGCGTGCGCCTGAACTCAGCTCGTACCACTCTGCTTATTGAGAGGCAGCAGGCACGAATGAACAGGCAGCTGAGGCGAGACCTGGACAGCGCCAACGCCCAGCTGGCCGAAACACACAAACAACAGTAACGTTTGAGCAAAATTGTTTTTATTAAATTTAACACAGTGTACATTGTCTCACTGTTTTTAACAATGTTTCATTTTTAAGGAAACCAGACATTAAAAGAGGACGTATTGATGACAGCTTCTTCTCCAAGTTCAACACCTGCAGCAGATGAGGGGTGATGCACTGCTCTGATACCAGTGATGGTGTTGCATAAAAAGAACAATGAATAAACGGAATATCACAGTGAATAAACAGCTGCTTTTATGTGAAATGTAGTTCAGAACATTCATGTTTGCATGATTTGAAAAATGTTGATTAAATTTCAGATACTGCTTTAAAAAGTAGCCTCTGAAAGATGATTAGTTTTTGTGTTTCAAGTCTTTCGCAGTTTTGCCTCCATAAGCAAATATTAATTACTAGTCAGTTGAAGGCATAAGTGTTAAAATTATATTCAAGTAAAAAATCTTACAGATGTTTAAAAAAAAATGCTTTCTTTAAAGAAAAATGTTCCATCGGTCATATGATTTAAAACACACACACAAAATATATTTTGTGTGATATATATATCAGATATATATTTTATATATCTGATACATATGCCTGGTTTGATGTGCTTTGGCTAATGTTGCCACCTTTTTATGTTAATGCTAATATATGCAACATGTGAGAGAACTACAGAGAGAAATAAAACAGCAGTTAGCATCTCAATCACTTAAAGCTGTGTGACACTGTTACTGTATTTAACATGGCATTGTGAGTCTGTTTTACCTTTTTTAAGGCTTTTTTTTTTCCACAGTAGGCGACATGTTATGACACATAATTATTTCATTCATTACAAAACATTGTGGGAAACAACACTATATTTGTGCCTACCACAAACCTGCTCAGTGGCTATTTCAGCAGTCTTTGACATTTACACTCATGATTCAGCTTCGACTGTCCTACAAAAGGCCCCTTTCACAGCAGAAAGGACTGCTTGTATCATTGTTTGTCATTTTCAAATACACGTTTCCTACTAAAAGGCATTTTCAGAGACAAACTTATCCCATCTTCTCTGCCACAGAGACAGTGCTTTCTCCTTTTGCTCAGGAGTCAAAGAACTATACCTGAAACACAGACACGGGAACATCAGTCACCTTAAAGCATGCTAGCACACACAGTGCAACTACAAGTAACATCTTAGCAGAACCTCACCTGATAGAGTTTATGGCCAGCTGTTTAAGGGAGCCTACATGGGATCGCATGCCCCCAAAACCAACGAACGCTTCATAGAAGTCATAAGAGAGGCCAAACGCACCAAATATGGCGGGGTCATCAGAGCTGATGACAACCGGGTGGTTTTCAGACATCAGTGCAGCAGCTGGATGGTTTCGCAAGTCTTTGACCAACTTCAACACCTGGGTAAGGGTATGTGGAAGGAGAAGATGAGACAAAGGGTTTTAGCCCACTCACACTACAAACAGGAAAATATTACCATCCGTGTACAGTATAGTGGCAGATAGCAGTGTACCTGGTTGGAGATGGGGCACACCTCCACAGCAACCCCATATTTTCTAGACCACTCTTTGGCGACTGGATGGCGTGTTAGTGCAAATCCATGTCCAATGCGTGACGTATTAAAGAGAAGAGCATCCAGTATGTTCTGATCTATTTCTGTACCCTGAGAATCTGCACACAGTAAAGACAAACAAAATGAATATGACTTCCAAATGCTTTTTTGCACTCCCTGGATTAAACATATAGTAAACTTCACATTTGTGCAATTTTATATATGGGGGTTAAAAAACAAACTTATGATTGTTATACTGGTACACTGGAATCATGATCAATTCTCACTTGTCTCTCCAGCATGGAAAAAGAAAGGAAGTGGGACCCCTCTCGCCACAGGGAGCGACAAGGCATCTCTATAATACCACAGAGGTCGCCCTCCATCCTCCCAACCCACCTGTAACGCAAACACAAGTTTTTGTGCGTACTTGTTTTCAACAAATATAGAAGCCATGATACCTTTTCAGTCCATTTGGGATCTTCCAGCATGTTTTGTTTTCAAGATTTCAAACTGTAAAAGTGTCTCTTACCAGATCAAAACCAGCCATGATATCAGGAAAGTCTCTGTAAAGCTTCATAGCCTCCTCCACAACTTTAAGCATTGTGTTAGTGTTTATTGTCCTGAAATACACAGGAACAGAATACTTTATTAATTCCAGTTGCTCCAAGATGGTAAGAACAGTAACTAAATTAAATAAGTTACAAAATATAACAAAATAGCTCCAATAGTTACAAATACCTCTAATTATTATAGATAGAATTGATCAGCAACTAAATCCACATTTTATCTGTCAGAAGCAGTGTGGAATTAAGAATAAATAGTACAGACTAATTTTTAAAAGCACTCAGAGCAGCAACCTTTTGGCAGTAAAGATGATTCTCACTCCAACAAAGTCAGGATGGTTTGCTACAAATTGCCTTGAGATGTCCTGGCAGGTCTTCAAAGTCCAGGCTCTGTCATAAGTGCGGCCATCCAAATCATATATCTAAATATATCAAAGAAGAACAAATTAACACGTGAGAATCCATTGGGTACATCAGACACACAGAAAAATCAGTACATATAGAGTATAGCTAGAATGTAAGTATTAAAATACCTCTGGAAGTATAGCGCGAAGTTCAAGATACATAACGTTGTCCATGTAGAACTGGCTGAGGCCCTGGTAGAAATAGTCTTTGAACACAGGAGCATAAGTGACCAGACCATACGCTGCCTGGAAGGTCTCTTCAAATATACTCCACACCACAGTCTGAGTGGGGTACACTGCCTCTGGATCCTTATCAGTGAAGAGCGTCAGATTGCCCATGATGCTAAGACCAAGTATGCAGATATGATTGTGATAAGACCAGCAACGAGCTTATACTCCATATATCAAACATACACAAAACATTATATTGTTAACATTTTCCTGAGGTTGAAGTTAAAACTAGGGCTGCTCGATTATGGCAAAAATGATAATCACGATTATTTTCACTGAAATTGAGATCTCGATTATTTGACGATATTTATTTAACAATAATGGCTTTAAAGATTGTCAAAAAATAATATAAAATAGTGTGCAAATACTGATTAGTGCAAATGTTTGCAATATAAAAAATAAATGAAAAATGTAATCATCTATGTTTAGTGAACTTCAAAATACTGCACAATATTTGATCCACGTCTGACTCCGCGAACCCATGTTTCACACCACTGAAGTCGTTTTACCTCTCTTTTCAACCAACGGCATTCTTTCTTCAGCAGCCATTATCCTCTCCTCTCCAAATAACTTCTGCTTAGCTTTCCGAGCTTTCCGAGCTTCCCTCGGGTCCTCTTAATTGTTGTGACGTGTGTTCGAAACGCAGAGAGGTGCGCTCGATTTGCCACACGGAGCAGCGCGAGAGTAAAGCACGAGGGAGGTGCTAATAATCGGCTCAGTCATTTTTAATGATCGTTGAAAACCCAGATCGTAATCGAGATTAAAATTCAATTAATTGAGCAGCCCTAGTTAAAACTATGCAGGATTATTATTAACTCTTTGAAAAACAACAATTACTAAAGTGTCAAATTAAACCGTCCTACCTTTCATAATAGCCGGGCTGTTTATGATTAAGATAAAAGACTTCATTCCCTTTAATGAGACTTCACCTTGTTCCTAATAGTTTCAGCTAACTGATAATATCCGGATGTAATATTTAACAGATTTAAAGCCACTTAGTTGTGCCAATAATATACAAATACAAGAAGGACAAATTGTTATTGTTACCTATTAATTTTAGGAGGCCAGAGGTCAAAAATCAGAGGTGCACTTGAGGCCATGTGTTACAGGGGTGCTTTCACACATGGTCTCAGCATTGACAGGAAAATGTATGGAAATGCAGAGAAAACTAAATATACCAATATGAAGCCTCACAGAATTCACAGAAGATTAAAGAACTCGGTGGTACGATTACATAAAAGTTACGTAAGAGTGTTTCTGTGTCTATTGTCTTTTTCTAAATTATTATTTTTTGCAACACAGACAAGATCACCTGTTGTCAAGATCTGTGGTGTTCACGGTCTTGGCCCTGAGGCTTTCCAGCAGGGTCCAAGAAGAGCAATTTGTCAGAGGTTTCGGTTGCTGAGACGAGAAGATGAATCTGACGGACCGGCTAGTAAAGCAAATATAGCAATGTGGCCGATATGTCGCGTTCTTCACCAGCCATTCTACGTCTACCATGGAGAAGTCATGGAGATGTAGAGCTCCACCTGAAATCGTGAATAATAAAATTATAATGAAATAAAAACTGTGATACTCTGCATAAATATTTGGCAACATTTTCTAAATGAGAATTTTGTTATTTTCCAGTATCTTTTGGGAATACAATATTATTGTGTCAAAACTAGGTTCTATCCATGTTTCTGTCAGTAGCTGTGTACCTTTAGGCATTTTCTGCAGCAGCTTGAAGATGGGACTGTTCCTGATGAGTTCCCTGGCCTTGAAGAAGTGCATAGCAGGAGGAAATTCCTCCCTTTCCACCTCGTCTTGTTTCATTTTTAACAGGCGAGCATTCAGACGCTGTTCAGCGTCCGTCAACACCTGCTGCCCACCTGTCTGCATGGAGGACTCCTGCTTTATAAGAGCCTCTCTCTGCTTGGGGTCCGGGATGGACATGCCACCGGTCAAGTAGAGTATCGACAAACAGAGCACAGCCGCGTGGGGTCGCTGTAGCAGGGCTGCCATGTAGGTAGAGAAGGTGGGAGCTGGTTTAAGACAGAAAACGTCTCGAGATAAGGCAAACTGCACTGAGAAAGCACGGCAGCCTCTTTGCGGAACAGAAAACAGTTGTTCCCCAATAGCTGGGGTAAAAATAAAACGCTAACCTATAACACCGGCGAAACAGAGGAAACAACCAGGTGCCGCTTCCTCAGCGGTTATTTCCCTTACAAAATTCTATCGTAATCAGAATTACTTTTTAGAAGAAAAAATCACGACTTATCACAGCAGACTAAACACAGAAAAAGAAAAAGGGGCTAACGTTAAGTTACCTTATGCGAACAGCAGCCCGACTTACTCAGAGTGTTGGTGCACAGCGATTAGCTTAGCTGGTGAAGACGACTTTGTAAACAGTCCCGGTGAGAGTCGCTTTATGAACAGAGATCAACGGAAAACCTTTGCTCGACTATGCCAGCTAAAAATGTCTGCATTCTCTTTTAAGTAGCGTTTTTAAGACGACAGACTCACGAAAATAAACACTGCGAGATGCAATAACCTCCGTTGTATATGTTTTCTCTTTCTCACTCCGTCGCTTTGCTTAGAAGGCTAATGATTGGCTAAAGCTTATCCCTGGAAGAATTTGATTGGTTACTCTAACAGCGGAAACCAGTCGTCAAGATATATTAGAGAGAGAAAGAGAAAACATAAGAGTAATGATTAACCAAACAAGAAAGAAAAATATTTTTGCTGGTGATATCATAATTACCCTGCAAACAAACAAAAAAAAGAAAAAAGAAAACGAACGGAAATTATACTGTAATTTACAGTAGGTAAAAACACGGTAAAAACAAATGTTTGGATTAAAAAAAAGAGGAAAAAATACGGAAAATTCTTTCCGTAAAACAATTCATTGCACTGTTTGTAAAACAAAACAAAAACCTTATCTTAAGCTTATGGTTTTGTTAATAATAAAAACGAGCAGTGGGTGGGGCAAGAGATACACACAGAAATTGCCATCCTTGTTTCCTTCGTGTAAAATCAAAACAAACTTTAGTTATTGTTTCCACAGCTTCATCATCAAGTCAAGTTTTAGTACATTTTGATCATATAGTAGTTCTTTAGCATTACTGGCATGCTGCGTTTTGCATTTCCTTATTTTAAAAGCTAGTTGCACAACAATGTGCGTAATTGGGCTCAATTAAAGCGCCTTAATTACATGTCTCATTTGCATTTTCTTTCTAATGCCAATTTTGTTTAGGCCTCATTAGGCCTAAACAAAAGAATATATTACTTTTTATTAGGAGGAGCCCTCTGACGTCACATCTGTGACTCCTGCAGATAGGGGAGGGGTCAGACAAAGCAGCATTCAATCTGTGGAGGGTGTTCGTCACGAGGATAAACACTAATCAAAAGTGATTGTGTAAAGCCTCCAATACATTAATGCATTGTCATGCATCAGCCGTCACATTGTGGCCTTTGTCATTTCATTATTTTTAGCGTTTCAGTTGCTCAGATAGTTATAAAAAACAAAACAAAAAAAAGTGTTGTTTGAGAAAAAAAATTTATTTCTAAGAAATGTACAGTAGAGAAAATACTCCATTCCATTTCCAAAATAATCTATGTCAGTCAGATAAGAACTTGTAAACGTCACTTCAAAATGAAAAACGCAGGTCTTTTATTCTCCAATGGCTACTGAGGTAAAAGACGACTGCTTAAAAACATCAAAAACATTGAGAAAAAGAGACAGACACCAGAATTATATTAAAACAAAGTCCAAAAATGTACAAAAATTCTTAAAACAGCAAATAAATATGATTCACATTTAATCACGCCTAACTGGGTTACAACTAGTGCAGAGAGATGACAGCAGAGTAAAGTGAAAGATGAACGCGCACTTCCAGTCATCTGGTGCCGATTCTATGCACCAGAAGAAAAACAAAACAAAACATCTGTACACACAAACACACACCTGTACACCATAAGATAACATCGCAACCTTACAGACCTTATTAAAAAAATAAAACAAACTGCCCTTCATACATTAGACAGCACGAGTGAACACACTACCTCCTTAGTGGCCCCATTGGGCTCACTAATACTGCCTATTTTAACAAAATAGCAAGTCATCTATGACAGGTCTTCTGTGATACATTTACGAAATTGTCTCATAGCGTCTAGCTTTCCCCGACCCAGCTTCTTTTCTTGAATATTTCATTACAACATCCTATAACTTAAGACATTCTAATGCTGCCAAACTGTATACAGCCCATTACAGACCTTAGACTGGATTACTGCCCACAACCTGTAGGTGGAATGGCATTTGATCTGTAGAAGTTAAGACGTAGTCCCATGTTAAAATACTAAATATTGTCCATCATTCTCAATAATATAAAAAAAGAAAGAAAAAAAAAAAGAAAAAGATAAGAATGAAGGTGCAATACCATGGAACAGTGGATGCTTCAGCACCTGCAGACAGCCGAGTAATCACCTCTACTTGAGGTCGTCAGTGAGCACCATAATTAGTCACAGAGATCCGACACACAAGCTTTTTATTTCCCGCCAAAGACGGTAAAGCAATGTAAGGCCATTTTATTCTCAGTTCTACAGTCATGAGATCTATAAGTGGTGCTAACATCAATTCATGCTGGTCACAGAACGTCACCCCAGGAGTCTGGCAGAGTACGAGAATAAGTGGATAGACTTTGTAGATGCCACAGACTGGCTAGATGAGGTAGATTATTCTTTTTTTGCCATTGCTGAACTTCCCCAGTGGGGCTCGCAGACAAAGAACCAAAATTCATTGTGTGGCAAATTATTTGACATCAAATTAAGTGGAATGTAGAGTAACAAATTAGATCCTATTAAAATCCAATTAACTCTGACGAAAGCAATATATTTATAAAAAAGGGCAGTTAATTATTATTAAGGCCAATGACCCTCACAAGTCAACTTCTTCATGAGGTGGATTGATTTGCCACAGCTGCAGTCTCATTTTCTTTATGCTGTTCCTCCTTCAAATAATTCAGAACAGTACCCGTATAAAGAAACTGTACACCCTGAGGATATGTTTAGTATTGACACGGGGAAGACTCAAAGGAACCGTAAAGGAACAAAGAACTAAAACAACAAACTTGTTGGAGGACACTCGAATAGCCAAATAATTTTTTTGTGTATGCATTTGCTCTGTGCACGTGTATACACCAGTGAGTATATCGTCCGAAATAAGTCTGTGCAGTGTAGGGCGGTGATTAATATAGTATACACTCTTAGACACATTTACACATTAATAAGTATCGACTAAAATACGACTATCCAAGGCCACTTGGTTCCAGGATGTCCAGACTGACAGAAATCCATAGTGCACAACAGAGAATCACACATATTTAGATAACAATGACACCACCCTTGCCGGTCCCCCTCTGCTACTCAAAGACATTCAAACAAATGAAGGCAGCTTTGAATGATGCATATACAGTGTGTGTGCTCCAGAGAAAGAAAAACATTAGAGATTGGGTGGAAATGAACAAGAAATGGGAACAAGAAATGGGTGGGATGATTTGTGCTTCAGATGGATGATCAGTGTTGTTTGTTCTTTCACAAGCAGCTGCTGCGCTGCATTTCCTGTCTACACATTCACTCATACATTCATAAAAACAAACCAAGGCAACTACCAGGGGCTTTTGAGTTGACTAGGTAGACTAGGTACAGTCTCATGGTACCTCCTTTTGTACACCTGAGTTTAGATATGGTTGGAGAAGAAAATCGTACTCAAAAAGAAAACAAAAAAAAATAAAACACAGTCCATCTCCTCTTTTTCACAGTCCTGTCAGTAGGTGCAGTATCCTGCCCTACAGTCAATAGACAGGATAAGAACATTATGTTCAGTGGTCACTAATCCATCCTTTTACAATCTGACGGCTCATGTAGAAGAGTGCTGTCCAGTGTTCTTGAAGGCAATGTCTCCTGTGTTTAACAGGTTGACATAGTGGTTAAAAGGGGCGCCCCTTCTGCAGGAGGTTTAAAGTTCAAATGCTCACGCTGGGAAGCAACCATGCTACTGAAGTGTCCTCGAGCAAGTCAGTGAATTCCTAACAGTTTCACAGCTATTCTGTAAGTGACCTCTGTAAGCTCTTGCGGTGGAGGACACACGAAAGAGAATTGTTCTCCAAGGCTCAGTAACATTTCACATTTTAATTCTACTTTGTAGTACCAGCTGCCTGGCTGGATTTTTAATTCCACTGCTGAACAAAACTGATGCACAGTGGCAGAATATCAGTAGGAAATATATTCGGAAAGAGTGTCTCCTCTTCTCAGAAGCGGTTTGGCTCACTGGTTTATCCAGATGTTCGTTGACAACATCATCTCTGAAAGGAGAACAACAACGAGTTAAAAATCCCTCCCTGGCAGTATTCATCTTGCTGTTTTGACTGGAAACCTAAAAAACTATAGGATAAAACAAGTTTTAACAATTTATGAAATGTCTTTATACTCACTTTAATCACAATCCCCGTTTACTGCCAAGGCCGCTTGGAGCAGCCATCATCTGTTGTCTGTAAATAAGTAGACTTGTTAGCTCTTGCAGTCCGAGTGCCATTGGTAGGACAATAAGACTCTGCAACATTATGCTGCTTGGTTAAGACTGTGAGACTGATGTGGTCATTTTATTTTCTTATTATAGTGTTAACCTTTAAAACAAGCAAACTAAATTAAAGAAGTGACAAGGAATGCCCACCAGAGTTTCTGAGATTCAAGGGGACATTTTCACATTTTGTTTTGACATAAATATATCAGGTAAAAAACAGTGAACATATTTAAGCCATCACAATTAACAATAGTCAAATACACACTGACAATATAAACGATGTAAGAATTTACCCTGGATGTATGAAGCGTTCTGGTCCCACACCTCGCTGCTGAATCATCATGCCCTGAAAGTGCCCCCCGGGTCGGGGGTGTCTGTACATGGCCATGCGTGTTTGGCCAGGGGAATAGGGAAGCTGCTGGGGCCGCTGCAGAGCTTCCATCAGGTGTGAGTGGGGTCTTTGAGCAGCATAGTGTCGTGGATCAGGGTATGGTTGGCCAGGGTAAGGGGATCCATTTCCAACTCCACGGGCCTGAGACATCATATGATGGACGACACCTTGCTGCATTCCTGGATGTAAGGCTCGAGGGTCGTACACAAAACCGGACGTCAAGTGTGCCACAGACGCATGTGGATGCTGCATGCTACGGCGCTGAGCAGCAGCATTATGGCTGTCAAGGTCTAGGATTTCTTTTGGGCTTTCAGGTTGCTCTGAGCCCTCATTGTGGGGCCGCTTTGCTGGACTGCCATTAATGCTGCTGCCTCCACCAGCTTGCTGGTTTTCACACTTCCCTTCCTCTGTGCCTCCAGGATGAGTCCCTGTTTCTGGCATTGGGCCTGGGGAAACCAAACTTGTACCGCTGGAGCCTTCAGACCCCAGCGGTGAGACACTGCTCTCCTTTAGCTGACCATTAGCTCTGTCACTGGCTACAGGTAAGTAGGCATTGTGTGGCATTGCCTGGTGAGACTGATAATGAGGCCGATGCCACTCCTCTGGAGGGTAACCCCCTCTGCCCATGGCTTGGTTATGGGCCTGAGTTTGGGGATGGGGTTGGGCATAGTAGCGCTGCTGCTGATACTGATGAGGTGGGTACACATTGCCATGACCATGAGGGTGCTGTTGACCTGGCATGTGGTAGGGGTAGGCTGACCCTCCCTGCTGCTGCTGGTAGTTGGTGTTGGGAGCAAGATTGTGGAGAGCATTAATGGACTGGTTATGATATGGGTGGTGAGCAGATGGAGGTATGGGCCTATTCATATTTGCCCGGTTGTAGTGTGGAAGTGGAGGGTTCCCCATGCCATAAGTACTCATAGTTGAATTTTCTGGGCCTTGCGAGTGAGGAGGTACAGCTGGATTCTGCCCATCTGATGGCCCGCTTGGAGCCTGTATTCCCACATTACTACCCACCAACTGAGTTTGATGGCGATTTGGACTAAAAGCCGGGTGTTTATAAACACTTGATGTCATCCTGGTGTGCTGTGGAGACATGGCAGTGCTTCTCGTGTCCAGCCTCGTAGGCTCACTAGGTCTTTGATCTCCGAGATCAGCTGGACTGGGCTGAGAGGGTAATAGAGGGGCAGGATGGCTGGGTGGCAAAGAGGTCAGAGGGGCTGGGTGTGGGGGTCCAGGCTGGGCTCCTTGAGTAGCACCGTGTGGCATCCCATGCATGGGACTGCTTTGTGTAGTGCAGTGTGGTGAGATGCTCTGGGGGACATGATGAGAGGTTAGCAGAGAATTGTGTTGCTGTGTGTTCTGGTTCAGTGGCTGAGGAGAGCTCTGAGGGTGGCTTTCAGGAGAGGTGCTGCCCGCCTCAGGTTGCTCATGTTTTTGAATGGCTTGCTGGGGTTTGCCTTCCTGATTTACACTTTCTCCGAGTTTTAAGTTCTCTGGCATTTGCTGAGTGGAATTCTGAGCTGCTGCAACATCCAGTGGTGGGAAGTTCTGAGGAAGAAGTGCAAGGCTTGGAGCATTTGGCTGTGGACTGTTTGGTTTATGCTGTGGAGGATTGGGTAGAGCAGGATCAGTGTTACTTGAGTTGGGATGGGATGAAACAGGAATGGTACCATTACTTTCACTGGCAGAGTGTCCCTGACTATCTAACTGGCTTTCAGCTGAACTCTGTGCGGCCGCTGATCCAGAAGGATTCTCTTCTGATCTGGCCAAGGTTGGGGCTGGGGGGCTCTGCATTTTATCCACAAGCCCACAGTATTGCCTTGTGGGGCTAGGGTTGGATGGGCTCTCTTGGTTAACTGGACCCATGCTTTTGTGTGATGGAGCTTCTTCAGAAATGTTGCTGGCAGCCATCTTGTTCTCTGACGTTGTGCCTGTTAACGTACAGGAGAAAACAATGTTGCAGGTTAGACTGTTTTACTACGACTAGAAGTACAATACACACGTTGTCCCCGTTTTATGCCACTTATCCAAAAGAATCACAATACAAATCAAATTTTAAAAAATGTTCTGTCCCATTTCTTTACAATTAGGTTATAGAAACATTTAAAGGCATCCCCTTGAGGCTGAAATGATGACATGTAATCTCTTTTATACTTTCAAAGATATCAGCGAAAATGTAACCAAACTGATGAATATTCAATTTGCCGCTTACTGTGAGAAATAATTAAATTCAAATTGTAAGAAGTACTTGACAGAAGATGGGGGCTGTGCTGATTAACAAATGAGACACTTGAGTCTAGTGCTTTATCACGCAGACTGGTGAAATACAGCAAGAGAAGGTCAGGTCTACCTTTGGGGTGCAAGTCTGTCTGCTGGGGAGGCTGTCTATCTGGGCCTTTGTCTCTAGCAGGATGCAGCAGCTGAACCTCAGGGGCAGGGGGAAGCTGTTGAGAGGGGTGAGCTGGGATGCTGCCAATTCTTGATGGGGGCCCAGGCTGCTGAAAGTTGCCTGTGTGCTGATGAGGGGCACCAGCAGGGGGTCCAGAAGAGGCTGACAGCTGCTGCAGGGCCAGCATCTCTGGGCTTTCCAGCATGGAAGCCAAGCGTGTCCTGCCGGAGGAGTCTGAGTGGGGCACAGTGGGACGTGCAGACATGAGCCCAGGGGAGCTGGCTGCTGCAGTCATTTGAAACTGGGCATTGGAAGGATGGTTGGGATATCCGGCAGCTTCTGGCCATGGTTTATGACCCACAGGTGGGGGGATTCCACCATAACTAAAGTTGCGCTGGTTCACCATGTTTGGGTCTTGAATAGACATGCCGCTGGGCCTCTCCTGCCCCTGTTGATTCATACCACTCCACAAAGTAGGTAGTGGCATGCCAGCAGGTCTCAAGCCTGGGTAGTTGTGCTGAGGTGATCCTTCCGGGCCTGAGAACCTGTTCCCCATAGGATGCACAGTGTTGCCCTCTGGACGGTGGTGGGATGGGTAGATGCTGGCTTCAGGAGGAGCTCCAGGCTGTAGGGTCATGGGACGTGGTCCTAAGCATGGGCCATGAGTCGGACCCATGTACGAGTGCTGCTGCTGGTTTGGATCTGGACCCATTGGATACCTAGGACCCATGTGGTGTGGCTCAATCATGCGTTGCTTGGAGGAAAAAAGGAAAATAAAATATGAAATATCTGGCTTTGTCTGTTATAACAGCATCAAGATGCATCATACACACAATTAGGTGGTTGGTTGTGTGTAATAGGTCAAGCATACCTGAATGTTAAAGTTGTGAGGCAACTGGTTTAAGTTGGGGTCTCCTTGTCTGGAAAAGTGAACCTGGTAGGCAAAGCGGGGATCCATGGCCATTCTTTGGGCATACATGTGTGGACCATGAGGCCCAGGGGGACCAGGCTGACGGAGCTGTTAAAATAAAGAATTTATTATATTTTTCCCCTCTTACATTTCAAACAGAAATTAAGACTCCCAATAAATAAATATATTAAAAAAAGAATTAGAGTCTTGTCTGTGGATACCTGTTGCCCTCGGTGGTAATATCCCCTGATATCTCCTTCCCGGACATGCTGCTGGCTTGGAGGCAAGCTGTGCGGGTGAGGGGGGCCGTTAGCCCAATGAGGAGGATGCAGCCGTGCCAGCCTGGCATCCTCTTCTGAAGTGGCGCTACTTTTGCCCTTTTGTGAGCTTCGCTTACGTTGTACTTGCTCAGTAGCCCTGATCAAACTTTCAGGCCCGAAAGCTTTGCTGTTACGGTTGCGTTTTTTTTCCTTGCGCTCCTTGTCTTCTCGACTGATGTGGAACTCTTCATCTGTGTCACCATCCTCAGATGGAAAATGTTTTAATAAGGCTCGGCTAAAACAACGCTCCAAAGACTCGGCCATGATAGTGTATTCTGAGGACAGAAAGACACCAACATCAGCGATTCTTTTGTGATAACTTTTTTTTTTTTACATAAAAGCACATCTTCAAAGTAGCAAACATGCATCACATGTCTATAGCATCTACTCATATACTCAAAGAATAACGTTTCATGTACATGCACAGTCACTCCCACAAATAGCCACTCATGAAGTGACCATTAGGTGAGACACATACCAACAGAGCACAAAAATCCTGTCTTGTCCTGGCCCAATGCTAACCAGCTGACCAAGTCAGAGGGCGCAAGTTTGACCCCTGCTCCTTCAACCCCTTCCCTCTACTCTTGCCCCACCCTGGGCCTCCTCACCACTCACCTCCCCCTATTCCCTGAGGAGAGTATTCAGTTGGATGGATGGCTCCAGACAGGGGGCTTAGGGGCTGGAATGTTTCTCTGGCACTGCAGGACTTGAATCCCCCAGAGCACTCGAGCACAACTCAATCACTCCCCATTAATCACTGTCAAGGCTGCCCCGGCCCCGGCCCCAACACAGTACTAAGACCACCCCCCTTTCTTCTGCGATCTCTCCCACTCTCACCCCCTGCGTCTCAATGTACATATGAAATTCTTTTTTTCAAAATACATCCATAATGCAATGGATTTTGATGTCTTTAACAAAGTTATTTAAAAAATGGTTTAGAACGCTTAATTTACCGCTGTCTTCTCCATTGTACTCGACACAGTTTTCAAACATCAGCTTCACGTCAGAAACAAACTCCTCCTTAGCGACATACTCTCCGTTATTGAGCTTTTTCTCAATTGTGGATAGGTCCATAGGGGTCTGAAATGATTAGAATGATAAAAATAAAGCAATTAAAATTGTGAAAGAGTTAACTTTATACATTAATGCATAAATGCACAAACCAGACTGATACAAACATGAACACAGTGTTTCACCATTTGTAAAAACAACAACAGTATTCTGTACCTGGATGATCTCATGATAATTGGGAGCATAGGAGTCATCAACGGGCTCCAAGAAAGGCCAAGAATCTTTATGGGCTTTCAGGGCTTCAAGCACTGAAGAACAGAGAGTAGAACAGACATTAATCCGAGTGATTGTAAATTTACACCGACATGTTTTAAAACCCAGCAACTGGATTTAGTATGGAAATGGAAGATGTAAGATTTTTGGAAATAATGTCACAGACCCCGACATTGGTTCTAAAAACTTACAAAAATAAATATCAACCAACAGTATCGCTAAACTCATATACAGTTTGAGGTTTATTTTTGCGTGTTTGGATAAACATTTGCCATTACAATGGTGTGTTATGACAAGGAGTAAAAAGCATGAAACATGTACGCCATACCACAATTAATACATTAAAACTGCCAGCATTTGAAGTGGATAACATTACTTATTGTGTAGCAGTGTTGTTTTTCAGTTGAGGATATGCTGCTGGTAAATCTAAGGTCCTGATATTCCTACAAAGACTAAAACTGCTCAGGTATAGTTAAGGAGCACAGCTAGATCCCTGCAGGCATCACCTCAAATCCACTGCTAAAGCTCCAGTGTCAGACACCACCAGAGAGATTTTGCGTCCTTGCCCTGATGGGTCAGAGCTATTCTCTTTACACAAAGACCAGCTGTTACTTGTGTGTTGTTTTGAGTAACAGTTCCACTTCATTGTCAACTAAGGAAAAGAAACCGCTGGTCTTACTTTCTGCAATAGCCGTTCTTCTTTTTACATACTTTCTATAAGCAGCCAACTTCTGCTTCCCGTTTACACTACCACACATCTGCCCACATGACGTGAATTGTCATGTGACATGCATTTACATGCATGTTACAGGTACATGCATGTAAACATAGCAACAGGTAATAATTCTGCAGGCATACCTTTATAAAGAGCAGTGTAGTCATCGTCAATCTCATAGCTGAAATGTTGAACATACGGCATGTTAGACAGGGGGGGGAAAGAGCAATCATGAGTCGCTAAAGCAGACAGTGAATCTGAAACTAAATGTGAACAACTTCCTACAATTCTTTATTCTTGCGTGTTCTCTGGACGGGAGAGGATGGCTCCAGATTCAGGAGTTCAGGTGGTAGATCTTTTCCTTGAGACAGTAGCCAGGCCTTTTCTTCTCGCATCTTCCGCCTTTTTGCACGCTCTAACAGAAAATCGTGAACACAGGGGGCAATTAAAATCACAAATAATGAAAAACGCCAGTCTCAGAGTGCAGGTAAACAATCTTTGATTGCTTACTCAGACCCTACAGTTACAGTATAAATTGCTGTCTATTGAGACTGTCGGGAGAGTCGATGAAAACCAGGCCTCAGATGTCACACGCAGCAGCAGCAGCTCAGATAAGTGGAAGGAGAACGATTCATCGGCCATTTTTTCTTAGGCCAAGTTGATCAAAAGAGCAGAACAGAGCACGGAGAGTGCATATGCATAACCGCTTTATCTTTCGACATGAAAGGCACAGAGGCCTGGCAGCCCCCCTGCCGTTTGGATTAAAGATGTTTGAAGGAGGATTCCACATATGCAATACACAGAGCGTAGGCCAGGTCCTGCTGTTCATCTATAATACAATAATGAGGCTCCTCTACTGAAGCACAATCAGCAGTTCATTAACCCTTGACAGATGACATCAGAGAAGAGGAGTGATCCTGTGATTAAAGGCCCTGAGCATTCCCTTTCACAGTGTCTGTGTACTATACATAAATCTCAAGGCTTCAAATGCTGCTACTGCAGATTTTTCAGCTGCTGAGAGCCAAAGCTCGGCAATGAAGATGTGAAAGCCTGTGTGGGGAGTGCCCTTTGTGATACATTCTGCCCTTGACAGAGCCTCCTACCTGCTGCTGATACATGACTGATGAGAGAATGTGAAATTACTGCTGCTTCTTAATATCTTACAACTTTCTGCATATACTAAAATTCTTTAAAAGACAGATTTTTCAAAATTTTTTAAACACACAAACAACATCTTGGCAGTGTGCCATTTGTATTCCATCTATTTCGGTAACCATCTTACCCTCCACAGCTTTGATCTTCTCTAGCTTCTCTCTCTGCCGTTCTTCCTGCAGAAGCCTTTCCTCTTCTCGTCTCTGCTCAGCCAGCAGGACCTGCCTGTCCAGCTCTTCATCGTTTTTCTTCTCCTCCTCCTCCATTCCGGCCTTGAGATTGTCCTGGATGCACACACCCACAAAGTCTATTAGTCTACTCTTCTCTCACGCCAGGAAAGCTAGATGTATAGAAAACTACACATTTCTGTACATAAAAGACAGAAGCAATCAGGCCCTAAACCAACATATACAGCAGAGAGAATAAATGTATACAGTACGAGTACAAACATGTACTGTACTGGAATGTCTTGCACTAAAAACCAGATAAGTGGATGACATGCCCGTTGTATTGCTAAATAAATCGGCACAGCTTATTCTGACATTGTTAGGTGTGTAACGCTACCTAAAAAGCATAGCAGAGACAAACACTCACCCTCTCCTCATGTTTTATGTGATTTTGAGAGAACCGCTGGGAAACGCGAACTGGGTTTGGGTCCAGCAGCTTCTGCTTCTGCTCACGCTCCTGGAATAAAAGAAGTGTAGTTTGGTTCTGCTCCTCATGCCTCTTATGACACAAAGGGACTCGTGAATTGGAAACCGTTGTATCTGTAATGCTTTCTCGTCCACAATTCCAAACGCAACTTTCTTTTAAAACATCACATACTGTTTGTGTAATTCATTTTGTCTAAAGCCAACACACTGACAGACACTCTGTGCTGTGGTGGAGCAGTGACTATAGCGAAGTCATTGATTTATTTCTCCCATCCCCCCAAGTGACTCTCTCACCTTTGCTCCCTAGTCTTTCATCTCTGCTTGGGGCCAAAAGAAGGCTGCATCAAAAATTAACATACTTGCACAAAAAAAGAAGGAAAAAAAAAAAAAATCACAACCTGTGTGATGTTATTATTAGCTTGTGGTAGTGTAAAATCTGTTCTACAATAGCCAATCTTGCAACTTTTGAGCAGGGAACTTGATCCAAAATATACAGTACAGAACGTGGAGGGTTAATGAGCGCTGACGTGTCAGAGAACCAGTTAGAGCAAACTGAAAAGGAGGGAAACACCAGCCAACACAGAGCGCCAAGTGGTTTCTGAAATCCTGTCTATATCAGGGACTGTCCTCTGCAGCTTATGTCAGAGTTCATCCAGGATGTAGGACTATTAAGAGTTGCCACCCTGGCACAGGTAACACCTTACTAGGTAACAAGTAGAGAGTCCTAAATATGCATTTGCCGCTATATAAACAAAGTCAGTCAGACTGTCTGTGCATGCAGGTAGGGAAGCAAACAAATGAGGGAGGAGCCCACTGCGGAGAAGATTAAAATGAAAAAATACTGTTAAAGGAGACAGATGTTTATAACCTAACGTGCTTTCTATAACCATAGAGTCACTTTCCAACAGGGGAACTCTAGATAATGTTTTCAAACACCATCTTTTCATAAAAAACAAAAATAAGATCAGGTCTGCCGTTGTCTCAAGCTGTCCATCATGACACGTACCTATCAACGGGCAACAGTCCACTTTAGACATGCTCTTACTGGAAAAGATTCCTCTGATGTGAGCAAGGTAGCAGCGCAAACCCACGTGGTCACTATGAATCAATGGGACAATTAGCTGTGGGACTATCACATCAGAAAGCACACCGACTCTGTATCAGGGAGCTGGCAGGCTACAGACGTCTTACATCCAATCGCATTGAACAGTTGGGTTCTCACATTTGCCTCCGCCTGGTAATGTGTAGAAAAGTTCAGGGCGGCAGCCCACATGTGCTCATCAACAGCTCATGTGCCCCCACGCCACCTCTGTCTCATCTTAGTGGGAAACACTGACATCTCCCCAGGCTTCACAATTCTTCCCCGTATTACCGCAAGTCCGTCATCCAACACGCACACACATGATCGAGTGCCTCTGGTGTCACCACTTAGAGGGGTCGACAGAATCCTGCAGCACAGCAAAGCTGTCATTCAAGAGTCTCCATTCTGCCCCAAGGTGAGCTCCTGCCAGCTGTCAGTGCCCCGTGAAATGGCTGATGACAGCAGACTGAGACATGTGGAAGGAAAGATAGTGTTTATATTCTCCCAAATATCTGACACACTCGTGTGAACACCGAGATATTTATAGCCACACATTAGGCACTAACACATACTTGGAGAGAGAGCAAGACAAGCAAGCACAGGTTAAGCCAACAATCCTACAAAATGGCCATGCAAAACAGATCACAGTGCAGGCTGCAAACTGCATGTGCAGCCTTGTTGAAGCTGTATATCACACAGACACTTTCCACTTTGCTGGTATTTTAAAGTGCAAACATGTTCCTCTTTGGTTTGGTTTTAAACAAACCAAGTATTTACAAATATGACAACTTTTAATTTCATAGCACGGACTACCAAACAGAAAAAGTATACATGTACTATTTCTGAAAAGCTTTAATTGCTGGTTGTCTAATATAAATTTGGTCTACGCAGCAAATCAAGCACAGGATCTATACACCATCACAGCGGCAGTGTAATTAATATAATTACCAAGCACAGCATCCTAATGTGATCTCCTGCTGTGTGATCTATATTATAAATAAGAAGCTCACTATGGAAATGTGCATTCCTTTAATTGAGTCTGTTATTTGAGCAAATTTCAATTAATCAGTTTTCACCCCATACTGTGATCGCGTTTGGCAGAGAGCCGTCTCTTCAAGTCCAGAGTGCTGCGGCGCAGAGGAAACAAATACCAACAAGCCAAAAACACCTATTCCAGCTCTACTTATATTATGTAGTGAAGCTATAGATAGACTTTGAATGCCATAGAAAACGTGTGCACAAGTAGAACAGCAGAGGGTGTGACTGATGAACGACTCAACCAAATTCATTCATTCATAACCATTTGCAATTACTGAGTGACCTCTCAGCTGACATTAACCTGCCTTCAGGATTCTTGACTTCAATGCTGATGACAGCAGAAAAAGGATCAGAGCGTTCCTATAGCAACAGCCACTGCTGGTTATACATCACTGGAGTAGACAGCATCCACTGATCTTTATGCAATCAGGTGGGATCAAAATAGGAACCTACATTTTCTCAACTAGCTGTAGCCATCAGTGACTAAAATTAATTCCTTTGCAAAGTAAAGAAAGCAGTGCTGGCTTAGACATGCTGGAGCAAAGTGTGCATATCATCTCCCATTAAAGCACTTTACACCAATTATACCTTAACCAACATATGACCAATCCCAAAAAGCTGACTTTCCTCGACTCCACCTATTGTGTAGTCAGCACAGTCGAGAGGTCCTAGAAACAACTATTGTAAGACAACCAGAAGATAAAAGTAGCTGAACTGAGATGAAGGAATATCAGTAATCTTAAAACCCGAGATTAGATTAAGGAAACAGGAAGAAAGAAAAGAAGACAGCAGTCAAGTGTACATTAATAAAATTCAATTTGCATATTCAAATGTCATCACTGTCACATTTGGGATGTCTCATTTAGCTGTTTATGAGCTGGTATTTCATCAAAATCGCCCTGGCGCTTGTGACTTGTCACACAAACAAGGACGAATCCAAGTCTGTGTATAATTGCTTTCATATTAACGAATCTACAGCCTATCAAAAAACAGAGGACGCATAGAAGACGTTGTATACTGGTGTAATGGAGACTGATGGTAGTGTCTCTGGTGTCTGACCTTGTGCTCAATCATGTTGCTGATCTCAGGCAGGAAGTTTTGGCTAATGACACGGTAGAGGTGGCGATCCTGTGGGGAGGTTTTGTCCTTGATGCTTTCTGCCAGACTGAGCCACTGCTCCTCTGTATCACATACCAGGGACCAAGCGCCTCGCTTACGGCCTGCGCAGGAAAGAAAGGAAAAACAGACATTGGACCACTGATTCTAGGGAAAAATGCAAACACAAAGGGAGAAAAAATTGTTGTCAGGATATAAAGCACAAAGGTTCTTTACCTGTGGTCGGGGGAAGATCTTCCAATTCATGTTCCGTCTTCACCTCTGGCACATCACTTTCCACCTCACTATAAGAAATATAAAGCCATGAAGTCCCTACAAAAATGGCATGCTTAAAAGTAACTCTGGTATAAGAGCTGATCCTCCACAACTACTTTTTGGAATCAATTAAAATTCCTCGCTACACACATGGTGAGAATATGGTTAAAGAGTGTGCTCAAGAAATACTCCATTAATCATTTATTACATTTTGGGTCAGGCAGTAGGATAAAGGTCAAGTCAACAACTGACTGAGAGCAAAGGACATGAAGACCCAGATCTTCAAGACCTGGGCGAGTATCGTTTTCACGTGGGAAAGAAAAGAGCTCATCTGCACAGCACATGGCCAAATCTAAACGTCTGTGTCTCTGCGTTACCCTGTTAGTACTGACAGCAAAGTTTTTCTTCTTTTTGTTTTTTTTCACCTTGGTGAATCTTCCAGCTTTCTCTTCTTTGGTGGTCTTCCACGTTTCTTTTTCTCTGGTAATGTTAGTTCTGTTGTTTCATCACTGGGAAAAAAAAATATCAAAGGTTAAAAAAAAAAAAAAAGTTTAAAAGTACGGCTTAGTTAGGAATAAAAGACAAGTAAATTAATCCTTAAGAGGACTCTAAACAAGTGGTAAAATTTGATTTCAACTACACACTTCAACATTCAGCTAAGTGCAGATGATTCATTCGTGGTTGACAGAAAAAGAAGTATTACCTGTGTTTTCCTACTTTCTTTTTCACTGGCTCTTCTTTGTACATGCGAGTGCCGTAAAAGTACCAGTAGAGGGCTCCATTTCCATCCTGCCCCAGGGGTTCCACCCTCAGGCTGTCTGCATCCAGGCCCTGGAGGTGGTGGGGGTGGGGATATAACATTTCTTAAATAATATGTAGTGTGTCATCAGAGGGTGATGTCATTTTAGCTCTTTGATCGTACAGAGTCGTGAATCATGTGCTGACAAAAAGCACTTTCGATATCTTGTTGAGAGTGTTCATGAATTATAGCAGTATACAGTTTAAAAATTAGAAACCGATTGACAGTATAGAGGTAAAGCCTCAGATTATGATAACTCCACCTTAGTTTATGGCAGTAAATATACTTTTAAAGAACAGTAAAACTAAGATCTTGCACTCTTAGGCCAAAGTAAAACGAGGCAGCTGTTCAGTGACAAATATATCTGACACTGCTTTAAAGCTGAACAGCTGGGTGAACGAAATCATTCATCATGTTATCAAAAAAGCAATCTTTAACAGTACACATATACACAACTTGGCAGCATTAATGGAGCATGGAACCTTTTATGTACAATTACTGACTCAATACTGAGTGAATGTTTAACTCTTTAATAAATTGTGAATATATTATTATGATTACATGCATTCTTTTAGTCACCTTAAGCAGGTCAAAGACATCAGCAGCATCCAGACGGTAATCGCACAGCCGGTGCAGCAGTTCCACCTGAGTGCGAGGGGGTAAACTCTCAAAGGGCCCCTCTCGAAGTGGGTTGGGTTTCCCCTCTTCCAGCTCCCAGCGGTAGCTGATGATGTCGTCCAGGTAACTGCTAAATGCCTGGGGGCTAAACAGTAGAGCGGTCTTACTCATCATCTCTGCCTTTTCTGTGCCTTATTGATTTTTAAATGTCACTCTACTGGGTTAGCTACACCTCGAGTAAATTTGTCCTTTTACACATCTTAATCATTAAAGATTATTAAATCAGAATTAAGCACTAGCTGCATGTTTAGGTTTAACAAAAATAACAATCCAACACAGGGCTTTGCTTTTGTACTGAGATTTCCATGAATGGCTAGATTCAACCAATTCAGTTGCAAATCTTGGCACTGTAAACCCAACGCAGCATGCTTCAGTACAAACTAGCATCGCTTTCTAGGAAACAGGCAAGGTTCATACTATCATAGAGGCTGGAAAAAGAGAGGAGGTGGGGCTGGTTTAAAAAAGAAGAAGAAAAGGACTAGTTTCTTTGAATGGGAGTTGTGTTGTATCTATGAGTGAAAACTGGTAAATAAATGTTGGTTCCGGTTCAGGTCTAGCCGATTAATCTGTACCGTTCAGTTCCAGCTCAGATGAACAGAACAAGGGCTTGGGGCAAGGGTGAGCATCTATGGAACAGCACAGAGAAAGAGGGAGAGGGAAAAAAATGGCTTATCTTGAAAGAGCAGCGTGCACTTTTCACACAGCTGCAGGCTCACCCCTCCTCACTACTACCCCATCTCTCTCTCCTCCTTTCTGTCCTTCGTTTTCTCCAACATCCTCCCTCCCTTCTTTCCCCCGCTCCGGCAGAGCGTTTAACGCGTGCGGATGAAAAGGGCAGCTCTGTGAAAGGCCAGGGCTGAGCAGCCACCCCCAGGATGCCAGAGCCTGTCCAGTCCAATAAAACAGGCTGTCCTCTTGTTACCGGCTGCCTGGGTGGAAAAACTGGATCACTCCTGCCTCTGTGCTTATCACTTTACTGTACCACTATGCTACTCTATAACGATGGGTTAGATTAGCAGGCGTATCGAAGGGGAAGCCCCATGGGAGGCAGAAAACATTTGCGGATTTGAATAACAGCCTCTGCTTCGCGTTCACTTTCTCCCACCACTTGATAGAAAAGTTTCTGTGGCTGTGCTGTTTTCGTATCCCCGCGGTAGTAAACATGATGTCACCATACCACCTATCACTACTTTCAGCTCTCCTTATGGTGACTAACTTCTGACTCCTCAGTGAGTTATTGCACTCGTGACTCAGACTTCCTATGAAGCTTCCTGGGTAGTATGACTAATTTGAAGAAGATGGAAAGACAAGTTTTATCTTGACACATTTAAGTAAAAATGGTAATTCTTTTCCATTGTGCCTCTGCTTCATTTAAAAAAAAAAAAAAAAAAAAAAAAAAAAAGGAACACTAAATTTGAATTCCAACTTCCACCACTACTTAGACCTACAGTCACAGCTACAAGGTAAATTTCCCACGCCACTTGGTGCAGTTTTAAGCAGCAGGAAGATGTGAATTTCCCCGCTTATATTCACCTATTTGTTATCTTTCAGAAAAAATTTAAACTTAAAATATTAAACATATTGTAAGAAAGCCAAACATCACCCATCTACACACTGCCTCATTAAACATGTTCAATTATGTAAAAGTAGCTAAAGTTGAACATGGTCCCATACTCAAGACTCCATGATTAGGAGAGTAAAGCTGGGTGTAAAATTAAACGTTAATGTTCTTACTCTCATTGTTTAGAAAACTGTAACAAGTTTCGCTTTATTTCTAAAATGTGAAAAGATTTAAGGGGACCTCCTTACTGTACTGGACAGCGATCTCAGCTGTGAAATGTGCACACCTCTATGTCATCTGCAACAAGTCAACTTGCTGCATTTTTATTATGTCCAAATAAACTTTGGTTCAACCCTGGGTTTCTATCATGACTCAAAACTTTTTTCCGTCGTCCCTTTCAGACACGCGTTTCTTGCCAAGAGTGACCTACGTCCCGATGCCAGCAGTGTTACGCATCCCACGTCTGAAAACAGCTTATGTGTTACAGGTGGTGTTATACAAGCAGACCTGATGTGACCTGGCAGCTTTTGCCTATATGCCAGGTTCCTTTTCTATTCTTTACTTACGTGATGTCAGTGCGCTGGTAGCATCCCTGCAACAGACAGGCAACGAGATCCCCAAGGAAATCCAAGTCCTGTTCTGACAGGGCTTTCTCCAGCTCCTGGACACGACAGAGGACACAGTCAATTAACATGTGAAGAAACTACAAGCACTTAGCAAGTGATAACTGTACAAACATACCAATTTGCACAATAATGGAACCAGAGAAGTGCATCTCGCAAATGAAAACTATCAAAAGAAAAAAAAAAAAAAAAAAAGGAAAAAAAAAAGCCAAAAGTATTGTGACTGGGAAATAAACAGGTGGTTTCTGTGTGTTTAGACTGTTGGCCACTATAAAGGAAGTGGTATGTGATCAAAATGGAGAAACTGCTGGGATGAGTGTAAGGTAAGCCGGCACATTTAGGTGGGAGGTGTAACAGCTAGAGCTCGCATCCTGTCTCATTAAGGCGTCTTGGTTTGCTGGTGCTTGTTGGGCTGTAGCTGAGGTTCAAGTTCAGTCATGACCCCTCTCCTGCCTGGCATTGTGTTTTAGTCATTTAGGTTTTATGAAGCGGCAATAACCGGCAGAGCAAAATCTCAAAGATCTGAAAGCACCAAGGAAGGACAGCAGGCAGCAGAGACCGAGAGCTACAAAACAGACATGCCCCTTCTTCTCCTCTGCTGATCAACCAAGACACTGGACACCACACAGCTTCCCAGCATGCACAGCTCTCCTTGATCACACCCAAGGACTCTGAAGTTGAGCCAGAGGGAAGAGAAGGAAATGCAAATGAACAGTGTTCCATCAACCTAGTGTCCGTTTCATTTAAAAGCACCCTCCCGCAGGATACAGAGCAAACCCTTCAAAGCTCATACAGACGGCTTGCAGCTAACCACTCCCCACCCCTAATAACCATTGCTTTCACACCAACAACTTCTGTTGTTAGTGTCACTTTTGCCTCTCTTTCACAAGTACTTCTGCACCTGTAGTACTTGTGAAAGTCCTATAAATGCTGATCGGTTCTCTCAGCTTTAACCAGGGAAAAGAAATGACGCATCAATTATTGTGCCGTCTCTTCTTATGCTCAGAGGTCCTTAAAGGTCAGTGTACACACCTCTTTGCTGTGGAAATGACAGAAGCCGGTACACAACAAGTTGGCACAATGAAAAAACAAAAAGGTGAGAGCCAAAAACAAGGTTGTGAAAGAAGTTGAAAAACAGGATAAGATCAACGTTTCTGCTCGAGGTTAGGAACGTAAAGAGCATGAAGGAAAAACGAAAGAAAAAATGCAAACCAGGAGGGCGAGTTTCATAAGAGCGGCTAAGAATCGCCCACGTCTCATGATTGAGAAGAACAGCTCATTACGTTTACAAGCACACTGAGGCTATTTTAAAAGCCTACAGATTGACATGGTCACAGTGACCACAGACAGACTGTAATGGATTTTAGGTGTACGGCTTAAACTGTAGGCTTTACGAGTGTGTGACTGCCAGGAGCAAATCAAAGTCTATTTTAAGTTCTGAAGTAGCCAGACATGTAAGATTTACCGACCACAACTTTTGCCTTGTTGTGGTTAAAAACGAGGCACAATTTCTTGTCAAGGCCCGTGCATACCAATAATTGGGTGATCATTACCAACCGTTTTAGATACTACAGAATTGCATTTGTATTTCGACAGCATTTTTGACAAATCTCCTGGTTCTGCAGCACACGCTACAAGACCAGGAGTAACAGTGATAGACAAACTCTCACAGTAATGTAAGCAAGACTGCATTTAAGGGCATTATTTTGCCACTTTGCTTCGAGTCATGAAAATCTGGTTGGAATACCTTCCCTAAACGGCAGTATTGTGTACTGTATATCAAGTATAGATAAGGTAGACCGAGGTTTAACAATAGTGACTCCTTAAAGTTCTTAACATGTGCTCAGGCTAGCTCACTTGTCATGGTTTGGTCACATATGCAGAAGAGCTCTTTCGTAGCCGCGAGCTAACTCTGGATACAAAGACACGTGGGTGTTTTCGTCTGTAAGCGCATGTGCATAGGATGCAGTGAGATCCTGTGTCATGCTCTCTTCCACTTCCAGGTCTCCTGTTAGGCAGCCTCTGGGCCAAAGTGAGCCCATCCATCAGAGACAAACTGCACTTTGATCACACTTTGAAGAAAGCCGGGGGCCAAGGCTGGGGAAAGAGTTCTGAGTTGAGCACAGAACAGCGAGTGGAGGGCTCGCTGCAGCCCACTGGATGAACAACTCTTCCCTAACTTTGAAGTGCCATACAGTCTCTCAGATGACAAAGGGAGGGGAAATTACTGGGGTCTATTTGCCCTTTCTTCTGTCACCCATCCATTGGCCAATCCCTCCGTGGCCTGATGCTAACAAACAGTTAGCACAATAAAGGACTGCAAGGGACACCGTTGCAGCTGGAAGCGTCCTGTGGGAACCTTTTGCCTCGATAACCACATGCACACACGCAACGCAGCACCCAAACTAACTCACTGCACTGACACTACAGACAACAGGCAAAAAACACACCAATGAAAATTCATTCATACATGTACTTTGACTGCCTCACATTAATGATCAATGGGGCTGAACGATAAGAAAGCTGAATAATTGATAAGATATAATTTAGCTATAATTTGCATAAACCATCAAGGTGAGCTGTCAGATTTATCGGCAAGATACTGCTGTGAAAAACAGGCTATTCATTTCACATACTGGGACAAAGATTGGAGGGTGAGTCAAGGTTTAGTCAAAAGGTGTGTCATCACTTCACTCCCTCTGTAGGCCTGGCTTGCAATCAGCAATTCACCCTGAAGGTATTTGACACTTCTTTCACCAGACTCCCCTGCTGTTTCTCTCTCTGCTCCTCTCACTGGCTTAACCTCTTATTCCTCTCTTTCACACCATTTTCCTCCCCCTGCCCTGCTGCCCAGTGTCTACGAGGGCCTCTGAGGCATTCTATTATTCCCCTGACAACACCCTTGCTCCACTCTCCACCCCACTCTTTTCCTTTCTCCATCTTCCTTATCTGTCCTCTCCCGCCGCACATTATCCACACCCAAACCAGTTGTTGGCTTCACTGGAGCTGAGGGCAGAATAGCAAAGTAGAACTCAATCGGCAGGTATTCTCCGCACTATGTTATCAGTGAGATGGACCGACCAGATCCACTAAAACAACTTAAACTGTTTGGGTCACTGCTTCGTCTATTCAGAGCAGCAGACAAGTGCGAAAAGTAACACTCATGGTGACAATGTGGCTAACCACTTGTTCTTTTTAAAAGGCCCAATCACACCTAATGAGTCTTCATTAACATTTGCAGAATAAAATGCCTACATTCTCACAGTTCTCTTATTCAGCCCAGTTACCACTATTACTTCTGAATCTCATTATTTTTATATACATGTACAAATTATTGTGTCTAAAAAGGTTCCAGTTACTACTCACAGCATGCCTGCCAAGATATGACTAAATAAGTCAGAACACCAGCAAACCTTACAGACACAAACAAATGATTGTTTATTCTTCTTCTGTAAAACAAAAATTAAATTTTGCTGCCTTATTGAAACTTCTAAACTTATTATTCCATCATTTACACCAAGCTAAATTACTGCATTTTAATGAGACTGACTATAAAAATGGATTAATGATTGTGTATGTTTTGGCTCAAAGTGTCTAACTATTTACAAATGTCCATTCATCTGTGATAAGAACTTTCAGAATCCTTGTCCGCCTCATGCAGATAACGGTAAAAAGGTATCTTTTTTTATGCTTATGGCCAAGTAAGACAAATTTTGGAAAAAGAAGTGGCAATAAAGACATCTCAGGGGAAAGATTATTAAAGCTACACCTATTTAACTGGCAAAATACCCCAGAATTTACAGTCACCTCATTTATAAAACCTACTAATACTTGCAATGTCTTTAACAATATGATTTATACAGGTAACTCCTTATTCAAGACGAAACAATGACAATAATGTGCTGTATCTGACTATATCCGACCGTATCTGCTTGAGTCAACAAGTTTCAGTCATTTCTTAATTTCCTCCTCCTCCAAACTTTGTCTAAACATAGACCACAGGCCTGGTTTGGTAACCACGCATCTGTATTAGGGCTGGATTTTGACAAAGAACTTTATACAAATGCCTCCTAAAGAAGGTAAAAATAAACACTAAATTTGCAAAACACAAAAGATAAGGAGACGTATATGGACAAACCAGGACGAAGCTTGATTTAAGCTCGATTAAGACTTCTGCAGGAAATAACTTGTGTAATAACTGAAAAACTCCTTCTATCCTTACACCTCAATCTTCCACGCCACTCAAGTCGTGGTGGTATGAGTCGCCCTGACATGTCGGGAGGTGCACATCATGCTACGTAGAAGGTTGTAGCACAGGATTAAAATGGGATTTTGGTTATGGCGCAAGTTACAACGTAGCTCTGATGCAGAAGCATAATTTTCATGTTAGAAGTTAAATCTTCCCCAATCTCTCCAGCTAGTACTGCTCCAAAATACATTTGTGTGTTAACTGTTTACTGAGATGTATACTGATACTCTCCCGGCTCTATTTAGTGCTAAAGGAGGCAGACACATTTTATCCAGTCACAGCTGTCTCATAAGAGTGGGTCCATCATGGATTGACTGTGTATTCAATAAACTTGCATTATGTGCGGGCACATCTGCTGTTATAAGGGTTACAATGATACCACTGGGTCTGACTCTTTGATATGAGAATCAAAGTGGTAAATGTTATGAGACATGAATCAACTGAAAGGAGGAGAAGACCTGACTTTCTGAAAGAAACACTATCAAGGCTAAAAGCAGCCAACAGATTTCAACGCAAAGCAGAAAAGCTGCATATCCAGATAGAAGTGAAATGCGCTTTTCTTAGCGGATGCTTATGGACCCATCATGTGCCCCAATCCATATCTGCACAGAAAGAAAACCTGAGATAAAATGTGTGCATGTGTGTCTCTGGCCAATACAACCTGTAGAGTACGTGAAAAAGAAGGGGTTCAGATAAGAGGTGCAGCGGCATTTTGTATCAGCGGCTCCAAGGTTAAAGCAGATCCTCAAAGCTTTTAATATCTGGAGGTTGGCCTCTCTGGCTACCCTCACAGCAGACACTTTCCATGCCACTGCCGTTAACAGCTCCTCCGGGGTCTATATCACCAACAGTTGGAGGACGTGTGCATGGCTAGCTGGAGGGGGAAGGGATGTCTGTTTGTTGTGTAAAGGCTCCTCTCTTCCTCTCCTATGCTTCTTTCTTCATTTCTTCCTCCACCACCCCCCTCCCACTTTCAGCTTACACATGGCTCCTGGAGGAGCCATCATCTGACAACACCCTCCTCCCCCGCACGTAACCACCTCCTGCCACATGACAAATATGAACACATAGCCGTAACACCACAGGAAAACGCCCTCACATCCTCAGGATGTACGGTTCATCTGATCAGAGGAAAGCAACAACAACTTTTTGTTGGTGCCAAATGCATTTGACTGATTCATCGAAACAAGAACTTTAAAAAAAAAAAAAAATTATATATATATATATAGTGAAAAAGTAATGCACTTCACACTCAAGATTCACACAAGACATTTCTACAAGAATGAGATTTCTTCATGGACATATGTGACAAGAAGGAAAACAAACAAACAAAAACCCACAAAAAAAATAGTTCCATGCAAATTATACCACACTCTTAGAATAGAGACAAAAACAAATGAGATACACTAGCAGCTTTTAGGTCAGTTTAAACATTCTGCTAAGTTTTATTTTAGTATCAGTGTCATGGCCAGGTGGGACAGGTGGCTTGGCTACAGAGTAGGAGAGACCGTGGGAAGGGAGGAGAGGGATGGACATTGCACAGATCCATCCTTAGTTGAGCTCTCTCAGACAGACGGAAACCTTTTACACGAACTACCTCTCCGAGTATGTGGGAGAGGATCATTAAGCACAGGAGAAGGGGAGGCCACCCAGTACAGTGAGCGTCTTGTGTGTCCACTGCCAGCTTTAAGGACACCATAATATCAACTTCCTCATAAAACTGAGCTTCCTGCTTCAGCTGACATCCCAGTAGAATCATATATACAGGCACATATAGAAAACAGATGGTCACACACACACACACTAAAATAAAAACCACACATGTGTAGGAAGCCTAAAAAGATTATGTGAAATATGCGCTGCTAATTATGTGAATTAAAGATCAACTTTGGATCAATTCATTTTACTTAAGGAGATGTACATCTTTCAAAATATAATCTGGGCATGTTTTAAGGTGGGATGGCTGCTGAGTATAGCACCGTCTTTAAATGGAACATTTCACAGGATAAGATGCGACACAGCACAGGGTCTTATAGCTCTTATAGCTATGCCAAGGTCCCGACTTTCACAAACATCGACGCAAAAGCTCCTACACCAACATTAGCCCCTGTGTGAAGGAACCCACCCCCCTAATTCATTTAAATGCTCTGTCGAGGCATCAGAACTGCTGAGGGAAAAACAGCAGGCCTTCCAGCAAACACGCTGAACCAGGCCACGCTTTTGCTGTTACAAAATGAAACATCCACCAGTAACTTGCTGGACCGGTTATTCAAATAAAATCTAACCCTACCCTGATAAACACCCCTCTTCTTTGTGCCAGCACAGCTCTAAAATACTTCCACTCCAACTACTGGAGCAATACTATGTAGATACGTAGGATATCATCTGTTTGTTTTGCAGTTTGATACACTCGTGAGTCTGTGACATCTGTCCAGGTACCAGGGATCCTTTAACTCTAACGTCATACCAATACTAGTTTCATGTTTCCTAGCCACCTCTTAAACAATTGTCAACATTACAGCATTGCTAAAATCTGTTGACACATAGGCGCACACAAACATTCTCAAAACTGCCTGTATGGTTTTTCTACTACGGTAGCTGACTCCAGGATGTCATTCTGCCATTTTCTCACACTCACACACTCTCACACCTGATGAAAGCCACGCTGTCTGTAAAAACTGCCTCTAGGTCGTCTCAACTCCTTATCTGCTGACTCGAGTAACACCATCTCATTGGATGAGAACTTCTTATCATGTTGTTTCTTCGACACTTCTGATGTCTGCTTCACAACCGGCTGCAAAGACGCTGAGTGAAAATGCAAACTGAAGGGATGCTGTCCTCCACTAGAGACAGAGGGAGGGCACCATGGGGTGCTGCAACAATGGAACTGTGAGGAAAAAAACAGTGTATGTGCCCTTCCACCTCCCCCTCTGTGCACATAGTCCCCATGTGAAACCATCTGATGCATGTACTGCTGCTCTCACTTGTCAATCACAACTGGGGGAGGGGCAGCAGAGTATTACAAAGCCCCCCCCCCACACACACACACGCGCTGCATGCAAGAGAGGCCATTAAAAAGACATGCAAAAAGGTTCTTGATGTCACAGCAGCACTTGCTGACTGTGAAAACTTTTTTAGGGGTTACGATCTGGAAAGGAAGTTATCAGAGGCTGGCGTCTGCGAGGCAATAAGCGAGGTTGAGCTGGGATGTTTCCGTGGGTGGGACAGTAGCACAGAAAGGCAAAGGGATGCCAGGGATGACTGATCAGTATAGCTGTGGGAAGAGAATGGATCATTGTTAATGTGTGGAGGGATCCAATCTCCTGCCAGGAAATGACCAAAGAGGTAAAGCAGCCCAAGGTTGAAGGTAAACGTCAGGGGTTCCCATCCCATTTGCTAGTAATGTCCTGCCATCTTCACAACAGCCATACTTGGCCCTCACATCCTCTAACAGAGGCCAGCCCGGTATTATCCTAAATGGCTGCTATCTGCAGTTATAATGCAGGACAAGTGGGGAGCAGGAGACTGTCTCACTCTGAAGTTGGGCCATGATGGAGCAACACTTAAGCCTTGATCCTACTCCCCCTTTTAAGCCATTTGCTTTCTAGACAACAGAAACAAGGGCATGCTCTCACTTATTTACCAGATCTAATGGGACTAAATCTTCTTTTATAATCATACAGGAGGCTATTACAAAAAAACAGAAGCGCCCCTCCCTCAGAAAGGCTACCGCAGCAGCGACAAGCACCCAGAGAAGAGCCCTCTGGGGGGAAGGGAGAGAAAGAACCACCATCTGGGGTTTAGTCATGGTGATGCCAGGGGTTCGTGCACAGTGACAGGCAAGGCAGACTGGGCCTCCAAAAACGAATAACACAGAGGAACTGCTGTTATGTATAGGTAAGAGGACAAGTGGCAGTTAATTATATTAAAATGTGTATAATTCATGATTTACATTAAAAAAAAAAAAAAAAAAAAAAAAGAGGGTTTTTCAGTTCTTTAAATTAGGACTGAAGTTGGGTGTCAGTGTATTAGGAAATATAAGATGTCACCAAGTCCATGAAATGTTGACAGTGAGACCGTTTTGAAACAGGATTGGGGCAATGGGCAGCAGGAGAAACTAAACATTTTTCATTTCAACACTGAATATGTTCACCCAATCCTTTCAGGGGGACGTTGACTGTATTGCACTGAGCTAACCTAGAATAATTTTTCCACTGTTGTCCAAAACGTGAGCAGCGTGTCATGGTGGCAACTGTCTAAGCCAAGCCCTTGAGGATGTTTTTTTTGTTTGGTTTATGGTTGCTGAGAATGGACAAATATTTAACTTTGTACAAAGCGCTGCACTTGTCGCGGTTACTTTTTAGCCAGGTGCCCACAACATTATATTACAACATTATAAAAACTGTGCAAAATATAATCTAAATATAATTATACACAAGAAACAAACAAACTCAGCAGAGATACGTGTCATTTCCCTGCATGTATTCTAATGTTGTTTGATAATGACATTAGCAGGTGCTCATAACATCACATATTTAAAGGGAAACTTATCAGAGAGATCAAAATGTCCGATATTTCCATCATAAAATGCACTTCCCTCCTAGAAGGTGGCAGTGTTCAAAAGCACTTTTATTAGTACAACCTCCCTTGTGCTGTCAACTAGGAAAAAAACACTTTGACGTACAGCCCTTTAAGGAGCTACATAGCACTTCCAGAACTCTCAGTAGAAATCAGCAGTGAATCGTGTAATGCCAATGGCAGCTGTAGTTCTAGCCCTGCCCTGAAAGAACCAATCATTAGCTGAATCAGGAAGCATATAAGTTAACAGTGTTGCTCCACCGATGAAAGCTTACAGTTAGTTAGAATTTTTTGGCTAACCGTATCCGTTATGCAATTTAGCATACTATTTGAAATGACAAATCAGCACTCTTGATTGAGCAAGAAACGGAGCTGCAGTGCTGTGACACTTCTGAGTATTTGTGATAGATGTATAACATGAAGTCATTATATTCCAGGTTTGAAACTGCAGTTACTCTCGTTCATTGCTGGCACACAAAAACTGCATTTGAGGTGTTACAAAGATGGCCATGAAGTGGGAATGCTTTTGGTTTCACTCACTATTAGAGAGTGGTTAAACTCTCTGCCATGTGTATTTTGCCCTGTTTCAGGATTTTGCTGATATTTGTGAGTCCTTAAATTGATGATATACGATTATTATTTCTTATATTGATACAATGATTGGCATAGGAGGAATCAACGACACTGAAGGGACCAATCACAGTAGCTGCAGGCTGCACTGATGCGATGTGTTGTTACATTTCAAGGGAGGTGCACGTCAGGGTACAACGTAGGGTTTCAAGTGGGATGCAGTTGTGATATAACTACGCAGTAGCTGAAGCATAAATCCCTAGTGAGGCTTTTACTATTGTTTGGAAATATTGCCCCTAAAGATAAAAGTAATATTCAGTGCCTCAGATGCTGATAGCGCACAGGGACTATTGTTTTTGATCCTACAATAAACCAACATATGGCATGTTTTGGTCTTAGATGAGAAATTAGCACAACCATCTCAAGTGATAATTTGAGATGGGCAGAAAAGATTAACAGCTTTTTCACCACAGTAGCTATGAAATATTTGAGTTTTTAATATTTCTGAACTGACAGTACAATTTTTACTGACAAGTAAAACAACACTACCACCGAGTGATCCACACTACTAAAAAGCTGCACTCGCTGCCCATACTGCTCATTCTTCTTTAACCATGTCAAACAGGATCTGTAGTGTACAGAAGTGCAGCAAAAGAGATTGGCTACCCTAACTAGACATGTTTTCATTGTTTGAGATGAAAAGGGATTGCAGAGGAGATTTTATCATAGTGTGGGATATTGAAACTGCCTGAAAACATCTCAAGACTTATTGTTAGATTTGTCAACCCACTCCTGGGCAATTTCGTTTTCCTGTTATTACTCATCAAAGAAAAAGTACATGAAAGACTCATTTAAGTTGTTTTCACACCAGCTATGAACTACAATGAAATACAACATCTCTAAATTTACATCTCAGTTAGAAGATGACAGGCAGCTAATGAAGACACATGGAACAAATGCATGATGATGTGCCAAACAGGCTGCCAGCAGAGCACCGACTTACATGAAGCCAGGGACAGAGGTCCTTGGCATGAAGGGCACATCATTGAGGACTGAGCAACAGAAGACTACACTGTGTGTTGGCAGTGGGATTTCAGGAATCATTTACCAGATAAACAGCCAAGGAACCTTTCACAAGCCACAACACAAAAAGGCATGAAAAGAGGACGGCTACTCACACTAAAACACAAGTTGCTTCCTCACTCACTTGCTCTTCATCTCTAAGACTCTTCTCCACTTGTATTCTCCATCTCTCATCCACACACATGCACTGCTTTCCCGGTTTGCTGCCTGCTGTCTCGAGGAATGTGGAAACCAGCGACAGTGAAGTGTATCAGTGCTGGAACAATGCGCAAGGGGCCGTTCTGTAAGGCTAGCCAAGGAGACTGGAGGTGCTCCATTATCACTGACCAGCACCATAGAAAGAACGGAGCTGCCACAACAGTACCACAGCAGCAGCAGCGAACTGGATCACAGAGTTTGTCAATATCCATTCTGGTGGTAGTCTCATATTGCTTTAAACACTGTGGTCTCACATGTGGCAGCCTTAACAAAAGTATCCATTATGAGAAAAAAAAACAGGTGTTTGAGGAGGAAGCAGGATTTGTGGCCTGTCTGATCACCACAATGGATAGAGTTGGAAATCCACTCTTTTTGATGTTATATTCACACGCTGTTCGCCATACTCAAAGTGACTTCGGATGAGATGTGAGTAACAAAGTGAACTCGTGTTTCTAATTCTCATTCCTTAACTTTCTGTGATGCCTTTCATATTCACAAACCAACTCAGCTCTAATAACCTGGCAGAAAACCAGGGTAAGGCAGACAATGTGCTACAGAAACCCACGTTTTTGCTAGGAATTCTCAGATTCACCTGTGATTGGAACGCCACTGTAAAATACATGGTTTTTTTCCAAGCTGTTTTCAGAGCTGTTCGAGGTCCTCTGCAGCAACAACACTGACCACTGCTCTCTAGAGGATGGCAAAAATGGACACTGGTTAGTTAATAACAGCCAATTAAACATGCCATCTCCACAAGAGAAAACAGAAGGAATGCCAGCGTTAAATCACTCAGTGGCCCCCACTCTGTCATGACCAATGACAGCCACTTCTGGTACCCTACCCTGCCCCCTATTCCCCCCTTAATTCAACCTGTACATCCAAACTGGAACGTAACTCAAGCTAACTGATATTAGCCAATAGATCATTTTCAGGCACCTCCCCTTATGAAGCACCTCTTGGAAGACAAAAGAAAATGAACCTCAAGTCAAAGGAATTAATCCAGGGGTGGGCAATCTCAGTCCATGAGGGCCGGTGTCCCTGCAGGTTTTAGATCTCACCTTGGGTCAACACATCTGAATCACATGATTAGTTCGTTACCAGGCCTCTGGAGAACTTCAGGACATGTTGAGGAGCTAATTTAGCCATTTAAATCAGCTGTGTTGGTTCGAGGACACATCTAAAACCTGCAGGGACACCGGCCCTCGTGGACTGAGATTGCCCACCCCTGAATTAATAAGAGGCCAAAATTATCCTGATTATTAAATGTGGCAAAAAATGCCTCGTTGACTTTTACCAACGTTGACCATACAAGTTTAAAACAAAAAAGAAAAAGCAAAGGTAAATGACAGTAAGCCCAAACTGCTGCATTCATGGGAGTGCCCGGGCCAGCTTGTCTTGTTGCTGCTATGTGGCATTAAAGCAAAACAAACACGTCAGCCAAACAGTTTCTTCTTCTTTCTACATTGCAAAGTCCTCAGAAAGTAAACATGCTGGATCCAAATGTCCAGACTCAAAGCCAGGGTGAATATTTGCAAACCCACAGTAACAAAACAGCATAAATCAGCCTGACAGAGGGCTGTGTCAGCTGATTGCTCATTATCATAATATCCAAAGTGCAGGGATTTGCAAGGAGTCTTCCGGTTGGTATCTGCACTGTAAAAGATTATTTGAATGTCGTGGTCTGAACTGCCTAATTTTTTTTACAACTTATTAACTCTGGTGCCTGGCCGTTCACATGCTCTTACCTCTGTGTGCACGCAGCAAAGTGTACACAGAAGTAAAAGCAATGCTCCAAAGACTCTGCACACTTGTTGCAAAGATAAGAGGTGGTGTATTTTTTTAACCAAAAAGACAAGTTGCAAGCGTCTGAAGTGCGTCGAATATTCGAGATATTGTAAAATTATTTTTGAAAGCTCACCATCTTGGTCAGCTACCATAACAGCACAAGAAACCCTTTCATTTCAGTACGTGCAAATACAAACTTCACCTAACCCAACTAGAGCATTTGCGGTAATAAAGATTTAAATGAAGAGCATAAATTTACCTGGCAAATTTTAGAATGGGCCTGATTTACTCTTTACTTTGAATATAAATGTAATGAAAGCCCCAATAAAACACAAGCAGCCAGATCACAAGACATACGCCACCTGCTTCATTTAACTCACAAATAAACTACAGATTTAAAAAAAAAAAAAAAAAAATTCACTTCGAGGAAAAAAAGTCTTTTGTATATCTTGTTTTGGGCACAAAGTTAGCAAATGTTTAAAAATATTTTGACTGGTGATTCTATACATGGAGTCATCTCCTAGGGATCAGTGAAATATAAGGTAATTCCCATAATATTTTAAAATAACTGCACAAATAAGTGCCTAGGTCGATGCATTTCAAGATGGCTGCGAAGTGGGAAAGCCTGCTACCAGAGGGATTTTGACAACATTTGACAATGTGGGCTCTACTTGCATTTTCCCCACCTAAAACAGTTTCTTTTGGAGTTTTGGTGGGAGGGGGGTATTACCACTGTTGCTAATGTTGCTCATTTCCCCTTGAAAGACATGTACTTTCCACTAGCTTTCAATAAAAGTTATAAGCTTAAGTAACTGCTTAGCTCTTATTGTAAATTCCCCAGTGGATCATTATAACGAGAACCAAAAGAGTTGTGACCTTGAACACTTCTGTGCCCAATTAAGATGTCAAAGTGTAAGACTACTACATCAATCTCAATATTTCCCCTGAAATCCGGCTGAGTAATGGAGCCAAGCACGTGATCTGCTTAAGTTATCCTTTTAAAAACAGAAATACATCATTGAAACATTACTTTGAAATCAAGAAGCACAGCCCATCGGGCCTTTGAGGAGAACAACTTTCATGTAAACTAGGCGCAATGCTAGTCCCCCATCTGGCTACCACTTCGTTCAACAACAAAGCCGATGTCTACGTGATTCTCCCGAAGGGGGTGGGGATGACTGAGTGATGGAGACTGTTGATGCTCGATGTTGACCTCGCCGGTTTCTTTAAAGTGCTATTATTGCTCGACTAATTAAACAGTCTCTATTATCTCTGTCGTAAATGTTGCACATGTTAGGCGTCGTGAACTACACTTTCCTATCAACTCTGAACAGATTTCAAGGAAAAAGGGGGGTGGGAGGCCAAATCGAGTAGTGAAGTTGAATTATGTAATCGCAGTGTAATAAATATAGTTTATTCTGTGACAGAACAGTTAGTAGGTGGACTATTTACTCCACTAACTTGCCCTAGACAATTAATAACCTTAGAAAATCGTTAAACCCCTCGCTTCTTGCAACAAAACAGGACTTGGGCGAGCAAACAATGCCTGAACAGCATCTGCGTCCCCTGGCTACACAAGCCAGATGGCCTCCAAGACAATAAACTCAAACCTCACACCATGAACTTAACTTTATCTGACAGAAAAGGGAAACCAAAACACGGCGGCGCCGTAGTTACTTAGCTCTTTCAGTCACAATAAAAGAAAAATAAAATATTCACACAAGTAAAACCTAAACAATTCTAATTGGCTGAAATATTCCCGTCACGTATCCTTGACCACTTTTCTAACTATATTCCCTAATCTTCCCGACCGTTCCTCAGTACCTTTAATTTAATTTAAATGACCTGAGGCACGGTCGCTCTGCAACATAAACACGGGCCTCGGGCCAAATAAAAACAAACGAGAGGCACATGGCTCAAGAGGACCTCTATCTAAAGTTTACCGAACATCTGAGCATCCTTGGATATAGACAAACACATACAAGTCACTGTAAATACCGGAGCACAAGCCGTGTCGTCAATGCTGTATTCCGCTTAAAGCTCAACTTTGAAGAACAACGGCAACGGGCAAAGCAAATAAAGCTAGCTTGAGCTCTGCTAACGAGCTCGCTGGCTCGTTACTTTAACAGGATTGCCTCAGTGCGAGAAGTTCAGAGAACATGCTAAGCTGGTTACCCAAATACTAAGTTACACAAAGTGCGCTCACACCAGCACGTACGCAAAAAAGCTGACACAAACAACTTCTCATTTCCGCAACGAAACCCATTGGTGATACTACCAGCAATCACAATTCTTGTTTACCTCTATTTCAAAGTCTGGAAGGTTGAATGCTGTCCTGAACAGCGAGCAGAAGTGGGCTATGGCGGGGACTTCCCACCAAGACTGGATCTCTTCCACAGAAACCGTACATCCCTGGGACATTTTCGGGCTGAAGAAATTCTGTAACGTTTATTTCTCACATTAGAAAGTAGATTCTTCCGCGACGTATAATGCCTCCGTAACATTAAAAACATGAAAAAAGTTGGTGTCGCCGTCCTGTTGGGACAGTTGCCATTGCGACCCGGAGAGCGCTACAATCTGTTTCAATCAGAGTCTCACCGGAGCTGAACAGATGGGAAGGGCGATACCACTGCAAGACGAATAGGGGGGGGCGACTACTTAGCTCGATATGTTAAACTTTATGTGAACATAAGTAGTAGCTACAGTGGCGAGCATATTTGCCTCTTTTGATAATAGCCTGTAACTGTTAAACCTCTATTCAACTTTGTTTGACTGTTCGGTTTAATAGTAATCTCCCACAGTAAACAGTCCCCAACGGATTGATAATGGTCTCGCCGTTTAAAGGGAACCATTGTAAATGGTGAATAACTGAAAACTAAAACGTTAAAACCAGGTATGGCCCTACAGCTTAAGTTCGTTTATGTAATGTCTTGCTGTAGGTCTTATTTGAGTCCGTCGATATTACTTTAGGTAAAAATATACCTGAGTGTGAAAACCTTTTTTCCCCTATTGTGAAACGAACACCCCTTTCACTTACAGCAGCCCGAAACTGTCGTTCAGTTTATTACTCACGCACAAGTTTCAGGTACATCGAGATTTTGTAAATACTGTAAGTGGAAGTTTACTACACAAGGACTCCCTCTATCGCAATATTAGAGAAGTGCATGCTATGGCACAGTGGAGCAAGTTCATTTATTCTGATGTCTAGTGTTTATTTGTGTGTGTGTTTTACTTTTATTTTTGCAAGACAATAAAATACAAGATGTGTAAGTGTAACGTAGTATAACAAACTTTTTCATTTGATGCGTAAAGCATGCGTAGGAAACCAGCATAGATTTTCAGGCATTACCGTACACTAAACTGTGAGATTTATCATAGTGGTCCCGTGTGCAGGCCGACTCTTTGGTCTGAAGGTGGTGCAAGAGGAAAACTCGTGAATTTAAAAAATGGGGGACATATATTCAGACTTTACATGAACGTAAATGTATGGCACATAATACAACACATTTTCTTTTTTACAATGCGTGCACTAATTAAATGCAATAGCAAACATTTTCCATAAACACTGGCAACGGACAGTAATTTAAATATCCTTACCTAAATATCTCCCCACCAGCCTACCAGTTTAAGTTCAAGCCCCTAAAGCCCAACTTGTTTTTTCTAAAGACAAGCAGTGTAGTGCCAGTCTTTGCAATGAGCAACTGACACTGACTGAAGTTTACAAAAGTTTTTCGTGCTAACGTAATATCTAAAGAAGCATTGTTATAAAAGTAATAGCAGGTTTAAATTACCGACGCCACACACAAACTGAGTGACAGAGTTTTAACAGGTCAAGGTTAAAAGAACAGAACAGTCACTTGTCATAAGAGTGCAATATATTGTGCTGTGAAGTGAAACCAACTAACCATCCGATTCACAAACATAAGATTATATTGCTAATGAGGCTACATAGTCGTTAAGGCACGATTTGGTTACAACTTCTGCACATCCTAGAATAAAGAGGGCAGATTTTCATTGAAGACTCAAGACTAGTCTTTCAATAGCCCTCGGGGAAATAAATAAGCTGATATAGGCTGGATCTTTTTAGCTCTTTTGGGTAATAAATTGGTATAATGAGACAGCAGTTGTTAGTAGGTCAGGGTAGTAGTGGTCAGCCATCATTGTACTGTCAGAGGAAGGACAGGCCCTTTGGGAACAGCTGTACAAGGCCTGGATAAAGTAGCCCTTCCCAAGGATCTCTGGTATAAAACTGTCTGATTGATAGAAATCTAATGATATAAAGCAGAAACAGGGTGCCATTATTAGTAAGGAAGAAACCTGGGGATTTAGACAAGTTTTTATACAAGTGTGTATTTTTAAAATACAAATTACTGTGAAGACATTTTTGCATCTAAAAGAAATTTATAAGTCTAAAAAAATGTTTAGCCAGTTTCAGGGCTCAAGATCTCCCAGCAAAGGGTTCGGTTTTAAGAAGAGTTGAGCACATTTATTCACTTCACCCGTTCCCGGTGTGTCTGATCAATGTACACTGATGGCGCTGTAGTTCCAATCTCCAGTTCAGCTAACTTGCATAACTTTGGAGGTAAAGGCTATAAAAACCACATGAAACATAGTGATTCCTACTTTTTTCTGTTTGCTTTGTTGCTGAGGCTACAAGGAAGAACACCAATGCTGAGATGTAAGTAAACATATTTACTCACCCTTTGCAGCAAGTATTTCCATGCTTTATATGCATATCAAGGGGAAAATTATAGTGCCTCTACCTACAAAGTAGAAGCACTGCACATTCACACAGGTGGTTTCAGTTTCAGTGGCTGATTAGACTTCCAGTCAGGAGTAAGCTGGTTAACTTAACAATCCATAGAAGCTTTCAATGCAGGTAAAATAAGCAAAACCCCGTTCACGGGTGAACTATGGGTGTTAAGACATACAATATCTAATAGTCATATATAAAGGATCATGTTCTGTTGCACGTGTTGTTTTGATTTGCTCCCCCTTACTTTGCAACGGCATTTTAGTGCTGTGTATACTTGATGACACCACTGATCACAAACAAATATATAATACAAGCATCTATTTTTTCTGATAATCAACACATACACACATGTTATCTAGGTTTTCAATACAGTGCTGTATCCTGGAGTGTTTGCGTGTGATTTTCCTAGCCTTATTCTCGTAAAACATATTTATTTCATTACTAAAGGATAACAAATAGAGCAACTTATTCCAAAAGAGTATGTGATGCCAAAAACATCAGAATTGGTCTGTTTATTTTTTATGCACTTCATTATATCTTTACCATGGTTCCACATTTTACTGTTTTATTCAATACTAGCAGCATTTTAGCATGCCAAGGTATAATTAGAGGACAGAAAAAGCATTTTTTAACCACATATTTTTGGTTTTATTGTTAAGAAAAAGTAATTGCTCACATATCAACAGAGTCAAAGACAGTCCGTGGGTTTGCTTTCTGTTCCTCACACTCACCTCCATACCTCTGTGGGCAGAGCCTTAAGTGTGGCAGCCCCCTCTGTAACTCTGCAACTCTCATCCCATCCCAAATCTCTCCCACCTGAGCTTTGCAACATCCCATCACTCAAATCTCACCTCTTCAACAAAGCCTTCAAACTCTAGCCTTTTTGTTTATGTTCTTTGTAAAGCATCATTGGGTTTCTTGAAATGCACAATAAAAATCAAAGTTATCATTGTTATTATTGTTTTTGCTGTTATCATAAGTTGTACATATTCCATTGTATTTTTAAGTCTAGATTTCTAAAAACTGAAACCTCTCGTAATGCTGTAATTTCTCTAATCTAACTGAAACTGAGTCTTTCCCTACAAAAGTAAACACTACATATCTAGGCAATAATCAGTTTTCTATTTCCACCACACTTGCGCTCTTTTTTCTAAACTGAAGGCGTAACCACAAGTGTTTTAAGAGTGAAAGTCGAGTTACAAAATATGCGCTGATGAGTGAACATCATTGATAGTAACTGTTTTTCCATTAAGAGCAATCAATATTTGAATCAATTCTCATAAAAAATGGTGTAAAGGCAATGAGCAGTAGCTGCCATGATCACATGCTCCCTTTTTCTTTTTTTAAAATCCTGTAATTACTTTTTTCAGATTTTTCAGTAATGGCACAAACTATGTGCATTATGGCATTGGATACAACTATTAGTAGTAATTGTAAGTCTGTGAACATTTATTGCATTCAGTGCTCCTGGACATATTATGTAATAGCAGGACTAATGAATGGGGAGCTCATTACTGGTGGGCAGCCTTTTTTGTTTCAGTTCACGTTCTGTGTCGTGTTTATTTATACAGTACGTAGAAGCAATACACACTGAGTTATAATTGTGAGTATTAGTCTCTGCGGTGTCTGTTGTGTGTCCTCTAACAGCGGCTCCACAGGCCTGAGTTTATGTCTAGTTGTGTTAGTGCAGAGCTGCGTTGCTGGGCTGTGTCAAGCAGCGAGTCACCATAAGAGGGAGGGATTTAGGCAGCAGGACAATACTCGTGTTTGTGCAACGGCCCCTGAGTGGCGGCTGGCTCTCTCAGATCGCTCTCGCTTGACTACCATTCCTGGATCCATTGTTGAAGTGAAAGGAAAGCGGACAGCCTGATCCTGCTTGCGGGATGCTTCACCAGAGGTAGGACCAGCGTTTCTCACTGCCACGTCTCTGTGATGGGAGAAAAGTGAGTTTCGTGAAAGCTGTCTGGTGGGGCTTGTGCTTCTGAACTATGTGAGCCGGGTGCTCTAGTGCAGTTTCTGGGGGAAGTTGGAGGTTGGCTGGGGGTGAGGCACCCTTCTCTGTGTTTTGGCAGGGTCACTACTGTGTGTGAATAGATCTAAAAGAAAGTTTCACAGAAAGAGGCTCAGTGAAAGGCATGTGTAGAATGTAGCTATGCGCCGGCAAAGGAAAAAGACAGTGTTCAGAGACGGAAAGAAACACTTTGGGATGAAATTGCTGAGATGACATCAAAAGATACAAAATATTGTATCTTGAGGTTTTTTGAATCTTCGACAACAAGACAATTAAGGATATAGTTATAGTTGAGGTTTACAGAGGTAAAAATAGAGATGGAGTGGAGGCGGAGAGATTACGAGAGAGATTAATTAGGGAGATGAAGAATTGGGGTATGCAAGGAGTGGAAAAGACAGAAAAAGGACGTAAAAAACTGAGAACACTGTAAAGGAAGACAAGAAATGGGTCCCCAGATAAGGTTTCAGCAGCATTTGTACTATCTGTAATATACACCACTGAAGCTAGACTACAAACAACTGAACTAAAAGAAAGGGGGGGAAAAAAAACCTGTCAGATATTTTTCCAAACCTCCACTCAAATCTCCTCTTCAGCCCTTTGTAGCTGGTGAACTGCAAAAGCAATACAGAGAATACTCCCATTTTCAGCTGTGCCCTCCTTGCCGGAACAAATACTCTTTATCCCTTTTAGCTGGCAGATTAGCGAGACTCAAGATGTTCTGTCTTAGTGTGGTAGTCCCAGAATATGATACGATTCAACTTTATGAATGACTGGATTTTATGGAGCCTGACATTCAATGTGAGGAGTGTCAATCCCTCATTGTAACCATGCCCTCCTATTAGGATAAAAGAAAAAGTCTCATCAGGAGCGCTTTTATATCTCTAAGGAAGATATTGGTCTTACTCTACATGAACCTGCATTTGTCTGTCCAGACAGTGGAAGAATGACTGGGTTCTTGTGTGAAGTACAACAAAGCATAACGACTGGCCAGAAGACACAGATTAAACTCTGGTGGGTCTGACCACAACAGGAAAGGAGGGCGTCCATCCCTGACATACCAGGGAGAGGAAGAAGAAAACGGTCCATTTCTACCACGTCAAAGGAAACTGCGGGGTGCGTTTGTAGCGTTAGAGGACAGGTGAGGCTGAACTTGACAACTCTGGGCTGTGGACCAAAGTGTGGAAAAGAAGGGGGGGAGGAAGACGACGAAGAGGTGGGACAAGAGGAGCAGTGGGTCTGGGCGTGGAGCCCAAACACAAGCAGGATGGGAGAGAAGAAAGTTAGGTAAGTAATGGATCCTGTTTGTTTGGTCTATTAAAGAGGTTTTCTCCAAATGGAAGCAACAGCTGTGGTAATATTTATCTTTTATGCTCTCTTTGTGTGTGTGTGGGACTGGTTGGGAATCCCCTCCCCTCCCTCTGTGTGTCTACTTTGTCACTCTGATTTGTCGTTCGCACGGCTTGTTTTCGTGGCTGTGTGTAAATTGTTCTGTGTCTATGTTGATCCCTTCGCAGTCTCCCTGCTAAGCTGATTAATGGGGGCGTGGCGGGCCTGGTTGGTGTGACATGTGTATTTCCTATAGATCTGGCCAAGACCCGCCTACAGAACCAGCAGGGCATCCAAGTCTACAAAGGAATGTGAGTGGGGTTTCCTCAGCAGGGGTTAATTTGGTAATCTGATTGATCTGTCAGATATAAAGCTTTTTTGTTTTTTGCTTTAAGTTATTTTAGTTATTGGTACTAATTAAGAAAAAATCATATAAGAGCTGCTTACAGATAATTGTATTTTGTGGAAATCAGAATCAAAGTCAAATATTTTCCTCCTGATGTAATTTGAACTACACACAGCCATGTCTGACATATTTCTCCACAGAATCTCAAAGGGTGGAGCAGTAGAGTGAAACATGCTCGCTCCATATTTGGGTTTATGTTTTGATGAGTTTGTACAGAACTCATTGCAGTCATGGTCATACATACTGATGGACTCTTTACATATATTTAATAGATCAAGAGATCAAGATGAAAAGGGAGTTTGGTGTCCTTAAAAGACACATTGACCCTAAACTGTTAGCTGCACACATCTGGTGGGCATCAATATTACTGGCTGGTGGGGCGTGCCTTTCCTGTGTTTAGTGGCTTGTGATTTTCCAGAGTGAGTCAGACATGTAAAAATAGCTTGAAATATTCCTTTAAAGGGACAGATACAAAGTTGACATTTGGAAATAAAACAGAGAATTTGAATATAATCACTGTCTGTAGCCGTATTTGTTGTAAAGCCAGAGTAAAGGGTGGGGTTATAGGACAGAGGCAGCATGTATGACTGTAGAGTCAGTTGTGAAAGATCTGGATACTGCTATGGCTTATTAATTAAGAGTGATTTTCACTTCTTCTTTGCTGTCTTTAAAGGCTTGACTGTTTGGCCAAGACGGTGCGCTCAGAAGGCTATTTTGGATGCTACAGAGGTATTCTTTGCATTTCTAAGTACTGTGATAAACAACACTGTAACTGTAAAAGAAATCTCACCACCTACGTCGCTGTTTCTCCTGCATGCCCTAAATCTTTTTATCATGATAACGATTACCTACTACCCCAGGTGGAAAGCCATAAGCTGTTGTTTAGTTTTGTTCTATTTTTGTACCTTAGCGGAAACTGTTAAGTATCGCTGTTAATAGTCAGTTTGTTTACCTCCAGGTGCAGCGGTAAACCTCACTCTAGTTACACCTGAAAAAGCCATCAAACTGGCTGCCAATGATGTCTTCAGACAGAAGCTCTCTAAGGATGGGTATGTAGCTTTTGTTCCTCACTGAAGTTATGTGATGTAAAGGTAAAGCATAAGTACAGCTTTCAGTGTCTTATACTATAGTATGCTGACCATTTAATTTGTGCACCATGTAATCAAGTAGGATTTTCTTCAACTTGAAATAGTTAGTCTGTTGCCTCTGTTACATTCTAACATGGATACATACTATCCACAGTCTTTGGCAAAATCTGGCCAATAAACTCAGGTTTGTATAAAATTATAAAGGGGCAACTACAAAAACAACCAACAATACGCATCAAAATACTAAATCCCTTAAACTAGGGCCCTTACCCTATTACACCACAGAGGCTCACTGGACATACAGTTGTATATTTCTGTTACGACACTATTCTCTGTCTGCAGGAAGTTGCCGCTGTGGGGGGAGGTACTGGCAGGTTGTGGGGCTGGAACCTGCCAGGTGGTGGTCACCACACCCATGGAGATGCTAAAGATCCAGTTACAAGATGCAGGAAGGCTTGGTGAGGTCTTTACTGCATTTAATAATAAACTAGCTGGAAACATTTCTCAGAGATTATTATATATGACCAAATACATGTAGACTATATATGGAACAAAGTCAGTTTGTTGTGCTCAAAGAGCACAACAAACTGACTGGCATGTAGTGTTGTCCTGCTTGAAGAAGCCATCAGAAGATAGGTATATTGTTATTAAAAAGGCGTGTACATGGCCAGCAAAAATACACTTGTACAGCTTGAAACATTCTAACCATTCTGCAGACTATGTCTACATCCCATAATGCACTGAGCTGCTGTTATATGACATAATAAAGTGTCTGGTGAGTGTGAGAGGATGTGATGAGGATACAGTAAAGTATGTTTGGTACACGTTTAGTTGTTGTGTGTCATGTTTCCGCATAAACACCTTTTCAGATATTGTTTGTTGATGGATGAATTGTGCATTCAATGACAAACCCAAAGATGTGCTTATTAACAAAAAGCATTTACAGCATCACTGTTGCAGCATTACAGTAGCCTCCATGTGTTCTCTTACCTGGGGAAATCTGTTTATCCATTAGCTGCACAAAGGCCAATGGCAGCTCCAGCACAGGCTGCTGCTCCTGGGCCAGCCCCATCGCTGGTGGCCCCCTCTTCACAAGCCCAATCAACCCCACCACCACGACCCTCAGCCACAGGCATCACCATGGAGCTGCTGAAGACTCGTGGCCTAGCTGGTCTCTACAGAGGGGTAGGAGCCACCTTAATGAGGTAACGCACACCCATAAATAAGTAAATGAAGTAGTCACTGTGACCATTTTAACAACATTCTGTTCACATTAAATAGCAATTCAAAAAAGTCATTTTCCAACTTTTCAATTGCTTTGAATAAGGCAAACACTTCTATTGCATTTTTTCATATATGTCCATCACACTATGCTTCATGTTGAAGGGTGCCATACACAAATGTTAAAAAGAAAACAGTCTCTTCCTTTTAAACTCTGTCAGTGTTCTAATGAGCTGCTTTTAGTTTTTAGATTTTGCACAACTCGTACTGCGATTGTTGTCTGTGACATCTCCGCTAATCAACACTAATCAATAGATTCCTGCAGCTATGTCTGTCTGCTATGCTGCAGTTTAACAGGTTCATATGTCTCTTGTGACCCAGTCATATTTTTTTTCCACTTATCCTCTTATCTTTCAGGGATGTCCCCTTCTCTATGATCTACTTCCCCCTGTTTGCCAACCTTAATGCCCTGGGCCGGGAAAGTGCAAGTGGGCAGGCTGATGTGCAGGCCCGGGCGCCGTTCTGGCAGTCCTTTGTGGCAGGCTGCTCCGCTGGCTCAGTGGCAGCTGTGGCAGTTACACCGCTGGATGGTGAGTGGGAGTCAGATACGAGTATAAACCTTCTTTATGTTGCAATACTTCACTCCAATATAATATTTATCTTATTAGACAAGACTTTTTTACTTACATTATGATTATTTATGTTAATGCAAGTGTGCAACAGATTCACATAATAAAGTTTATAAGAAATCAAATACAACCTTGTTAATTTTAACACATTCAGAGTTTGACTGCCTCATTTGTTCTGGTATCAGGACCAGCTTATAAATGCCAAATTTTAGCAAATTATCTATGATGTAAACTCAGCATCAGATCTGTATGTCTATCACTCTATCTATAAAAAGTCTTGTTAGTTTAATTAGTTAAATACTTCTACTAAACTTAAGTTTCTTCCAAACACCCAAACAGTAATAAAGACCCGTCTGCAGACCTTGCAGAAAGGTGCCGGGGAGGATACATACAGAGGAATTCTTGACTGCACAACGTGAGCTTATAATGTCACATTTGCTTCCACAATAGAGTTTTTATAAGCGTAACCAGCCCCATAACACTGCCTTTCTTGTATTTTTTGCCTTTTCCTCTCTGATCCCTTCGCAGGCGCATCATGAGGCGAGAGGGTCCATCAGCATTCCTGAAGGGTGCGACCTGTCGTGCTTTAGTCATTGCTCCTCTTTTTGGCATTGCCCAGGGTGTCTACTTTCTTGGTGTAGGGGAGACAGTACTAGGGTTGTTGGGATAGCAATGCTAAGTACCAGTGGCAGCAGTCGTGTTGTTTCTGTGCAGATAATATGCTGCTTTTGTTACTCAGTGAGCAGAGAAAACAGAGACAGAGGAGAAATACAGCCACAATCCACTAACCAAAGGAAGAGCAATGGTCAGAATATGCATGAAGGAAGCTTCATTTACTAATATGTGGACTAGCGGGTTCACACTAATGTTTCTCTAGGTTTTCACTTGCTGTAAGCAGGATTCTGTAGGTTAAGCAAGGTCCTTTGTATGTGTATGATTAATGTGAGGATTGTGTCCCAAGCTGGCCTGGTTATCCCAGGGTAGTTCCTGTCAATATGCCTGGGCTTAGTCCTTTCACCTGAGAGAGATCTGTTATTTTCTGGGACAATTGGTGCATGTTGTTTGAGCCTGCTAACTCAAATGCCTGCCAGTCCGACAGTTTCTTTGGCCTGTGCATCAACTTTTTAAGAATGTCTCTTTTCAAGCTTCATCTAAAAACCCTTTACAGACATGGAATATACAACATCGCTGGCCTCGCTCTATTTTTAAAGAGAGTACATTACCATATGGTTTTATAGTCATGTTTCTCTTGGGTTCACATACTCACAGAGATGGCAGAGAAATCCTGTAGTATATCCCAGTACATACAAATGGATGAAGGGGAAATGAGCATATAATCTATGTATTATCTTAAGGGAAGTCTAATTAGACTTTTGAATATTCTCGCCGTTTGTTTTGACATAAAGCAGGGTCTCATTTGTGTGCGTGTGCTTCATAATGCTGCACGGCCCCCTGCACACACACTTGGCGACAGATTTTTCATTGATTGGAAAAAACAATTAAAAAAAAACTGTTTTAAAGGGCATTGTCCAGTGAACTAAGGAACTCACAAACTCTTAATGTGACAGCATGTATTTGCAGTTGTGCTGCATTGAAAGTGATATAAAAAATGCGATATATCCCCCACCTTTTCAGGAATAACCCACTAGGATGCTTATTCAGGCATCATGTGGTCAGACTGATGAAAAGCAGTACCTGTCTTAACAGAGTCTTAATGATATATGATGTTTAATGTCAGAGTCTGAACTGCCAATCACTCAGACGTCAATGTTTTTCTCTTAAAACGGGGCTCCATATCCTTCTTCCTACTGTTAATTATCCCTCCTACTCGAGCCTCGAGTAATCTTGGAATCTTTCACTGGACTTAAAGGTGCTGCCTGCCAGTGTCTCTGAGGTCATTAGTTAATCTGATGGTAATGCTTTAATCGCTGCATTAGCATACAATATACACTAACAGACTGCTCACTTCCTGCTCGAGAGCAACTGCAAAACCACAATCCCACAGACTTAACGTCCTCTTCTCCGCAGCTTGCAACGGTTTAAATAAAACCTTGCTGTCGCCTTGGATTCATTTTACCGCTTAGTTACAGTTATACATAATACGCTTCAGTGTACGCACAATAACTAAAGAAAATGCAATTAAGGCCTTATGACTGCTGGTAGTTTCGAAAGCATAAAAACTGTAAGTCTTAAATCAGTGGAACTGGTTGTGTTGAAATATTGTTTTGGTACTCGAGTCCAATTTTAGCAAAAGACAGCTGTAACCGTTAGACCCATGGAGGGAGTATGGCAACTTGTCTGGCCAACAGTTTGCCATTACTGAATCCCACTGGATGCCACTAAAAGGTTTTGTTTTTTACATTTTTAATGCAAGACACATTTTGATGTGGATATTCTATATAGGTTTCCTCATTGTAGAGTGAACATAGCCTGAGTAAAGTGTATGTTTACAAGCTGTAAATAAAGATATCTCAAACATGTTCATTTCTCATGTCACTTTAATTGATATTGTGGTATATTATTACCTTGAGAACAATGCTCAGCAACTCTGTGTACACACACACACACGCACGCACGCACACACGCGCCTGTATCTTTGGTTTAAATATGCAGCTTGCTCAGTTTACTCAAACTGAAATGACTGAAGACAAACATCTGTAATGTCATTAGAACATTAATGAGTCCTTTTAAGAGAAGATGAATAGAGGACATTTCAAAGTAAGAGCACTTGCTGAATTGTTATATAGTCCATTAGTATTTAGAACTATATAAACACTCCCTTTGGATCTCAGTAATGGCAGGTGGTTGGAGACTCGTGTGCTCTGTCATCACCATAAACGTTCCACCTGTGCCCTCTTCATATCCACAGTTAATCCAAGAACTTGCGATTGGGGTTGGCACCAAACAGATTCATTCTGACTTCAGGCATCATCTGTTAAGGAGATAGTAAGGATATAAATTAAGGAAACACAGATAAACCCTTAATGATATACTGCAGGGAAATAGTGGAGAGACATGACAAAGCACATGTTTCTATTTGTTTAGCTATTTATTGTCATTTGAAAAACAGCAGGCAGTAGCTTTAGATCTTGTGTTTTTCTTTTCATGTCCATTTCTAACTTGTTCACTTGGATTCACCGACAGTGTTTTCAAAAGCCTTACTAAACCCATACAATGATTTCCGCTACAGAATCACGACCATTATTATTAACATAGACAGCCCTTCAGTCTTATTTGGCCACTGCATTCAAAAATCTCTCTGGATTTTCTGAATCTAATTGTCACAGTTTAGTATTTGATGCTCCTTTCCATCTTTAAAAATACAAAGTTTCATTCCATTTCATTTACTCATTGTCATTTGATATTTTTGCCACTGCTTAAAAATGTTCAGTCTCGTTTCTGGCATATATACTCATTTTGAATTCAATCAATTTTTTCTATTTCAGTCCTTGATATGCTGCCCTTCTACCATTTGCAAATAAAAAACAGGCTTTAAATGACCTGCAAATAAATGCACTCTGTCATTGTTTGCATTTTAAACAGAATTCCAAGTTTCTAAGTAACTATGTAATTTCTTAAAAACACCCAAAGACATCATTGCACATTCATTCATTGCACTCTTTGTTTACATTTTAAACAGGATGCCAGATTTCTAAGTATCCATGTAATTTCCTAAAAACATCAAAGACAGCGCAATAATATGCACTCTGTCATTGTTTACATTTTACACAGCATCCCAAATTTCTAGGTAACTATGTAATTTCTGTGGCACCTGTTCTGCTCAAGGCCAACAAGTGTGAGTACACATCCCATTTATCTTTGAGCTTTTTTCCACCTGGATGTGTAAGATCATTTGTACTGAATCTCTGTGAAAAGACAAAGGACTGCTCTAGACCACCCACATCTCATTCCACAGTCAACTTTGATCTTAAGTGGGTCAGACCAGTGAAATTCTCTTTTCTGTGATTTTAAAGAAGTTTAACTACATATATTGAGATATCTTAGGGATTAAATAAGGGTCAGGAGAGGTCTGATTTAAAAATCCAAAGCCATGGGTCGATTCCGGCTCCCCGGGTCTTACATTTGATGCTTCTGGTTTAGACCATTTGGGCCTTTAGAGAATCATAAAATGATTTTTCTAATGCCTATACATTAATAATCTCATTGTTGCAGAAAATACTCAGAACAACTTTCTCCTGAACAAAGCTTAATAATTTACAAACATAAATCAGCAATGACTGTAATTAACACAACTTTGTTTCACAGCCTTGCTCTAAAATAGGAACCTGTTTTTGCATTATTGACATGACGGCAACACTGAATACTCAAAGCAAGTTTAAATATAGTAAATCCGTTGTTAGCACAACAGTCTAGTCTTAATGATTAAATTGATTTTTCCCTGTCGGCTCTCCACCCTTCAGTGAATTAGATCCACTGGAAAGCAAGTTGGGCTCTGCTGCCCTCCACAGGCAAACAGCAGCTACTGCAGTGAGCAGCTATAAAGGAAGATTTGGATGCGAGATATACCATCAAAGTTACTTTACCTGTTGTGCAATGAGTTCTAGCCTGCTCTCCAAAGTGTTGGAAACCTTGATCTTCCCATTCTCATTATACATCTCGATTCCTCCACAGCTGTTAAGATAAAATGAAAGGTCTAGTGTTAGTCTTGATGCATGCTCAATCATCCAGGTAAGTAAATCCCAAAAGGTTGACTCTGATCTGTTCATCACAGCCTATTGTTCATTCAGTCATTGTGCAAATGTACTGTTTATAAGGTTGGGGAAACCTGCAGTCAGCTGAGACCGAAGGAGTCACTTGGATGAGTGACGAAACGTATCTCCCACTGAAAACGCTACGTCCAGATGAACAGAATCAACCTTTTGGAATGTCTAGTGTAAGATTCAAAGTTCAAACCAAGCATCAGAATGTGGTATGGTTGTGCTGCCAGGCAGGCTGGACTGAGTATTTCACAAATGTCTGATCTACTGATCAGAAGTTGAGCAGTAAACCTGAAACTGGATCTTTCCACATAACCATCTGTAGGCTTTACAGATCCAATGAGCAGCAGTTCTCTGGGTGATAGTATGTTGCTGATGCCAGAGGTAAGAGGAGAACTGCTTTGAGGTGATAGGAAGGCAACAGTAACTCAAATAACCACTAGTTAACAAAAAGAGCACCTCCAAACACACAACATTTCAAACCTTGAAGCAGATGGTCTACAGCAGCAGAAGACCACACCAGGCGCCCCTCCTATCAGCTAAGAACAGTAAACTGAGGCTATAATTTGAGTGGGCTCACAAAAATTAGGTAACAGAAGTTGGTGAAATATTGCCTGGTTTGATGAGTCTTCATTTCTGCTGCAACAATCAGATGGTAGGGTCACAATGTGGTATAAACGACATGAAAGCATGGTCATGCATCAGTGCTTCAGGCTGGTGGTGGTGTAACGGTGTGGAGCATATTTTCTATAAATGAGCCACAGTACATGCCTGAGTATCTTTGCAGACCATGTCCATGCCTTTATGACCACAGTAACTGTATGTAACTGTATTTCTAACCACTGATATACCACAACTGTATCCTTTCAACAGCTACCCAAAGTTAAGTGACCTCGCTTGTATGACCCCAATGGGATATTTATATAGAGATCCTCCAGCTTCAAACTGCATTACCCTTCCAGGACCTGAAGCTCGGTAACACACCCCTCCAACATCTGTTCTCTGATTGGATATTTAAATTTGTGATTGACATGGCAATGACCAATAAGCTGAAAGGACCAAAAATTGGGTCAAAATTTGTACTTGTAAGTTGAGAGTCACACACAGCCAGGGAACCTGAGCGCAGAGTTTTACACGTGGTTTTTTGCTTTGTATCTGTAAGCAGACCTTAACAAAAAAAAAATTGTAACTCGTGTAAATATTTTTTACAAACACAGACAAATTCTCATCTGTAGATGCACAAACATAAAATTTTCACATATTTTGGTTTACAAGGTTACAAAACTCAGTTCACAAATACGCATTTGATTTACAAGTACAAAATATTTATGACCACAATTTGAGCCCATATAACTGCTGCTCCCAGCAGGACAATGTGCGATGTCACAAAACTCATATCATCTGAGAATGCAACAATGTGTCCACTGTACTCAAATGGCTCCGACAGTCACTAGATTTTAATCCACTGAGATGTGTTTAAATGGGCGGTTTGCATCATATGATGTGCAACAAATCTGTAACAACTATGTGACGACATCATGTCAATGTGGACCAAAAAGTCTTAGGAATGTTTCCAACACCTTGTTGAGTCTACTCCACAAAGACAAAGTTGTTCCAACCCCCAAGGTCAAACTAAAGCTGAGCAGTGACTACAGTCTGTTTGTTATATTTCAGGGGTCGGCAACCTTTCTGATGGCGAGTGCCATTTAAAATTTCCTCAGAGGTCAGTGTGCCATATGATTGCATTAGCAATAAATGTAATAACGCTCTATATTAACAGTTACACACTATATAGAACCACTTTCTAGAATTATATTTGTTCGCAGATGTTGGCAGCTATCAGCGAATAGTTATCAGCTATTTTGAAACAAAAAAAAAGACACTTTTAATCCATAACAAGAACTCCATAACAGCAAATGGACTGTACAACAGAAAATACAAATGCTATTTATGGTCTCCTCACAACAATGATAAGAAAAATAAACTAAGCCAATATGGCATGTTTGTTAATACAGACACACACATGTTAAAGTGATCTCTGGTCTCCCACTCAGAGACACAGGTCTCCGAGTGTCCAGCATTCAGGCGGCTACCTGAGGACACTCATGTGAGAGAAAATCTGCTCACACAGATATGTAGAGCCAAATACTGTCAATAAGGCCTCTGCAATGTTCTGAAGACAGTTAAACTTGTCAGGTAGTGATGTCCAGCAGGTGGAAATGCAAGCTCCATGAACACGCACAGCTGTGGATTCCAGCTGCTCGATGTCGCATTAACTGGTATCAACTCAGCCAGTTAGACAAATCTAGCTGCTCATTAAAGATTTCTGGTTTGATCAGAAAAGAAAACATTGGTCCATACACCTGAAAGTCCCAAAAGTGCATTGTGTCTCGAGTCTACGGATGTATCCATGTATCTCCGTGGTGCTGATGCTGTGCTGAGCGGACAGCTCCTGAAGCTTTTGAAGTGTCGGAATGTGGAAAGCTAACAACGTCCCTCTTACCAGTAGGCTAAGTTATTTTTAGCCAATTACAAGTTGAATCTGGTACTTGGGGTTGTTAGCTAAGATACCGTCATTAAGAAGAGATACAACTAATGTGTCTATGCGAGCTGATTTGCGATGTGCACCGCTGGCACGGCCATTTATTTTTTGATGCACCTTCTCAGATTAATTCACTGCGTGTTGTGCCCAGGGCTGGACTGGGACCAAAAAAAAAAACAGCCTGGGCATTTTGACTAAAGACCGGCCCACCAGGTATTAAAGCCATAAAGCCTTTGAATGAAAACGAACGCTGTTGTGACAGTGATGTACACTGTCTTGTTGGTATATGTATGATTTCTATACATTTTACATCAGATAAAAACTTTGGTTGTAAGCTTCAGATAATTATTTAAAAACAGCCAGACATTTTAAATGAGAATAAGAAAATATTTCCTTGTGCCCCCCTTTCCCTGTTAATGCCCTACCTGGCCCCCTGGCAAAACTTTGCTAGACCCACCCCTGCACAGTTACCAGCTGTCAGCTACTTAGAAAAGGATCCTGGTGTTATTTGTCTCTCAGAAACAGTTCATAACTTCCCTTCAACTCATTCATGTCACCTAAAAGGTAAACCTGTTTCTCCATCACCTGTTCAGCTCTGATGAGTCAGTAAGGACATCTCCTGGTTTCATCTTCATGTTTCCCTCTCACCAGATATACAAACCGACATCATGACCAGCACTTTTTTCAGCTGTGGCTCCAGCAAACATCAGCTGATACTAGAAATTGATATTAAATAAATTCTAACAACAGCTGATCAAGCTTAAACGTGCTGCTGTTGTTTAGCGCGACATCCGCTGGTTTCCTCTTTCTGGCGCAAAGTGGGCGATAAACAAACAAGAGAGAAAAGCCGATCAGCTGATCATTGATCAGTTTCATGACTGAAGTAGCAACAGGAGAGAGAATGAGAGAAGAAGAAACAGTTGCGTAACGACAGAACAACTCCACCTTTGTGTCTTTCTCATTCTAGCTGAAGTCCGAGACAAACTGCGTCCCCTCTCAGCTAAACACGAAACGCGTAATAATTTCTCTGAATGCGGGAGGATTCCGTCTTTTTACGGGACGGTTGGAAACTCTACTAACTAACCTTATGAATTAAATAAAGTTCAACATCAGTAACATCACAGCACCCACCCAGCTGTATAGAAACTCCGTCATGCTAGCTAGCGCGCAGTACGAGTTATTGTAACTGACTGTAAAAAGTCAACATAACGAAAATAAACTCCACCTAAACTTGGTTTATATCTGACTCCGATAGACTGCAGGTCATAACTTCTTACCTGAAGTTCAGTTCACCTGACGCTCGGACCGGCGGCCGCCTCGGGTCTCTCCTCGTCCTGCCTCCGATCTCCATCATCCACGTGCTGGCCTCCACCACTTGTTAATTTTACTGAATCTGTGGAAGCTCTGCGATAGCCACCACCAAAGTTCTTTTTACACACCGGCCAGCATCTGGCCAATCCACCATCTTTCATTGTTTATACCGTTACACCCCCCCCCCAAAAAAAAAAAAAAAAAAAAAAATCATCGGGCCACCGAGCAAATGCCCGGTATGCCCGATGGCCAGTTCAGCTATGGCCGTGCCATCAGTTAACCCTTGGCACGCGTGCCTAGGGTTGCCGACCCCTGTTATATTTGATTAAAAATACAAAAATTCCTGCATCTAAATCTTGACAATACCAAACAGACAATCTGACACAATCACATGACCTCCTTCGTCGTGCTAAAAAGTCAGAAGAACTGAATCATCTTACATCTGAGCTGGAAGAAAACGTTCCTTATCGATTTTGACTGTTATGTTGCTCTTCACCGCCTCTTTGTAGATCGGGATGTTCTTATTGACTGCAGCCTGTTGGGTAATAAAGAGAGAAAACCACTCTATGCTATTGTGCATTCAACAAAGAGGCAGATGGCCTGTGCTTTCTTTCCTAAATAACTAGCCAGAACAGCGTCACCTGAACAAGTTCAGCATCCTGCGGTCGGCAGCGAATGGTAACCTTCGGCTCCAGGAGTCGGTAGAATCCCTGAAACATTAAAAAAAAAAGCTCACTTTTTAAAAATAGAAAACTGAACATTATATCAACTTTTGGTTTGCAATCATAGATCATAATGGTAGATTATACCTGAAGCACCAGGCCCTCCAATAGACTGGAGTACTTAGCAGGGTCCTTAGCAATCTCTGCAAGTCTCTGACGGGCCTCGTTTAACAGATCCTGTGACAAAAACAGACAACTGGATACATTAGAAATTCATATATGACTCGTGATTTATGGTACGTGTAAATAAACAGCATCCAGTCTTTTTCACTGTACTGGAGTAGTGAAGGTCAAATACAGGACACAACATTTGCACATTATTTCCATGTGGAAATACGTACACAAAAATTTAATGCAAGAATGAAAGCTAATCATGGAAGCAAATTCAAATTCATCATTAAAGTTATGATGAATCTGAATACAGGAGGTTTCCAGTGGACACAGAAATGAGCATTCATCGCTCACCGTGATCATGTCGTCTCGGGCCTTCAGCACCTTCAGCCTGGCTTGGTTCATCAGGTTGGATCTCTGACTGTGGAGGGTGTTAATTACACTGATTAATTCCTTTTATCAGAGATATTCTTAAAGTAAAATTCCTGCCTCTTTAATTGGGGTAGAGCCTGCATTTCTTTGAACCAAACATGATTTTATTTTGAACTTTTTAGAGTCGTCATTTTCTCTTCTTCAGAGTTGTTGGTCCAGAATTGATTAAATCTATTTATGCTGCTTCCGTGTTGGTTAGTTCAGAGGATGCCTTACAAGCTATCAGAAGATCAGTCACTGCCTCAGAAAGACAGCGTTTACTCAAGAGATGTGAGATTGCAGAGTGTCAGATCTGTAAGTGTTTGAAGTGTGGGATAAACAGTGATAAAAAGCATCTCACAGAAACAGTCAAACCAATGGGACAGTGGAGCTAAAAAGAAGAAAGAAAAGGCGTGCTGTGGTGTAGCATTTCCAAAGGCTAACTAAATTTTTTTTTGATGGATGCATTCCTATTCGTGTAGTTTGAGTGACCACTCTTTCTCACATCTTCTTATGCTGCTCAATCTGCTTTTCCTTCTTCTCATAGTACTCCATGATTTTCAGCCGCTGAGTCTGCACCAGACGACCTTTCTCAATGTTGAACTCTTCCTCCGCCTGTGTAAGAGAAGGTTCATTAAATCAGTGGTCACTATCACAAAAGCCACAAGACTGACAGGCAGACAGGCTTCAGTTACCTTTGCATCAATTTCCTCAACCTTCTCATTGGCCTCTTGCTCAATAAAGGCCATCATGTGCTTAATCTGCCATAAGAAACACAAAAAGCAGCTGGTTCAAGTTCACATCTCTGACAATGTGCATCCTTTATCTGTCTTTTCTGTCTGTTTTCTGAATGATACATAGACATGCGTACACACTTTTACTGTTTTACTAAAACTGATAGTTTAGCATTAGAAAGTGACCAAATTACATTATTTATCGCTATCAGATGAACTTGACTTGTATTAATGGCAATGTTAGCATCTAGGCATTAATTTTAACTTTGCACCCGTTATAATGTAAACTGCCACCGACAACCAGAACTAAATGAATTGCGGCGTTGCCTTAAACGTTAAACATAGTGCGGAATAATGATTAACAGCGGGACAGTGCTGCAGTCCACGTTTCGGCCCGTTAACTGAGATTATGTATGTTTACCGTAAGTTACAACACTCGTCAGTGGGATGGACGTAGTTAAACTGGTCCATAAAGTTTACCTGTTTCTGTACGTCAGCGTCGGTGAGTGCCATGGCTATTCTCAGTTATGTTTATTGTCTCTTTGAAGTCTGTCAAACCAGTTGTCTCCGTCACTTTTACCGTCCACTGAAGCACAAACGGTTTGGGGTGAAAACACGGTTTGGCTTTCGTGGTCGAGCTGGCTACTGGAGGCAAAATAGAACTTCCGGTCTGCACTTTCAAAATAACATTTCGCGTTCCAGTTAAATATTTGTAAGAAGGGCGGGGTGCTAAGGTTGGATGCTCTCCTCTCAAAATTTTTATAGCTACAGAGAATCAAGGATTATCTCCCCCAATAACAGATATGTTATTGGGGGATTGTAAATTCCGCGAGTTTCCTCTTGTGACCACAGGTTGAAAGGTGTCCGGTAGCAGAGGAGAGTATTATTATGAAGGCTCTGACAGGAAGATTGGTCCCGGTTTTGTACGCTAACATCCAGAGTACCCTGTGTACTAACGGCTACCTGCCATTGGTGGTCTACCCTCTCCGGCTTCTGCTACAGGAGTGCGTGTGTGTGTATGTGTTCATAATTCTGTTCAGCTTGTCGTCTGTCCACATCTGGTTGCCTTTGGATAAGGACGGTAAGAAACGGACACCCGCTGAGCTTAAGTTAAAATGAAGTTTTGAATCTCCAGCACGTAAAACGTGTAACGTCAAGCTAGCTAACAGTAGCTTGCATGTGAGTTTAGGTGTTCCAGCGAGGGGTGCAGCGGACACTTACGTAATTAGTCAGGTAATTAATTAGCAAAGCTACATGTCTGGTTAGTAAAGCGAATGGCTCTGTTATTTGGTAGATTATTTTTTTGCGGGCATGCTGAAATCTTTTGAGGATAGTTGTGTTTATTTAATTTACGTTAATTATTGTAGCCGCTTTGTTATTTGATGATTGAACTTTTTAAGTATTCGGTTATACGCCATATTTTATTTTGATAGTTAAGCCCGGAAGTATTTTGTTTAATTTGGCAGACTTGACACTAATGGAGTTTTTGGTCCGCTTGGTGTCACCTCGTCTCTGGAGGACCATGTGGGGGGATTAACTTAGAAGTTACAGGGGGTTAAAGTCGTGTTTCATATTTGTGCAGTGATCATTTTATTTGAAAATTGTTTGGGGTTTTTTTATGGATGTTTTGTAAAACGACCATCTGTTTGCCACATGTGTTATGTAAATCATGATCTAGGCACAAAAAAGTACCCAAATATGTCCTGTCCCATTCTTCTGTCCTGAGTTGGGACCCATGCAGTCACAGAAGTCTAAAATCACTCTGTGAGTGACGGGGGAAATTTAATTTGTCCCCTTAGTGCACGCAGTGGGGGTAGGACACTGTAAACCTGAGGGGGGCATCTGTTTATGTCATTCATATAACAGCTTTTTCTTTTTTTCTTTTTAAAGATTAAATAACATATTGTATGATGTAATGCCTGAGTGTAGATATAGATTTTCTTAGCTTTTATTAATGGGTGCCTCAGCCTCAGCCAGCCCATCCTTCAGGCTGTAACGATTGTGCCTCTAACGAGATATTATTCTTCCTCTGGTTGTTATTTTCCCTAGGTGAGACGTCCAGCTTTGACTGTATGAATTAATGTGCCTGAGAGTCTGATACACATCTGTTCGATGGCTACCTCAGGCTCCACCGCTTCTGCCTCAATCCCAGCCACTGTGCCTGAGGGTTTCCATTATGAAACCAAATATATTTTGCTTAACTACCTAGGAATGGTGCCTGCAGGTAGATCAGACCAACCAGCTGCAGCTCACGGTGAGAGGAAATGCTACACATGGTTGTAACATAAAATATCTGGGGTGTGTAGGCACGTAACCACCTGTTTTGCCAGCTTAATTTGGCTCTGACTGGAATCTGACTTTAGCAGGAGAACACATTCAGAAGACCTGTATGGACACTTTAACATGATAGCTGAAGCCAGTGTCTGTAAACCAATAGATTTAGTGGATTCTCATCTAAAGCCCAGCTAGAATCCTTTCAATAACCCAATATGGTGACCAGAGTGCATAAAGCCGGCCTGTCTTCACAGAGGTCTTTACAACAACCCTGTTACGTGGCCCCGGGCATGCTGGCTCACATTTTTCTTCTTGTTCCCTGTATGCCCGACATACCAAAAAAGGTGTTGTTGAACAAATGTACAATATAGTAATGATTTTCTGTGTCTGCTATGTGAGACTAGAGAAATGATGTGTGAAGGTAAATGCCAGCAGCTGTTCATTTCTTTTAGTTTGTGCAACCAAGTTATGACCTCACAGCGTTAATTCTGAAATAAATCTTAGTGATTAAAGAGAGCACAAGACTTCTGGAGAGCCTCTTTGGATGATGCATGAAAGTAAAGGAGCAGAGGTATCTGAAAAATGTATTTGGAGCAAGGAAAAGAAGACGAGAGAGGGGGAGTTCTTTTTATTTTCTGTCCATTTTATTGTTGTGTGCATGCTTGGAATGGGCGGAGATGGCAGATGAGTGGCTGATCCCTGCTTTCCGCTTGACCCGGTCCAATTTCTGACAGCCTGTCATGTGCAATCACTGTAGCATTACTCACACACCAGTGGACCAAAGCAAAATAGTTGTCTGGCTAGCTGTCTGTCTAAATGCTGACACAGCACCAAGGCCAGGAAAAGCCAACACTGGTCCTCATGGCACCCATGCAGGGACATGAGAGAACAAGATCCCAGTTGTCAGAGTGTCTTCTTGCTTTTTGTTAAAAAATGTCATTATTTGATTTCATAAACTGAGAAAAGTCAGCTACTAAAGCGGTGAAGAATCCCCACTTCAGAAGTGATTCATCATTGCAACTGAACCAATGGAGTCCAGTCACACTGGAAATAACCAGTGCCTCTGGGTTGCATGTATGAACATTATAAAATGATCCCTGCATCTCTCCGGGGTGAGAGGTCAAATGTAAAACTTGATTTTAAAAAAAAAATTTTTTTTTGTAAATTCAATGCAGCCCCACTTGGTGCCTTTGTGTTGCGTGGTTCATTACACCCTGAGCAGTGTAGACTCAGTGCTGTAAATAATTAACCCCTGCCTTGATAGCCTTCATGCACACGATGACTGAGAACCATTAACAGTTTTTTGCTTTGAATTCAGGCTCGTCAGGCTGAGGAGGAGCGGCTGCCTGCAAAGGTGGTTCTCTCCTCCAAGAAAGTTGGTGTGCACGGCTGGATTGTTGACACGCTTTGTGTATTCATAGTGCAGGCATCAACCGCTCATCATTATAGTGGAGTCAAGAACTGGCCCAGTTTCCACTTTGATGTTGATCCTAGCCTGTTAAATATTTCAAGATTTAATAAAAAGTCGGATCCCACATGTGTTGTGTTAGCAACTTAACCCATTCTTTGTCAGATCCTCTATTTAATTTGTCAGATTATATCCAAAACCAGTGAGTGCATAACTTTTATGAATCCAAAAAAAGACAATGAACCTTTTCGAAAAAGCCACATGACCAACCTTTTTTTAAGTTGTTAGAATAGTTACATAAAGAAAACTAAACACATGCATAAAACAATCACAAAATAGCACAGTGTAAATATGTTCATGGTTCCTAAAATTATTATTGAGGATGCGCTGAAAGAAGGACTACTTTAAAAAGCGACCATGCAAATGCAACAAAAACAGCTGGCACACACTGAAATGACCGTCCAACCACAATATCCTGTTAAAATGCAGTCAAAGCAATTCAGAATTTCCAGAACAGCTTTTCTTTGGTCGTGTTTTAAGACATTTGGGGAAGTTCTGCATGAAAATTAAAGCGACTGTGTGGGAGAGAGCCAGAAAGAATGAAGGATAGAGTGACGGTGGTTCATATTTCATGTTTGTTTATCTCTTTCAGAAGATACAGAGGCTGAGAAAACAAGCTACAGAGTGATAAAGGAGCAAATAGAGGAAGGGCTGAGAGAACTGGATGGCGAAATTGCTGCCTGTAAGTGATCACAAACATACACAGCTACAATTAGGTCCATATATATTTGGACACTGACACAAGTTTTGTTTTTTTTTTTTGGGGGGGGGGGGGGGTTGTTTTTTTTACTTGTTTACTGAAATTATAGTGACACAATGTGTAGAATTTCATCTTTCATTTGAGGGCATCCACATTCAAATTGGATGAAGAGTTTAGGAGTTTCATCTCCTTAATATGTGCCAGCCTCTTTTTAAAGGGACCAAAAGTAATTGGACAATTGACTAGAAGGCTATTTCATTGGCAGGCATGGGCAATTCCTTCATTATGTTGTTTTTAATTAAGCAGATAAAATGCCTGGACTTGTTTTGAGGTGTGGTGCTTGCATTTGGAAGATTTTGCTGTGAACAGACAACATGCGGTCAAAGGAGCTCTCCATGAAGGTGAAACGAGTCATCCTTAAGCTGCGAAAACAGAAAAAGAAATCACATCTGAGAAATTGTTACAATATTAAGAGTGGCAAAATGTACAGTTTGGTACATCCTGAGAAAGAAAGAAAGCCTCTGGTGAACTCAGAAATGCAAAAAGACCTGGACGTCCACATAAGACAACAGTGGTGGATGATCGCAGAATTATTTCCATGGTGATGAGAAACCCCTTCACACCAGCCAACCAAGTGAACAAGACTCTCCAGGAGGTAGGCGTATCGATATCCAGGGCTACCATAAAGAGAAGACTGCGTCAAAGTAAATACAGATGGTTCACTGCAAGGCGTAAGTCATTCATAAACCTCAAGAATAGAGAGGCTAGATTGACAGATGAAACCAAGATCAACCTCTATCAGAATGAGGGCATGAAAAAAAGTGTGGCGAAGGTGTGAAACAGCTCCTGATCGAAAGCATCCACATCGTCTGTAAAACATAGTGGAGAGAGCGTGATGGCTTGGGTGTGTACGGCTGCCAGTGGCTCTGGGACACTGGTGTTTATTGATGATGTGACACAGGACAGAAGGAGCTGAATGACCTCTGATGTGTTCAGAGACAGACTGTCTGCTCAGCTTAATGCAGTCAAACTGATTGGGCGGCGTTTTATAATACAAATAGACAATGACTCAAAACATACAGCCAAAGCATCCTAGGAGTTTATTAAAGCAAAGAAGGGGAATATTCATGAATGGCCAAGTCAGACACCTGATCTTAACCCAGTTGAGCATTTCACTTGATGAAAACTAAACTTTGGACAGAAAAGCCCAAAAACAAACAGCGACTGAAAGCTGCTGCAGTAAAGGTCTGGCAGAGGATTAAAAAGGAGGAAACCCAGCATCTGGTGATGCTCATGAATTCAAGACTTCAGGCTGTCATTGCCAGCAAAGGGTTTTCAACAAAGTATTAGAAATGGACAATTTTATTTTCAGTTATTTAATTTTTCCAATTACTTTTGAGCCCCTGAAATGAAGGGATTGAGTTAAAAATGCTTTAGTTGTACACATTCTCATGCAATCTTTTTGTTCAGACCACTTAATTAAAGCTAAAAGTCTACACTTTAACTACATCTGAGTTGTTTAATTTAAAATTCATTGTGGTAAAAACCAAAATTAGAAAAAAGTTGTCTCTGTCCAAATATTTATGGACCTAACTGTAGTTCCAGAGATTAGCCTTCAAAAGCACTGAACACCATCACTAGTCTGGTCTTAAGTTTTTAAACTGAAGTTGATCAAAACTAAGTTCAGTGTGCAAATATGACACATGTACAGTTAAAGCTCTTTGGTTTCTTTCCAAAAAGCGTGAATATTGCTGCAGATTGCTGTGGTTGGTCACAGAAAAGCTGATTTTGATTTTAAGTGAATGATTGTTTTGTCTCACTCTGGTTTAAAAATGAGGATTTTTATCTTTCTTTCACAGCTCACACACGTGGGTGGTTGCTTCATCATGTTTCACTAGTCTAAGATGCTTTAATGTTATTCTTAAGTAAATATGATTTATGAGTCTCATTAACAGGATCTCAGACGTTAGTTCAATTACAATAATACATACAGAGAAAAACCCAACAATCATATGACCCCCTATGAGCAAGCACTTTGGCGACAGTATGAAGGAAAAACTCCCTTTTAACAGGAAGAAACCTCCGGCAGAACCAGGCTCAGGGAGGGGCGGGGCCATCTGCTGCGACCGGTTGGGGTGAGAGAAGGAAGACAGGATAAAGACATGCTGTGGAAGAGAGACAGAGATTAATAACAAGCATGATTCAGTGCAGAGAGGTCTGTTAACACATAGTAAGTGAAGGAGAAACACCCAGTGCATCATGGGAATCCCCGGCAGCCTACGTCTATTGCAGCATAACTAAGGGAGGATTCAGGGTCACCTGGTCCAGCCCTAACTATATGCTTTAGCAAAAAGGAAAGTTTGAAGCCTGATCTTAAAAGTAGAGATAGTGTCTGTCTCCCGAATCCAAACTGGAAGCTGGTTCCACAGAAGAGGGGCCTGAAAACTGAAGGCTCTGCCTCCCATTCTACTTTTAAATACTCTAGGAACAACAAGTAGGCCTGCAGTGTGAGAGCGAAGTGCTCTAATAGGGTGATATGGTACTACAAGGTCATTAAGATAAGATGGGGCCTGATTATTTAAGACCTTGTATGTGAGGAGCAGGATTTTGAATTCAATTCTGGATTTAACAGGAAGCCAATGAAGGGAAGCCAAAACAGGAGAAATCTGCTCTCTCTTTCTAGTCCCTGTCAGGACTCTTGCTGCAGCATTTTGGATTAACTGAAGGCTTTTCAGGGAGTTTTTAGGACATCCTGATAATAGTGGATTACAGTAGTCCAGCCTGGAAGTAATAAATGCATGAACTAGTTTTTCAGCATCACTCTGAGACAGGATATTTCTAATTTTAGAGATGTTGTGCAAATGGAAGAAAGCAGTCTTACATATTTGTTTATTGATATGTAGGACTGCCTATTATTAGAGGTTTAATGAAAAGAAAAGTTAGTCAGAAGTGCCACACTAATTAAAACAAACACTCTTTATGTTTCGTGTTCTTCCCTTTCTTTGATTAACTCCTTTAAACGAGCTGCACTTCTTGTCAGCGATATCACTCTGTCCTGTGACCTGTGTTGCCTGCAGCGTTTTCGAGGACGGGATTCGACCGACACAAATCACTGGTGTTCGCTCCAGCCAACCCGGAGAACTCCATTGAAGACTGCCTGGCTGCAGTGGGAGACAGGGTGGCCCAAGAGCTCGACACACACCTGTCAGCAGCCGTACACACACTCCTCACAGGGTGAGTTTGTAGAGTTGTGGCTGTGTGTTTGCAAAAAGCAGCCTGCACGATAGCAACACTGGCGTTAATAAGTAACGGAGACCCTTTTGACAAAAGTGAAGCTAAATCAGCAGCTTTTTTTTTTGCTTTAAGTTTATTGGTGCTTCTCTGGACTGCATACAACTCCGACAGCCATGTTTCTTTCCTCTTTTTTTTTTTAAGTGTTTATTGACGTTATGCATAAAATAAAATGTACAGTATTTGATGGCTTCCTTTGTTCTAAGACTCATATATGTACAGTAGTCTGGATGACCGCCATCACTTCAAATACTTTTCCTTCACACAGGTATGAAAAAAGAGAAAGAAAAGGAAAAAAATCAAAACAAAACACACAAACAAAGAAACATATGTACAGACAGATACAGTTTGTAACTATACACATCCAGAGAGAGGGCAATTGAAAAGCCAACACACTCAGTAGCAGATGATGACATAGCATTAGTACATGTTATTATCAAAAACAAACAAAATAAACAAACAAAAATTTAAACGACCATTCCTTCAATGATGAATATCAGCGATATCTGGCCTTACAGAACTCACATAGCGGAGCCATTTTCCCCAGTGTTTTACAAATTTCTCATACTCAAAATTCACTAAAAAAGTAATCTTTTCCATCTTATAAATCTCAAAAGTTACATCCAATCCAGCTGTTTAATGTCCCAGGATCCTGTGTCAGCCACCTTTTGGTCAGTGCCTTTTTACTTGCAGTATTTCTCTATACCCTTTATGTCTGAGGGTATGTATCCTAAAAATCTGGATTTGAAATCAAAGGGTGAATATGTACTAAATATGTTTTGCATCACTTTATGGACTTCTCTCCAGTAGTTCTTAATATTCTTACAATCACAAAATATATGGTAGGGGCGTGCTGTTTCATAGCCACAGTTCCTCCAACATTCACAACTTCCATCATCATAATGCGCCTTTAAAGCTGGGGTAATGAAAAAACGAGCAAAACTTTTCAGGCAGAACTCCTTCCATACGTGTGATTTTGTACTTTTCCAATGAAAAGAACAAATGTTCTGCCATTCCTCTTCTGTAATTGCAAGACCTCCCTCTTTCTCCCATCTTTCTTTTATATACTTAGATCATGAAGACTTTTGTATATTTGTGAGATTACACCTTTCTTCATTTCTGACTTATAAGCATTTACAAAGAGTTGGGTAAATGGCCTCGCTGTAGTGGGTATTTGGTTTTTAATGTTTCGAGTATAAACGTTTCTTAACTGTAAGTATCTATCGAGGTCTTGGTTTTCCAAATGAAACATTTGCTTTAAAGTTTGGAAACTCGTAATTTCATCTTCCTTTACAATACCACATATCGATGTAATTCCTTTATCTCTCCAGTTTTTAAAACTAGGGTCTATTTGATTTGCTGTAAATTCCGACTCATATGCACACCATTTTAATATTTTTATATCCTTCTCCAGCTTATTTTCTTTTACCACCATTTTCCAAACCCCTAGTGTGGCCTGTACCCAAGGATTTCTTAATTTGGAAATGTAGTCCTGTAGATTTTTATCTGCGAGAACTGCCTGTATATGCATATTGGTTATTGTTTTGCATTCAATTTCTGTCCATGCTGCTACATATGAGGGATCACACCAGTGCAACACTGCCCTGATGATTGCTGAAGTATAGTATTTTTTTTTAAAACATGGTAGTCCCCAGCCGCCGTTCTCTTTGGGCAGTTGTAATGTTTTGTATCGTATTCTGGGTCGTTTCCCTTGCCGTATAAATCTAGAGATCGTTTTGACTCATTCAATAAAATCCATTTGATTAATCTGGAGTGGGAGGGTCAGAAACAAATATAAAAATCTCAGTAAAACATTAATTTTGATGGTTTCTATTCTAGAGCTTATGCTCAGACATGGGATATGATTCCATTTTGTAAGGTCCTCTTTGACTCTTTGATATAAATGGTTGTAATTTTTGTCAAATAGTCTTTTTGTATCTTTAGTAAGTGTTACACCCAGGTATTTAATTGAGTCTGTGTTCCATTTCAGTGGATGTGCTTGTCTGAGCTTTTCAGATGGACTATAATTGTAGGGAAGGGCTTCAGTTTTATTTAGATTCAGTTTATATCCTGTCATTGGGCCAATGTTTTTAAGACAGTTCATTACCTCTGGCAGAGACTCCTCAGGTGTTTTTAGGAATAAGAGTACATCATCGGCATAGCATGCTATTTTATGTTCCACATCGTTTATTGTAACACCTGCGATTTTTCTGTTTTGCCTTATATATTGGGCTAGTGGCTCCAGAAATATAGCAAAGAGGAAAGGAGAGCAGGCACAGCCTTGTCTCACTCCCCTCTCCAATGTTAGAGGTTGAGTTAGGTGGCCATTAATCCTAAGCCTTGCAGTCGGGTTATCATATAATGCCTTTACATTATTTATTACCGGCTCATTAAAACCAAATTTATGCAAGACTCTAAATAGGTATTGCCAACAAACAGAGTCAAATGCCTTTTCAGCATCAAGACTGAGGATCACAACCTGCTCTGTATGTTGTTGTATATAGTTCATTATGTGTAAAGTGCGTCTTGTGTTATCCTGGGTTTGACGTTTATGTATAAAGCCAGCTTGATCTTTGTGTATGAGGTTAGGGAGTATTCTTTCCATTCGTTTTGCCATTATGGATGTATAGATACGGTAATCTACATTAAGTACGACAGCCATGTTTCTACTGCAGTTGTTACTGTGTGAGAAAGTGTTATTATCTCGAAGGACTGGCACAGTCACTGTTGATACACTGCAGGTATTTGCTCGCTATCAAGGCAATGAACTTTTGAACTTTAACAATCAGAGGAGGAATGAAATGTATTGACAGTACTTTTAATTCTGAATGTTTGGGTTTTTTTAGAGTAAAGGTAGTGTGAACTAAGTGGACACAAAACAATGTCATACGGACACAGTTTTCTCTTAGATCTTTTAGTTTTGACTTGCATTACATTGTTACTTCTGTACTTTCCTAAACCAGTAAACCATAAAATCCTGAAGTTACTAGAGTACATACAGCATTCAGTATCAACTCAGATATGCTGGAAATGTCTACGAGCTTTTATGTTCCCAGGGTTAGCATGTATACTGATGATAAAAGTGAAACCAAAACACTGCACATCTGATGAATCCTACTGAAATGATTCATGAGTGAACGAGCTGCTCAGGTCGTACAGTTCAGTGGCTGACTGATAAAGACTGCTGTTCCAAGTGCATATTCATTAAAACTGCCATCATAAGTAAAACAACCAACATACTTTTGACCTAAAATTAGCTCATTATTCTACTCTTGCCTCAGGGTAGAGCTAGTTTAGTTTTTGTGCAGTGTTGTAATTTGGTTTTTAATCTGAGATGGTAATGCTTCATGTTTTAAATAACAGCTAAAACTCTATCGTGTTAGGTTTGTGTGGTCTTCGCCATAGTTTGTCCTGTTGTTTCCCCTGTGAGATTGCCTGTAGTAGAAAATGGAAATAAAAACTCTTCTGCTATTTTTTCTGGTTTTGACATAATGATGAATCAGTGTAGCCCCTCCCCACACAGACAGCAGAGGCATTAGCACCTTGTTTTTACAGGAGCTGGTTATAAGTAAAGATAACAACATGAAACTGTAGCAAAGAAGATTAAATATCATATTAATCTAAGGTACCTAAGGTAAAAGTAGTCCTGGTAAACAGTTACATTTGGTAGGTGAAGTACAAAACCTTTAACCTCCTCAACATGAAGATCACGTGTTTAATACTAATGGTAATGTCTGTGTTTTCAGACCTCTGGACTATCAGAGATTCAGATGCACAACACTGGAGCTCTCAGCACACACATCGGGAGGCTGGAGCAGGGTGAGTGAGCCATGAGTTCTGATTCAGTGATTAGAAGTGAGACATAATTTGCAAAAGGTGCAATGCTTACAGTTTTATTTTCTCCTAGTAACAAGAGAGAGGTGTCAGATTTATGTCTTTTATCCTTGTGAATGAACTGTTTTCTGTCTCTCGTCACCACTGCCACCAGGTGCTTGTTCCGTTAGTGCTGCTTCAGGCTTTACAAAGTGAAGGCCAGTCTGTGAGGCCTCTGTTGGACCTGGGGCTTCGCTTCCTAGAGGAGAATGAGGCAGACTACATCACTCAGCTTGGGGGATGGGTGAGTTTTTAAACAAAGGGGAAAAATACAATATAAATAAGTCTAATTACCTGAAAGTCCAATCCAATAATCTAATACAATTTTAAAACTAAGAAAACTATATTCCCAGTGTAGAAATACTTAAAAACTATCTTAGATTGCAGGTGTGATGACTAATTTTAGAATGATCAAGGACAGAGACTACTGAGACTTAAGTTTTATTAAGGACTACATATTATCAGGACTGTGCAGAGCATGCATACATAAAACAGGAAGAAAAGATGCTGCATAGTGGAAAACTTTATTGCACCAGCCTAAAAGGATGTACACACCTCTTGACAGCCAGATGAGGGCATCAGTGAGCTGCATTGGTTTGCTAGATAAAAATGAACATCATAATACCCATGGCTATAAATTCTCTACTTGTATATAAATAACCAGACTGTTATGTATACAGTGTGTTTACTGCTATGTTTCTTTGGGCCAATAACCATAAACTACTACAGTACTTCTGTTCTGTGGAGTGTTTTCATATTAAATATAAACCCTGTTCATGTAAACTGTAGCTGTTGATGAATGAAAGTCTAGCAAATACACCTTTAGCCACATCTAAGTCACGATGCTTGGCTGCAGGCTCACTCTTTCCATGGCTTCGTATTATCATAGATAAGCAACTTGTGCAACTTTGTTTCTAGGTTTACATTTTTACAGAGATAATATTTGCCAGAATGCAGCCCTTCAGCGTTGTATGCTCTGCTATTAAAGAGGCCACGTTGACGAACGTTCACGTGACTTGACATGTTAACTGCTGCTCTGGTCGCCATTACATCATTGTCATGCTCTGGCCGGTTTCACACAGCGTTATGTGAACACAGTACGCTGGCTTCAAACAAAGCTACATTCTTGCTCTGTGTTATGTCATAGTTGATGAACGGATGATAGGCTCGGGCATGGTCTGCAATGGAGTGATGAACTGAAAAGAGAGAGGGAGTGCACGAAGAGGCTGTGGAAAGGAGAGGGCACGAAGGAGGGAGGGATGAGCGCAGTCAGGGCAAAGTGAAATCTCCATTAGTTTGACAGCTGTCTGCATGCACAGCTCCAGCTGGCTTTCTACCTGCACTCCATCTCAAACCGTCTTTTTTGACTCTCTGGGGCTTTGTGCGTTCACACTTACATTTCACAACTTCACGCTCAGGTAAGATGGTTTACTTGTGATGCGTGCTTGTCTGCATGCATGCATGTTTTCTGAGGAAAAAGTGGCTGTGTGCAGCAGTGACAGATTTTAAGAAGCTAAAAAGGTCTTTTCTTCCTACCAGTACTCTGCTTACTGTTGTTAACATTTGACATATGAGGCCATGAGATGTGAATTTCCACAACAAGGAGGAGAGTCAATGAAGGGTTTTTTTATTGTTTTGTGTTTTCTTTATTGCATCTATCAAAGTTATATATTAATCAACAAAAAAAGGGTCTTTGTTGTTTTTGTATTTTACAGGATATTGGAAAAAGTTTCTGTTTTGTCTGCCGAGTTATCTTTAGGACACTGAAATGCAAGTTGGGTATGGGCTGCTCGATTAATGGCTTTGTTAGTTACATCAGAATACACAAAGGATTTGTATGGCCCTAATGTGGCGTACACTTCATTTGGCAAGGACAAAAGCAGTAGCTGTCAGACAATAGACAGTCAGGGGTGGGTCGGAGGAGCACACCGGGGTGGGACGATGGGTGAGATGATAAAAACAGACAAAAAAAACCTTGAGAAGATGTTGAAGCTTGTCGTCGGTGTGCTCGCATGATGTTGGTGTCCTGCTGTCCATCTGAAAGTAAAAATGCTGCATAAGAACTGAGTGTGCGCATCAGCCGCTTCATATTGCCATCCTTGCGAGTATAATGTAACATGAAGCCCAAAACTTGAAGGTGCCATACAGATAATTGCACCTCTACACTCGGAGAAAAAGATATTAAAGACATGCATTACTTTATGCTGCATATTTGATATTCAAAACACCATATCTTTAAAGGCAGTAAAGAAATATATAGTCCCTCAGTTTTGTATACTGGAACAAGCTGCACTGCTTAGAAACAATGATGATATTTAGGGCCGAGGTGCTTTAAAGGCCCGAGTCTTTGTCCTGTCAGGCCATATCACGCTACACCCTGTGCAGTGTAACTGTGCTTCCCCTTGTTATGTAAGCACCCTCTGGCCAGCTCTGGGCTTTAATATGTGCATCACTGTGACACTGCATCAGCATGAATGTAGACCAACAGAGAGTGTCTGTGCAGGCCGAGGAAGCCCCCCAAATAACTCTAATAATCCCCTAAAAACATCATCACCAGGGGCTTGACTGACCTGCTTGTCCTTTGCTGTAAAAAGTTGCTAAAGCAGCAGGACACTGTCAGTGATGTTTGGCTAAAACCCAATATTTACTGATTGCAAATTGTGTAGCTGCACACAACAAGACACTCAGTTGCAATAAGATTTAAAAAAAAAAAAAAAAAAAAAAAAAAGGTGCTTCCCCAGAAGTGCTCTGGAGAGGTGTGATTCCATAAACACTCTCAAATCTCAAACAGTCAAACATGTAACACCCTGCTTGTGGTGGTCAGTTTCACAATGCTCTCGATAGCATGTGTAGGGATTTTTTATGGGGGTGGGGATGAAGTGTGCTAATGAAAGCCAGGGTAATGTGAAATGCTAAAACTGGATTACACAATGTAAAATAATAGGAATGTGTCTGTTTCTGTCAGTAATAAAGATGATGTTGCAGAAGAGAAGCTGATAAAGAGTGTGTTGTTGGCCAAAAGCGAGGATACGTTCATGGTGACGAACATTCCTTCTCTGAAAAGGGAAACGTCGCCTGAAACGATGCGAAAGAAGCCTCCACAGCAATTCTGAGGGATAAGTTAGTTTAAAAATAGGGATGTGGGGACCTGTTGTGAAATTTTTGTCTGTTTGCTTATTTTGTTGCTGTTAATTATTTCCAGTTTGTGAAAACAAAGAAGTCTTTAATGTAATACAGTAAATAAATAACCGTGCTGTTTTAAAGTCTTATCACCAATAAAGAACTCATGTTACATAGCAGATGAATGATGGCCCTTGACATTGGTAAATGTTGTCACACATTTCAACTTTAGGTTTTCCTTTTTAAAGCTGGCTCCTGGTTTTTTTCTCATCTTTCTCAGCACTTTGTTTTATTCAGCTCGGTCAGCTGTAATGACCCCTTGCAGGACCAGTGATTACATAATGCTCATATAAATGCCAAGGGTGCATACTAACCAGTGACCGTTACACTGACTAATCCCCAAACTGAATATCAGTAATTCACTTGTTGATGTGGAGAGTTTGCTTTTTGTGACAACTCTGTCAGATCTGATGTTTGGATTTGCAGCATTTGTAGGATTTTGACTGTATGTGACGGCCATGCCAGTGTAACTAATGTTGATTTATCAGCAGAAATGAGTCACCAGGGCAGTGGCTATGTTACTCTTACCCTCAGTGATAGCTTTCTGCTTCAGTGTTTAATTACAATGTTATTTAACCTTGGGTTGCAGAGAGCCAGTTAAAAGGCAGAGTAGTAACAGGTAGGCTGTACACCTTTGGCTCTACAACAAGAATGTGCAGTGGTTTTATATAGTTTGTCTTAGGGCAAGGGTGGAGAACTGAGCCTGAGAACAGAGCAACAAAACCTAGAGTTTTCCCACTCTGTGTTTCTGAGGGACAACCTGAAGCATTGAAGAAAGTTTAGTTTGCATGTCTTCTCGGTATGTTTTTGCTTATTCTTTATAAAGCGTTTCATCATGTTTCTTAGTTTGATCCTAAACTTTATAAGCTTTGTATTCAAACTTTATTACTGGTGCTCTAACATTAAAATATGTGGTCATGTAGTTAATCAGTAATAGTCTTTGTATTATTCACATAGTTTGTTGTTTTATTACATTGCAAATAGTTCATAGGTGTGGTCTCCAGTGCAGTCATAGCTATTGTTGAAAACACTAACCTTAAACTATATAGAATTTTAAAGAATACCAGTATCTCTTTGGCTGTGGATTATTTATTTTTTTACCACATAGCAACATTAACCTGCTGTGTCGAGCTGATGTGCAGGCTGTGTCCTGAGAGGGGAGGATTTTGTGAAACACTCCTGCTCTTCTACATTCAAATCAGCTTATGCAGAAAGCAAATGTTGGATAACGATGAAACGCTGTTGGATTTAATCTCTGTCCTGCTTCCCAGGATGCAGCTGCCACGCACAGCACTGAGTCTCTTTGTAAGGAAAATGACCTTCACGGCTTGTAGGTTTAAAAAAAAAAAACCAAACCTGATTAAATACATGTTATATATGTACAGACGTTGACGTGTGAGTTAATCAGATCCAAACGTGTGGTCAGGGGCACCATGAAGAACATGCTGACATATTCTGCTTATTTCAGATGAAGCTGCTCGCGGCTGTCTGAACCCCTCTATCTGATGCTCACACAAACACTCATCCTCCCTGTTTGACTAACACTGCGTGCCTGAACTGTCTGTTTGAATCTCATCAGCTCAGGTCACACCTATGTGACATGCAACACAGCAGAAAAGTCTGGCCATGACAGATACAAGCTTAACTTCCTCAGTCAAGCACAGTTTAGTATCTCTAATTGTTTTAGCCAACATCCAGACTTTTCGTTTCACATTATGCGTTTATTTTTTTTTTGCATCCATCATTTGCAAGATCTACCTGCTCGGCATGCTGTGCAACAAGGTGGTTTGTATGTTGCTCTTTTAGTTAGTCAGCCTATTACTTTCTAAGCTAAATCTTTTCATCTTGTGTTGATTGGTTTGCCAAAAGCTTTAGAAATAAATGACTCCCAGAGGATCAGTCCTACTCACTTTAATTATTTTCTTATATTTTCCTCTTGTGTTGCCATGAGGTTGGATTTCAGTTATGAATACTAACAAAGTATAGTATTGGCATATATGTTCCTCTCGCATAAACTAGAGTTGGAGCCGTAGCAATCACAATTTTCTGAAGCAAGTTCTGTTTTATATTATTGCAACAGATCCAATAGGGAGTGGTTTTTGTTGTGATATGATAGAGAGAAATGTTAATGTGCAAAGTCCAAAGCTGACGCCTTGGAGCTACAGGACTGTTATGTTTGATTTTACTGCTTGTCTTGGATTGTCAGTTGCCTATTTTCAACCACAAATTGTAAGTTAAGCGTCACATCACTGCTGTGCATTCATATTAGGAAAAAAATGTAATTAATTTTTTTTCTTTGCTAAATGTTTGCATGATAAAACCAGGCTTACTTTAATATATTAAGCTTCAGTATATTGATTTATGAAACTTATTTAAATGGATTTTCTTCCAGCAAACTCCGCCCTCTGTTATTCTTACTCACATGGTTATATTTGCATGTTGCGTAACAATACCTCAGCTTACAGATGCTTCCTTCCTCTGTTGTTGACCACTAGGTGGCGTAGAAGATAAAACAAGTGTGGATTTAGCCCCCCCCCCCCAGTTTTATAGCAGTCCTATTCTGAATTCCTATTATATAACCTTATAACCTTCTTGGTTATAATTTTATGACTACTGAGAAACTGTTACATGTTGCTAAAATTATAGTTTTATTTCTTTTATTTCATATTTCTTAAGATGATTTTCTTGTGAGAAGGCGCCCTTTGATGTTCCAACCAGAGACTAAACTTTAACAAAACACAAACACTGTAACAAATACAGCTAATAAATTGAATGTAAATGTCATCTTTGTTTCTGTGTACCACAGGGTGAAGTATTCAGCCTCGTGTCGGAGGAAGAGCGAGGTGTGACTATTGCCGAAGACAGCAACGACATTTACATCCTCTCAGGAGACCAGGATCACGACCAGATCAGCCCTCCCTCGTCACTGCTGTGCACTGGAGACAACAGCAGCGAGCAGAGCTCCTGGCAGACAGAAAGCTTGCCTGTGTCTCTGGCTGGCCACGAGTCGTGGGCACAGGTTGGTGCAATGGACCCTGAAGACATCAAGAGCCTGGACAGCAACGAGGGTGTTGCTCTGGTCGAGGAGCGTAGTGAAAACAACTCCTCAAACTCGGACATCGTTCACGTGGAGCGCGAGGAGGCCGAGCTGTTGGAGGAAGGCAGCGAAGGCGGAGTGATAGAAGAAAGCATGATGAGTGTTTTAGGCACTGATAGTGAGCTAGCTGAGCTCAGGGAGGAATTTGGAGTCCAGACCGCACCTGCACCAGTGACAGCTGAAGCAGACCCCACACCTCCAGCTTCCCTGATTTCATTAGAAGAGCCAGTTGTGATAGAGACACCTGCAAGCTTGTCTGCAGAACCTTCATTCATTTCCTCAAAACCAGAGCTGCTTCCCCCTGCCTCTGAACCTGCTGAAGCCCTTCCCACTGAAGCTGAACCTGCAGTACCTTTGTCTGTTCCTGCAGTAGAACCAGAGCCTGAGTCAGAACCAGCTGCTGTCACTGCCCCAGTGACTGATGCAGTGCCTGCTGAAATGGCAGCCCCATCTCCAGCCATGGAAATCCCGACAACACCAGCAGATCCTGACCACAGATTAGAACTAGCGTCTGAACCAGAGGTGAACCCAGAGTCCATCACTGTGTTTCACCAGCCAAAGGAATCGCAGCCAGAACCAGAGACTGTGGCAGAGCTAGATGATACGGTCGCTGCACCTCCAGTCCCAGAGGCTGTGGAGGCCCCTTTCAAAGCACCAGCTGAGGAGGCCCCAGCGCAGCCGGAGCCAGAATCAGAGCTCCCAGCGTTGCTTTATGGAGGGGCTGCTCTGGCAGTCCTTGCAGCTGTTATAGCCTTCGTTCTTATACGCTTCCAGAGGAAATAGCGTGCAAAAGTGTTATCCTCAGCGGCGGAGAGTATAGAATGCTATGGTAGAATAAACATATTTGCATACACACAGTGAGACTCCTTAAAAGTAGTTTTTAAAAAATCTTCTGGGTATAAAATGTGTGAAAGTGTCCCCCAGCAAACCAGAATGTCTGGTCATCCACAACCTTAGTGCTGGGAGTCCCTCGCTGCTTCTTTCAACCAGGTGCAAACACAGAAATGTGAAAACGGTGCACTCCACTCTACTTCTTATTTTCTCTGTTTTTCTTTTCGGAGTCAGTTGCAATTTTGTTTCCAATTTCTTTTTGACTCCAATCTTTTGTATTTATTACTGAGTACAAAAGCATGTGTGAACTTTCATCCCTCTTCTGTTAGATTCAGCTTCTGTTGTATCTGTGGGTTTGCTATTTGCATTGTTTCTTTCATTGGAGCCAGCGACGCTGGATTGAAAATTGACAGTGCTCTCACAGGAAACATAAACCTCAAGTATAAGTTGTGATGTTGTGCGACATATGGTTTCCTTGCTCTTCCGCCTCCTACACAACCAAGGGTTATTTATTTTTCTCCCTGTTAGTAAATCTGATACTTTCTATAGAAATGAATGGTATTTTTGATATTTTCGATTGAAACCAAAAATGAATCTAACGTGTCCATATTGCACAATAAATTTGTGCCATTAGTATATAAATTTACTACTATATTTGGTTGCATTAGCCAAACCAGAACCACCGATTACTTTTAGTGTAAAGTGAGCTATAATTACTCCAGAAAAGTAGGGCATGAATGCAGCACATTGATTCAGTCTAGTTTATTTATTTGACATTTTATTTTAGGGTTGAATTTGTCTGCCCCAGCAACGAGATATTAATTCCCTCCCCAAGTAGAAACCAAAGCAGTAGCATGCTGTGAGTTATTGAAAATCAGGTTGCCAAAAGACAATCAAAACCACTTGGAACCATTTCAAATTTGGTTTTTAGGAAAGTCTTCAGAACACTATCCTCTGAAACAAACACAAAACTCAATCTCTTACATAGCTGTAATTTTGGATTTTGTGTTCACACTACATTAAAGAAATCACTGAACATTCTAGTAAACCAGCAGAGCACAAGAAACCAAAACAATATACTGAACAGGAAGTGGAAACAAATAATATGGAATCTCCCTTTGATTCCCTCAGAGGAAGACAGCTGGGAAATTTACGAGGAACTCATGTAATCTGTTAGCCTGGTCCTTAACACACCCTCGCTGCTGCCATCACGCAAAATCATTTTCTGAGTTTAAAGATATTACAGGAATTTGTATGACTGTTCATGCCACCGTCAGTACTGCAAATGTGACACTCATCAACTTAAACTACATCTACTTTCAAAGGGAAACTTTAAAAGTCCAGAGCAGGATGGATGTCAGAAACAATACCCAACATGGCATTTTGTACCTTGAGTTTCCTACAGAACATTGTTTGAAGCAAAAAACAATAAAGAGATTAAACTACTTCAGCTGTGATTTATTTTGTGTATATACAATGAAATTAAACTCTGAAGGGAAAAAATGTAATCATGCTACTTATGTGTAAGCAACATAAAGTAAACATTTTTCAAGTATTAAAGAAAAATAACACTTAAGCAATAGTTAACAAAAGGAATAATGAAATTCGAGTGTCATGTTTAACGCTTTCATTAAGTTCTACAAAAGTGTTTGCTACCACTGGCACGTCAACAAACTCCTTTCACAGTTGGCTAATCATGAGACGCAAACTGCAGTTTCAGATTTAACTGTCATTTCCTTATTGACAGCTTTTCTTCAGTCACAAAGCCCATGCAGCGTTGATGTACTGCAGGGCGGTGTGGAAAAGGTTTCTCAACCTCTGTGGGGTCTGCACGCACACCCTCTTCACCAGCGTGAGTGCAAGGGCTATGATGACTCTCTCCTGGGGTAGGTCAGGACCTACCCCACGCATCATCACCCTCTCTACCTCAAAGGCAAGGTAATCCTTCCATTTCTGGAAAGCAGAAACAAATAGATCAGTCCACACACTTAGGCTCAAAATCAAAACAACCTGGTGTGGCATCACTAGGGTAATCTCAATATATCCACATTAGTTTTACACTGGCATATTTAAAACTAGCCCTTGTTTACACATACTTTGTGCACAGGGTAGTCCTCTAGCTGAGCGCATACTCACTTGAAGAGGGGAGGTTGATATGTTATTGCTCAGGTTCCTGGTAGCTTCAGTCACAATTCTGTCTTCAAACTGGGCAGCGATTTCTCCCAATGCTCGTGCAACCTCAAGAACAGCTGCAGCCTGTTCATGATTTCCTGCAGCAAAAAAAAAGTTAATACAATTGTATTAGAGTAAAGTTAAACATTTATGGCTGAAGTCATGTTTCTATAGTTTCCATCAAGACAATGTTAACATTCTGGAATACTGCTAATTAACTTCAGCTCTGTAGCACAAACAAAGAGGTAATTTCCTGGTTTCACTTTCTGTTGTTTTGTTATTAAAACAGGAAACAACCCAGTCAATTGTGATTTAGTGGGTTAACTTTTAGAGAATATGGCACTTTTTGCAAACATCTGGGTCAAACTATATATTTGATCAGGTCTCTTAACTCAAGACATGTTTATAAAATATTTATTTTATTACACTGTCTCAAAACCTGCCACAAACAGCTCATTGTTGATTAAAAATAAATAAATAAACAGCTGATGACTGTGGCACGTATACCAAAGTTGACTGTAGACAGTACAGTTTACATAGTTTTACTTTACTTACCCCGGATCTGTAGATCCACTATGGGGTGAAGATCCTGCATAGAGAGTCCGATATTGCTTGGATGATAACCATCAGTTTCAAGCTCTCCATTATCCAGGTTACGTGTGTCGTGCCCATTGCTGTTGATGTCCCAAGAAAACTTCAACTGTTCGCCCAGCGAGTGAAGCTCCTTCATGTAGCCTGCGCTCTCATGGCCCTCTTGAAGGAAGGCGAAAATGAGCTCACTCGCCGTAACCCGATTAGTCAAATGGTCCATCTACAACCAGCCTGAGCCCTTAGATAAAAATAACAATATTAAATAATACAGTAGCAGTGAAGATACAACCGGCCACGTAACATTACATCGAAATTTGTTTCTGACAGTCGCTGAGAGAGGAAAAAGTCAGTTCCCAACCGATATTTAAGCGATATCAGTCAAAACAGAGGACGTTTGGGAATCTTGTATTTTAATAACTGGCTTTCGAGTGGTTAAAGAAAAATAGTTTAAGGTAATGCTAACGTTAGCTTACCTTAGGCTCGGCTCGTCAAAGTTGTTTAACGTCGAACAAACTAAAAGTATAACAGGCAGCTAAAGTATACCTAACACTAAAATCCTATCAAATACCGATTCGTTTCACTTACACTCTTTTACGTCAACTTATATGAGTGAAGTGAAAAGTTATGTATGCGGCAGACTGCCGACCAGCTTCAGTCTTTGAAACAGTTACCGCTACTGCGTCATGATGCCTTTAAATACCATCGGAATTTTGCCTGCATATGTATCTTTTGGCTGGCATACACGGTGTTGACTCCAAACTACCCGGAAGGCGTCAAAAACGCATATACGTTTAATTATGTACTTTTATATACTTATTTATCTCTACACACACACACACACACACACACATATATATATATATATATTTTTTTAATGGTTTATACCTTGTGTTGGGGGGGGGGGTGTTGTGTGTGTGTTTGTCTTGTTTTTATGGACATGAAGTCTGCCAATAAAGATTGAATTGAAATGAATTATGGTCATTTTTGACTTAACATGTTACATTAAAATAGTCCCACAGTTATATTTCTTATGTACATATTTTCATAAGCTTAAGAAAACGAATATTCTAAGTTCCATTTGACTTATCCACTTATGTTATTTAAAAAGTCAAAGTATTTACCATTTAAGCCTTAAAAATTGTGACAGGAAGACATTTATATATTATACTATTATTAGAATTTATGCAGTTGTGCAAGTATTGTGTTAAGAATCAGTGGCGGTGCTAATGTGGCCTCGTAAAGGGGGGGAATAAATGAATAAAATTTAATTGGACCTGTGTAAGGGAAGCTTATACTCCAGTTGGTGCTTAAGATTATGACAAGAAGGAACAAACCGAGCCTTTCAAAAAACTTTCACAGTATGGTGGCTCATGCTTTAAGTCCAACATACAGTTGGCTGTAGTTATAGATAAGAGCAACACTCCACTGGAAAGTCCCTGTTCATCTTCTGGATTACAAAGGTCACCACAGAGACACAGGAACACACAATAAAACAGCCTACTCAAAACACAAAATAAAATGCTGATAAGATGCTTAAAATGTTTATTTACAGGTTTAAAAAAAACAAAACAAAACCAAGTACCTGACTTGTTAAGCATACTGGTCTTCACTTGTTATGAGATGTTAAAATTATCACCTGGGACATGTTTGAGTCAAGAATATAATTAAAACATTTCTGTCCAATGCTTTAAGTCTCAGTCAAAACATAAAATAAGATTATCTAGCGATCATCTCTGTTACGGTTGCTGCTGGAGTCACGCTACATTGCCTCCTGCTACATTCTTAACCACAACCTTTTGGCAGAGTGTCACAGTAAACACCACAGCAAAAACTAGAAATTTAGGCTTCTCGTCATCTCATCAGACTCCATAACCTGGGCAACCAAAGCTCATGGATCTTGCAGTCTTTCTACCAACAAGCCTCCTCCCTGGTCTGGGGAGGGAGCCCATCTTGACAGGTGGTCTTTGCCCCTGTAGGTGGTTCTGCTTGGGTGACAAAGCTGCCTGACGGGCCTCCTGAAGTTCTCTGAAAGGGGAAATGAAAGTGTTTTCAACTATAATTAGTCATTAAGATACCAAAACTAGCCTGTTAAATGTGAACATAGGAATGGGTGATTATTAGAGGCTGTCACTGGCGACTACTACAGCATTGCTGAGATGAAACAGCACCACCTGCTGGTACGATCTGTGGATTTTTTTTTGCATTGTCACAGCTTCAGAAGCAACACTTGGGCCTATAACTTCTCCTTCACTTCCTTAACAATGCATTTATTTATTATAAGTGACTTTTAAGTACTCTGAAAGTCTCCCATCATCTCCATTAATTACTGCAATACTTCAAGTGCAACTTGCGTCTGAAACCTTCAAATTGGGGACTGCAGCTCAAATTATTCTCAGTTTTCTTCTTACTTCTCAAGCATGGCAGTTCTGAACCTCTCTACATTCAGCTCTCTTCGTAGCTGAGCAGCCAGCCTCTCAGTCCTCTTCTCCCTCAAGACTGTGTGCTTGCAGAGCTCCCTGGCAGATGGGCGCTTTGTTGGGTCTGGTTCCAGCAACAACTGACAGAGAAAAAGTGCTAAAGATAAGCTATTCCAGCTATTACAAATAAAAATAACATTTAGACAGGTGGCAACTAAGAATGAGTGTTTAAATAGCATTAAATGAAATATTTTAAAAACAACAAGCTTCTAGAATTACCTGAAGTAAACATCTAAAGGGAGGCGAGAGCTCCTGCGGCAGCTTGGGGAGACGGCCCTCTCTAAGACTGTGCCACTGATCTCCATTTAGCGGCAGAGGAGAAGCCCCAGCAGCCAGCAGCACCGTAAGGCCCAGGGCAAATATGTCCGCCTTGGGGAGGTTACTGTAATCCTGGGGAGCGGTGAGACGAGTGAAATGTGAAATTACCACAAGAAACACCACAAAACAGGAAAGTGCAACTAACCAGTTTTCTTTTCATGCAAATGGGTATTCAGAACAGTTACCTCATGCAGGACTTCACTGGCCAGAAAGCGGCTGTCCCCCTCCTCAACTTGAGGACTGGTGGCTGACGTCACGTGACCCAGATCACCTGCAGAAAACTCAAGTCAGCCAACGGTAACAAAAATAAGTCGGTTAAAAAGCTAGCACTTTATTCAACATCAACTGTAATACCGATTTTGTAAATGACTCTGGCTGAAGGGTTTCCATCATCTTCCTCTTCACTCTCGCCCTCACCCATCACAATTGCGCTGGGGCGGTGGCAAATGAATATATTACCTAAAAAGAAAAAACTGTTAGGCACAAGGCACCGCGAATGAACGTCCAAAGGTAGAAGTGGTCAGACAGACGTACTTGGTTTGATGTCCAAGTGAACGAGGCCTGAGCCGTGGATGTATTTTAGACCCACAGACACTTGCAGAAGCAGATCTTTCAACTCTGCCTCTGTGAACGGCTCTCCCTTTGCCTCCCTCTTTACAATAGCGCCATTAAGACTTCCACCTGAGGGACACACACGGGAAGACAAATCAATGCCGTCCTTCATTTTATATTCTACTTTGGATGCTGATTTGAAACCTACCGTCACAGTATTCATTCTGAATAATCATGTGATCATCCTCGGCCCATGCTGAGTAATATCGGACAACATGTGGGTGGTGCCCAAGCACAGCATGTGCATACACTTCCTTTAGGGCCAGCTGCCTAATAAAAGAAGAAAAAAAAAATCTTATCAGTGAAGGTGTTTAAACGATAGGGAGGGCTGATGTGTGTTAGCCAAATAGAAACGGTGCTGACTCACTCATTGGCAGAGCCTGCCAGGGGTTGTCGGGAGCGCTTGATGGCGTACAAGCAACCGTCCAGCCTCTTCACACACTTATAAACTGCACCAAACTCACCCACACCAATGCACTCTAGCTCCAGGAATTCGCTCTCATAGCGTGACAGCATAAAGGCTTGGACAGCTCGTCTCTGCCAGATTAAACAGACATGGTAAGAAGGAAAGATTTCTAAAGAAAGAGCACACGTCACTAGGATGAGAGGAAAACTGGGGTTTCTTCTGTGACGATTCACCAAATATGGTAATATGTCCACAAGGAAATCACTTTGTGAGGATTCTGACAGCAGTTTTCTTTCTGCTAGAGATTCCTTATAGAAATTCCGGAAGTAGGGCTGGCAGGATGTAATTTTTGGACAAAACACAAAGTGAGGAGGCAGCTGAAGATGACAAAGCCCGATGATGAAATCATATCAGAAGCATCTGAAAGGGGGGGGCTACATTCAACACAAGCACTGGTAAAAATAGCTTTGTACCTTTGGTGGGAGAAAGGCTTCATCATCCTCTTCAGATGACGTTAGGCTGTGTTTAAACCTGGAATACAGAAAGAGCATTTAGCCCTTTATATACAGAACTACAAAAGGCAGGCCTGTGTATCAGGACACGTCTAGCAAAGTTTAGACCAAAACTAGTTCAATCTGAATCCTGAAAGCAGTTTTATCATCAGTTGGAGATTCTTATTGTGACAGCAGTCCTGTAATAAGGTGGAATCACATACCTGCGGCCATAGTCGTCATCATCATCACTCCTACAACTGTTCCTCCACTGTTGCTCGCTGTTCCTGCGCACAGGGTCTGGGGTGAAAGGATTCACATTGACAAGAGGTGCCGTGATTATGTTTGCGGCAGCTGAGGCAAAACGCAGAGTTCGCTGTTGACGACTTATCTTGAGACTGGAGTAAGGCTGGGAGGACTTTGATAGCAAACTCTATAGTAAGCGAGAAAGACAAAGAAAAAACAAAACCAACATCATTCAAGCACACAGACGGGAAACAGAAGCATGTTTCTTCCCCACCTTGGGTGTGCTGGGAGAGTCACACAGTCTCAGCTTCCTCCAGGAGGCGTAAGGTATGGGGCTGGTACAGTGCTGAGGGGAACATAAAGAGTTGCTTCTACTGAAGTGACATTGCGCTCTCGGGGTCCTGCAGGCAGAGGTGGGACTGTAGACTCTGGAGGTGCTGTCATCAGAGTTGTCACCGCTGCTGCTTTCTTCTCCACAGCTAGAAAAATCTAGCTGCTGGCTGATTCCATCAAATAAAGTAGCCATGCTTGGGGCCTGAGTTTGGGGAATGGCTTCTTTCATAATGCCATATCCTTTTACACCTGAGAGCACAACAGCACTGTACTAAAATCTGGACTGATGTTATGCACAAAATGTGAAGCCTGCTTGTTCATAGAGGTAACAAGTTTACAGTTACACCCCCACACCTCTAAAGTCAGAGGCCTAGTGTAGGATAAAGGGTTACTATAAGCAGCCCACTAAAAGTCAAATTAATTAGTTCCCCGCCCAGTTGTTTTATTATTGCCAGCAAAAACATTAAGCTCAAAAGATGTTTCTCATATTGCTTATAGCCCTAATAACGTGTGTTTATCACGTATACTCACAAACAAATAGCCAACCACGCCAACACGCTTGAATTTCGCGCCACATATGTATGACTTCCTGTTTAAATAAATGACGCCACCGGTTTCAGCCATCCAGCTCTCTGATTGGTTGAGTTGTGGTAATTGAAGAAACACCTTGACGTAAAGCATTACTAAAGAAATGTGATATTTAGTTAATGTTAGGGTAGTGTGGGGATATTACGAAAAACTAACATTTGACATTTAAAGTAAGAATAAAAATTTATTAAAAGATTTTTCTAATGACCCTATTAAGTCGCTTTATAGTCATTATTAAGGACAGTTGCAAATATCCATTGTTGTAAGTAACTTAAAATGTTGTGTATTTGACAGGGGAAATGTAAAAAAAAAAAAAAAAAATAGGTCACTGTATTAAATAGTAATATAGACACGTGGGCGGAAGTGGGCTACGTCATCAAAACAGTGAGGCAGGAGGAGGAAAAGAAGCCCCGTCCGTGGATGTGACACGCTTACAAATACATAGAAAACAACTCCGCGAGCAGCAGGAAATCATGATCCGTCTCTCACGCCGTGCTTAACCCGCTCGACACATCGGCACGTCGGAGCTTTGTGTATTTTCTCCCCTTCCTTCTCGTGTCCTCGGAGGCTGCAGCAGCACCATGGTGGAACAGTCGGACCGAGCTCCGCTCCTGGACTGGGAGGAGATCCCACCGCCCGATCCGAACCAGGCGGCTCAACCTACGCCTCAGCCGCCGCGAGAAGAAGACTCCGCAGCGGAGAAAAGTGCGCCGACAGACACTGCGGCTGGTACTGGGTGGAGCAGCACCACCACCATCGACGCCACCACCATCATCATCCCCCCGGCCCGACACGCAATGTGACAGCTGCTGTTGTTGTCAAAGGGGACGGAAGCCCGGGCCGAACAGAGCTGTCCGGGCACGGCTGGGATCGCCCGCAGCCTCTCGGTACAGACCGTAACGTCCCTTTCCCCGGCCTCTCAGTGAAGGATCAGTGGGAGGAAAAAGACCAGATAGTGGCCGTGTTTGTGGTTACCTTTGATACAAGATCAGGTGAGCAAGCAGACTTTGATCTTTTTATCCTTCGCATTTAAAATTCTCAGACATGGACTGCGTAACCGCAGAAATGATAATCATGTGATGTTTTGACATCTTTATCTGTGCAACCATGCATTATATTGAACGGTTCTCATAAAAGCCATAAGGAAGGAAATAACCTCAACTATTGTGAGGCAACCTTTCAACACAAGACAAAAGTCAAACATCCTTTAAGGCTCATGCAAAAATGAGTTACTGAAGTCCCCAAATCGTCTAAAGGGGAAATCCTTCCACTTAGATCTTATTTAGAATTGATCAGAACTCTCTAATTCCTAGGTTTCTTCACGTTTTACATAGTTGTGGTGGTTGAGTCACTGCTTTCTTACTCTCCCTGACCTCTGGCTAACACATGACTAACATGCAGGAATCGAGGAAGTTGCCAGGATGAAAGTAGACAGTGTAGGAAGTGACTTCATGGGTTATTGTGTGTGTGTATTTGTGAATGGCAGGGAATATGATAGAGTGGTGCCTGCCTCATGACATCAACTTGGATGGTGTTGAATTCAAGTCAATGGCCAGCGGTTCTCATCGGATCACCAGCGACTTCATGTACGTACTTCCACATGTCAAATTTTCAGCTCAGTAGGAATGAGGCTCAGAAATCTGTCAGTCTGTGTTTACTCCTGCTCTCCGTTATGCCCACTGGACAGATATTTCCGTAAGGGTGGCTACTTCGGTCTGGCATGTTTTGCAAACATGCCCGTGGAGAGTGAGCTGGAACGAGGAGCGAGAATGAAGTCTGTGGGAATTTTGTCTCCGTCCTACACTCTGCTCTACCGTTACATGCACTTCCTGGAGAACCAAGTCAGGTGAGACATGCAGAGTTACTGTTTTCCTCCTTCCTCTTCTTACCCTGCCCACAGGTTCCTTTTTATATACCTGCCTCATATTCTTGCTTCTTTAATATAAGCTCATCTATTAAACATGAACTCAGGATCCCAGTTGCAGCTTTTGTCACAAGAACCCACTGACATGCAGTTTTTCTATGAAGTCTTAGCACAGGAGTGAAGAAAATACTGTTAACAGCATCTCTCCTCCTCTCTTCTGAAACACTGCTCTCCTTATGATAAAATCCTGACAGGTTTGGGTTACAGTTAAAGCAGATCTGCTGTAACTTGAAGGGAGTGTGGATATCTTGGCTACATTTTATGTGTGACACTTTGCAGTAGCAAGCTTAAAATGTGTGATCTGTATGGCTTAAGTGGTTAAATCAAATAGAAAAGTTTAATTTATTTCATACAGCTGGCCTCAGATGATCTCACTGTGCAATTTATGGATAACTGATGCTTTGCACAATCTGTGATCTTGCGTTAGGATGACCAAACACTGGCTAATACTGAATACACAATTTAAAGTCCACGCAGTAACATGAGCTGTGAGCACCGGAGGGAATGTGCAGAGAGACGTGAGTTCAAGCTTAGTCTGCTCACATTCCTTCTTTTTTTCCCTTTGTCATCCCCTTGAAGACACCAGTTGGAGTGTCCTGGCCAGTATTCTCCACTAGAGGCCTTCTACGAGGATAAGAAGGCCATTCTTCCCCCTACAGGAAACGGACTAGTCACCGCCTGCCCGACCTGGAGTGTTACCAATATAAGCCGCTGCATGCACCCTGAAATGAAGGTCTGAAAGCACACACTTGGGTTACTGATGCTCCCTTGTTTTGAATGCTCTGAAACAAAAATGTAACCCCCCAAAAATGACCACATTTGCCACTACTTGCACCCTGCAGATCACCCACCCGGCTGGCTGCATGTCCCAGTTCATCCAGTTTTTCGGGGAGCAAATAATGGTGCTGTGGAAGTTCGCGCTGCTTCGGAAGCGCATACTCATGTTCTCCCCTCCACCTGTAGGAGTTGTCTGCTACAGGGGTGAGTTGCTTAATCATAGCTTGTGCACACCCTATTAACATTTCTCTATAGCTCTTGGGTAATATGTGATTTATTGCATATGCGCATTCTGTTTTCACAATACTGTGATGCAAATGGATCAAGATGTAACAAATAGTCAAACAGAGAAGTATGTGTGGTCTTTTTTTCTCTTTTTGGAGGTTTTCATTCATATTTTCATATTCCCTCAGTGTATTGCTGTTGCTGCCTGGCCAACGTTTCATTACCTGGCATTGGAGTTTCTGTGCCTGAATTACGGCCTTTCTTCTACATCAACATAGCCGACATCTCTGCCCTGGAAACAGAGCTGTCATACGTGGCCTGTGAGTGAAGTTTAACTGTAAATGTTTGATTTACAACATATAAAGTGATGAGTTCTTTTATATAGACATGTTTTCCCATGTGATGTGTTTGAAGGCACCACGGAGAAGATCTTTGAGGAGAAAAAGGAGCTGTATGACGTCTATATCGATAACCAGAATGTGAAAACTCACAGAAGCCATTTGCAGCAGCTGCTCAGGCTGAACGCAGCAGACAAGGAGAAATACAGGAAGCTGACTGAGCAGAGGTGCGTTAAAATTGTGTAGCTCCTCTTTGTTTTTGTTTAAATTTGCAAAACGCATTTGTTTTGTGGTCATAGAAATACGCTGCAAAATGAGCGAGGATGGCGATTATTCATTTATTTTACAGTGACTGCCTTTTTTTTCAAAGGCAACTGCTGCTGTACTCTCAGGAGGTGGGTGAAGACTGCACATCAAATGAAGAGGATCTTTTCATCCTGTGAGTCCTTGACAGCTGGTTGCATGGTTGATAATGGACTTGAATCATACTCAGACGAGTGCAGTGTGGCCCACGTAATAATGCGGTTGCCTTTAATCTCATCTTAGGTTCTTTATGGAGCTTAATAACCGCATCTTCCAGACCCTGTCAGAGGTAGCAGGAAGCGCCGACCCCACTCTCACTGGTGAGCACGTGAGGGCCATGGGGCTGGATCCCCAGGGAGATCGAGCATTCCTTGCCGACCTGCTGGAGGTTTATGGTTTCGATGTAACATTGGTCATAGACAACCTCTGCTGCCCCTGAACCCCATTCAACCCGGGAAACTCGGAAGCCACTGGATTATATGTGCCTACTAGGGTCACAAATACAAGACTCTGAAGACACTGCCTCCATCCTGGGACTTCATCTGCTCTCTTCTGTGTGTGTGTGTGTGTGTGTGTGTGTGTGTGTGTCTCATCTTAACCTGAGGAGACTGTTTCTAACCACTGTGGGAGAAAAGGACACCTAACATTGTGCACTTCTTCACAGTGGGTGATAAACACCAATACTGCTGAGCAGACTTGTCATCCTGTGGCCATTAACATCTTATGCGAGTCACTTCTTGCTGTTTTTGTCCGAACCACAGTTTTCTTGTGTGCACATTTGTTTGACTTTGATTAAGTGACCAGGACTGAAGCACTGGATGAAAATGTAAACGAGTCTGATGATTGCACCTGCTACTGTAGTGAAGTCACTGGCACTTTGACGTCCACTTCTGGTTTGTCTAAAGAATGGATTTAAGGTTCCTCGAAATGAATTTGTGCACTTCAGATATCTTTCCTGGAAAATCACACAGACCTCAGAATAACAGCTGTAATTCTGTTCTTATGTTTTTTTTTGTCTGACTGATTCTGAAAATGGTTGAGGGGGGAAAAAAGCTTTTGGACCACGTTAATTGCCTTTGAAAAAGGAAGCAATATGAATCTGAATGATAAGGGAAAAGCTGTTCTAAGGACCTTGCTCACCTTCATGCACCTTAAACAATATTTAGATACCACAGAGTGCAGGGGATCGATGTGTTCTGGAAACTTTTTGCATTGTTGTACGTCGAAGCTTCTCATTTGTCATAATTGGTGGAAGACTTTTCAATGAATGTGTAACTCTTATTGTGAATGCTGCACCACGTCCGCCACTGGACTGTTTCCCGATGCACACAGTCATGCTTAAATTGAACTTTTTATATGCTGTTTTTATGATTTACAGTCTGAGCCATCTAGTTATTCTAGAGCAGGAGCGCCTGTAAATGTCTTTTCTTTGTCAAACTACTGTAGAGCCTTGTTCATGAGCAGAAGTTCATATATCTCTTAGAATTCTGCTAACTAAAGAGTAATCGATGAAGCTGTTTGTTGATTAACTTTCAAGAGCTCCTTTTCAGCTGTGTTCATGACAAAGATCTCTTTGTGTGCGTTTAAAAAAAAACCTGTAATGTCCTGAGCCGAGCAGAAGCTTTAACTCCTCCTCTGTGGGCAAATTCACGGAAAGGACTCGGTCTGTTCCGTCTGTTTTTCCTCAGTCCTTTCATCAGTGAATCCAGCTTTAGAAATGGCCCAACTGTGTCTTTTGAATACTGCTGGCAGAGTGCTTTTATTTCAGCCACCCCTTTGCCAACCACGGTGATAATTTGTTCCATGTTGGAACACATAAGTCTGACGTTTGCCTTGTATAAAACTGAAGAAGTGGTTTTATCTCTCTCTCTGACATACTCCACCCGAGCATATTTTTTCTGGCTTTGTTAAGAAAATACAGTGCACTAAGTGTTGTATATTTAAGAAAAGGGTTGTAAAGGGGACCTATTCTGCATTTCCTTAGTGTCTCATATACGCTCATACTAAACATGGCCAAAGTTTCAAATAATGAGGTCAGGGAAGCAGATTCTCACAGTGTTATATATTGAAAATGTTGCCTCTGCGTAGATGAGAAGCCCCACCTCCTGTTCGTGAGGGGCAGCCAATCAGAAGAAAGTTGGCTGAAAGGGAGAGAAACTAAAACGTCAAAGATCTGCACCACAGCCCAGTATTTAAGACAAATAAGGATTATTTTGAACTCTGAGTCATGCAAAGCAACTCTAGTAGTATCCATTCAAAAACATATGGACCTGGAAATGAGCATCGTAGGTCTCCTTTAAGCCCGTTTTTTTGAATGGGGCCTTATCATAATGTGACTTTTTTCAACAAGAGCAAGGTGACTAATTTCTCTGTGTACATCAACATTAACTGCTAAAAGATTAGGTACACTGTCACAAGCACTTCAGAATGACCCTAGCTTTTCCAGGATTGACTACCTAGCCTGTTGACTTATCAGCTGATATATCATCTTCCCTCTGACAGCGTTTGCTTTCCAGGTGTATGTTTAATGTTTAAAAGAAAAAGAAAGGGAATGTACACAACACCAACCACTGTATAAAATGCCTTCTTTGTGGAACTGTTCACAGATGTGTACCAGCATTAGCTAAATGATTCGTCTGTACAGCCGTTTCACATTACTGAATGTCAAAGACGGCAAAAGTATTGCACACATGCAGCAACGTATCCAAGTAGTGTGACTGTTTTCTTCTTGATTGTAAGAGTATTCACACAATAACAAGTCTTCACCTCTACTAATGCGAAATACTGTAAGAGATGTCAGTAATGTACACGAGAACTCAATAGCATGAGCAACTGTCAGTTTCACTGTACTGCCATTGTAAAACAATAAAACACTGATATGGTTCAAGTGTTATCTAATCTTCTAACACCACATCATTATTTTCCTATTTCAATTCCTTTATAGTCCTCCTTTGTAAAAAATATGTTTTGTATTTAAAGTCAATCGTTCTGTAGCAAAAACATAGAAAATAAGTTTATATTCCGCCTGAAACTTTCAGATTTTTCAACCAAACCAAAATGAACCTACAGCATTCTCAAAGGGCCCCACAAAGCAGCCACAAGCTTAATCCTGCAGATTTGCTGTCTAGTACGCCATCTGTCCGATCAGACTCGGCATCTCCGTGCAGCGTGCCAAAACTCCGGGTCTAAGCTACTGCAAAACACAACGTCCCCACATTGATCTTTACTCAGTCACCTTGCTCCCTTCTTTTTAAAATCGACATTTTTTCCAAGAAGACCAGCAGAAGTGCAGTTCTGATGGCTTTATAACCTTGATATTGAACATATAAATATCACAAAGGGAGAAAAACAGTTTGCACCAAGGTGGGCAGACATTATTTTTATTGACCATGTTAATAGTGAACTTTTCAGTAAACATCCTGTAAGACAGCCTGTGCATGGGTTACTGGCTTAGAAAAGAAGCCTTGGTCCTTTAACATACAGCAAACAGCCTGTAAGGTAGTTGTTTTTGTAACTGGTACTGAATATTTTATGTTTACATGGAGCAAAACAGCCCCCATCAGCACTTCACGATCATTTAAAAAACTGCTGGCAAAGCAAAAATCCATTTTGAGGGTGAACTCTGGGTTTGATGGCATCTGGTTCTTTGACTTCCCTCGAATTCGGCTTCTGTCCCGCTGTTCTTGTCTTCTTTCGGCTTCTCTGTTTTCTCATCACTGGATCTGTGAGAGGAGCTGCTCTCTGCGCTCGGCACTGATGAAGAAGCGGAGTTTCCGTGGCAACAGCCTTACCTCCACAGGCATCGCCTCATACTCCTCATTGTCGATGTTGTAGAAGCCAGAGGCGCCCTGCGGGGACCATGGCAAAGTTAAATGTCAGGACAAAAACTCGCACACTGATCTTCTGGAAGTAGACTGACTTATAGAATCACAACCTTAAAGCAGGTCTGATTTGAAAGGATTTCTGACCTCTGGCAGCTGCAGCCGGCAAGCACCAGCCTCCAATTCTGTGGCATTTTCAGTGAATACAGTCGGGTCTGCTGCTTTTTTATTGCTATTATGAAGAACATTTAAAATCATTGAATGCATTTTGCACAATCACACACTTTCAGAAATTTACAGCAAGAGCAATTAGGAAAAAAACAAAACACTACTGACCCTGCAGTAATGAACTCGCCCATGGTCAAGTTGTGAGTCTCTGCACTGATCCTGAGGGAGTCATTGATGCGCTGAAAATTAAAATAAAGGACGCAAAAACTTCAGAGAGGCACAGAGCACTTAAAGGGGCAGTGACAGGATGTTTTCTTTTTGTTTTTCTAAGAACAGCAACACAGTTTTACATATATAATGATTTGTAACTGACCCTCTCCACTGGGTTTTTGTTGTGTGTTTGAATAAAGAGCTCTAACGTTGACAGCTGCTGCTCTTCCCACTTCTCTGGCTCTTCCACTTTTGGAGGCTCTGACCAAACACACAACCACCAAAGCAACAATTAGACAAACAGTGTCCACTGGGCTGTTGTGCTACAAGTCGTTCAAGTTCAGTCACATTCGCTCACCTTCAGCTGGTGGGTTCCAGTAGTTCTTCAGCCTGCGGATGATGCGGTAGATCAGATTCGGCCTGGGGGCCTTCACAGGGGGCAGGTCAGGGGGCCGAAGCGTGGGAGCCAAATAGGACACAGAGACATCCCGGACCAGAGGCCACTCCTAAAACATAGTTAGTAGTGAATAAATAGTGTCATTACTTCTCTACTAAGAATGTTGTTTGAGATTTATAAAAAAAAAAAAAAAACATCTGCAAATTTGGACAGGAATAGCTTTAAAACTGTTAAAACTGTTACAGCTTAGGCTGCAGGACTAACGGACGGCTCAAATAATTTGTGAAAAGTGAAAATCTGGAGCAAATATTGCCAACTGTACTTCTGCATTAAAAATAACATACACTAGCCAGTATATAAGAGCCTCATGAACCGGTAGACACTCATCTTACTGGGTTAGCAGACACAGAATCACAAAAGGAGACAATGGGAGAAACACATCCATAACACGAGTGATCTGCACCGACTGACTCGTTTCAAAATGTACTCCCAAGTTTTTGTAAGGATGTGAAACTTAGACCACAACAGGTTAATGGAGTGAGAGGTTTGTTGTTATTTTCAATGCAGGAGAAAATAAGGGAAAAAAAACTAATAGTAACTATAATAATTATGAAAGAAAGGAATTGCACATATTAATCGCTTTGCCAGCATGTTTAAGAAAAGAGAACATCCTTACCCTCAGAGTGCTAAACCAATGTGCCGCATTCGTCTTCAGCGGTCCGAGGTACCAATATCTGTAGGGAAATGTTATGGTTAATTATTCTTATATGTAAAGAATCTTTGTCTTCCTCGTCTAGTTACAGTCTTGAGTAATCTTACTTGCTGATTTTTGAAGCCACATCTCTAAAAGCCCCCCAACGCAGTCCCATCAGAGCAAAGACTGGCTGCTCTTTCTCTCCCTGGAAAAACAAGCACATACACTTCAAAGTCAAACTCCTGTCCAAGTGTTAAAACAATGCAGTTTCTCTCTGCACTGTCACTGAAATTCAAACTCGACTGAGATTTTCAGTAGACATGTCACCTCGTTCTCCAGTTCTCACATTCACAAACGTGGGTATTGACAGCAATAGTCCGTCAGTCTTTTACAGCTGAGGGGTAAAAACTACATTTGAACACAAGTCTCATGTTTAAATTCCCACTTTTATAGCACTGAGAATAGTTTCATCATTAAATATCAAGGGTAACAAAATGTATATGTAAAGTACTTTTTTAAAAATTATGCATTCAGCTTTGTATTTACTTCCTCACTTAGCTAGTTGTCAATTTATTTATGTATTTACTGATTTTTATTGTATTTTGTTTGTTTTATATTATATGTATTTGTTACTTTATATTCTAAGAGTCAAACACTCTCAGTTTGACTGAGTCTAGAATCAGAGTACCGCACATCTCTACTTTTAATTACAGAAACAGTCACTAACTTGCCATTGCATACTTTATTTACTTTATTGGGGTGGCCACTATTGACCATTTGCAGGAAAAGAGATGGGTATATGATTCTCTGCATTAGGAGCTGCACAATGTTGTCACATAACAAAACTGAAACATATTTTCTACCTGGGATTTGGTGTCGTGGGTCGAGCTGCTTAAAGTCATGTTTTTCCACCATGTAACCACGCCAGTAATTTCCATCCACTGTTTGCTCTTCCTATCACATGGCAGCGGTATGCAGTTGCGTCATCTGTTTACTTTTGGGTAGCACATCACCAGCTGCTAGTCTCTCCTCCTTCTTGACCTGGTTATACTCCACAGAGTTTCTTTGTTTGTTTTGATCTGTGCTTTTTTGGAGGTTGTTGAAGTATCTCCCTATTTACTGAACCCTACAGGGAGTGCAGAATTATTAGGCAAGTTGTATTTTTGAGGAATAATTTTATTATTGAACAACAACCATGTTCTCAATGAACCCAAAAAACTCATTAATATCAAAGCTGAATGTTTTTGGAAGTAGTTTTTAGTTTTAGCTATTTTAGGGGGATATCTGTGTGTGCAGGTGACTATTACTGTGCATAATTATTAGGCAACTTAACAAAAAACAAATATATACCCATTTCAATTTACCAGTGAAACCAATATAACATCTCCACATTCACAAATATACATTTCTGACATTCAAAAACAAAACAAAAACAAATCAGCGACCAATATAGCCACCTTTCTTTGCAAGGACACTCAAAAGCCTGCCATCCATGGATTCTGTCAGTGTTTTGATCTGTTCACCATCAACATTGCGTGCAGCAGCAACCACAGCCACCCAGACACTGTTCAGAGAGGTGTACTGTTTTCCCTCCTTGTAAATCTCACATTTGATGATGGACCACAGGTTCTCAATGGGGTTCAGATCAGGTGAACAAGGAGGCCATGTCATTAGTTTTTCTTCTTTTATACCCTTTCTTGCCAGCCACGCTGTGGAGTACTTGGACGCGTGTGATGGAGCATTGTCCTGCATGAAAATCATGTTTTTCTTGAAGGATGCAGACTTCTTCCTGTACCACTGCTTGAAGAAGGTGTCTTCCAGAAACTGGCAGTAGGACTGGGAGTTGAGCTTGACTCCATCCTCAACCCGAAAAGGCCCCACAAGCTCATCTTTGATGATACCAGCCCAAACCAGTACTCCACCTCCACCTTGCTGGCGTCTGAGTCGGACTGGAGCTCTCTGCCCTTTACCAATCCAGCCACGGGCCCATCCATCTGGCCCATCAAGACTCACTCTCATTTCATCAGTCCATAAAACCTTAGAAAAATCAGTCTTGAGATATTTCTTGGCCCAGTCTTGACGTTTCAGCTTGTGTGTCTTGTTCAGTGGTGGTCATCTTTCAGCCTTTCTTACCTTGGCCATGTCTCTGAGTATTGCACACCTTGTGCTTTTGGGCACTCCAGTGATGTTGCAGCTCTGAAATATGGCCAAACTGGTGGCAAGTGGCATCTTGGCAGCTGCACGCTTGACTTTTCTCAGTTCATGGGCAGTTATTTTGCGCCTTGGTTTTTCCACACGCTTCTTGCGACCCTGTTGACTATTTTGAATGAAACTCTTGATTGTTCGATGATCACGCTTCAGAAGCTTTGCAATTTAAGACTGCTGCATCCCTCTGCAAGATATCTCACTATTTTTGACTTTTCTGAGCCTGTCAAGTCCTTCGTTTGACCCATTTTGCCAAAGGAAAGGAAGTTGCCTAATAATTATGCACACCTGATATAGGGTGTTGATGTCATTAGACCACACCCCTTCTCATTACAGAGATGCACATCACCTAATATGCTTAATTGGTAGTAGGCTTTTGAGCCTATACAGCTTGGAGTAAGACAACATGCATGAAGAGGATGATGTGGACAAAATACTCATTTGCCTAATAATTCTGCACTCCCTGTAATTGAAAACTGAAATTCAGCGCTTGCTGTCAGATATGTCTTGCTTGTCTTTCAGTTGTGTGTGCTAGGAAACATAAACAGGTGTCACTGAGATGGGAAAGATACTGCAATATGACACTTTTATATCATGGAAAATGTATATTATCGCAGATGATATGATATGGCACAGCCCAAGTGCCAAGGATCCTGAAGCCTCTGGGAAGAACTTTTTTTTTTAATTACTACACACCTTGGACATGAAATAATTTGCATGGAGACCTGAATTTAAATTTGCTTATTTCTTCTGCTGAATTTAAAGTCATCAACATGGCAAAAGAGAATATTAAATATTAAGAAGAAAATTAAAAATAGTAGTTTATGTTTACGTTTAGCCCAACATGTATTCAAAATATGAAAAGAAAGTCAATGAATAAATAAGTTTGGGTGGTACAAAAGGAGAATAAATGAAAATCATCAAAATAAATGAATGTATATATTTTTAAACTGGAAAAATAATGTCACATTGGAAAATTAAAAAAAAAAAAAAATACTCACAAAAACCGATAAAACTCATTTTTTTTCTTGTAATTTTCTTTCATTATAATAAATATTCATATATGTTTTTAAAAATATCTATATTTTTTACCTAATGGCTTTTAAAATAAATATTAAATAACTTTGTAATTTTTAAAATGTGCTTTATGAATCCAGTTTACCGGCTTACTCACTTGTTTTAATATTGGCTGTTAAAAACAGCAAGATTTTTTAAAATAAGTACAGATTTAGTTTGTAACTTTAAGGCTGTGTAGAGCAATATATAAGCAGTTTCTCACTTTGATTTGGAGCACATCCAGCGGTACAGTTTCTCCCTTCAGTATTGACAGTGTTGCTGATGTGATGTCCCTGGAAAATGAATGACATTAAAAACATTCTAGTTAATGGAAGAAATCAGGAATTCTGTACTATATATTTGCTGAGTGACATGATAACAACCCAGTGAAGTTTGTCGTGGGAATATGTAATGATCTTTTTGTGTGTGATGCTGAAACATTACTTACTTGACCTTGTTGTCACTGAGGAGATGAAGACTTGGACTGAGGGAATTATGGGAGCCTAGTGGAATGAATCCAATTGGTGTCTTACTGAAGACGTCCTGTGGTCAGAAAACATCCACCAAAAGAAAGATTTAATTACTTAAAGTATCAGACCGAATACAGTTATTACAGACAGATGATGTCAGATTAACACAGCTACTATATTACATTACACCTACTTGGTCTGGCCTTCTCAGTAAACCTGTGATCACTTCCTGCAACGTGCCATCTCCTCCAGCCACGATCAGCATGTCTGTTTCTTCCATTAACTCGATCAGTTTTTTTGCCTGGCCTTCATAGTCTGTCTGTAGAGGGATATGTAATATCTAGATGTGATGTCATGCTCTGTGACACTCTCAGAGACACTATTACCTGATAAATATCCAATTGAAATAGAAAACATTACCTTGACTACTGTAATCTGCACACCAGCCAGGTGTAAAATAGGAGCAGCATTCTTTTCAAATAGGTTGTTGGCTTTCCTGGAGAAAATTAACACAGGAAGCTGTAAATATTCTGAGAAGAATTAAACAAGACTCTCAGAGAGATGTCTGGAGATTATGCGTCTTACCCGTTGCAAGCTGCAGGGTTCAAAATCACAGTTGCTTTCCTGATTCGCTCCTGTGGTGCTATCTGCTGCTGTCCATATTCCTAACACAAATGATGATGTTAAGGATAACTGTCACAAAGAGGAAACTTGTGTTTTGGGGTAATAATTTTGTGACACCTTACCCTGGCTAGTAGACACGCCTCTCTGCGCAGGACGCTGTCACTGATGAAATATTATACATAACATTTAGGACACGAAAACGGGAATTTGTGCACTCTGTCTCATTCATAGCATGAAATACCCACCAGTGTTTTCCATACAGCCAGTATCCACCGTAGGACAAGACACACACAGCAAATGTGCTTTTCTTCCAATGATTTCGCAAAGTCCGAAACACTTTCACGACTCGAGCCATGACTGTGATTAAACTGTTTTCAAAACCTCAATTTTAGCGCAGTGGTACAGATCATTAAACGTCATAAACGACACATTTTCATCACAGCGGTCACAGACTCACAGATATAAGACTAGCATGGACATTTTGGTGTACCGTCAAAACAGTTGGAAGCAAAACAGGAGCCTCAAACTCATGGTTCCGCTTGTGTTTTGTTTTTTTTCGGAACTATTTCTAGTTGCATATTTTTTTCAAGTATTGCTTTATATAAGTCTCCTAAAAATATTTTATTTTTTAATTATTTTTTTTTAAGTTTACAGATTGTAGATTTAATTAAATGCCTTAAACGCTTTAGCTTACAAGAACTACAATTCCCATAGTTGCTAATGGGGACGGGGCCATCATTCGGAGGACCCCGCCTGAAAAGAGCCCACATAACCATGAAATCTTCTAAGATATTTAATCTACTCAACTAACCAGCGAGGACATTAAATTAGGACTGATAGATTCGTTGTTCACTAAAAGTGACCAAAGCGTTACAGAATTGATTGTTTTAAATTTCACACCGGCACAAACCCAGAAGCTTCTGTCCAACTTAGTGAGCGTATCATGGCGGCGCAGATGGCGGTAAATTCGGGTAAGGGTGTATATTTTATTAAATAATTGGATTTTGTTTAGTTATTGCATCAAATCTCAACCTCTGTTATGCATAGAAGCGCAGATATATGCGCTTCTTGGCCGCAGATTTGTCGATTATGATATGTTTTGACCACATGTTGTTGGGTCTGTCAGGCTAACATAGCTTAGCCTTACCCATAGCAAATAGACGTTAAGTTAGTTGAGGTTAAATAACAAATTAGTTTTACTCATTTACACCGAACTAATTCCCACATTAAACCTGAAATAACAGGGAGGGATGACAAGACTTGTCTGATAGATCAGCCGACCGGCTTGAAATAAAATTGAAACTAACAACTCGGGGGAGGCAAAGAAGTGTCTGTACTATACTTCTGGAATCTTTTATAGTGCTGTGCAAAATGCCGCAGTGGTGTTAACAAGCATGGTTATAACAAATTAACTCGAAATGACTAGAAATTAGTTGTTTGCATACTTGTGTGACGGCCCAAGACATCTGAAAGCTTATTTACAACCTCAGGAGCCAGTCTGTGGGGGCCGCTGAAAGAGCTCTGGGAGACAGTGGACGGAGCTGTGTTAAGGAGACAGCCCGAGAGTGTTCACCTCCTAGACCTACAGCTGAAGAAACACAAACCTCACTTTCTGTCACTTTTTAAGAACCCGGTAAGATGGCATGAATGGGTAATTTAAAACACTGTCATTTCTCACACATGCAGGTCACGGGTGGTTTTTTGTTTTGTTTTTTTTCCCCAATGTGTAGCTTGTAGTTACAGTCTGTCCTCCGAGACTCTGATATTAACAGCGTCTTGTCTTCTCTTCATTTTTAGCCAAAAAGTGCAGAGCAAAGAGAGAAAGTGCGTAAAGCCAGCACAGAAGGCATCGCCATCCAAGGTCAGCAGGGGTCACGGCTCCTTCCAGAACAGCTTCTGACAGAGGCTTTCATCCTCAGTGATCTCTTTGACATTGGAGAGTTGGCAGCTTTGGAGCTTCTCTTGGCAGGTAACATGAAGGAAAAAAATCCCCAACTTTATCCAGCATAATTATTTCCATTTCATCTTATAGGTAAAGTGTCACTGTAGTTAATTGTGTAGCAGGTTGTAGTGTATGGACTGTCCTGATCAAACACTGAGATTGAGCTCTGTTTCTTTTATGTAATCATCTCTCTCCAGGTGAACAGCAGCAGCCCTATTTTCCAGGACTGACACGAGGCCTAGTGGCCGTGTTACTTTACTGGGATGGAAAACTTTGTATGGCCAACTCTCTGCGCACGCTCATTCAGTCACGACAGGGAAAGACCTTCACCCTGGATCTTAGGTAATAACGGTGTCTAAAAGTAGTACAATGAAACATTGATAAATGCTGTTAAAGTCCCGTATGAGGAAGGTGTTTTTGTCCTGCTTGTATTTTTTTGGTAACCATTGCCCTTGATGTGAATGTGTAAAAATTGTGTATGTTTCTGTTCTGTGTCCTGTGTACTTTTTGTTTGTATATGTGTCTTTCTTGCTGCTGTTACATCCAAATTTCCCCTTGTGGGACAATTAAAGGATTATTCTATTCTGTTCTATTCTATTTGAATCTTATGTTTGACAATGTTATTTGTTTTCTCCTTCAGTGGAGAGCTGGTGGCTCTGACAACACGATTTACAGATGAGCTCATGAGCCAAGGTCTGACCAAACGCATCCTAACTTTGGTGTCAGAGATAAGCGTGACGCGTGAGTTTGAACGACTGCAGAAAGAACGCGGATTGGGCAACGAAAAGCACAGGAAGGAGGTGTGAAGTAATCTTTTGTATAAATTTTAACCAAAGATATAAATCTTCAAATTGCTTTGTTTTGTTTTTCCAGTGTTAAAGGAACAATGCAATGCCACTAATTTTCTCAACACAGCTCAAATAGAAACACAGAGTGTAGGAATGCAGAGTGGATTATGGAAAATGGGGATTACATGCAGTTTCTGCATCTGTCACCAGGTTGCAGACCTCATCAAGGAATGCCGACAGGCGCTTGCAGACAGCCTGTTTTCATGGACCTGCCAATCACCCCTGTCAAAAGATGACACTCTGGCACTCATTGGCCACCTGGAGACAGTTACAGCTCAGGCTGATGGCTCACTGGACAGTGTTAGCCTGGCTCTGGTTATGGCACTGCTCTACTGCTTGGATGTCAGTTTTATAGAGCAGGGGACTGAAGATAGAGATGGTAAGTTCGTGTTGATGGTTTTGGTTTTCTTTCTTTTTTTCCTGTTGAAATCACTGATTCCAAAAATCAACTGCCTGCATGTGTTTTCCTCCAGATTTGCTCCAGGCACTTCCATTGCTGACAGAAAGGCAGTATGTGTCTGCAGTGCACAGTCGCCTGATGGACAGCCAACCATGGAAGCTTCCGGGGCTGCAGGCCGTGTGTCGACTGGCGTGGGCTCTGTCGCTGAGAGTCCTTTCCCAGCTGCCACAGGGCTCTGGTAAGTACTGCATTCCTTGAGTCTCCATTAAAAATCACCTTCTGATTCTTACGTTTTCTGAGATAACAGCCATTTCATGTTATTGTATGTGCATTTTTGTGCAGCACTGGTTGAGTTCACTGAGGCAGATGAGGCTCTGGCTGATCAGGCTCTCCTGGGCGATGTCTTCTTGTTTATGAAAGAGGGCATGCTGGGATGTGAGAGTTTTTCCCAGGAAGAGTTTTACATCCGCCGCGTCCATTCACTCATCACAGACTTTCTGGCTCTTATGCCAATGAAGGTAAGAGATGCTGCAGGTGCGTGCTTTTAACTTAAGACTGACATGTAAAACTATAATATGGTTTTTAACTTATCAGGTTCAACATTCTGTAATTATCACGTTTCATTTATTTATTTATTTTTGCGTCTTAATTAAAATATGTAACAAGCGTATTTTGGCTTTTTGCAGGTGAAGCAGCTTCGTAACCGTGCCGATGAGGATGCCCGCCTCGTGCACATGTCCTTACAGATGGACAGCGAGCTTCCATCGTCATTGCGAAAGGACTTGGACCACCTCATGATCCTGGTTAGCCTTTTTTTTTTTTTTTTTTTTTTTTTTTTTTTACACATATCCTTATATACATATAAGGCAATATTACCTCTAACCTTTTATTACCTAAAGGACAATTACTGATCGATGAGAATTTTGGGTTTGTCTTTTCAGATAGGGGAGTTTTACAGCAAGGACCCATTTGGATTAGAGCTGGGTTTGGAGTTCTGGTGTCCGACGGAGTCTCTTCAACACACCTCCCTGCAGGGTTCTTATCTGGGAATGGCCCTGCAAAGACCTCCACATAAACAGGTAGGGTTCATGTTTTCGTGACTACTGTTACTGATTGTCCAATTGATTTAGATTTGGGGAGGAGGGGTGTGCGTGTCCGTTGCTGCTTCTTCTTTTTCTTTTCTTTTCTTTTCTTTCTTTTTTTTTTAAAGGTGTTTTTATATTTTGTGATTTTTGACATAGGTGGTTTTGTCCAAGTTTGTACGTCAGATGGGAGACCTTCTGCCATCCACCCTATACATCTCCTATCTCCGTATGTTAAAAGGACTTGCCAATGGCCCTCAGTGTGCTCATTACTGCTTCAGCCTGCTTAAGACCAATGGGGCGGCACACAGTAAGACTAAATTGCTTTATAGAATTTATTTATAGAATTTATTTATTTATTTATTTTAGTGATATTTTAGTTGAAATCAATACAAATTCGATTTGAAGTTAAGCCTTTCCACAAAAGGAACTTCATTATGTTGTAATAATAATAATGATGATAATGATAATGATAAGTGTTTTTTTTTTTTTTAAACAAAACAACATTTAAATTTTTTTATTTTTTTATTTACACCATTAGAATATTGTCTGGGTTCATTTTTATGTATGATTATTATTAAATCAAAAACCTTATCAGCGTGTACTGTAGTGTTCTCTAATGCATACTAATTTTGTTCAGGTGACAACATCCAGGGAGTTTCAGGCAGCCCGGTGTCCTGGGAACATTTTTTTCACTCGCTCATGCTCTACCATGAAAACCTGCGACGAGACCTCCCAAATCCAGATTCGGCTCACTACCGCCACCCGCCACTCAGGGGCATCACCCAAAGAGAGATGGAAGGACTTACCTCGTTTTTGCAGTTGCTCACCACCATCATCACATGGGTATGCCACAACAGGCATGAATTTGTGCTGCTATTTAGGTGTAAAATACCACAAAGTCAGATGTTTATTTCTGTCTTCTCTAGAGTGAAAATGCTCGACTGGCCTTGTGCGAGCATCCCCAGTGGACCCCAGTTGTCGTGATGTTGGGATTGCTTCAGTGCAGCGTTCCTCCTGTCCTGAAAGCTGAGCTCCTGCACTGCCTGGCAGCGTTTGGAAAGTCACCAGAGATCGCTGCTTCACTCTGGCAGTCGCTGGAGTACACGCAGGTAAAACAGAACAATGTTTTATTTTTATTAAAAATGACATGAGTTTACACTAATAGGGTCAACATTGTTTGTCATGTGCAAATAAAATATGAATTCTGATAATATCAGAAAGTCACAGACTCCCTTTCTACTCTCACAATATTTCTCTACATGTTAAGCTTAATTTCTGCACTAAAGCTGTCAGGAGACACCGGTACTCTCACCACTGAAATGACTATAAGATGCTGTAAACATGCAAATGTCCAGTCCTCATGATTGCAGCCATTTCTTAAAACCTAATTTCCAGAAAACAAAACAGCGTCACTCGTGTTTTTATCTGTAACTTTGTGTTTTGAAGCTTCCTGTTTTGTTAATTTTTCATTTCTTGTCAAACAGATCCTTCAGACAGTGCGAGCCCCTGGGCAGAGACAAGCAGCAGGGATAGAGGTGAGAATTTAGTTGTTTTTGTTTAGTTCTTTTCTCTTCAGCAAGCGTAACGGTCAGAGGGTGACGTTTAAGCCTGTCTTGTTGTAAAGAAAAACAATGCAGACAGGTTATCGGTGTGATTTGTCTTTAAATGTTCTTCTGTTTACAAAATTAGTGCTCCGAGCAGTTCAGCTGTAATTGGCCCGTTACAGATCTGCATCATAGATTAGTAAAACAGCTGGAGACTAAAAGTTTTACTTTAATTTGACTGATCGCTAAACATCCTGTAAAAAAAGGGACGTGACTCAAACTTTGTGAATTATTTTCATGGCCATCAGGTGGAGCTGAATGAGATCGAGTCGAGCTGTGAGGAGTACCCACTGACACGATCTTTCTGCCACCTGATCAGCACGCTGGTGGAGGGAAGCCTGCCCGTTAATTTAGGAGCAGGGTTGCGTGTGCCCGGCTTTCAGCCCTACTTGAACTTCTTGCGTGACTCTGTGTTCCTCCCCTTCCCCACCAGAGCATATCGTCGCCCTGCTGAGAAGGTAATGCTCCCTCCTAGCATCAAGGTGTAGACACGAAACATAGATTCACTTTTAACTGTGTGTAAATCTGCTCATTTTGCCCCCCCCCCCCTTTCATTTCGTTGCCATCTCCCAGTGGGAGGTAGCTGACTCTGTCCTCGAGGTGTTCCACAAGCTGCTGCGGGACTACGAGCCCCAGCCATCTGACTTTGTCCAGGAGATTGTGGAACTGCAGGGTGAGCAGGTCCCGGCCCATAAGCCTCCGGGCCACAGCATCATGTTCCACCTGCTCAATGACTCGCCCATGCTGGCACTCTGCCTCAGCCTGCTGGAGGAGGGGGTCCGCCAGCTGGACACCTATGCACCTTTCCCTGGTGAGAAAGCATGCACTGCTGTCAGGGAAATGGAGAGAACTTGTGTATTTGTGTATTTGTTCTGACAGAAGAGTGCATCACTCTGCCCTTACAGGTAAAAAGCACTTGGAGTCAGCAGTGTTGCACTGCTTGTGCCTTTTGGACTTGGCTCTGCAGAAGGAAGCAGTGTTCATGGATCTTCTTAGGGAGAGCCAGGCCTCTCTGCTGGTTTCTCCCCTGGAGCAGCTCCTCCAAGGCGTCAGCCCTCAAACCAGAAGGGCTGATCACATTGTCAACATTGCGAGGTAAACACATCATTTTTTTTTAACTTTTTACTTTTTTAAAATAATGTTTGAACTGTAATGTATTTTTGTTTTTGGCTTTTTTTGGTCCTTGTTCACTTTGTATTAATTTTGGCTATTCACTAAAGCTTGTAACTCAGAGTCTTTGCAGCACAGTTATGAACTCTGCCGTTTGTCTTTGGCAGGTATCTTTACCACAGCAGCTCAAACCCAGAGGCCGCCTTCCAGAGCGCCAAGATTCTGCGTCGCATCGCCAACTACCCAAACATTCAGATTAGGCTGGTGGGAGACTTCACACATGACCAGGCACGTCCAAGTTTGTCTTTCAGTATATATTAGTAAATTAGATCTGTGTAAGGAAAACGGCTTGAACAGTATTGAAATTTTCAGGATGACTTGGAACAGGTTTCATGAAACCTTGGGGTGTTTTTACTGTGTGCATGTAAGTGTTAGCTGTGTTAAAGCAGACATTAATTTAAACATCTCCGCTTCAGGCTGTAAGTCACAAGCTCATGGCAGGCTTTGTGGAGTGTCTGGACAATGAAGACGCAGAGGAGGGCACAGAGAAAGATGGTGAGACGATCTTTACTTATCAATTATTAAAACTGTCACACTCAGACTTCCTAATTTCCGCCTTAAATACTAACTTTCAGACATAGACTCACAAAAGAAGGTGGCAAGGATCCGACATGAAACCCAGATTCATATTTTGAACCTGCTCATCACGTCTTTGGAGTTGAAGGCACCAAATCTGGCCCTTTATCTTTTGGGCTATGAAGTCAAGAAGCCTGTGTCATCAACCAATCTCCAGGACCCGGGTGAGAGTTTGGTCTTTGCAGTGAATATGTTCATTTTGGTCGCAGTTATGATGTTTAACACTGTTTGAACCTTTTATGCATTAAATGGAAAGAAAATCCGATGATTTAAGTGTGTTTGTCTTACAGGTGTGTTAGGGTGCCCACGTAGCTGCCTGCACGCCATCCTGAGTCGGCTGCAGAGAGGCACAGAGAAAAGATCGGGACCTGCGCTCACACAGCAGGCCCCGCACCTGGCTGAGCTCTGCTACCAGGTAGTATTTAAATGAGGCACAATCTCTGCAGTGAGAGATGTATCACAGCTAGCAAGAGGATTTTATGTTACAGAATATTTCTAATTTCTTTGTGTTTGTCTGGTTTTCTTTCTCTCTCAGGTGATCTACCAGCTGTGTGCTTGTCCAGACACATCTGGACCCACAATGCGCTATTTGAGGACCAGTCAGGATTTCCTGTTCTCACACTTGCAACATCTACCCTTCAACCTGCCAAGTGAGCTCAGAATCCCTGCTAACTTTGTTAAATAAAAGGCGTTTTACCAACAAAGCAGTAGCATTCATTTGAAATGAGTTGTTGTGTATCCATGTAGGGAGGAAATAATGGACAGAAAACACTGCAGGATTTTTGTTCTCTTCCTTCTCCTCAGGTAACCAGATTGCTGCCCTCTCCCAGATGTCTTGGCTCATGAAAACAGCTGCAATTGAGCTGAGAGTGACCTCACTCAATCGCCAGCGTTCCCATACACAGCGCCTTGTCAGCCTCCTGCTGGATGACCAGCCACACGCTCAGCATGCAGGTAAAGGAAAGTTGCTCTATACTTTCCATGGCTGTAAATAAAAGCTTAAAGGATCCTTTTAGAAAACTCTCAAGCCCTCACAGCTGACAGTCCTGTTTATTGCAAAGGAAATTTACAATATGTATCTACAGTATCTACTGTACAATATAAAGCGCCTTGAGGCGACTGCTGTTGTGATTTGGCGCTATATAAAGAAAATTGAATTGAATTGAATATGCACCTAAAACCTTTTTATTTTTTACATTTTTAGCAGATGGGGAATCTGGCATGGAAGATGAGACTAGATCAGTCAGCGGTTTTCTGCATTTTGACACAGTTTCTAAAGGTTCGTGTCACAAGTCCACCTTCAAATTTAGAAAAATATTAGAAGAATATATGTGAGGAGATTTTAAGAATGACCCCAGATTGTCTCGCTTTTCATCATCAGTGCGCAGGAAGTTACTGAGCGTGCTGGATGCCATTGATTTCAGCCAGGATATGCCTGAGCTGCTGCAGCTGGACTTCTTTGAACGCACTCAGATAGAGCAGGTGATCTCCAACTGTGAGCATGTCAATGAGCAGGGACATACTGTGTGCAACGTTAAGGTACGTTTCCAGATACGATGCCTAATGCATTTTCTTGATCTGATGTGTTGTTTCAGCCTCTGAAGTTGGTTTTCATTTTCCTTACAGTTGCTTCACAGAGTGCTGGTCGCTGAGGTGAACGCGCTGCAAGGAATGGCAGCGATTGGACAGAGGCCTCTGTTAATGGAAGTGAGTGAAAGTCACAAACTGACGTCCTGTAATTTTAGCTGAAAGCTGTAATTCCATTCCATTGCTGTTTCCTTTGCCTTAGGAGGTGAACTCAATCCTGCAGCAAGTGGTGGAACGTAACCGTGTCCGTCGGAGCCTGAGTGCAAAGCGGCATGCGCTGCAGTCCTGGAGGAGTCTGGTGGAGACGCTGCTGACTGCCTGCCCAGCTGATCTGATACCTGCTGATGAGCGGCAGCTAATCATCAGGGATCTGCTGCTGGACCTGCACGATAAGGTCAGTGATCATGTCAGTGTAGCAGTAATATCCAGTCCTGTCCAATAAGGAACTGGTCTCAGTGTTCAATACTTGTGTAATTTATGCACTCAAGTTTTTGTAACTGTGCTTTGTCTAGGTGTTATCAGAGGATGCAGCAGGAGAGTTGATGCCCATTGTTGCCGGAGCGGTCTTCACACTGACAGCTCACCTCAGCCAATCAGTGCTGTCTGAGCAGCAGCAGGGGGTGGGATTAGAAGCATCCTCTGGCTTTGCGTCAATCGCCAACTCTGCCCTGCACCTGATCCTGCGCAAGCTGCTGGACTTTATACTTTCTACTGGTTAGTGACTCATAAACCCACATTTCTCACATGGGGAAACTTTTCAGGATCAACTTTGATCCTAATACGTTTTTGTAATGTCTTTCGCACCTTAAGGAGGCGGATATCAGCGTCTGCGTGCTCACCTGTATGGCTCTCTGCTGTATTATCTACAAATTGCCCAGAAACCTGAAGAACCGGACACTCTGCAGACAGGTACAACACAGAAGCAATCACACACTGCATGTTATAATAAGAGAGTCCTTTTGGACCTCTTTTTATTTTACAAAAAAGTCATTGTTAGTATTTTCTGACATATACTGTCTGTTAGTATCATTTCAAAGGAACTGTGGGTTTGTCTGAGAAAATGTCTTTGTGTTTGCAGCAGGCAAAGCAATGTGGGAACGTCTCACAGCTCCTGAAGATGGTTTCTCTAAACTGCAGAGGGAGAACCTTGCGATCATCGAGAGTTACGGCAAGGCTCTCATGGAGGTTGTGTGCCGAGATGCCTGTGACGGCCATGAAATTAGCAGGGTAAGAGTTAACCTACATGAAGCTTTCTCTGCCTATTTCAGCCTCTTGGTGATTTTTTTTTTTCTTTTTTTTTCTTTGCCCCCAATCTTGATGCATTGTAACGTACTTTTCTGGAATACCAAGTATCTTCTGCTTCTTTCAACACCTCTCTGTTTTAACGTTAACCAAGCCTAACAAGTATTCTGCCCCCCCGCCCCCTGTCAGATGCTGGCCATGGCCGTGCTGGACCGTATCCTGTCAATTGACCGTCAGAATCAGTGGCTGCTGTATATTTGCAACAGTGGCTACCTGCGGTCGTTGGTGGAGAGCTTGAGGCAGGATGATGTGGCGCTACAGAGCCTGCTCACACCCCAGCCACCCCTCCTCAAACCACTCTACATCTTTGAAAGCAAGATGGTGAGGAGCCAGTTTTCAGTATTTAGTTTCTAAAATTGAACACACCAGCCTCAATGAGTGGAAGATTGTGAAGCTACGAACTTGTTTGCGTGTTTAGGCTCTGCTGACTCGTGTGGCTAAGACGGGGCAGGGAGCCGTGGAGCTGTTGCGCTGTGGGCTGGTGGCACAGCTGATGGAGTGTCAGGTGTTTGACATGGTGCCCGACAGCGACGCACACAGGTATGGATGTGGGGATGGGAGGAGAGAGTGACAGGAATAGCTGTCTTTTTAAAAAGTTCTTATATTTGATATGTAAACATCTTATATCCCTTTTTAAAACAACTCTCCCCTTTATTCAGAAAACTTGAGCTGTTGAAATCTATATTTCTAGTTTCCCTTATGTTTGCATCTGTTCCTCTTTGGATTGCAGGGTGATGAGGGACCCATCAGGCTTCATCCCCAGCCCTATGGACCGTTACAGACAGATTCTTTTACCAACCTTAAGGCTCTTTCAAGTGATTCTGACTTCCACCTCCATAAATCACCAGCAGGGGGCAGCACAAGTAGGTGTCTAACGTTGTTAGACCTGAGCTTTGTCATTTCAAATATTGTCATGTGTCTGTGTTTATTATTTGATTTCCTGTTCTGGTTTGGTTGATCTTTTGCTCGGCTGAATGTAGGGCTGTAATAATCCAAATTTTAGTAATTGATTATTCATCAGTTATTGAGTTATCAGGTAAGACATCGTATGTTATTGCCCATTAATAAGGCAGATTTTCAAAAGTCTTTCAAAATGAATTGCTCATTGGTTTCTATTTTAGAAATTGCAATAGTTGTAATTTTTCTTTCCTTTTTTTGTTTTTTCAAAAATGCACAAAAAAATAATAATACATGTTATTTGAAAGCGCCTTTCAGAACACTCAAGGACACTGTACACAGCAGAAAAATAAAAAGCAGGCAATTTACAAAATCATGAAACATAAAAGATAAAACAGATTTAAAATAGCAGAATGGAAAAGGTTATGTGGGATTAGCTATGCTGAACAGTTGAGTCAAAATAAGCCATACATGCAGCTTAAACTAAAGCCTAAAATAAAATGGTTTTCACGCGGTTTTCTTGGAAGGCTAAAAGAGAGAAAATGACGTCTTCTCGGTTAGGTTGATTTTGTATATGATCATGTGTATGCGTTTTTGTGTGTGTCTGTTTGCTTAATCGTGTTAATGACTCGTGCACGTGGGAGTGTGAGGTTTTAAAGAAATATCTCATGACTGCAATGATGAAAATCGAGCATGTGAACATTCTCTGCGGTTTGTCCTACTTTGATGCAACGTTTTCTGCTGCTGGAAAAAAAACAACTTTCTGATGGTTTAGATCAGGGGTCCCCAATCCCAGTCCACGAGGGCCGGTGTCCCTGCAGGTTTTAGATCTCACCCTGGGTCAACACACCTGAATCACTTGATTAGTTCATTACCAGGCCTCTGGAGAACTTCAAGACATGTTGAGAAGGTAATTTATCCATTTAAATCAGCTGTGATGCATCAAGGACACATCTAAAACCTGCAGGGACACCGGCCCTCGTGGACTGGGATTGGGGACCCCTGGTTTAGATGTTTATAATAATGTTAACAATGATTCAGTGTCCAGCCTACAAAGTCCCGGGTTAGTGGCTCAGTTTTTATAGCCCATGTGTATTTTACTTCCCTGTGGAGGGAGAGAGGGGGGGGGTGAGCTTTCATTTTTATCTGCTTAAATATTAATGTAATGAACTTAATATAATATTTTTCCTGTTTTGTATATTTTACATAAATCTAAATCTGTAAAATAATGGTATTAAAGCCTTGAAGTGAAATATGGTCCAGTACACCCCACACCCCCCTTTAGATTCACCCCTGCTGCAGCCTTCAGCAAACTGCCAGTTAAACATTGTATCAGACTAAGCTAACAGTTCATCTTCATACGCATGCTTTTATTTTACCTTCTGTAGCTTTACTGTAGATTTTGGATGGGAGCAGCTTCGAAGCTCTCCCTTGGTGTGACACACGATGGTTTGGTTAAGGACTCCTGCCAGTTTTTTCCCCAAGTAAAGGTTTTAACAGTGATTACAGGAACAAGCGGCCCTAAACCTGAGCTCACGGTCTCCTTAACGTCGCCCCCTCTTTGCTCTTTGCCGCGTAGACAGACTCTCGATTCATGTTAAACCATGACGTATCATCTTCACCCCTGCTGATGCGTTATCAGTGTTTTTGTTGAAAGCCTGGGGGCTGCATGGGCTTAATGATGTGGTACGTTTGATGCACGTGTGTGCCTTTAGAGAAGTTTCAGTTGCAGGTCTGTTTCTAGTTGCAAATGTGGGTGAAACACTCACGCTTATATGGGGACAAATGAGCCCCACTGAGTCGTGGAATAAACAAAGCATCAAAGCAAAAACTGATCAAAGTGATTTTCTTCTTTTTAAATAATGGAGTTATCTGAGTTACTCAATGAATCGTTGCGTTTGATTTTTGACTTGAAAGTGAGTAATAAGTAACAACAAATATCTGTGTGCAGGTTCTCCAGTGGCTGATAGTCCATGCAGACACCATTCAGTCCCTGCTGCGCTGCCAGGAGCTCAGTATGGGAGCTTTGCAGGAACTTTCTCTGCTTACTGGCATCATCAGTAAAACAGCTCTGCCAGGTACAAAGCTGGGCAGTCACACTGAACCGAAAGCACAAAGCTCTTTTAATGTTATATCACCCATATGCGAACCACGTGTTTATAATCAGTGACTCAGTAACTACTTGATGTCTCAGGTGCCCTTGAGATGGGTGGAGAAGTCAACAGCGCTGCGCTCATGGAGTTCCAAGGTCACATTAACAGATTCCAGGTCAGATGATGCCCTTAGTTTTTATTACATACCAACCTGTAAGTTCTAACTTTCACTTTTATCTTGTCCAACCCTCTTTAACCTCTGCATCTACTTTTCAGTGTGAGATTTGCATGAGTGGCAATGTATGTCTCTCTCTTTTTTTTTTAGCGCCTATGTCTGTCTCTGCTCGGCCGTCTGGCAGGAAGTGAGCGGGACAGGTTGCTAAAACAGGCTGAGATCTCTGCACCTGGAGACTCAGCAGAACGACGAGAAGAGATGGAGGTGGCCATGCAACAGGTTTGACGGTTATTCTATAAGTGGTAAAACTGGAGATGTAAAGTTTATTCTCAGTGCCAACTTCCCAGTTAGCATATTTGTATTCCAAGTGTAGAGTGGACACTTCGGGGCAAAATCCACAAGAGTGGCACTGAAATGTCTGGAGTTTTCTCTCTGTAATCAGGGTTATCAGTTCTGCATCGTCAGCGACTTGAACCATGCTGTCCTTTGTCCCAAGGTTTGTGCTAACATCATGGAGTACTGCCAGGCCCTCCTGCTGCAGAGCTCAGCCCAGGCTCAGTTCAGCATCTGCCTCTTCAGCCCGTCAGGCAGCGAGCCAGCTGGCAGGGACGGAGCACGTACTGGTCAGTGATATTCTACCCTAACTTATGAAGAATAAGGATTTGGCTCATGTTAATCTTTAATGTGGCTTAGCCTATGGTTATGGAATGTTTTAGAAGCTTGTGGTGTTCCTGAAGTTTCCGGTTTATGGAAAAACTTTCAGTTTAACGATAGACTCTTCCTCCTCTTTTCAAGACCTTTCATCCACTGTGCCATCGATGGCTTACTCACGGGTCCCTAGTCTTGGTTTGGTCTTGTACCTGCTCAAGAATAGTGCTGCTGATTTCTTCCGGTTCCACCAAAGTCACAGGCAGAGCTTGGGAAAGCTTCAGAGCCTGGATCAGCTCCCACCTGAGGAGCTCAAGGAGGTAATAGATAGATGCAACAGTGTATATAGAGATATAACCTCACCACCGTCAGTTTACCAAATAAACTTACATCCTGCATAAGTTTTGATTGTTAGCGTTTTTTCCCGTCAGTTCTAACCACCTTTTCTCTGTAGTTGTGCCAAGGCCTGGTTTCAGGCCCAGGAGGAGTGGAGAAAATCTCATCAGTCCAGAGGAGCTTGCTGGCCAAGAGACGACTGGTCCAGCTCATCAACAACAGAGCCAAGCTGCTGGCTTTGTGCTCCTGTATCCTTTGCAGACACATTTGTAGAAATGGGATTAAGAAGATTAAACCAGGAATGATAAATGCTACGCTGAAACTGCCTCTGTCCATCATTTCTGTGCCATATAGTGTTTGATTATCTTACACAGATAAGAGTTATTAGAAAAATGTAAAAAAAAAAAAGCCACATAAGAAGCTGTGGACAGCCTTGACCCGACTCCTGCTTAGATGTGATTGAGACATGCTTATTCGTGTTGTGGCGTCACCTGGAGTACTACTTGTTGCATTGTATTCCCACTGACCCCAAAGACTCGCTGCTGCCTGGATCCACTTTATACAGATCACGCCTCGCAGATGGTAGGGGCACATGTTACAGAGAATATATCCCAATAATAGGTTCACTGCACTTTTTGGTTATTGACAGCAGATGTGGCATAGACACTGTATGATCCCTGGTTGAGTAAACATGAACATTTCTGTATCTTGATATTCTTTAGACTCATTCGGCGGGCTGCAGGCCAGCGGAGGCAGAGGACTAAGCCTATCCAGAGTCAGCCAACAAGATCTAGATCTGGTAAGAAATTTCTGTAAACTGGTATGAGTCTGCAAACTGAAATGTGTTGTACCTCTTGTACACTGTTGTACATTCTGGGGCAGTTTCCTAGCATGCATTAAGCCCCTCGCCCTAAACCATAAGCATTTTTTAAATGGAGATTTTCATCAAGTCTTTCCTTTAGCCTAGAATTAATTTCTTTTCCTTGTCTGTGTGCAGCTGAAAAGCGACATGGCTGCAGGATTTGGGGAGGCGCTGCAGAGGAAGCTGCTGGAGGTGGAGGGCTTGTACAGCCAGGTCCGCTCTCGCTATACTTTTATCCAGGCTCTGGTCCGCAGGATCCGCGGCCTGCTGCGGCAGCCCAAAAGCTGAGACTGTCAGTTTGAACCTCTGCCTTCATAACAGGCAAAACCAGAACACTTCTAAGGACGTCATGTCTGGCAACATCACTCCTTTCTACTGACCCGACCTTCCTCTTCTATAACTCGTAGTGTCAATTTCGATCATGCTTACGTTCACTGTGTAGCACCGTTTGAGGAATTGAGAATGTGGAGAAGAAAAAGCAGAAGAAATTTTTACTTGTTAAACTGTATTTGATATTCTTTTTGTTTGTTCGGATGATTTTTGTGAAAATAAACTTTTTTCTAAATCTGTTAAATGTCTAGTTCTCACCTTCCTCGCACCATAAATGACCTAAACGACAGCGGCTACGGGCACCTTTTATTTTTAATGGGTAAAGACGAGGTTACCATCTGCTGACATTTGATTAGACTGTATTAATAGAAATGTTTTTCAAGCTTCTGACTCCTTCACAGTGACATTTTCACGCTGCTTTTTTGGGGTTTTTTCTAACAGCTTAGCTTATCGCACACATCACAAAGACGTCGACCACTTGTGCTGAACACCAGTGACTGACTTCACCTATTTTTACATGCATGTCTGGGTTTACTCATTTCAAACTTCTTATCAGGAGAAGCAAAACCAGGAACCAAAACAACAAGATGCTCTTTGTGAAAGTAGCATCACAATAGCTGACAGACGTGGGCAAGTGTCACACTGAAACACACTGTACACCAGAGGCATTCTAGCGCCAACAAAGCTAGCTCCACCAGTCATTTAATCTCCTTTTTATTTTCTTTGAAGGTACACTTTATAAGACTGTAAAGTGCGTAGATTCTTAAACCTTTGGGAAAGGGACGAGAGGACGCATAAAAATCTAGCTTTTACATTCAGATCTAGCAGACAGAAGTTTTGTGCTCTTAGTTTTTATTTGAATACAGGCGACTGGGGGTGGGCGGAAATAGTTCAGAGAGGTGAGCACCAGCACTGAGCACGGGGGGGGGATGAAAACGCCGTGGAAAATATAGGCACATTTCCTCACCACAGTCCATCGTGGACTGTGACTGATCTCTGTGACACATTTCATGGGTTGGCGGTGGAAAAAGAAAAAAATAATCTTAAAATAAAAAAGGATGTACCTAATGCTCTCCTCAGCTGACACATGGAAACAAATTTGTCCTAGGTTTAACAGATCATGCTCGCGTAGTCTATAAATTACTTTAAATAATAAAATGAATTACAGCATTAAAAACACATTTACAGTCGTTGCACCAGCTTGCTATACCGACTGTGCTGCATATGCAGCCAAACAGAAACCCTGACACGTGGATAATGATGATCCCTGCTCCTCTCTTCCTGTGAACAAGCTGACACCTCTGTCGTGTACAAAGCTGCCATTTTAGATTCAGCCATCTCTGGGACCGACTGGTGTTTTCGCCCATCACAGCTACGTAACCGCAGGATGAGAACTAAATTTACATTTGCAGATAACGTTGCTCGGGGGAGGTTTACAAATGCATCGAGCATGTCAAACAGTCTTCACAGTAGGTTGTAACTATTTTGTGAAAAAACACTGCTGTAACTGGACATGTATAAAAATATTATCTTATATATCAACACTGGGATTATACATTCCATTTAAAATTGGCATAGGATTAAAAACCGTATCCATCGGACTCTACTTCTAACGGAATCCATTTTTACATGTTAATGTTGCTTCATCTGTAAGTTTGTTTCAGATTAAAAGGTTGAAACTTTTTTTTTGCTTTTAAGAGGAGAGATGGGACCATCATTATCCACCCACATGATCACTGTTACAGATTTGGAACAATCTCAACCAAAGAAAAGGGGAAATACTGTAAATTCTTTATAGCACATTTAGAGGTTTTTCTATTTAATAGAAACAAAGTCTGACTAATGTCTGTACATAAAAACAAAACTATTCATTTAGGGAAAAAAAACCAAACATTTATACTGTACATGTACAGAGAAATACAGCACCAGCAGACTTAGTTGGACCACCTTTCCTGCTGTGATTCACATCCTCACAGGGTGCTTTGTTAAGTCTGCGGTAGTCCACTGGCTCAAGTCCATGGAGAGTGATTTTGCGCTGTCATTAATAGTGCCTGTTTGAGGGAAGGTGATCTATCCTGAGGCCCCTCTGTTCTAGTGTTGATTGTATCAGAAGTGTCCGTTAGTAATCCAGCACAGCTCTAGCAGTGAATCTTGCAGGAGAAAATCCAGGCGTTAACAAAGACACAGGAGAGACACAAGGAGAGGCAGCTTATCCAGCACTTTGTTTCCCATGCTGTCTTTAAGATACAGATTCGACGACAGAACGGATAGCAAGTATTCGTATTTTGTGCATGCAGAATAAATCTGCACATCCCATTTTTTTATTTGAAGAGTCCAACTGCAGTTTGCATGTTTAGAAGTGCAAAAGCAGTTTGTTTGTAGAAAACAAGCCCTTATGTGTTATCAGTGCTGGCTTCCTCCGTGTTGTTGTTATCCGACACGCTGCTGCCGTTTGTCTCGGGACGTTCCGGTATCTCTCCCGTCACCGCCACCCGAATTACTTTCAACCAACGCTGCTTAAGTTCCTCGGACTCAGCAGCAAAGTTGTGGGTGGACTTGGACTGAGAGATGCGGAAGCTTGCCGGTGGGTCTGTGGGCCGGGTGGTATCGTCCACAGAATAACCCACCAGGGGTATGGTGCACTGTGCTTTTACATCCTGAGAGGAAAGTCAAAGAAAAGATGGTCTTCACTGTAAATGGTCTGCTAAATTAACATATCTAATCATATTTTTGGCTGGAAGTAGTTGTTTTACCTGTGGAGCTCCATAGAGGTAAAGCACCAGACTCTCCTTCTCAGGGATGACGCACCAACACTTCTGCCAAATTTTGCTCTTCTCAGAGTGCTGCAGGAAGCCACACATGATGCTGCTGTCTGCAAACTGACCGGCTTCAATCTGCAAAAATGAGCACAGATCAGCAAAAGAAAAAAAACAACAACAAAAAAAAAACAGGAACGCCAGCTGAAGTTATTTCTGTCACATGACGGTTTACTCCCATTACCATTTTAACTTTCAAGTGCACAGTCACTTTTTTTAAGTATGTTAGCTACAACTATTGTAGTCTAATCCATCAGCCATACAATATCACCCTTCATCAAGCTTATAATTTTAAAATTGTTGAAGCTGTTTCACAGCTTTGTGTATGTATGTGTATGCATGTGTAATGTATATATAGACACGTGTGTGTGTGTGTGTGTGTGTGTGTGTGTGTGTGTGTGTGTGTGTGTGTGTGTGTGTGTGTGTGTGTGTGTGTGATTTACATTGTCTTGTTTTTGTTGTTTTTGTCATTCATCTTATCTTCACTGATATAAATGAGGGTTCGTATTAGACAACATCAGGTTTATCTTCCTAACAAACTCGTAGTTCATGTATTCACTGAAAAGTCACCTCAAGAATGCCCTTTTTCTTGCCCTCCGCTATCGCCTCTCCAGTCAGGATGCAGTGGCAGTCCTTGCACACTTTGTTCATTTTGTTGCCATCGTATTCAAGCGGTGCTTTATAGTCTGAGCATTTCCAGCACACCACCTGTAAGAGAGAGGCAGAAATATTATTAGCAATAATGATAACAATTTAGCAAGAGGAGGAGAGGAGAGGAGGTGGAGAGGAAAGGAGAGGAGAGGAAGGGAGGTTTGGAACTCTGCAGTCACTGACTCAGCAGAGCAGCAGCAACTTTTACACCCTATACTGCTCAACACTCAATTCCATGAGGTTTTTAGAGCAACTAATTTGTTCACAAATTTTTGTGGCTGAGCGTTTGATTCGATACACTTATGGCAACAGGACTGAAAACACCTGAATTCAAAGATTCAGAGGGGTGATCCACACATTTTGTGGTTTAAAACATCATTAAATCATCATTCAACATATTTAGTGGAAAAAAACATCACATAGGCAGTATCTGGGTATTCACAATTCAACTAATGGGGTCTAACCTCTCTACCGTGCACTGTGCATACACATGCATGGCACCCACAACAGAAATATTACTCACGTAGCCGCAGGCTCTGCAGTGGTGTCTCCGACGTGTAATAGCATTGAAAGACTCCTTACACTTCATACACATTGTCACTTCATTGTCACGGATCCAGCGCGGGGCGCGCTTTCCCAGCTCAGCTTTCTGCCATTAAAAGAAAAAAAGGCTCACTCACTGTGGCAGCACAGACGTGTGGGCAATTCAACTCTGTGCAATTTGATCCAACACTGACCGACACTTCGTCCACGTCTTTTAGTGCATTCTTGAATGACTCGTTTTTCTGCTGGAAGATCTCGATGGTCGCCTGGAAAGCCTGGAAAAGAATAAGCACGACAGGGGGTGTCACTTTAAATTTGTATGAAAAAAAAGAAGAGTTAAATAGGAAAATTACCTGGAAATTACGTACCTTGATCCAGTCAGCCTTGTCTTGCTCTGAGCTGATGAGGTGGAGAAAACAGAAACAGAATTCAGTTTAACACATAAAAGACAAGGATGCGTTCAAATTAATCTGTCACACAACAGCAAAAGGGCTGAGAACCACTGATTTACAGGATCTGCAAATGAACACTGGGTGTAGTCATTTAGCTGCCGTTTCAAACATATAGCATTGTTTTTGCACTTTTCACAGTGTTTAACACTTGGGTGCCGAATGGAGAATTTAACTTTTGCATATTGTGTGTTAATGCTGCTCGAAAAAGAGTACCTGGCCTGGAGTTCAAGTGTCCTCTCCTTCCCAGACACTTGGAAGGTATGAGGGTAGTCCTCATTGATTGTTTCCAGGACCTTCATCCCATCGATGCCGATTCGAGTCCTCACTGTATATTTAGGACCTCCCAGGCTGAATTTCGGGACGCAGTATAACAGCATGTTGTTGAACTAGGAGAAAAGGGAGAAAAAAACCCACTTTGCAGTTGAGTTATGTAACCATGTCAGCTGGATGCATCAGCACTATTGTAGTTTAGGTTTCTGGGCACAGTTTCCTTCCTTTGGTTGAAATCCTTAAACTCTGCAGGTAACCCGAATCACGCTCACGGGGCACATTCTATGTTCAGCTAATTAGAAACAGACACAACTTAATCACATCATCTGGCAATCTCAGTAACTGAGAGACTTCTTCATGTGTCTCTGATGTATCCTTACACAGAGGTGGTCCTAGCAAGAAATGATTCACTTGTTTCAATTTACTGGTGTGGGCAAAGTCTCGCCTCAGCATATTTCCCTGCAGTGTCCTTCGTTACACAAGAAGGTGTTTCTCTCACCAGGAAGAGGTATCGCTCCATTGCTGACGTGTTCCTGGCCGCCAGCTTCAAGATGTGGCCCTCTTTGATGAACTCATTGGAAGGATTAACAATGTCCTCCTCTTCACCCAGCATCTCGTATATTTCCAGCAGTTTCTTTAGATTTTCCTAAAAGATGAAGTTATGTTCATCTTAGTAAATGAGAAACTGTTAGAGAGGTTCTGTATCAGCTGGCTAAAGCCAATCTTTACTTACAGACTTTCTTATGGCACTGTTGGAGTGAGTAGCTGCTGTTCCAATAATCTCTAATGATCCTGAAAAAAGGGCAGATAATCCAGAAACTTAACAGAATAATTTTAGACACCGTCAGTGAAATGAACCCGATTCCTCACTGTGCAGCGTTCAGGTGTCGTTCCTACTTACTTTCTGCATCTCTTCGATCGGGGTCGTCCTGAGGCAGCTTCTTCAGGTAGTCTTTAAGCAACATCTCATATCGAGGGACGCGCTGCACTGGCTCCAACATGTGATGCTGAAGCGTTAGACACCCACAGACCTCTTGACTCTGTCCAGACAGAACAAGAAAGCTTTGATTTTCCTTTATCATACAAATGCTTCATAACACAACAGATGCTTAAGCATTTTTTTCTTGACTGGACTCTGTTACACAGTGCATACCTGTATCTCCTGAATTATAGCCTTAAACTGAGGTGAACGGTCTGTCCACTGCTTCAGCAACTCCATGGCTTTGTCGAAATTCTTCACATATTCTGCATACATTTTGAGGAAGGGTGTGAGTTTCTGCAGGATGTCCCCAATGCGAGGTTTAGAGTCCCTGCAGGAAAGATGTGGGTGGGGTTGTAAGAGTAAAAGATCAAATTTAGTACAAAGACAGTTTCTTTTGTAGCTTGCACTGGCTGAACCGTCCATTTTGATTCCTTGTACGTGTACATGTATTAAAATAGCTCCAAAACTGCTGATCTTGACCTCATGCATCATCAGTGCAGCGGTACAAGCAGCTGCATCAGCACATGTATGAGCACTAGTTCGAGTAGCTGAATCTTACCATTCTCCCATCCGTTTCTCCAGGTCGGGAAGCAGAAACTGGCTGTGAAAGGCGTGGATGGAGGAGATATTGGAGAAGATGTTCTTTACTATGTCCACAGGGAATGTTCCCTTATTGGCCTCCTCCATTAGCTTAGCACAAAACTCCTGAAGAGACATATACAGTGGCAACGAATTAGGGTTTCAGTTCTGCGCAATGTTAAACCTTTTACATTGGAAAATGGTCAAGAAAGCAGAAGTGGCCTCTCGCTGAGTTCCTCACCTGGTCCAGCAGGTTCAGTCGCGCCACGTAAGCCTTCTCTGTGTGCAAGAGCTCGCTGGCGATTTTAAATAGTTTCTGTTCATTTGTCTCCTGAAAAGAGAGAGCACACACATATGTGAACTCTTGCATTTCTGGCTATAGCACTTGAAAATCTTGCCGTTGCCATGTAAAGTACCTGCATGCCGTAATGGAGTAAAACTGAACTGAGATTATTCTGGGAATTATTGAGTTACTAATGTGTTTAAGTGCTATTCTGCTGAGAGACGGACAGATACAAAGTCACATAATTTACTGGCAACCTAACAGCGGTTTAAGTCTGATACTTCTCTAACAATAGCTTTGTCAATTCCCACATCTTTTTTTGAAAGCGTAGCTTCCCGTCCCTTTGCTAGTTCCCTTTGCAAGATTTCGTTCACAACTGAATTGAAACTACAAGAACTGTGTGACCAGTGAGCAAGACAACGTTTATAGCTGTACATTTACCAACGTGGGTTCAACACACTGCTGTTCACTGCAGCCTTGTGTTAAGCACAGTTTTGCTGTTGTTACACACACCGGCAAGTAGCACCTGTGTGTGTTTCATTAACATGACGCTAACAGTGAACTGAGATGTGGTGCTCGAGGACCTTCGAATGGGAAATGAAAATGTGGAAGAAGGGAAACGACACCAAATCCAACAAAGATACACGTCTGTATAAAACTAAGTCTCAGGCGAGTGGTTAGTGAAGCCACGAAGCCGTGACAATAACACTGACGCTCACCTGAAAGGTCCCAGAACAAACTTTAGACACACTCATTATCAATACATCCACATGCCGATCATTTTTTTTAATCAAGTTCTTTGTTTCCCAAAAATACAACGTTCACAATAAAAAAACATTATAGACAGCAAAGTGCACTGGCCAGTAGAATCACTCGGATCGAGACTACATATACATATATATATATATATATATATATATATATATATATATATATATATATATATATATATTCCCAAGCTAGGCAAGTGGCTCCAGCAGATCCCGGGAACAACATTGGAGATCTCTGTCCAGAAGAGCGCAGTCCTGGGAACAGCTAAGATACTGCGCAGGACCCTCAAGCTCCCAGGCCTCTGGTAGAGGACCCGAGCTTGAAGGATAAACCGCCCGCAGGGGCGAGATGGGTGATTTTTTTTTTCTTCAGATAAATATATATATATAAGCTTATATATAAGCAAGCGTGCTTACTCATAAGATAAGATAAAACTTTATCAGTCCCACAAGTGGGAAATTTGTTTGATTGGTACAAAGTTAAGGGCAGCAAAAATGAAAAAAATTAAATAACATAGAATAAAGATACTATGTTACAGGCAGTGTTAAACAAAAAGTTCAAATGTCTGATCTAAAGAATGTACAGTATAAAATCCAGGAATATAAATATGGACGTCTGTATTGTTAAAATATACATATATGTATGTAAACTGTAAGTAAGGCTAAATGTAGACTTGGGCAAGTTGTATACATGTGTAGACACACACACACACACACACACACCATTAAATTGCACGTTCTGACCAGCAGTAATTGCTTTACTCGAAAGTACAGCACAGATACAGTGTAGTACAGTACTTCGGTAGTCTTCTGTAAATATGGTACTTTAAATTTAAAACACAACAGCCATGTTTAATCTTTCAGATTAACAGTTTATGTTCCATTTCTAAAGATCGCACTTTTCCTGCCTTGGCAAAAATCTTGGCGGCTCAAAGTTACAACTTGTTGTTTGCATCATTCACAAAACATGAATTCAGTTTGTTTAGCAGAAATGTATATTGCATATTAAGTATTAAACTTGAGGTCTGTGGCCCATTTTGCCATTGTAATGCTTTTGCTTTGAATGGTTTGAACAGAAACTACATCAAATTTATCCACCCAAATACCAGTCCCATTAAGTGTCCCAGTGAGTCATGACAGCAGAGCAGCATTAACAATGGCAGGACTTCCCCTAAATCAACAGGAGCTTGTTAAAACACCTGTGACTTCCCTGTCACAGGTCACGTCAAACTGCAGCTCCATTAGCAGCTATTAACACAACAAAACCAAATCTGAATCGTGGGTAATGTTCGTAAAATTAATCACTGTTACAAGTAAAATAAGTACAATGTTATTTTGGGTTTATTTGCACTTGTTACTTTAAGAGTATGGAAGAAACTAGAAGACAGTCAGTCCAAGAATCATCTGGTTCATCACCAAAGTCATGTTTTAACTTGATATAGTCCATTCTCAGGCAAACAGCATCACTTAAAATATGTTTTTGACTTTTATGTAGTTCGTTTTTAAATGGTAGGACTTGTAGCAGTGATGAGTATCTTTTGCACAGCAGAGAGGCTTTTCCTTTCCCACAACACGAGATTACCCAGCTGTCTTTGTCACTGTGAAGACTGAGATTGATCTGAACCTGAGATATCTATAATCACCAGACAACAGCAGGCAAAATGGGTTCCCATGGGAGAGATTACTGAAGCACGGAGTCAGCTGCTTAAATGTTGACATCTGTTTGCCCTTCACAGAAAAATACCCCACCGAGACACACACACACACACACACACACACACACACACACACACACACACACACACACACACACACACACACACACACACACACACACACACAAAGTGCTGAAAGAAATGCATACACTTCCCCCGTAACTCTATCCTTACAACATTACAGTCACCCAGAGATGAAGCACTTCACATGATTTAATCATACTGAAAGCTGAGAAAATAAATAAATGCTGAGAGTTTGTCTATCAGAGATGAGTCAGTGCAGCAAGGCAGCTCTAACTGTATTACATAGCAGGTAGAAATGCACAACACTTGGGTCCCAGGAGCACAAAGCAAATGCTTAAACCCAATACGTACCTTGTGGTCTGTGCTCCCTTCTTCATTCCTGTGCTCGCCTTCTGTCTTAGCCTCAATCTCCTCATTCTCAGTCTCTGTACCAGTCCTGTCCGCGTGTGAAGGCGAATGATCATCGCTCTGTTCCGAGCTCCCCATATCTCCATTTACAAGCTCAGCAGTCTCTATCCTCACACTTTCATGATTCTCCTCTGTATCCTCCTTCTCCTTCTCAATGTCCTTGTCCATCTGCACTAGCACCCCGTTAGCTGCTTGGCTGTTGGCATCTTGTGTCGTGGCTGCCGCAGAGGTGTTCCTGCTGGTCTCCGTCTTTGGATAGGCACGGTGAGGTGGACTGCAGTTGGCAGACTTGTTGATGTGTTTGAGCGGTGAGCTGTCTCTCTTGTTTTCTGTGTTGCTGGAGGAACAGAAGAAAAAGCAAAGGAGGAAGTGGCTCAGTCTGGGTAAGAGTGTATAAAGGGCTAACTAACAAACCTTCCCAGAATAAGAAAATAAGGGAGGGGGAAAAAAAAAAAGAAATTCACAGTAGGCTGGTCCATACCTTCTCAAGGTGACATATTGTCAGAGTGTGGTGCACAACAGCAAGCAGAGAGCTTTTGCACATGAGTGTGAGAGTTAAAAATAAACCAGTAGAGATGCACAAACTTCCTGCTGTCTTATTAGGTTGCTGACTGAGAGCTGAGAGGAAGTGTGAGTAAAGCAAAGGGGCACAGTAACGAGGAGCAATAGGAGGAGCAGAAAAGTAAATCACCACTACTCCCGAGAGGCAGATGCTGCACTACTTCCCCACACATGGAAAACCTACTTTATACATTCTGCTGCGAGGCCTCTTTTATGCTTAGCATCCAAATGAATGAAATGAAAAAACAATTTGCAGAAGACAACTGACACGCAGCACAGAAATGGAAACTAGATTGACAACAATGTGTGCGTATACAATGTCACCATTCAGCTGCTCAACATCCTGTACCGGCAGTCGGTGCAGCTGTTTCCCGGCAAATGATGCTCCACACTTTCAGCCAAACAAGAAGTAGCAACAGTAGCCACTGTGTCTCAGCTAAGATTAGCTGAACTCAGTACAGTACATTAAAGGCAAAACTGTTAGCAGATTAAAAAAAAGTTACCATGTCTATATGTGGAATCTAACGTTTACTGATGCAAAAAACAATCAACCAACAGATGACTTTTTTCTCCCTGCCCAGTAGAAACAGGAAGTATCAATAAATAGAGGAAGAAAGAACGGCCGGTGAAACACCCGACAGATGAATGTGTCGGGGGCCGTCACCCACCTGTGGTGTGGGAACGTGGTGTCTTTTCACCACTCAGAGTAAGACTGACAGTACCACAATTAGTGGGCGAGATACTATTTAATACAGTCTTCAGAAACAATACAGCCGCATCACTTTGTAGGTGCATACATCACTTCCTCCTTCCACACAAATAGCACAGCAAGTGTTCCAGGACATGACAGTGTTTCAAAACAGGCTCAACCAGACACGAATTAAGAGCAGCTTCAGTTGCAGTGTGGTCGTCGCCTGGCTGCCTTTAAGGCAGCCAAACCTTGTGAACCAGATTAGTACATTAGTAGGCTAATTCTGTTCACAGAAGCCGTGTGAAGCGTTTCTCTTCTTTGAGCTCCAGGGCCACTAGAGGGATAATCCTCACAGCCCAGGAGTGCCTGAATGAAATAGATGCACCAGATTCCTCTGATTAACCTCATTTCACACCAGAAAATGTGATGAAAGGTGTGAAGAAAGCCTGGAGACCTGGGCAGAGTTTTAGAGATTCAGGCCAGAAATGAGTTAGGAATGTAACAGACTGGAGAGACAGATTTTAGTGGGCTGCTACTGCTGCAGATTGCATATTTTTGGGGTGCAACTGTACGAACAGATAGGACAAGGGCACCATTGTTGTGCCTCTCACCACTTTCAATGGGTCTCCCTCAGAGACACAAGGCTGCAGCTACAGTGCAAACTTACACAAGTAAAGCACAACAAGTTAGACACAGATCAACACTGGAAAAATCTTACAGAATATAAATCACAATTTAACAATGAGGCAACCATATCAAAGCATACGCGTTTGAAACAGAATTCGTCAAAGATTTCCTACCTCATCCTCCTCTCGCAGCACCGAGTACTGTCCCACAACTGAATGTGGACCCGCGTTTCCCCTCGCCTGTACAAATCTCCTTTCATCCCCTTGCTAACACTTGGCTCAACAGCCACAGACTAATCTCCACTCACTCTCTCTAATGGCTCTCGTCCGAGGTACAATCAATGAGTTGCGGCTGAAAACTTTGAAACTTCTGCTTTTTTATCCTTGAAATAGTTGGTGTAGAAAAGTGTGGAAAGACCGATTTCTGTCACTGTGATTACAACAAGCCAGAGATTTATTACAAAAGCCAAGAAGTTACAAAGATGAAATCTTTCAACCACATCAAGGTGAAAGCTGCTAATTCAATCACACACTGTGACGGGGTTTTAAATCAGTAAAAGCAGTAACAGAGGCTTACATTTCCTAAACATTATTAGGAAAATAACAGAATGAGCAATTCTTCCACGGATCAAGTAACTGCTCATTTCTGTAGATATCTAGGCAGAGAAAGTTAAGAAGCCGAACCTGTTCTCCTCAAAGCGGTTGATCAGGTCTAAGACTTTGGAGGGTTTCTCTCTGGGTCTCTCCCGGCTGACAGCCCCCGTTTTTCCTCCTCCACTTCCGTCCTCCATGCTGCTTATAAGTGGGGGTTTCTGGATGTGGCCCAATGGGGAAGGGAGTTCTGTCACTGGGCTTTGGAGGTGCAGCGGCTTTGGAGGCACTGGAGATAAAACAGAGGAATTTACAACATGAACAATGACCTGAATGCTAATTACAGCTTCAATGATTTTCTTACTGCAATCTCAGTTTGAAGCTGAAGGTGGCAGCATCAGCTGTCACATGTGACACCACCTGTAGGACACTGAGCTGTAATAAACGTCCTAAATGTAATAAAGAAAAAGTCAGGCTTGGCAAAAACTAACTGTGCATGGCTTTGCAACTAAATATCCCGCCTGACTTACAGCAGCAGGAAGAATGGAGCTCTGTTCCCTGCATTATCTGTGTAGAATGATTTCCCAACGCAAACATAAGAGGAACGAGTCTCTCGGTTCACTGATCCCAAGCCAGCTTACATAACTCTTCTTCTGGTTTGACCATTACAGTGTCAAACAGCGTCCATAAGCACTGATTCATTCAGTGTTTTTCTGAAGATTTGCAGAGTAAACAAAGATGAAGTGAACAACAAAGCAGTAGAAAGGTCACCGAGCCCAAACTCTAAGTCCACATGTTGTGAATCAGACAGAAATGCTGTAATAATTCGGTCTTCTGAGATTCTCACTTTGTGGCGTCTGGATGAATTTCTTGCCACATGCTATTATGTACCTGGTGGTTTAGACTGCAGCCTGCCGCCAGGGACTCTTCCATTGACCCCTCCCCGGCTCTTGTCGGTCGTCCTTGCAGTCACCCGATTCAGACACGCCTGCACACTCGGCGCTTCGCTGCGTTCTGACGCTGGGCTGCTGCCTAGAGCTAAAGGACACAAAGAGAGGGAGCACAAGCTTAAAAACAAAATCGATAATAGAATCAAAACGATTTTTATACAAAGAAGTGAGAGTGAAGAAACCAAAAGCATACGTACTTTACTGTTTTATCACTACAGGCATTATCGGCATGACTAATATTTACAATAGGTGACACTGATATACGCCCCACTCATCCTGCAGTGACATTTGAAGCCGTCACTCTGTTTTCTGACTGTTCAGCTGATGAAATGTGTGCTTAGATCTCTGTGGTAGTACATGACTTATGTCGGTGCAATGTTTTAAATCAACTACTTTCAAAGATGAACTATGCTAAAACAGATGTTATTTTCTTTTTCAATATAATATCTGAGTGAGGACTTTTAATTTTACACCTTAATTTTCATAAACCTCTACAATCTCTGTCTTGTTTTATTCAGTATTACAGCTGGCCTGAAAAACCAACGTGCCATTCCAGACACAGTTATGCAAACATATTCTCCTCCAATGCGCCCTGTAAAGGAAAAAAATCATTCCCATCATATATTAACCGCCATAAACAGCTGAAGACCACACATTAGAGGGTGTCATACACTTCAGTTGATTATCCAGTTAATCATCCAGCTGATGATCAGCACCAGTGAGACTTTTTACCCAACCAGCTGGCCACAGATGGCGCAGCATCAGTGTTTAGATAGAGCTGGCAGACCGATTTAATGGAGCAGGAGACACAGACTGGCAGTGTTTACAGTAGCCTAACTCGACCTCTCCCTAGCCTCGCCAAGCAAGCAAGCAAGCAAGCAAGCAAGCAAGCAAGCAAGCACACACACACACACACACGTCAGTAAAAAGTATGAAGGAGCAGCCTGTTAAAGCAAATGTCCAAATATGGAGTTACACTGCTGAGAGAGTGAAGACCCTCATTATTCTATAAGCTATTAGTACATTAGCTTCCATTTAAGGTGGCCATTTAACAGGTGTGTGTGATTTAGCAAAGGTAAACCAGCTGATGTATAGCTTGGATGTAGCTTCCATATAGCTTTGACACTGGTAAACTATAATCTACTCCAGACGTTGTAGAGTTAAGCACGTACAAGGATGCATGCTTTACCTGAAAACAACAAAAACAGTGGACTTCTTATAATTTGTGCTTGTTCTGGTTTCGGTCAGTCTGTTATTATCGAAAGTGAAGAAGGGACTTCATGTTTCTGGCACTCAGTGACGCTAACATGCACAGAGAAATCTTTCATCTTTGAAATGAATCATTGAGGAAGGACCTTCATTTCTTTACAGACTCAGTCCCATCATGTCTAAAAATAGATGAAGATACATTTCTCTTTTTTTAGAAATGCATCTTCCACTCAAATAATCAAACACGAAAAGTAAAGTGACTGGAATGATCAGCCAATGAGGCGAGCAAAAGATAAACTGCTATATCTAAGAACACACAGTCACTGGACATTTTATTAAGTACACCCTGCTAGGGCTTAATTGGATTGGATTGTTTGTGGTGTCAACAATGAAAACATTCCTCACAGATGATGGCATCACACGGTTGTGCTGATCGCCAGCCTATAGTTGCATGTCCGCTGTGCATCAATGATCTGAATCTTTGCCACATCCCAAAAGTGATGTGTGGTGACTGTGGAAGCCATTGGAGTACAGTAAGCTAATCGTCACGTTCAAGCAACCAGTTTGAGATTTTCTGAGCTTTGCCACACGGTGCATTATCCTGCTGGAAGTAGCCATCAACAGATAGGAACACTGTAGTCATAAAGCGATTGATGTGGCCGGCAACAACACTCAGGATGTAGTGTTTAAACAATGCTTGGCTGGTAGTGTGCCAAGAAAATATCTCCCACACATTACACCACTGCCACCAGCTTAAACCGCGGTGTAAGGTAAGATGGATCCATGACTTTATGTTGTTGATGCCAAATTGTGACCCCACCATCTAAAAGTCACAGCAGAAATCAACACGTTTCAGACCAGGCGACATTTTTCCAACGTTCCATTGTCCAATTTTCATCCCACTTTTATCTTCTTAGCTGATAGAAGTGGCAACTGGTGTCATCTTCTGCTGCTATAGCCCATCTGCCTCAATGGTTTGATGTATTGTGCATTCAGAGACTTTTCTGCATACCTTTATTGTAATAAGTTGTTATTTGACTTACTCTTGTGTTCCTATCAGCTCGAAGCATTCTCCTTTGACCTCTGAGCCATTTTCGTGCAGAGAACTGCTACTCACTGGGCAGTTTCCCTTTTTTCAGACTATTCTCTCTAAACTCCAGAGATGGATGTGTGGGAAAATCCCAGTTTCTTAAATACTCAGACCAGCCCCTCTGACAACCATGCTGCATTCAACGTCACTGAAGTCATCTCTCATCCCCATTCTGATGCTGGGTTTAAACTTCAGCAGGTCATCTTGACTATGTCTGTCTGTCTAAATCTTTTGAGTAGCTGCCACGTGATTGGCTGATTAGATATTTGCATTGCCAAGCAACTGAACAGGTATACCTAATGACCTGGGTGTTGGCTGTATTTTTAGCGGGATGGCTCTGTTCTGGGATACTGGGTTCTGTTGTATATGCAAAGCCTGAGGTGGACAGAGCGACAGCAAGTAGACAGCACTGAATAAGGTAGACGTCAGCGATGACAATCATGATACTGATTAAGACACAAAAAACATGAAAAGGAGGAGATGGGTTGGCGGTGGGTTGCACAGGGGCTTGCAGCTGCACCAATTTTCAAGCAAAAAGATATAGGTTTGCCTTTTTCTCTATGCTATCACTACATTTGATTAATCAGACATACAGTACATAGTTGATGAGCTGATGATGGAAATAAGTGTTGTTTGTATCCTTGGGGTAAGCAACCTGGTCTTCGAGTGAAAGCTTAATGTACTATATACTTGGTGTACCTCTCCAAATGCAGCTTGTTTACAAAAATGTTGTTACTATGTGCCAACTTGGTTCCTGGAGCCCCAGATTTGTCTTTACTAGAGTAATCTTTATCTTACCAATCTTAAAGGGAAAGAGAAAAAGAGTAACCACAAAATCATACAGTCACAATTTCTATTTTAAAGGGTGGACTGTAATTAAAGACAACAAGTCTGGCAACTGTCTGAGTGGAAATGGTCCCACGCTGTGTTTGGGAGGGCTTTCTTTCTAAACATGGCCCCAAAAAATACCAATCAGTTATGAAGGCAGGCCGCAGGAATTTTTCATGATTAGGTGCTTGACTTCCACTCTCAGCCACATTAGAGGTCATAAAAAACATCTTGCAAAACATTATGCACCACATTATAAGTACACGGTCTAAAACGAAGTCTGCCTGCAAATTGCATTTCACATGTGGCATTTATCCTGACTCCTGAGTACAGGAGGTCCAGTGTCCACAGCCCAGCTTTGTTTCCTGGGGTTGTCAGTAACCACGGCAAACACCGGCGGCTCAGGTCTGGATCACCTTTACATTGCAGCCTTTAACCTGAATAGCAACACTTAATATATCTGTAGGTTGTGTCAAGAGAAGAGAGATGTAAACAAAGATATAGATCTGAAAATGCTTAAATGTTTTGCTGTCAGTTATGTAGAAAAAGATTAGATGCTGAGATTTTATATCACATCATTTATCTTTAACCTCTTATCTTGATCAGTAGATTAAGGAAACACAACCAGAGCTGTTACACTGAAAAGAAGGACAAACTCTCCTTGGGAAGAAAGTCCTGCTCCTGGTAACACACTCATTCTGGCACCTTCTCATTAAAACTGTCTTGGCACAACAGACAGCCATGTGCAGTAAATTAGAAGCAGCCAGACAGCGTGCTGCAGAAACACTTTGATTCTAATCCTCATCTGTGTGACGGAGAAGGAGGCCCGCTGTCTGGAGTCGGAACTTGTTGATGTGAAAACGAGATGGATCGGGTGGATGTGAACACAAAATACAACTTAAATGTGTTGCACAGAAAGGAAGGACGAACTCTACCTGCTTTTCATAACTTCAGTGTTTTGGCAAGAAATTTCCTGACACTCAGTTCTGTTGTGCTTTTACAGTAAACAGATAATTTACTTTTACTAGAAACTGAAAACACTGCTCGATCACTACTCCAATCCAGGAAGTGAAGACTTGACTAGTCAAACCGAGACTTGAACTTTTTCTTTGTTGCAAGATTGTGAGGCTTGTAACCATGGTAACTGTCCTTTTACCTTGTGAAAATGCAAAATGCATTTCACTGCATACTCCACGGAGCCCAATGGATCAATATTAATAAATTCAAAGCTACAGAGCAGGAAGAAGAATTAAGAAATGCTCATGCAAAGGTCAAGTACACATGAGAGGTAGAGCGGAGCAAACTTTTAGAAAGTACAACACATCTTTGATTTCACAAGTTTTCCCCAGCAACAGTGTGAATCCACCTCTCTGATGGAGCTTATATCAGAACTGGTTCCCCAACATTAGATTAACTAACCACCTTTCAGCTGTGGAAAATCCCAGCGGTAATTTGTCGAATGGGGGAATTAAGTTTACTACACGCTGAAAGAATCCATCTCTTCAGCGCAAGTATCTTACTCTGCAACAAGAAAACAAGCAATGTCCAAAAATAGTGAATCATCCAAACTAATTCCAAAAATAGCTTTGCTCCAGGCACACTACATTCTTCCAGTTTGTTGTTGAAACCCTATCAAGAACATCACGATGATTTGCTTTTTTAAAAAATATTGTCTTAATAATGTTTCAAGTAGACTTATCACACGCAATACAATTTTGTAAAATGGAAAGATTTGAGGAAACACTGGACAGAAATGATAAAAAGACATACAGCTAGATCACCGGTACCAAAATCAGCATGCCAACACGCCCATGATGACAGATGATACCAAAGGTATATTTTCACCCTCTTAGTTTAGAAGGTTAACAAGTCGAAACACAGACTGTAGTCGAGGCTAATGGGCATGACATCAGGTTTGCAGACATGAATGAATGAAAACCGAGAAGAGAGAAAACATACATCTTGCTTATTTACAGGTGGGCAGGTAGGCAGCTGACCTAATCGTTCTTACGTGATTGTTCAAGATATTTCTACCATCTGACACCACCTTGTTTGAGCACTGTCACCTGACAGCACACCTGTCCGACCTGACTTTTATGTTTTCCGCGTCTCTTCTTGTGTGTCATGTTCTTTTTGGCCCTCTTGACACAAAATATGTTGTGATACTTAGGTGTGAGAGCTCGGGGTGAAAAACAAAAGGCACACCCGACTGTGCGCAAGCAGAGGAGTGGCTGAAATAGCTTGAAACTGAGCCTTCGTCTTCTGCCGTTACCCCAAGGGTGTGACAGAATTTCCTTCTGATCAACAAGGAAATTCTGAGTATTTTTTATTTTAACATTTTCTGCTTCATCTTTGTAAACTCTGTGACATTTAAAAGATAGTTTGGGTGGCTTCTACACAGTCACACCAAAGTCAAGGAACATGAGGGAAGAATGAGGATAAAAAACGAGAACAGCAGCCTTTAGAAAAATCTGTCAAGCTTCAGTCCTCACTTGGCTATGAAGAAGTTTGCAACTGTAACTTTATGTGTAAAGTGCGTTTGTAGGCCATTCTTATCTTACTTGTATGAAAGGCTCAGACAGTTTAGAGTGTAAACACTGCAACACTCCCATAAAAGATAAAAGAGCAGCATGTGCATGAAAACATGAAAGACCGCTTTCACCAAAGTGTCATCACACAGTTTTATTTAACACCTAAAACCGAACAAAGCAGATGACACAAAACATGAGAAGAAATCTATATCTCGATAACTATACTCTATACTCAGCAGAGACAATCCAAGGATGACTATTCTGCCAAGTTTGGAAAAAAAACCCAACAAAATCCCAGTGAATGAACTCACCCTGTGTTTGAGATAGACCGGAAAACAGCTGCAATGTCGATCTCTACTGTTGTGTGTTTGAGAGCGCGTGTGAGTGTGTGTGTGTGTGTGTGTGTATCCCAGAAGAGCTGAAAGTTTAGGACCCGTGTAATCTTCCCAGGCGGTGCTGTTGAGAATGACTCAGCTCAGCAGGGAGATTTACAGGGTAGGAAAAGACTCCTCCTTCACTCTCGCTCACACACACCCCTTATTTAAGTGGCTTTTAAAAAGTACTGATTCACACAAACCGAGAGTTGCACACACACCAGCACACACACACTCGCATACACAAAGACACCTTCAAATGAACTCTGTACCTTTAACCTCACAGGAACTGCACGTTTAGACCTTAAAAGGTACGAATCCATAGAAAGAAAGAAAACAGACACAAATGCCTGTCAGAGCAATATTTCTCCAGAAAATTAATAACACATTTCAGAGAATAGAAATAAATGCAGTTTAAAGTTAGGGTATAATAAATTATCCTGCAATTTGCAGGTACACTGAAGGGTTCTCCAGCTTCCTCTCACTTGTGAAACTCATTTTTTACAATCACACAATGAAGCAAACAGCAGAAAGCGAAACAGGACCACTAGCAGAGGACAGACTTGTTTTTAAAAAGCCACAGCACTTCGTCTTCTGTCCACCTCTCTTATTAGTGAAGCACCTGATCAATGATTGACAGCCACCACAGAAAAAAGCAGCCTAAAGAGCTTCACTGCAGTTCTGTCATCTGCCTCCTGAAATCTAATTGAAGCCCCCAAAAAATAAACTTTTATTTAAATCAGCTCGTTCTATTGAGCCCCGTTATTTATGCTAACATATAAAATGGCAAAAGCTAGATAATCCAGCAACGCTTTGACGCAACGGCACGAACATAAACCAAAGCCTCCCGATTAATTGTGAAACATCAAAATTAGGCTTCATTAAAATGAAGCAAGAGCATAACAAATGGAATTATGGGAATAAACTAGATGTACCTTTTACAGAAGTCTCCACTGGGAAGTGCAACTCCGTCTTCTCCATGTTCTGCATCTAACGTGTGCTGCACAGCTGCTCCCTGGTGTCTATGTGGTGAAAAGGTCTTGGTCTTGCTCTGATCTACGTTGCTATGTATCAGCTTTGAACCATCACATGGTTTCAGATAAAAAAAAAAACACAACAACACAGGAAGCCTTAATTTAAGTCATGCTGACAACTCTGTTTGACGTCTTGCTTACTGCAACATGTAAACGCACTGCAGAGCAGCACTGTAGGGAATGATGAGCATTATTTTGTTCCTTCAATAATAAACTAGTTGGACCAGTATAAATTCAGCTCCTGTTTAAATTACCTTTCATGACAGGACTGCAAACCACAACTCACGTCATGCTCACCTTACTTTTGTATGTTTTTTTTTTACTTTTGTATGTTTTGTAGAAAACTGAGAAAAAAACTAAGTTGGTTTGTTTTTTTTAATAAATGCTGTGACTACTCCGAAATATTTCTTTTTATTAACAAAGGAAAGTTTTCTCGCTTTAAATTTCCACCCTGATGTTTTGTGATGTTTTATATGGAGTCCTGACGATTTTTTGTGAGGTTTGCACAAATATTTCAGTGATAAATGTGACTGTATTTTTTATTTTAGCATGACTTTTAATTTAATTATTTTACTCAAGAACCTGTCTCATCCACTATCCATCCTGTCAATCATGTATGCAAATCCCCCCAAGCAAGAAATAAAAAACATACATTGATGAGCCACAACAATAAAACTACTTTTGGCAAAAATAAAACTTGTCTGTTGGGAACCTTTTGGTCCAGGCATTCGTGTGGATGTTACTTTGATACATACCGCCCACCTAAACATTTCTGCAGCAGAAACACATCTCCCCTTGTTATCACCATGACAAAGCTGCTCTGCACTGCAAAAAATGTGGCTTGAACGGCTGGAGGAAAATAACCTTATGTAGTTACCTGGCCTTAAATTCCCAACATGCCAATCCAACTGAGCCAGCACCTTGTTGAGAACAGGTCCTGTGTCTGTGCACTCTTAGGTCACAGCTGTTTTGGCAACACAACAGGACAACTTACACTATATTAGGCTGATCAGTGCACAAATTGGAAGGAAATGTCATTTTGTTTACTTGGTTTCAAAGAGTCAGTGAGACAAGCATACCCTGGTTACTTAGTGCATGTAAACATCCTTTATAAGGACAAAGGCTTTCTGCTTGATCGTTATGGTTACATTTATTTGATGAAAAACTGAGCTGTGAAACGAAAGCTTTTGAGACAAAGTCACACAAACTGCTTCACAGCCACAAACATACATGCACACACGTATGCACACACTCCAAATAGCACTACCTCAACCATTCAGCTTGAGAGTGCGTTGTTACTGTGCACGTATGGCTCCACATTTACAGATGAGGCGTTCAATGCTCCAATCATGCTAACGCAGACTGTGTGAGAGAACATGACAGACAGAGTGACAGTTACAGCCAGCCCTGTGAGCTTGGAGTTGGGTGGGGGGCGTTCAACTGCCCAGACTTTCTTCAGATTACGCTTGTATCATCCTCTAATCCGAGGGCCGTTGTGAGATTACCCCACAAGTCTGCCTCGAAAGACTAGATAATATAACAAAGAAGGAAAGAGACACGGATGAAAACCCAGGTGCAAAAAAGGAGAGGGACTTACAGGCGTGAGCTAGAAAGAAGAGAAAACGAGGAAAATGAAAAATAGGAAGACACAGAGGGCCAGAGGTAAGCGCTCATTCATCAAAAGAAGCAGACCATGAGACACGAGCATGTTTGCGAGCATGAGCGCACACACGAGTCTGATATAAAAATAGAGCAGCGACCCGCAGCGTTCTTCACACCCCTGCATAGCAGAGAGTTACAGGAAGGAGTGTTCATAGTGTCCTTCACAGTATCATCCTCTGTCCTCACTGTGCATATTAACTGATTTTAGTCAGATCCAGAAGGTCTGGCAAAGCTGAAAAATCCATGCATTCTATTGATTTTGAATGCAAATGTGTGTAAATCAGAGGTGTTGATTGAAAAGAGACGATGGACATGTGAACATGGTAACGAAAATCAAGATGATGCACAAACTGGACAAAGTGGACTATACTGACATAATATCCCCTTCAAAAATGGGAGACTAAGAAAGATATGAATACTAACACATCTAAAGTTCGCAAATTTCACAGTTTTTCAAAAAGTCTGTGTGCAAGCACTTGAGAGAAAGACTGTAAAGATAAATGGAGGTGATGTAACCTACCTATGGACTGTTCGATCTTCACCGCCACACAGCTCTCCTCTTCAGTGTTCTTGGACTGGAAACAGGTAGCTTTGCCCTTCCTCTCTGCAGCACAAGATGCAGAGTACAAGATTAGAATAAAAATAAGTTGACAGAATATGTGTAGATTAAGAGGCTATTTTAGAAGTTGACCTGCATATCAGACAGAAGCTTTAAACAGTTTCAGGCTTCCCCAGCTTTTATGTAAAAGGTCCACCATCTCAGAAGTTAAAAAATGAGCAGGAATAGGAACGCCCCCACCCCCCCATAAACGTATACATTGAACAGGAGAGATTCTGAGATCTGAAGCACTCTTGTGGTAGCTGCATTTATCAAGATCTGGAGTACACTCATGTTTGTTTTGAGAATGAATATATAAGCCCTTGGAGAGAGAAACCCTAATTAGTCTGTCTGTGATATGTAGGCCATCGTCAGCGGGGAGAGCAAGCGCTCTTTCAAAACAGCCGTTTAATATGCACATAAAAGATTAAAGAGAAAATAGCTAGTCGTAAAAACAATGAAGACCTCGTGAGTATTCCAAAGCCTCCAAATACACACACACACACACACACACACACACACACACACACACTCTCTGATACAGCAGAGTAGCACAAACACAAACCTATGCCCTCACACTCAGATGTATTGAGCATCAAAGTTGTGCGATAATCATTGCCACTCTTGACATGTAGCAACATGTGCAAATGGCACACAGCAAGACAGAACAGCTGTACTACAAAATAAAACTGGGCTGACTTCATATTTGAACTGTCCAACAATAATAATCTTCTCTTTTCTCGGCTTCTCCCTTTAGAGGTTGTCACAGCGGATTATCTGCCTCCATCTCACCGCATCCTTAGCACCCTGTTCTGTCACACCAACCTCCTCTTTCACTACATCATCAAATATTCACTGTGGTCTTTTCCTTCTGTCTGGCAGCTCCATGTTCAACATCCACTGCCAAACATATCCACTATCACTCCTCTGCACATATCCAAACCAGCTAAGCCCCGCCTCTCTAACTTTGTCCAACCTGGGTTTTCCTTCTGATCGACTCGTTCCTAATCTTGGTAACTCTCAAAGAAAATGGTACAATATTCAACCCTGCCACCTCCAGCCTCACCTATGTGTCAACATTAACCACACAGTAATGATAACGATGAAGCCAATCAGTCGGGTTTTTTGTTCCGCATTCTTTCCAGAAATGTTTGAGAGAAATACCAAGAAGAAAGCATCAGTGTGTCTTTTGTAAACGGCACTACAGCAGAACAATATGACTGATTGATAACGAGTCACGTACCATCAGCGTGCAACAAACTGATAATGATTTTAAACATTTGGAAATTAAAAGAACCACATGTTTGCTCAGAGATTGTGGAGAAATCTGCATTTCCTTGAATGACACGGTCCAAAACTAAGTCAGCCCACACAGACACCTCTGTTTAAATAAAGCTACAGAAGAATTAAACATAATAACAAACTGGGGAAAAAGTTATCCCTTTATTGAGCAGTATGAAGGTTAATTTATAAAATTTGCCCGTTTAAAGTGATTATCTCACCAATGTTTGTGGGCAAGATAATAAATTGGAGAATTTTTAAAGCAACTATCTGTCATTATAATATGGGTTGTAGTTCATTTAATTAATCGATTATCAGAGGCAATCAAATTGTTAATGGATGCATCTTGCTAAGTAAGGTTTAGCACTCAACCCTTTTCGATTGTGGTCACTTCTGACCTGCAAGACAAAGAAGGCAAAGAAGGCAATCTACACTTATTAACAGGTCAGTGGTTTTGTGGTAAATCATCTTCTATTTCATTTCAGTTGCAAAACTGGTGTTGACATAATCCTGCAATGTTTTCAGCTTGTCAGGAAACTACACAGATTAAAAAAAAAAAAAAAAAAAAAAATCACATCCCTCCAAAATACATGACAGGGTAACATAATGAGTCCTCTTACACAAGTGAATTGAATTGTATTACAACATTCATGCCTCGCTTATCGTTTCTCAAACTCAATTCTGAACAAGCATTTAGTGCTGTGTCAGTCAGGATATACAACACAGCAGCGAGTGGACCGAGCTGACATAATGGACATATCTCAGTGGGGGGGTCGTGCAAACGCTGGAAATACAGATGACGTGTGTGTGTGGGTGTGTGTGTGTGTGTGTGGGTGTGTGTGTGTGTCTGTGTGTGAGGGAGAGGGAGAGAGTGAACGGGGGTATAATATCCTGGCGCACGGATTAAAGGAGGGCTTTCTCCACCCACCATCTGGACTCCTCATGACAGGCCTGCCTGCTGTTCAAAGACACACACACACACACACACACACACACACACACACACACACACTTAACAGTATACAAGTTGAACCCCAGTCGAGTTCCCTATTGAAAATATAACAAATGTAATCAGCTTATGAAAAGCATTATGCACACATCTTCTCTACAGAGACTCTACGGAGGCCCCTCCTCCGGCCGACTCTTAGCAGTGTGACCAGAGTCACTGCACGCCTATTGTGTCCTTAAGTGGGGGGATGTGTTATGATGTCAATACTGAGAATAAACTCAAAAGAGAAAATGCCCCACACTTTGGCGACTACACCCAGCCACAAAGGTCAGAGTAATCGGTTTCTGAGATGTGGGTGATGACTGATGGAGGAAAGTGTATCGGCCCTTCTACTGATTTACTCATCATGCTACTGGCCTGAAACTAAAGCTTCCCCTCCCTGTTCATTAACATCCTGTTTTTTTATTTTAAATGTGATGATCTTTTTGTTATAAGTCTGAGCATAACACAACTGATAACCTCAGCAGACCCGGAGACAGCACATATCCACACACAAAGTGAACACTGGTCACCGGCCAGGTAGGATCTGGGAAGTGATTTGGGAGGCGAGTCGCCATAAAGTCTCAATAGTGACAATGAAACCAGAAGCCATATTTATAGTCTCCTATTATGGCAGCGATAACGACAAGTTTACTGAGAGGAGCTGAGAAAGAGAATTGGCCAGTGAGAAGGAATCACATTTACAATAACAGGAACTCAAGCATTTATTAAAATTACTGATTGAGGAAGTGAGAACGCCGAACAGACCTCACACAAATACGTCTGTGGTTCTTGGAAGAAAGTTGCCAGCTACAGTAAACATAAACTACACAGGTGTGAGGGAGTAAATACTGCTACTGACGCATTTTGATCGTTGTGTTTTACAGTTACACGGAATCACACTTGCCAACTAGAATATAAATTTGATGTTCAACAACATAGGTGGCAACCTGCTACAAATTGTTCTCTTGGCAGTCGAGGTAATTAAAAAACAAATTTAAAGGGTTATGATCTAAGCAGCTCTCTGCACTACCAAACTTTAATGCTACCATACAGCAGCTGGTTGCAATGTTCTGAACTTAAATCAATAATCAAAGAGACTGATCAAAACTATGTTGGCACCTCGTCCTTGACAGCTCAGAATGAATGGTCACTGAGTCGCGCCGTTTATCTGGACTTCAGAAATGTGCATCTGCGTAGGTGATATGGCGTATCTAATGATCAAAAAGTGTGCAAACAAACCTTTTATCAGCTCAGTCCTTTGGTTTGTGGTGTTTACATTTACTTGCTGTAGAGCAGCACAAGAACTCTGATAGACGACAGTGACTGAAAACAGCAAATGAGCTCCGACCCAAGTCTGGGTCAGCAGTCAAACACACAGTCACCACCTGTGTTTTCGCCAGCCTTCAACACTGTAAGCAATTGTATAATTCACATAAGGACATGTGTTATAAACTACAGATAATTTTTAAAAAAATGATTAACTAAAAATGGGTTCTCTCTCTCTTTCACCTTCTGCTAGAACAGCAAAAGTTAACTGATGCTGCTAAAAAGTACGGTGCACCCGAAAATATCGGCCACAAGTTCATTCTTGTGTGCTACACCTCTCTGATTACAGTACAACAAACATTTAAAGCTCTGCAGCACCAGGTAAGATTATGAGCAAGAAATAAACGGCACTGCTTCACCGTTCACACGAAAGCTGTGAAAGGCCATTAAAAAAGTTCTTGCATAATTTTTCTTAACACACAGGCTGCATGTCTAAAATGTTTCTTAGGTGACTGTTCTCACACTCTCTTATCTAACAGCACCTGTGTGTTTGGGTTTCTGTGGTAAAGGCAGCGCTTCCTCCCAAGCTTTTTTTAATCCGTGGTTCACCAACACTTTTTCATTTTTAGACCCTTTATTCATTTTGCGTGTCTGTAAATTTTACTACAAAACAATTAGGAAATTTTTTACACTACCTGCCAGCACTCCTCCCAAAAAGAGTTGTGTTTTCCCCAGCCGGGTAAACACAGAATGGTTATCAATCTTATAGTGTCTTTTCCATTCGGGAGTATCCATATTTATAAGAAAATTATAGTCCGTTCTTCACACACACGTTTTCTTCTTGGCTGGTAAGCTCATGTCTGTGTACCCGTGAGAGCTTTGGCGTCTCTGTATCACTGCACAAACCGGTTCCCTGGAAAGTCACCTGGTGGAGCAGACAATTGCAGGAAGGGAGGAGGGACAGGTCGCCCTACAAGATATTTATTCACGGTCACTTTCATGCCTTTCCCTTAGAATGCTTTGAGAGTTGGCGAAGGGGGAGGAGAAAGTGAGAAGACAGAAAAAAGCAAAGGAGGAGTTAAAGAAATGCAATAAATCACTGATGAAGAAAGGTGGAAAAAGGAGTGACTATGATATGGAGAAGTGAGAGATAAAAATGAACCAACTGTAACAGTTCATATTTAGTCATCTGTGGTCATGCAAAATTGTTTTACAACCCATTATTTAACCCATTCTACATTATAATGAACATTTGATCCACCTTGCTGACAATATTTCTCTAAAATGTTATTCACCTTAAACTGACCGCGCAGAGCTGAACCTTAACCTAGTCTCAGTCCTGATATATCTAAGTGTAAAGAGAGGATGCTGCTGATGTAATTCTATGATGATGAGATAAAGATATTATTATTCAAAAGAAGATCCACCCAAAAAGACACAAAGAAAGCAAAGTGAGCTAAGCTTGATATGCAAGGCTGTCCTAGATTGAGATAACTGCTATTCAGATGTAACTCATAAATAATGGAATAGCGTGAATGTATTAGCATGCCAAGTCACACCCCTTTAATCGTATGTTCACGGTGGTGATAAAATGTGTGTGAGCTTTTCTTGCTTGACCCAGAGGATATCGGCTACTGAAAGAGACCAGATGCGTCTGTCTCTGTTCAGTCTCGTTCTTCCATTATGGACAATTACCAGAGAGTGATGGCTTTCTGTCACAGGCATAATAGAGTGAAAATTAAAAGGCCTTGTAAACGTTTTGTGTATTCAAGACAACCAGATGAGACCCCGCGTCTCCAGCTCACGGTGCAAATGTGGGAAATTGACGTAGTTTGTTCTCCATATAATACTTAAAAGAATAAGCTGATATTTCAGGTACCTGAATTTAATGCCACCAATTTAATGCCAGTTTGTTTGGCTTTCATTTACCCCTGACACAAAGTAGCTGCAAAGTGCATCATCCATATTGTCAGGCTTGGTTTCATCTTCGTCAGTCACTGCTTTAGCAGTTACCAGTTTGCTGGGATTGTAAACTGGGATTCCCTTTTGTTTTTAGCTCCTCTTTCAGCACAGACTCTTTGGCTGCTAAATGCTATCTATGCAGATTATTTTATATGGTGAGCAGTATCATGTGCTGTTTTTGCTGAGATCACAGACCTGTGACAGTCTTTGTTTTCAGCTACAAAACGCCACACTTCTTGCCTCATAAAATCTGCACATCACTGTGCCTCTTTGTTTACCACCAGGTACCCTACAAAGCCCCAGCACGTGAAGATAAGCATGATCTGAACATGCTCTCCGGCCCATGTCTAATGAGGGCAGACCAACTGGGTGACTGGATGTGCTGCAATCCTCAAGCTGAACAACACTTGCGACCCTTCCCCCCGTCCCATAGAGACAGGAAGAGATGGAAACTATAGGCTTCCTGTTTGCTGCTGCAGGGATAATCATTCTCTGGAGAAGAATGACTATAACAGACCATTTAAACATGTTTATCATGCCAGATGGCAGACACTAAGTTCCACAACTGATCCAAATAGCTATACCACAACCAGGGATACTTGTAAGAAAAATAAAGTTAGTATCAGAGGGCTATGAGAGCACATAGCTGAGACCCAAACAGCAGTGTACACTACAATCACTGAGAACTGAGGCAGAGCTTGACTGTTGCAGTTTGTGATAACATCAACAGGCCACAGTCTTTTCCTCTGTGTGCCTTTTTTCACAGCATCTTGGTCATCACAGTCACCTCATTCTTCTTGTCATCTCCTCCGTCATCCACATGACCTGCAGGTCTACCTTAAAAAAAAAAAAGACAGATCACAGCTGGTGTGGCAGATCCTCCCAAATGTGTCAATCAATAGCCTGTCTGCCCGATTACCACGCCTGAGCGAGTCCTGGGAGACCTGTGTGTTCATAAATGAACAACAATGCTTATTCACGACAAGCTCTTCATGATAAGCCTAAATCAACTGGATCTGAGGGTCTAACAGATCGAGTGTGTGCTGCATATCAGCCTGGGTATAAAAAGGCAAAAATGTCTATACAAAGTAATAAACCAGCTCTACTGCATACACTATTTGCGTGAATTCAATGTTTGAGCTGCAGAGTCCTTTAACTAGTTTTTCAACTAAAGCAGCTCTGTTTAAATTCCTTGCAAATGGCTCCTTTGTAAAAAAGATTTCTATTAATAACCATTTATATTTACACCACTTTGGCAAAAATCTCACGACTTCCTGAACCTAATTGTAGCTCCAGATCCAAAAATAACCACGTGAGAAATTCCCACAAACTGACGCTAACGACTAAGTTGTTATTGCTCTTCTGATGCTGGCTTCAGTTCATGACGATTAAATCAGTGAAATGTGCCTGTTATGCATCGAGCAGTCAGAGGCGACAGACTGTAACGGATGCCGTGTACACAAGGTGAGCGACAGCACACGGCATTTCTGGAAGGTCGTGGCGGGGCTGGTCTTGTGCCAGCAGCAGTTCAGAGCTATTTCTCACAGTGATGCAATAGATGTGATTCATTTTAATCTGAAAATAACAAAATCCTCAGATTACAATGTGACCTAGCTGTGATCAGCTGTTTAATTTTTACACTTGTTGCACATGTGCTGTAATAAGAGCAATACTACAGTAAAGTGTAGGACAGGTTAACGTCAGCAGTTTTCTTCTTGTTCTTTGTTAGCCAATATTTTGGGAACAAATGTGCCCAGGTCTATAGATCTGCACATTTCTCTTCTATACTCCAAACAATTTCTTCTTTCATTAAATATCTTTGTTTGTCTTACTTTTTTTATTCTTATACATCAAGTAGAGCGTAAACAAGAGAGAATCGTTAATGCCAAACAGATCTGACTTAATGCATAATGGATGAAGTAAATAGATGCTGAATATATTGCCAATCAAACAGTGTGGGTAAGGACTTGTGCCTCAAACAGGATCATTGTGCTCAGCATGAATGAGCCATTCTGACTGGCAGCGGAGCCCATATTCCCAGCACAGACTTGGAATGCACAGAAAACCCCTGCAATCCTGAAAGCAAGCCTGCAGCCGAGCCCAGAGCCAAGGCTGGTGCTGTAATGAGGCAGAAACAGAAAGATAGAAAGCAATGAATAACATTTACCGTGACAAACTTCCTCTATAACCAAGCTGACTATGCTACTAATTTTTTGTCCTCTTTCTTCCTCATTCTGCACGCTCCATTTTTAAACCCACAGAGCAAATAAGCTCGGTCACCTGCTTTTCTGCTCATCTGCATTCACAAGAGCACAACACCTAACCTGACGCTTTTGTGGTTTGTGTCATAAGAGTCTTAACAGAAAGACAAACCGCTCCACAAAAAGAGGATAAAATGACAAGGCAATCAGCTTTATTAGAGCAGAGGTAGCACTGCATCCCAGGGACAATGACACAGCACATTTAGTTTGAGACCAGAACAAGACAAAAAACACGGCACGCAAACATGATCAAAGTAAGCCATATTTGTAGAGTACATTTTATTCACTGTGACATGGCTCGTTATTCTCCTTCCTCTTTTTAACTTCTCTTAAAAAAAAAAAAAAAAAAAAAATGCTCTCTTCAGTTTGGTGCTATTTTTGGTCACATTACATATCTCTTCTCTTCTTTTGACGAGTCGTTCTCCCTGTGAGTTAAGATCTAACTCTGTTTTAATGTGTCTACTATTTTAGATAGCATGCAAGTACAGGGAGAAGAGTTACGAATTAAATGAACTCTTGGATTTACTCCTGGATCTTGGAGGATCCCTCTTACTGGGACCACACAGACACATTGAAGAGCCTGGCTAGTATACGGCCCAATCAATGCACAAGCTTTGACAACCCCCTGCCACTTCTTGGTTGGAATGGCAGCCATGCTCAGAGGAGTTAATCGTTTTAACTGTAAAGATAGCTAGCTAAAGAGTAACGCTGATAGCACCCAGCACACGAATGAAGAGAGGCGACTCAGGTCAAAGCATGAGTGTCATCCTTAGTCCAACAGTTTTATTGGTTAAAAAGCAATTGTGTCTTTAGTGGTTTTAGGAAGTTTAGAGTGAACTACATGCAGTTCAGACTACATACATTTTTATGAGATCAGAGTACAGCTGAAATGACAGGACGACTACAAATCAGAGCAAAATCCACGCACACACTGCCTCACCTATTTTCCCACAGCTCAAATGGGAAGCAGCGTTTACCGACTTTAACAGTCTTTATGTGTGTGTACGTCTAAAGAGGCTCAGTTGGCACTGCCTTAAAGAAAATTAATAGTCCTCTCCAGCCAACACAGGTCATAGCGCAGACAGACAGACACACACACACACACACACACACATACACATACACACACACACACACACACACACACACACACACGCGCATCCTGTGGTGAGAGCTCAGGTTTGTCTTTTGTGATGTGTGCTCCTCCCTTTGTTAACCATCACCCTCAGCAGGTGATTAATGTGTAAGTGTGCAGAATAGCAAACAGCATTTCATACTCTCTGTGGTCATGAACCACACACACACACACACTTTGTCTGTCAGCTCTGTGAACCTACCGCCCTATGCCTACAGTGTGAGCTCGACGGATGCAGGGTGCCGGTGCTGCTTGGTAAACCAGGGTAAAAATAAAAGAGACAGAGAGAGAGAGAAGCACTGACCTTAGAGGAGGTTGTGTCCAGTGAGAATAAAAAGGTGCCTTGTGCCTCTCCCTGTGCTCTGTCGCTCACAGTAGCAGGTTGAGGCTGGTGTTAAACTGCTGCCTCACTGCATCGGTTGCATCCTCCCTTCCTTCTCGCGCGCTCTCTCTCTCCCTCACACACACACAGACACATTTCAACACCCAGTCACCCTGTAGCCTAACCTATTGACGCTTTCCTTCTTCTTTTACCTCATGCTCCGTTTTCTCTACAGCAAATGAGGGTAATCACATTCCAGCGGAGACGGAGCATACGGCGGGGGAGCGATACTCAGCCCCAGAGTAAAGCCCCCTCTGTGTGTGTGAATGTGTTTCTGCATATGCCTGTGCGTGTTGCGTGGACAAGCGAACCCATTGTGTCGGGTAAGGGGAGGGCCGGTGAGAGGGGAAGAAGCCAATGGCCATACTCATCTGCCGCCCCTGCTGCTGGTGGCTATAGCACAATATAGGTGGAGAGCGTGACATGCAACAACCCCCCACCGTGAAGAAAGAGGAGGGTGGGGTTGGGTGGAGGGCGAAAGAAAGACAGTCTGAGGAGAAGCACTGATCTCTGTGTAAAGAAAGTAGAAGCCTGACATAGTGGTTTAAAAAAATTCCAGCTGTCAACTTCAGCAGCTTTCAGACTGACAGCGAGACACAAAATGCAGGTTTGAGGTAAAATAAGGGTGACTCAGTTCATAGACGTGTCAAATAAATCAGTGTCTATGGTGCCTCAAGAGGAAGCGTGTTACAAAAAGATTAGAAAAAGAAACGCTTTATCAAAGGCATTCGTTTACATATTTTTAAAAGCATTGCACACTCTATTGGAGAGAATTAAAAGACTTCAAAAAAACAGAGCCACAAGCAGCGCAAAGCTTTTAAAACCAAGGTCGTTTATGTCCAGTAGTACACCTGAGAGATCAACACGCACTCTGGCTATGAAAGGTCCACCTGGCACGCTCTTCTAACATTTATTATTAACTATAAATTCCCCTGATAATTAGTTTTTTGTAACCCCCTCACTTATTTATTCCAGTATCATTATCAGTGAAAGAGGGACCCAAACAGCTAAAGCGGCCATACCTCAATGTATTTCAGTGGTTTTCATTGTCAAGTTCACTCATAATTTTGTGACCTCTTCCAGAGTGAAACCCAACCAGAATGAAGGTAACTTTAGTTTTGGAAAGTGTCATTAAAAAGCCTTTTTATTACTGATTTTGTGGAATTTGGGTTTAAGTGGAAACATGAATAGTTTTAGAGTTAAAAGCTTAAAGTTCACAGTAAAGGGAAGGAGGTTTTCATGTTTACAGTTCAGTCTCACAAAATTATCCCTCAACCTCTTGTGAAAGTTGAAATAGAGGAACTAACAGTTTTTTTTAGCTTGATGACATGCACACACTCACACAAAAAAGTTCTGAGCTGGTTTTAGAATCCCACAAATTCAGATGTCATCACAAACCCTTAAAGAACCACGTCAGGATTAAAAACCTTCAACTGAAGACCAAGAGTGAAACAAGAAAGTAATTGCACCACGTCAGACCCTTTCCATCGCACGAGGTGGGCTTCTCTCAAACAGATGCACGATATGTGCCAGTATTAGACATCTTGTCACTTTGATCATCACAAGTTACAGAAAAGTGCAGAGCAGACAGCTATATGTTGTGGTCGGGGTGACTGGAGTGTTGACATGTTGAGAAAGAACACTTCTCAGAATGTCATAGCTGTCTGACAAAATGACCTTCAGGCCATGCTAAGTGCTACAGACGCACGTATAGAGAACTGTTTGCTTTCACAAACAGTTTCCTCCTCGTGACAGTTCCCCCTATTAAGAAATGTATGATGCACACACAATATTGCACTGTGGGTGTTTAGTGCCCACGGTACAGCATTGTGCACCGTGGGCACTTTTCCGTATTTGTTGTAAGCTTCCTTCTTTTGGTGTATTTATTAATTCAGACTGGCAGTCTCGGCGCTTCTGACCCATTTTCTGTTCTCCTGTCTGTCATTTATTCATCTAACCGCTCCTGTTTTCATCTCCCTTTGCCCAGTGTCTCTTACCGATGTCTTTCTCTTTCAGTTCTCGTATAATTTCTTCACAGCCAGTGCCTGACATGAAGACCCGTTGAAATTAAACACTTTCAGCATTTCCATGAAATGACCTGCTCACGCTGTTAGTCTCAGACACACCTTAAAACACACCGAGTCTGGCCGGGCCTTATTATACAACACAGTAATTAGTGACTGAAAGGCCTAGAGAGTAATAACTACATCCAGACCTCAATATACGCAGTGTGTAGTGCTTCCTGTGGATTCTGTGTGTCCGTGAACCACATTCAGGAAATCACGGTGCTACAGAGATAATTGTATTCTCGTTTACTGCCTGGCCATTTACTGCAGAAGCCATTACAGGTCAGTTTAATCAGTACTCTCACACACAAAAATACAAAGAAACGTGCGGATTCAAAGGCAAGGAAGTCTTTCCTCCCAATTTTAAGAACCATAAAAATTACAAGTAAAAGCTACGGGACAGTAATGTCAAATCTAAAAAGGTACTTAATTTAAACGGCGAGTATTTTAAAACAAGGCTCAGGTTTCCTGTATGGTTAGCACAGACATGCAGCACTTTCGGCCGTAGCGGCAGCGTTTTGTGCAAGATGTAGACAATCCAAGGAGAGTTATTTAAACAAAAAGGGAATAGATTTGAAGTTAAATAGCCTGAGTTGTAAGTTGTCTGTAAGTTTTTTGATTTGACAGACAACAGTTCAAAAGTATTTTGTCTGATTTCCATCCATGGCTAATGCTATGCTAGCTTATCTACCATGCTAAGGGTTAGGGAGCAGCTGAACAGGTGTACCTAATAAAGTCCATGGATGACAAGCGGCGAACTACATAAAAATCACATACTATAAAAGCTGATACAACAATATAATTTCTCTGGAAATATCAAAACCACACAAACACATCAGCTGACTGTTTCTGGTACAAGGGGGTTGGCTAAAGTTGGCTAGAGTACAAGTCATTTCGGTGGTTTCAGACTGGGCCAAAAACAAAACAAAACTCCATTATAATGTCTATATCACAATGATATAGGACAAAGTGCTTTAGCACTGCATTATCTCTGCACAAGCTGTTAGTTTCAGCAGTATTGCATATGTAGACTTTTGCTAATGGCATAGCTTTAGAGGAAAACCAGGGATCAGCATAAGTCTGGTGGTGTTTGTACAACCAGTGTACTCATTGTACACTGGTTGTACTGGTTCAGGCTCTGTCATGGTTTTAGGCTGTATTTCAGCCAGTGGGTTTGGGGAGCTTGTGAAAATTGATTTACAGAATTAAAGCTGCATAAATGTGCCATCATATTGTGATCCACCATCTATGCAAAACGATCTACGAGGCATCTGATTAGCAGTGGCTTCATTTTTCGCATGATAATGATCCCAAATACACTGCCAGTGTAGCAAAAAAAAAAAAAAATCAATGCTGACAAACCGAACCTGTCACAAGATAATACATTCACTGATTTTTATCCGAAGGAGGGTGTGTTGTTTCTATTGTGATGCTTTTCAGAAGTTTTGTTTTTCAGATGCCGAATAATGGACCTAGTTAAATATTCACTGAGTGCAGGAATTACTGTCACGTAGGTAAACATGCACACTTATAAGACGAGACACAAATCCATGGGTCTTATTTACATTGGGTTCATGCACACAACACACACACACGGAGGAGGACACATCAATGCAACGACATGCTCTAACTCTGAGACACCGCAGGTATGAGAAATGCAATCAAATACGTGAAGCACACCCTGCTTGGTGGTAGATAAGCCATCCCTTGCTGCTGTGCAGCCAAAGATGAATCAGCTGTCACACCCTGTGGATGACAGCTTAAAGAATCACTTCTGAGTTGCCTCACACACACACACACACACACACACACACACACACACACAGACAGACAGACAGACAGACAGACAGACAGACAGACAGACACTCTAAACGCACCCAAATTAAGCTTTTCTACTATTCAAATCCAAAGACAATACAACACAAAATGTAAGGTCAAAAACACTTTGCACATCTTATATCAAGTATTCTTATTAAAGAAAATATCACTAGTCGAAATAATATCTTCAGCTGACTTTTAAGAGCAGACTCTTTCCCTCTATTTGGGCTCTACAGATTAGCAACTGCATCACAATTTTGTTGTACATATACAATGACAGTAAAGGGCTTATCTGTTCTATTAAATGAGTGCTTTCTACATTCAACCCATCAGCACTGCAGTCACTTTTCAGCAGACAATTGTGTAAAGATGAAAAACCTGCCTTCATTTCAAACAGATTTTAAGGGAGTAAAATATTATCATTCAGATGGCTTTTAAAATGTAAATTGTGTAATTCAACAGTTTTGTGACATTTTGTTACCTTGTAACAAGAGAATATATGTGCATACATTTTCTTCTGTCTAATGCCTCACTACCTTCCTCCCACTCATCACACATAGACACACACACACACACACACACTTCACACTTTTTTCTCCCTCCTCATGGCTGCAGCTGGCAGTTCCCACTGCTCTTGCCATTTCCATATATCTCTCTGTTACTCTGCATCCATCTCTCTTTGGCCTGGGAGAAAAGGCGAGGGGAGGAGAGCACCATAGCTCCAGGCCATTACCCATCACATCTCTATAAGCACAAAGCGGGCCTACCACACACACATCATTAATTAAACCTGCACCACTTACCAACACGCCTGTTTTCTTGCACACACACACACACACACACACACACACACACACACACACACACGGGATGCACATATTTGATCTCTTGCTGTTTTCATTGACTCACGCCTCCCCTCCTCCATGCACATTGTTGAAGGTCAATAATAAATGATGGGTATGGTCTGCAGACACGAGCACATTCAGAGACACACATACACAAGAACAAAAGCTTCAAATACACAACAAACAAGGTACACAGACCAAAAGCTTGTCTCTACAGCAGTGGAGCACATCTGTCACAAAAGGAGGACAGGCAATGGGTCAGCATCCACCCCCGCCTCACAACTTGCCCTGGATTGGTTCCTATAATCATGCCATCCCTGCTGTCAATCTTCCCCTACAAAAAACCCCAACAAGCAGCTAAAAATCAATGCAGACTGTGAAGCAACGGCCCTAAAGCAAAGCTGTGCAAGAGATAATAACACAGCCAGACTATAGCGTTTATCTAAACATCAAATTGATTAAACAATTAGTTTACTGGAGAAGATGCTTTCGTTATCCATCTCGTCTTTCCACACAGTAAACACGCAGAAGAAATCTCATTATAATCCAAGCTGTATAACAAAATGAGTTCAACGGGATCTGTAACACTGATAAACGCCTCATTATTTTCATGTTTGTGAGTGCGGCAGTGATAGCATACATGTGCAAGTATACACGCTCATTCACTGATTTTATAAAAGGCCAGTTTATCAAGCCAAACATCACCTCGATGACTGACCTCTTAAAGAAAGGCACAGGTTAAACATGAGGAGCGCTGTGTGGAAATTCTGTCATATATACCCACCGATCGACTCTGCCTGTTTGAATTACTATTCAGCGAATGCTTTGTAAATCACATTGTGGCTAACAGGATTTACTACGTTCCCCTCTGCACCATTTAACACTCTAACAAGGGAATCACAATTCAACTGACAAGGCTCATCAGGTGCTCCATACTGACTGATGACAGACAGCGTGGGAGGGTGAAATTTCATTTGTAACCATAATCATAAATGTATGTCCGACATTTTTAACTGCAGTTCACAAATTCTGAGATTAGCATCTTAAAATCCAAGATAATAACACCCCACACCTCTCTGATTTGGCGTTTCTGCCCAACATCTGCTGACATGCCTGTTGGCAGAAAGCCCCCTGGTGGTTACAGTCGAGACTGCACACCTGCCTGACAGCTGTTTTTGTGCTTAAATAACATCATGTTACTGTAAATTCCAATGTTTCATTTTTTAAACCACTTATAGATTTAAAAAAGACTCAAATGGAAACACCTGTTTATGTGCATTTCAGCAAATGAAATACCTGAGAGCTAAATGTCCTCTATTGCATTAACAGATTGAAGATTTTCCCAACACCCACCCTGATTTAAATGAGACCGACAAGTTTGAAAGTTTAAAACTTGAGATGAATGCATGTAATTCTGAAGATGTCCATGCGTCTAATGTCAAACTAATAATATGAACAGAGAGCTCAATGGGTGAAGAAAGAGTTTGCGATAAAGGAGGGAAAAAAAATGAAAGAAAAAATGATTTAGTTTTCCAGGAAGCACCTAGAAGAGGCTAACAACAACACTCTCAAGACTCTCACCAAGTGAAGCAAACAATGGCGCTAAATTTAGCTCATCATTATCATCTTCACATGACTACCAGACACTTAAGTTTTGCCCTTCCTCTACGCAGAACTTACTTTCTTGTTTAAGTTTTTTAAATACGACGTAAAAACAAGGAAGTAACATTGAGGAATCAGCCGCCAACTACCAGTAAAGTCTCCAAAGACGTAAGTGTTAATTACACAATATTTAAGAATTTAATTTGAAAACGTCGACAACTGCACTACAGCACAAACTAAAAGAGTGTGTCACCTTGGGAACACACACACACACACACACACACACACACACACACACACACACACACACACACACACACAAATGGTCGCACGGACCATTAAGGGGCTGGTCATTATGCCTTACACACACACAGACCCTTCATCGCCTCTGGGACGTCGTGAACACATGGCCTTGAGCTGAACAAAAACACAGTGAGCAGGATTAAATGCCTCGAGGCAAACCCCGACACATCGAGCATTCTTTCATGAATGTAAGCATTTAAAAAGTAACAGACTATAACTGTTGTTCAGTTTTATTTGTAGAACTTGGTATAAGTATTTCTTAACATGATGCTACATACCCCTAAAATAAAAGAGGGGATGTCTATACCATTCCTATTCCACGTCCATGCCATGATAACAGAATTTATTTATCATTATTGGTATAATTCTTCTAGTTTTCATGGCTACACTAAATCAAGAGAATCTTCTGATAGACTGGGCATTTGTTCCCACATTAGTATGATTAAAAAAAACAAACCCTTTTCATATGTCACATACACTAATATGTCATGTTCTTGCTGCTACTTCAGTGCTTACAGAAGCTAATTTGACTTAAAGTAACCATTCACCTTTTTTTTTAAAGAGATGCTTAAATGTTCCCTAAACTAAAACCTCTCTTTTGAACACTAAAGTAAAAATAGAGAATGAATCCAACTGTGCATGTAGCAATGCTGACAAGTTGGGTCTCCACTGCTTCTTAGACTCTCTCCCACGTTAAAACAATGAGCGTGGTGAAAGGAGCCGGGCTCGCTGGTGTTCCCAGCCTTTTCCTTCCTGCCAATGTGAACGAGAGCAGAATGTCTCACACCACTTCTCCTGGTCTGCTTTTAACTGAAGGTGACTCAACCCCTCAACAACACACAGGAGCCGAAGAAAGGTGCGCATTTAAGGGGCTGCAATGTTACAGCACACATACACTGTATTACATGAACACAGTTGTAAAAGCTCATCAGGGACGTTGCCAAAAGGTCAGAGTGGTTGGAAGAGGGTCTTAAGAGTGGGAGCCAGTTCCCAGGCCTCTGAGAACAAAACTTTTGTTTTTTCCACTGTGGTGGATTTAAATGCTCCCCTCACATGCTGCTGTGTTTCTCTGAGGCTGCAGGCAGGTCCGCAGGGAGGCCAACGCAGTAAATCAAAAAGAACATTTTAAGCACTCACTGTACATGACAAGTAATCGCCCTGTGTGAATTTACCAGTCATTCACGTTGGTAAACCGCAGACTGCTAACGAAACCTAACACAATTAGAGTAGCGGTGCTGCAGAAGGCAAGGCTCTTTAAAGATAAGCAAGAACAAGCAAACACTTGATTGGAGGAAACTGCAGCACGACAAAGATCTCTGAAGTACAGCAGGAGGACGGGAATGTTAGAAATGGGATCTCTCTAACAGTTAGAAAACTAAAAGTTGCTAAAGGCCATTTAAACACTGACAACAGAGTATCGAGGACATTTCACATGTAAGAAAATGATTCACACAGGACTTTTTAAAAGCATGAAGAAGAAAGCTTTCTTCCCTTTTCAACAACACTAACTCATTGCTGTGTAATTCCTAATGAGAGGTTTCTAAATCTTACCATAGCAGCAGAGCAGACACATCTTTGACTTTTTACCTTTCCGGCTCCAAAACCAGTACTTGCGTCGTCGTTTCATTATCAGTCCAGTGTCTCTTACTTTAAAATGATAACCAAAATGGTCCCTCTAAACATATATATTCAGCTAAAGATAGTATTCATCCTCACTGTGTCGTCCAGCCTGTGAGAATCACCTACCAGAGGATATATCACGTCTCAGACAGGATCTGAGGTAGTCCATCTCATGCCCAAGAGTGAGGTGTAAAAAAAGATGAGGAAAGGAAAGGTGCTACAAAGAAACACTAATGTTGCACTTCCCAAGTGTAAACCTTTCCAGTACACCTCTGTTTAGGACTTTCTGTCCTTCCTACTCCTATCTCAGCGCAAAAAGAGGTTCTGAGAGCACACTATGCTGCGCTTTACCCTACGATCCTGTAGAGAAAGATAAAAGATGAATCAGCAAGGCACAAACACATTTTAATCCTGTTGCAGAAGGGATGTCCTCGGTTTCGCAAAGGTGAGAACCAAAAAGGCGGGCTGTACGTTTTCACAATATCATCCTTTGTTAAACTTCCTCAAAGTGGAAGGCTCCTTAGCTCATTGGTTCCTTGGTGTCTAGCAGGCCAACACAGCAAGGCTGATTCCTCCTTTTCTCAGTTCAAACTAAACTTGTAAGGTAACAGTGTCGCAGTGGTCTGGGAAGGACCTCTTAGGCTATAACAATGCTTGTCAGGACCGGGAAAAGACACACACACACACACACACACACACACACACACTGCAGTCAGGAAGCTCTGGTTGGCGCATGGAAAGAAAAACAGAATGTCCTGGCTGAAACATAGCAGCTATTTAAGCTTCTATTGATTGGGCAAACTGAATCTCAGACTCAGTGCATTAACATTTAGAAGTATATTACAACAGCAGATTTACAATAAATTAAAGATCGCCTGAGAGGACAGGCTGACCTTGAATACAGATGAAGATAAAAAAAACACAGAAGCGTCAAAGTAGCCATGAAATTTTACACAGAACTGGTGTGTTTTATGATGAGTTTATGTGTAAAAGTAAAAAATAATTGAATCAAGAGCTGCTTAAATAGGAGGTTCGCCTGGTTTTGCAAAGAGAAACAAAAGCAATAAACATGACGATTACTCTTCTAATTGATGCGGGATCATCTGCACAGTGTCATGCCACTCTAAAATGCAGCTGATACGGGCTTTGTTTTAAAGGACTACATTTCTCTGAAAGGGCCCTGCCACACACTGGGCAGTGACAACCATTTGTAAACATTCCTAAGTGTTTAATGCCTCCTGCTGGAGCATTTGTGAACTGCACCAGTACCTCAAAAATAATTCTACTGTAAATCCAACAGTTTGACACAGTTTGTGTATGCAGCTCCTGACATTACACAAACACACAGACACAAAAGCCGTGTTAGTGCACTACACACCCACAGTGATTATTCCCTGAGTAAACCTCTCCTCTCCTCCAGACTTCAATGAGCAATCATCTACAGTCTGAGTCGTTTCCACCAGACAGAGTAAACTTTGGGAAGAAATTCCAATAAGGAAACAACTGCATTACTCAGTCTAATAAAGTTACACATTAACAAAAATACCTACACACCTGGCAAGTGGTTAAATATTATTTTACAACATTTTCACGCCAATGTTAACATGCCAGTGAATATAACTAATGTGAAAAGCACATCTCAGACGATGTCCTGAAAGTCAAGTGATAATAATAAAAAAAAAATCAATAAATTGATGAGGTTTCCTCCTGATTCTTGTGACTTTTTCACCGTCCAAAGAACAAAGCGATAACAAACTTGTGAATGGAAAAATACCAGACAAAAGTATCCATGGAAACCAATTAAAAAGAACTTTTAAAAACACATTAATTCAACATTTGATCCCAGACCTCAGGACAACTTGAGGGTGGATATTCATTTATTAACTTTATAAAATATTTATCCTCAAACTGAAGGTCTGACATCACAGATCAGCTGTGATGTGTTGAGTAGGCCATCAAACTATGCTTGGAGCTAACCAAATTTACTGTGACACCTCCACCTAAATCAGAATAATACTTCATAGTGAAATGAAAATCATTTATAGTCATCTCATAGCAATTCATGTTTTACACATTTAAGTTCTTTGCGTTATCCTGAGGAAATGATCTTACCTGTTAGCAGGTATAGTAACCACTCCAAAAAAAACAAAACACATTTTTTTAGTTTTTACAAACACCTATTAGTTACATTTTCAATAAAATAATATTTTATAAATTAATAATCTGAGCTGGTGTTATAAAACTCTTAACTTTTGGAGTCATGCACACATACAGTACTGTGCAAAAGCTGAGCCACACCTCACTCCTTATACTATAAATAGGAAATAGGTGAAGCGATTTATTGAAACATATGAAAATATACATGGAAATAGAATAAATAAGGCAAAAAAACTTTTTGTACAACTCTAACGAGCTTGAAATTCAGTATTTGGTATGACCACCTTTACTCTTTCGATGCAGCCTGAACCTGTGCAAGCCTTCGTCTCATTTCTTTAAGTAGTCTGCAGGAATAATTCTCCAGGGTTCTTGAAGGACATTCAAAGATCTTCTTTCGATGTTGGCTGCCTTTTGTTCTGTCAAGATGACTCCTCATTGCTTCAGTAATGTTGAGGTCCGGGCTCTGGGGAGGCCAGTCCATAAGAGATGTGTGTGGGTTTTTCTATCCAGCTTTTACTGCACTGGCAACACGAAGCTCCTGCCATTTATAATTTAGTCTATTTTGATTTTGGCTGAAATGCAGCCTCAAATGATGGCAGAGCCTCCACCAATCACAGATAGCTGTAGACACACTGTTTCACATCTGTCCTGGCCTCTTGCATACATACTGTACTGACGACAATTTGAACCACAAATGTCAAATTTGCTCTCATGGAGGTTTTATCTCTTCGGTCTAGTTCTTGTGTAATGTAGCATACCTCATCTTCTCCTTGTTTTGCTTAGAGCATTTCTGAAGAGGCTTTAGCAAACACTACATGGATCAACTGAAGGGCCAGATGGATCTCAGGTTCTGTGTCACATCTCTGCTGGATTTTTTCCAGTTTGTTAAGGATGTGATTTTCAGATAGTGTTCATCTGCTGTACGTAGTTTTTTAGGGCTAACGCTTCTTAATTTGTCCTCCATTGTCAGGTTTCCTTAAAATTTGTAAGGATGTCGTGCACAGCACGTCAAGACAAGTCAAGTTTGCATTTAATAGCTCTTTAGGAATCAGCTCATTGAAACTTGTGAGGTACAAGGAAGGGACTGAAAATGAGTAAACAAAAAAAACAAACAAACAAAAAAAATAACAACCTTCAAAGACCTTCAGAAAGCAAGTCCAGCTTCTTGTTAGTTTAAATATAAAGAAATAAAGGGAATTATTTCAGACTCTTGCATAGTACATATAGATTTTTCCTCCAATCTAAGCCGTTAAGACTCTTTAATCACATTTTATTTACAAGATTTTAACTATGGTGTAACCACAGAAGTGGGCGTGGTGGGGGGCAGCGATTGGCTGCTTTCATCATTCAAAATGCAATCACACATGAAGCAATGCTTCTCCATAACCACATATATGATTTATGAGCAGTGTTTATTTATGTGGTTCAGCAAAGGATGTCATAGAAAAAATTAATCACTGTTGAGCCACCGTGAACTAAACTGTAAAAGAGAACCATTGCTGGAGAGAGTTAAAGCCAGCGGAGGACAGTAAGACAGTTCAGCTCAGCATGAATGGCCATCAGTGCAGCAAAAACAATACCAGCAACAGCAGGCTAGCAGGCCACACAGCTGCTGATTCATACAGTCCCACTGCTTCTATCTTAGCACACAAAAAACAAACAGTCCCTTTGTTGGAGACAAACCGATGTGCTGTGAAGCTATTTGGACTCCACTGAATTCATTTTACTGTACGTGTAGATCATTGTGAGATGTTTCTAAAACATGGGCACACATACACAGATATATTCTGAAGGTTATGATGGTATCCAAAGAGATAATTGATATTTACATGGTGCAATCCAACTCAGTTACACTGACACGACAAAAAAAGGGCTGACACGGTAACAATGTGTTGCAGGTTCAAAGGATAACAAACTTGCAGACCTAATAGTTTATTTCCTGACCTTTTGTCCCCAGTGACGTGATCAAAACTGACACAAACGACTGCAAAGTCTGTCCTTCAGAGTAAAATAATGGCTTAGAATCCAAATTCATACCAAAGCTAGTGAATCGTCTGGCCTGAGTGAATGGAAGTAGAGCATAACAGATCATTAAAAGTTTAAAACCGTGTCTCTGCTGAAAGTCAGAAAATAACTGCGGTCAAAGAAATGCAGGCTCAGCCAGGCATAATAAAAATGCTGGATCATTAAGAGTCATATTGGATCAAGTTGAACAGAAGAAACAACTGCAGCAGGGGCAATTAAGTCATACGTATTAGTTCGATTCAGTGCTTTAACTCCCGAGAGCGATCATAGTTCATGTGCAGGTTAAATTTACTGTGACAGAACCAACATGGCAGATTTGTTGCTCGGTGCTAATAAACTGGCAGGGAGAATGACGGCTGGCTTTCATGGAAAGATGTTAAAGCCTCTCGTCTTGTGATGGAAAATGACAAATCAAATCAATTCTTCCAGAAATTAGCCAAGACTTCACATTAACCACATCAGTAGCCTGTATTGCTCGGTTCTCAGATTCAGTGCTGCATTTTGTTATTATCCCGTGGCCTATTATCATAAAAGCAGTTATACATAAAGCATAGACAACTCTGTATATGGTGACATTGTGCAATACAAGGGGGCAGTGATGATGAACAAGTGATTGCAAACACAAGGTGATTCAATAGCTGGTAATATTTGTGGGTATTTTAGGACTGAGCTCACTTCCTCACCTTAAAGGTGTGGACTTGTGACAGGAGCGGTCCACTGACAGGCAGATTTTATGATCTGAAGCCACCTTCCCTCTTCATACACGTAGTGATAATCACTGAACAAAGTTCACATCAAACTAGAAGTACTGTATTCTTAGCTGCATGTTTGCACAAGCATGCAGAAGGATTGCAAGATAAGGCGATAAGTCTAAGCTGATCTTGCCCAGTCATAATTGTAATAATCATTTGGATCCTTTTTCAGAGTAATTTCAAATGTAAAACTGGATTAGCGAGCCCGGGCAAACTTTCAGTCACGAGTGCCAGGTTGGGGTTCTGCAAAGAGTCATCTGGAAGTTTGTTTGGTCACAAGTTTTTTTTTTTTTAATGCATTTGAAATGTTAAGCTGAGATACAAAGTGCACAGAAACCTTTTGAGGAACACCTGAGAGGTGTGTGTACAGGCAATGTCACATGACTGCCTACTAATTTTTGTTCAGTCTGGTTATTTGGAAGAAAAAAAAAACATGCCCTCCAGTCTGCAGATGGTTACACAACAGGTTGGGTCTTGCCTTTTAAACCCTTCATACCTGCTGATCAGCCAGCACTTCAGCAGTGGTGTGTAAACACGGGGCTGTAATGGAGGTGTGCCGAGTGTCTCACGGCCTGGCCATTCCACGCTTACCCAACAGGACTAAGGAAAACACATCACGGCTATGTGACAACTAAAAAAGTCACAACACTGAGTCACTACGTAACTGCACATGAGAGAGTATTTAATGCTTCTAGTGGTTTCTATGATGAAATATTGAATATTCAAGAAGTTGGATAAAAATGATCCAGATAAGTCGCACAATATAAATAACAGTTGAGAAATGAATCTCTCAGAGTAGCTTTGGGATTGTATCCTACATCTAATCATCAAACTGTTCCCTACAATTAAAATAAACGAACCCTCACCTGCTTCTCGTCGCTGCGTGGCGTCCAGACTTCGCTGTTTCCTGCGAAAAGCCACTCTGTTAAAGCTCTCCATTTTCCCCCGAGACTCTGACCGCTCAAGCATTCGGATACTTAAGTGACAGGAATTTCAATCTTCAAGAATAACCACGAAAATGTTGAGCAACGCGATCCCCTCCTCGCTGCAAGTTCACAACCACGTCCAGCTTCGCAGCGCCACTTACAGCAGACTGTTTGCCCGGGTCAGTCAGCAGCACTGAAGACGCGATGGATTTCGGTAAACAGACGTAAAATAATAATAATAATATTCATAAATATGGAAAACTTATGTGAAAGACTTTCGGTTTGATTCAGTGAGTTCCCTCCGATGGCACCTTGATTGGGTGCTTCCCGAGCCGCACCCGCGTCTCCAGTCAGCGGGGCAGAAGTTTTTTTCCCTTTTTTTTTTTTTTTTTTTTTACAACCTCACAGCGACTTGTGCGGTTTTTATTCCCTCACACACACAAAACAAACGTTAATTTTAGATCCTTTAAATAGCAACGCAGTGTAAAACCGGGTACTCATACAAAACTAAAATATATTTAAAATAAAAAAGGGGAAAGTGCCCATTACGCAGAATAGGCCATTTATTTTCGTAATTATAGATTCGTGATTGCATATCACTTTAATGTCAAGCTAAAGCTAATTTTATTGGTAGTTACAATAATAATAATAATAATAATAATAATGCCTTTTTTAGCTGTTACCTTTTATATATTATTTTTTTATAATAATATGCAATATTACCAGTGGCACTTACTAAATGGCAGACCACATACTGCATGGGAAATAGTTGTCACCCTTTTAGGCATGACACTGGCTCATACTGATTTTTTCCTGTAGTATAATTTAGCATTTTAACCTATTCTGTGTTGTCTGTAGGAGCACAGGAATACAGGCACCACCATTACAGGAAGTCTAGTCGAGTCTAGTTTTGTGTAGCTCATTAAAAATGGCAAGGCAGAGAAACAGACGCAGAAGCAAAGTCATACAAATCCAAGGGCATTTTTTTATTTAGTTGTGAAACCAATTGAACACTGTTTTAAGTGGTGGAGAAACTTTAAAAGCCACCGCAGTACAGCATACTGCTAGCATTCCTTTTTAACCATGTTATATTTTTCCATTTTTAGATTAGTCTCTCTCCATCCATAGCTATGTTGTGCAAACAAACCAAGAGAGTTAGGTCACCGATGAGCCTGCATGGGTGCAGAAGCTACTTTTGGACCACGAATGTTTTCAACGCTCTGTAGTTGCGAAAGTAACAATCTGACAATGATAACTCAAACAAATGTACACACACACACACACACACACACACACACACACACACACACACACACACACACACAGCATCCACTCAGTTGTTACTGTTGTAACAGAAGTTCTGTCATTACAAGATTAATACTGACTATGTAGTTTTAAGTTATCCCTTCCATATCCATGTGACAAACAACTGTATCTAACATCAGAGACATTATGAGTGTACCAGACAAGTAGGGTACAGAAATATGGGACTTCAATTATGCAACAAATTCCACAAACTGCATATCTCAGTGTTTCAAAAGCAACAATGTCTCAATTTTTACACAGGAAATTGACAATAGTGCTCCTTCATCAAAATCGGCAACACTCCTGCTGTTTTATCATTCTTATCAGCCTGCTGGTTAGTTCATGATGACGGAAATGGTTAAAAGATTTGTTAAATCTTACCCAGATCAGTCTGAAACAGGGGCTACTGTATTGGTCTAATGCATAGTGCAGAATTGTGCTTGTACAGTACTCCACACTGTATGGAGTAAGCATGTAGAGAAAGCTGAGCAAGGTGATGTTTTGAGAACAGCGTAAGCTCGGATATGGAAAATGTCCGTATGATTAGCATTTTTCTTAATGTCATAATTGGGGGTATTAATGTGAATAGAAAAGTTTTCTGAAGAAAATGGTGAGATTACAATGATGACGTCAAGGTGACAGTTACTTAAGAGGAGGCACGCCTTTGGGGAATCTGCTGTCCTTAGCTAATGTTAAAAAAGGAGGTCAGTTCACTCCACGGTCACTTAAACCTGTGCAATTCAAAGAGCAAAATAAAAACCTCAGCCCAACAGCCCTAGTCTTGATCTCAAATACCCAACCACTCACCTACCCCAGTCTCTGAGAGACCTGAGCTATGCAACAGACAAACAACACATCACCAGAGTCTGCTGTAAATCATTAATAAAATCAAAGCAAAAGGAGGTATAAAATAGGCCACAAGCATCCAGACTACTGATGTTTCAAAACACAATTAAAATCACCATCATAAAAACAACAACAAAATAAAAAACATCCTTATTCTTTGAAATAGACCTTCATTAGCCTGTTTACAAAAACCATATTTGCTAACACCCCTTTGTAAAAATGATATATGTGAGTTTTTGGGGATTATTATGCTGACAAAATCTAATATTTCAATTTCCTTAAGTTTTTCAAAAGAAGACCGTCACTAAAGACGTTCTGCTTTTGTTCGTTTTCGTTTTTGGGGAAAAAAGGCCATATACAGTAGTGAATGTGCTAAACTGTTTAAGTCTTCATCACAGCAGGAAAACTGTCTTTGAGCTCCATCTCGCAGAATGACAAAAAAGGAAAACACACAAAAATATACAAGTAATAAATATATCAGAAATAAATAATTGTCAGAGTGAATAAATTATAAATAAATACTAGGAGAAACAGGGCGGCAGATTTCAGTGTGTTGTCACTGGCATTTCTGCCTCAGGTCAGGTCTCTGTTTTGTGTTTCCAGGACAGTAGGTCACTTCCAGAGATGAAGGAAGCGTCCTGCTCCTCTTCTACGACCCAGGTAACAGCTGGGCCGTGTAGTGCTCAGTGAGATCACAGAGCCCAGTAAGCACCAGGTTGGACTGCTTGGTGGAGGGGGGCTAAACTGAGGGAACCCCCGTCCAGTGTGTCTGTGTCTCTGCAGGACTGCTTCCAGACTGAGGTCTGAGCAGGACCAGCGTGGCTAGGTGCCGGGAGGATGGGGCTGCTGGGCCAGACAGTTACGAGGGTCGCAAGGGGAGAGAAGGCTTCTGCTGCTGGACAGGACTGCTCGGTGTTCCTGGTGGTCTGCCAGAAATTTAGGACTGAAAGGAAGCAAAGACACATGAGAAGAGAATAGTGTGAAAAAGGTTATCCCAAATATAAAATGCAAAAATGGAGCATGAGACGGTTTTCTTCCACATCTAAGCATGGAAATATGTGCACTTTTTAGAAAGTCATCTCTTTAAACCGGGCCAGAAACAAAGGAAATGCTTCTCGTACATCGTGCATGGTGACATTGAGAAATCAAAACAGGTTTATAACGTAAGGTAATAACAACATTGGCAGTAGAGCCTAACTGAAAAAAAGAAGACCCCCATATTCATCACTGGATCACCTCCTCATTGGCCTGCTAGCAACATGTCATTTTGCAGAGCATACGTTAACAGACCCTCCTTCCAGTGAAAACCTCACCTTGTCAGAAAAGCATGTATAGATATAAAATGGTCATGCAAAACTGCTCATGCAGAGTGAAAAATAATTCATAGGGTGAACTATTATTTCCAGAATACAAGGGTTTGCATAATACTTAATGTAAAGGTTAATACTGTGAACATGCAGGCTCAGTTATCTTGACGCAGGTGTTGCTGCTACTACAACAAATCCAACTAAAAATGTGAAAAAGTCACTTTATATGACAAAGATGTGACATGTTACTGATAGAATCGTAGATGATAGATAGACAGAAAGACAGATAGATATTAGTAAGCCTACTGCTAGCAGGTTCTACAGCTTGTTACCTGCGTACTAGGGAGGCTCTCCCTCGCCTTAGTTGTGGGGAGAGTGGCGGTACTGAGGCAGCAGGCTGCTGACAATCTACAAGAAACTGATAAATTAGACAGATATACAAAGTGGTGACACTCGGGGTTAGACAGCAGGACAGAGATAACAGGGTGGACAAGACAAGGGAAGACCTCGTCAGAGACAAAGAGACTGAATTCTACTGTTACCGTGACTTTTAGGGTGAAGCACCAGGCTGATCCCGGTCAGTTTTTCTCAGTACATTACTACAGATCAATAGCACACTGGAAACCAAACTGAGTATAGCTCAAGTGACTGCCCAGTCTCATCAGGACCGGTCACTGCACAGCTAGACAATCTGTGCTGGAAGCAGAAAATACAAAACCCCCAAAGAGACAGAGACATGGACACTTTTACACACACACACACACACACACACACACACACACACACACACACACACTTGCCAATACAATATTATATTGATTTGCAAGGGCAAAAAAAGACAAGGACGTGCACAGTGAAACAAAAGCTAAAAATATAATCCTACTCAACCTCAACGCTGAATATAGGCATTTTATTTTTGGACTACACCAGTTCTGCTGAGGTCTTGTCTACTCGCTCATTTAACACTTTAGAAGATTACACATTACTTTTTAAAGACATTTAGTTTAAATTGGCTTATTTATAATATATGTAACTGTAGTTGAGAGCCAAAGGGAAGGAGAAAAGGTCCAACAGCATTAGACCAGAAAGGCTCAAAAGGGAAACACATTTGATCAAACACCGCCATCTAGTGTTGAGAAATGGTTACACTGCAAAGAGGATTGTGCAACAAAGAATTCTTTTGTTTACTTTCCTTTTTCCAAAGAGTTAGGAATACACAGAGAAAATACTTGACTGGTTTTCCTGCTCGTCTGAACCTGTCAAAAGCCTGGGACAAATTAAGTCATGGTGTAAATAAATTGTAAGGAAAAATCTCAGCTGTAATTCATTTAATCTGCCACAGTGAGGGGCTGTGAGTCACTAAAAATGAAGCCATTTTTGCTTTGTTGTCATTTTGAAGCACTTCCTTGTATGGGGGAATTATGTCATATTTTATGGTAGCAGGATTTTAGATGGAAGAAAAGATATTTAATATCAGATTTGTTATCTGGTATTTCATAAAAAATCTTCCCTGTGATGTGTCATGGGCCCAGATGTTGTATGATAGTGCACCGGGGTGCCTTATGCATTTCTAAACCAAAGACACATGATACCACCTCTCCTATGCCACCTAATCTAGAAGCTTCTGGGAAGAAAATTGGTGTTGGGTGTGGAAATGATGATAAAAAAAGAGCGTAGGGCTAGGCACTTAGGATCTACCAACGGCTTGGAACTCCAGAGAGAAACTGGAGTAACTGTAGTGACGCAGAGGTGAAGGTAAGGCTGATATCCACAAAGACAAAAACAAACATGAGGTTAGCTCTACACAGGGAAGATTGCGAAGGGTCACGGTGGTGTTCGAGGTGTTGGAAGAAATGGTGGGGGCATCTCTGCGACTTACTTTGGGTGGGCTGCTTTTTATCTTGGGCACTTTAGCACCACGGGTACGGTGAGTCTGCTCGTGGTCAAACTCCAGATCCTCCAAGCGTTGGGTCAAGGCCAGTTTCTGCTGGATGGCCATTCGGAGGAGGGAGTTCAGCGTCTTCTTTTCATCCTCTGCTGCCGCCAGCTGCCTCTGCATCTCATCCAGCTGCGTAACATATTCATCACACCTACAGGGAGATAAACAGACACACGGCAGGATTATGTGTAGCCACAAGTCGATATTTATACGACTACAAGCCAATTCTATGTTTTAACCAAACACTTTGCTTTCTCATCTTAGCTGTGCCACATTTCCTGAGCCCTTCTCACCTCGTTGCAAACATGGCCCTGAGAGAAGAGAAGGTGGCTGCATCTTCTTTCAGAGCCTTCAGCTCATTCCTTAGCTTCGTCATGGTCTCTGTCACCATCGCCTTTTCATTTTCATACTTGCTCTTCAGATTAGCCAGCGCAACTTCTGCTGTCTGCAAAGATGGGTGATTTGAATTGAATCATTTAATGTTAATAGAAAATGCATTTTAGGGTTTTTTTTAATGCTATAAGTGCCAGAATCCAACAAACAAAAGATTTTACCTGCTTATTGGCCTTGAGCACCAGCCTGAGTGTAGCTATTTGCTCTCTCTTAGTACTAAGCAGGGACTTCAGCTTTAGTATTTCTTCCATGCAGGACTCTTTGTCCTTGTCAAGCATGGGCGCCAACTCCCTAGCTGCAGCCCTTTGCCTGGACAGCTGCAGCGAGCGGTCAACAGCCCTCTGCAGGTGTTTGATCTGGTCTCTGATGATGGCGTTTAAGTTATAGATATTCATCGGCTCCTTCCGCAGGTCCCCACCTGAGTCTGAAGGTACCGGAGATGGGCAAGGAGAGATGCCGATGACCGGGGAGCCGGTGTAGTTGCGGGTAGGGCTGCTGTGGCAGGAGTCTATAGGGTTGTGAGTTGTTGTCTCGTTATGTTGAGCATCTTTGGATGGGGAGTCCATGGAACTGCGCGGAGACTCCGAGGAGCAGGCTGATGATGCTGCCGCAAGACGTCGCGCCAGGCGAGGCGAGAGCAAAGCTCGAGGATCCTCCGAGCCTTTGAGGCTGCCATTGCGTGTGATTCGGCTCTGGCGGTAGTAATCCAGCATGACACGGTTTGGTGTCTCGTTGTTGCACAGACAGACGTGGTGGTAGAGTTGTGCCAACTCCTCACTGAAGGTTACCAGCTCATCCTGGGCAGCGTTCAGCATGCCCTGGCTCTCTGAGGCAGTACTCGCGGTTGCTCGGAGCTCCGCCTCCAGGCTTACAACCCTTTCCCGGCTTTCACGATAACTTCGCTCCAACTGTGTTACCTGCTCAGAAAACAAACAAACAAACAAACAAACAAACAAACAAGCAAACAAACCAACGGTGAGTACGTTAGCAGTTTTAAATACAGCTAAACTGGATTAACAATGTTAATATTGCACAAACCTGTTCAGTCAGTGCCTGGACCCGGTCATCATCATGGCTGTCTCCCTGTCCCTCCACCGCCTGATTGTACTTCTCTTTCAGGGCCTTGAGCTCTGCTTTTAGGTCGATAACCTCAGTCACCGCCACCTTGTACCGACACTCAAGAATCTTAAAGCCGTGGATATCGAGATCATGGTGGCTATTGGCCGTTGGGGATAAGGATCCCCCATTAGGTTTCTCACTCTCTTCTGGGTCATCAAGCTCCTTGTCTCCATTGAGATGTTTCATGGCGTTGACGCGCTCTGTGAGACGATGGACGCGCTCATTCTGTTCAGTCAGGGCACCTTGTGTGTGCTGCAACTGAGTCTGGGACTCCTGCAGGTTCTTGAGCAGTGCTGCCTTCTCACGCTCCACCTGCACGACAGAAATGCAAAATTAAATGTGTTTCTTTTTTCCAGTGCAATGTCATTTTTGTGTACGTCTTCCAGAACGACACGCTAAACCATATTAAAGCAAGAAATCAGATTTTCAAGTTCTGAGATTGAACTATAAGAAACTCTGGACAACCCCAGAAGAAATACAACGAAAACTGGAATGATCATTTCTTTGTCAACAACACTTAGAAATTGAATACTGATTTTCTAAAATTCAGCTGGACGTTATAAGGCTGATGATCTTTCCCAGACAGGTCAACTCAAAAGAGAAAAATTGACTAGTGAGCAATTGTGTTTACAGCGAGAGGCAAACTGTGAATATAGCAACCACTAATCTAGTTTTCTCCTCCCCGCTGGTGCCCAGCTAGATAAAAGATGTACGGTAATGACTTTATGTGCTTTTAGCACGAATTTGATCTCTCTGTGATTTCACTGTCACTTAACATTCTGTATACCATCCTCCACGATGAGTGTGTTTTGTACTCAAGTGGGTTTAAGTGAAAGCTAGTTCAGCTTTATATTTTATATATATTTTGTATTTTTACATTCTTTGTATACAGTAGCAGCTTTTCACAGCGTTAAGCAGGAACTAATTGCGGTGTAAATAAAAGTGTACAAAGCAGTTTCCTTCACTTTTGGCATAAATCTGCTGCCTCTTAAAGAAAAGCAGAGCCGGCCTTTGTCTTGCAGCTGCATTCTCGCTTACTGAAAGCTACTCCCTCCATAACATGTGTGAGAGCATACATAATATATAATGCATGATAGAGACACTGAATGTGCATTAGCATGCTTCTTAAAAAGCACTTACCAGATGGGTGCCCTGAGTGCTAGGGCCTCGATTTGAGTCTGAACATTTGTGATGTCATTCCTCTAGTCTTTCTCCACTTCTCATATATCTCTAATGTCAGTAGAGGGTTCAAAAGAAAATGCCTTCAGACTCCATCAGTCTTCACACTAAAAACTAAAATATACTGTGGGAAGGGAGATCAATGTGGTAATCTGCTCTTTGAAGCTAATTTCAACCCCCTTCAACGCTGTTATTTAAACCCTCGGTGACGTTCAAGTGACGTCAGTGTCCTTGAAAATAAAGATTCAGTGACCCAACGATTTTCTGATTTCAAACTGGGCTCTGGGTTTTCAGTGAAATTTCCAAGGCGTTCTCTCTTATGACCCACCTGCAGTAGCTGCTGTTTAAGCTTCTGCATCTCTGACAAGTTGAGCTCGCTGAACAGATCTGGCACGGGGTGAAGGCCATCTCCTTTTCGGCCGGGCCTGTAGTCCCCGTTCATCTTAGCCATCCCAGAGCCTGCGTGAAAGTGACCGTTGCAACGGTTGTTGTCCTCATTGTTGCCATTAGCAGCAGGGATGGCGCTGCCGTTAGTGCCGTTGCTGTCCTCGGGGAACTTAAGGCCTTCAACTCCGGTGACGGTTAGCGCCAGATGGGCCCCTGCGCCGTAGACACTGTCACCCAGGCTGATGTGATGGGCTAGTTCTTTCCTCAGATTATTCTTCTGCTCGCGCTCAGTCTTGAGGGCATCCAGGGCTTCTTCTAACTGACCCTCAGAGATTTCCTTTAAGCGCAAAGCGTCTTCCAGCTGGCTGTTCAGAAGGACAGTCTCCTCCTCCAGCACCTTAATTTCATGTTTCAGTCCCTCGTACTCCACCTGAGGGACACAGAAAGGCCGCGTGGTAACAGGAAAAGAATTCTTTTAACACATTTGTAAACAGCTGGTAAAAAACAACTCTTTTTAAAATTTATATTACCTTTAAGTTCACTATTCGACTTCATCTAACCACGTGTCTAGAGCTAGTATAAACTAATACGACTTTGTGTTACTGTGCAGGAAACACTGTGAGATCACTGGGAGCACTGGTAAATTTTGGTGACACGAGTGTGAGTCATTAAAATCAACTGAGCCACCGATTGCTGATGCATCATTTAAAGTGATGACAGATCTTTAATAGGTAATTTCGCTGACACGTTTAAATCTGAGAAATACATTTAGTGAAACTCGACACAACAATGACACGTAAATAAGAAGCTATTAGTGTGCAAACTGTTGATCTTTGTACCAACCTGGCTCTGCTTGAGTGTGGACACCAGTTTCTGAAGTGTGATGTTCTCCTCCTCCAGCTCTGTGTAGTCCTGAAGCAGCCGGGTCTCTCTGAACTTGTACTCTTTGATCTCCTCCCTCATTCTGCTCCGCTGTAGCTCGAGCATCTCGTTACTCTGGAAGAGGAAAAACAGCGGTGACAGTGACAGAGTAAGCAGAGGACATTACTCTTTCCACTCATTGAGTTCTCATTGGTTGGGATGAATCTGCAACACGTCTTGAGCCCGCTACAAGCCGACTTGGCCAAATTTATAATAGCTACATCAAATTAATTTAAGATGATATTTACTGGAATTAAGAATAGACTTCTCATAACCATCACAGATGCTTACCCAAACAGCATGCAGTGATCAGTAACCAGAATAGCTAGCATGTAAATGCAATATGCTGAATATGATTAAACCCTAACAGGCAAAGTGGTGTCCATGTAAACAAGGTCAATATCAAATACAGTCCCATCAGTTTAAGATTGCATGACATGCACAGACTCATAATGCCGATGCATGTAGACATGATGTGACTTTGCACACTGAGGTAGGACTTTCTCAAAAGCTAATATATATATATATATATAAACACCCAGCACGCCCCTACGGGCGGTTTATCCTTCAAGCTCGGGTCCTCTACCAGAGGCCTGGGAGCTTGAGGGTCCTGCGCAGTATCTTAGCTGTTCCCAGGACTGCGCTCTTCTGGACAGAGATCTCCGATGTTGTTCCCGGGATCTGCTGGAGCCACTCGCCTAGCTTGGGAGTCACCGCACCTAGTGCTCCGATTACCACGGGGACCACCGTTACCTTCACTCTCCACATCCTCTCGAGCTCTTCTCTGAGCCCTTGGTATTTCTCCAGCTTCTCGTGTTCCTTCTTCCTGATATTGCTGTCATTCGGAACCGCTACATCGATCACTACGGCCGTCTTCTCCTGTTTGTCTACCACCACTATGTCCGGTTGGTTAGCCACCACCATTTTGTCCGTCTGTATCTGGAAGTCCCACAGGATCTTAGCTCGGTCATTCTCCACCACCCTTGGGGGCATCTCCCATTTTGACCTCGGGACTTCCAGGTTATACTCAGCACAGATGTTCCTGTACACTATGCCGGCCACTTGGTTATGGCGTTCCATGTATGCCTTGCCTGCTAGCATCTTGCACCCTGCTGTTATGTGCTGGATTGTCTCAGGGGCATCTTTACACAGCCTGCACCTGGGGTCTTGCCTGGTGTGATAGACCCCAGCCTCTATGGATCTTGTGCTCAGAGCTTGTTCTTGTGCTGCCATGATTAGTGCCTCTGTGCTGTCTTTCAGTCCAGCTTTGTCCAGCCACTGGTAGGATTTCTGGATATCAGCCACCTCCTCTATCTGCCGGTGGTACATACCGTGCAGGGGCCTGTCCTTCCATGATGGTTCCTCGTCTCCCTCCTCTTTCTTGGGTTTCTGCTGCCTGAGGTATTCACTGAGCACTCGGTCAGTTGGGGCCATCTTCCCAATGTATTCTTGGATGTTCGTTGTCTCATCCTGGACTGTGGTGCTGACACTCACCAGTCCTCGGCCCCCTTCCTTCCGCTTAGTGTACAGCCTCAGGGTGCTGGACTTGGGGTGAAACCCTCCATGCATGGTAAGGAGCTTTCTTGTCTTTATGTCAGTGGCTTCTATCTCCTCCTTTGGCCAGCCTATTACCCCAGCAGGGTACCTGATCACGGGCAGGGCGTAGGTGTTGATGGCCCGGATCTTGTTCTTACCATTCAGCTGACTCCTCAGGACTTGCCTGACCCGCTGCAGGTACTTGGTGGTTGCAGCTTTCCTAGCGGCCTCTTCATGGTTCCCATTCGCTTGCGGATATATATATATATATATATATATATATATATATATATGACACCTTTTTGTTTGTCACAGTAACCTCGTGATCTTTGATAAACACATAGATAAACACACACACAGCAATGCCTCCAAGCAGCTGGATAGCGTAGTGGTTAAACTACACGCCTTTGGAGCAGAAGATCGCAAATTCGATTCCTGCCTGGGGCGTCTGTATCCAGTAAGGGTCCTAAGGCTAGACCCCCTATGCTAAAGTGAGCCTACCGCAGACATGAGCGATTCAGATAAATATGAAGGCATGCCGGCTCGGACGTCGCCCGGATCAACAAGGTCCGCGTCAGGTGTTGAGGAACCAGGGCACCCTGACGACAAGTGGGCTACTGGAACAAGAAGGCATCGGTGGGCAAGAGACGAAAACAGGGCGTTGTTGGAATGCTACTACGCAAGTAACCCTGGCGGAAGGGGTTACATGAATAGGATGAGGGACCTATGGATTCTTCGATACCCAACATCCACAACGACGGCGAAACAACTAGTAGCTCAGTGTTCCAACATTCGAAAGAATGCTCTCACAGCTAGAGATTGACGAGTGATCAGTGAGATGCTTGGCTACAAGTTGAACAGCCACAAGGGGCAGTACCCTCCATGGAGAAGGAGGCTAGCTGGCAAGATCAAAATAGCACAAAGGGAGGTTAGCCAACTAACGGAGTTGCAGAAAGGCGCAACAAAGAAGGTGCATAAGAAATACAGCCTTGGCCAGTATAAGAAATACAGCCTTGGCCAGCCGCTTGAGGAGGTACACCAGAGAGATAGAAGGCAGGAGAATAAACCAGCTGTTCTCCACAGAACCAGCAAAGGTGTACTCTCAGTGGCAAGGGAACAATAATAACAGAACAGCACCACCAAGGCTGGAGACGGAGCAATACTGGAAGAGCATATGGGAGAAAGACACAACCCATAACGGCAATGCTCAGTGGCTAGTGGATCTGAGGGCAGACCATAGCGACCTCCCTACCATCACAGTGGCAGACAGTATGAAGAATTGGACAGCACCAGGCCCCGACATGGTTCACGCCTACTGGCTGAAGAAGCTGACTGCACTCCACGAGCGTCTGGCAGCACAAATGAACCAGCTGCTAGTTAACGAGAGACACCCGGGTGTCTCTCGTTGAAGCTGAAGATCTCTCGTCGGATGGTCCTGATCCCCAAGGACCCCAAGAAGGGACCGGTCCCATCCAACTACCGACCAATAACCTGCCTCAGTACTACATGGAAGCTCCTGTCAGGCATCATATCGGCTAAGATGAACAGGCACATGGGTCAATACATGAGCGGGGGCACAGAAAGGGATTGGCAAGAATACCAGAGGCGCAAAACACCAGCTACTGGTAGACAGAACAGTCAGCCGAGACTGCAAGACCAGACTGACCAACCTGTGCACAGCCTGGATTGATTACAAGAAGGCCTATGACTCAATGCCCCACAGCTGGATACTGGAATGCCTAGAATTGTATAAGATCAACAGGACCCTAAGAGCCTTCATCAGGAACTCAATGGGGATGTGGCGTACAACACTAGAGGCCAAGTCACCATCAAGTGCGGGATCTACCAAGGAGATGCTCTGTCCCCACTGCTGTTCTGCATAGGCCTGAACCCCCCTCAGTGAGATCATTAACAAGACTGGCTACGGATACCGACTACGGAACGGAGCGGTTGTCAGCCACCTCCTGTACATGGATGACATCAAGCTGTATGCCGAGTGAACGAGACATCGATTCACTGATACACACTACCAGACATTCCAATGTCATTGGAATGTCTCCCATCATTCGGACTGGAGAAGTGTAGTCGGATGGTAACAAAGAGAGGGAAGGTAGTCAGAACTGAGGGGATTGAACTACCAGAAGGCAACATTGCAGACATAGAGGACAGTTACAAGTACCTGGGGATCCCACAAGCGAATGGGAACCATTCGCTAGCTTTCCCAGCTTTCCGCTAGGAAAGCTGCAACCACCAAGTACCTGCAGAGGGTCAGGCAAGTCCTGAGGAGTCAGCTGAACGGTAAGAACAAGATCCGGGCCATCAACACCTACGCCCTGCCCGTGATCAGGTACCCTGCTGGGGTAATAGGCTGGCCAAAGGAGGAGATAGAAGCCACTGACATAAAGACAAGAAAGCTCCTTACCATGCATGGAGGGTTTCACCCCAAGTCCAGCACCCTGAGGCTGTACGCTAAGCGGAAGGAAGGGGACCGGGGACTGGTGAGTGTCAGCACCACAGTCCAGGATGAGACAAGAAACATCCACGAATACATCACAAAGATGGCCCCAACTGACCGAGTGCTCAGTGAATACCTCAGGCAGCAGAAACCCAAGAAAGAGGAGGAAGGCGAGGAACCATCATGGAAGGACAGGCCCCTGCACGGTATGTACCACTGGCAGATAGAGGAGGTGGCTGATATCCAGAAATCCTACCAGTGGTTGGACAAAGCTGGACTGAAAGACAGCACAGAGGCACTAATCATGGCAGCACAAGAACAAGCTCTGAGCACAAGATCCATAGAGGCTGGGGTCTATCACACCAGGCAAGACCCCAGGTGCAGGCTGTGTAAAGATGCCCCAGAGACAATCCAGCACATAACAGCAGGGTGCAAGATGCTAGCAGGCAAGGCATACATGGAACGCCATAACCAAGTGGCCGGCATAGTGTACAGGAACATCTGTGCCGAGTATAACCTGGAAGTCCCGAGGTCAAAATGGGAGATGCCCCCAAGGGTGATGGAGAATGACCGAGCTAAGATCCTGTGGGACTTCCAGATGCAGACGGACAAAATGGTGGTGGCTAACCAACCGGACATAGTGGTGGTAGACAAACAGAAGAAGACGGCTGTAGTGATCGATGTAGCGGTTCCGAATGACAGCAATATCAGGAAGAAGGAACACGAGAAGCTGGAGAAATACCAAGGGCTCAGAGAAGAGCTCGAGAGGATGTGGAGGGTGAAGGTAACGGTGGTCCCCGTGGTAATCGGAGCACTAGGTGCGGTGACTCCCAAGCTAGGCGAGTGGCTCCAGCAGATCCCGGGAACAACATCGGAGATCTCTGTCCAGAAGAGCGCAGTCCTGGGAACAGCTAAGATACTGCGCAGGACCCTCAAGCTCCCAGGCCTCTGGTAGAGGACCCGAGCTTGAAGGATAAACCGCCCGCAGGGGCGTGCTGGGTGTTTTGTTATATATATATATATATATATATATATATATATATATATATATATATATATATATGTATATTTTACATACCTCTACTGTACATGGGCTGAAACACTCTCATGTTTCCCAAAAATTAACTAGATGACATTTACATATCAAGACAAAAATGAAAAAATATATTTTATATATCTTTTTTTCACACACAGTTGTGTATATATGTTTGCAGCCCAATGCAACTAGTGGACAGAGGATTCGTGTGTAGTATAGGCTACAAAATAATTTTACAGTGCATTTGCGCATGTGTGTACTCCTGCTGCTGCAGAGCTGCCTGCAGCTCCCCTGCAGTTCTCTGTACATATGGCAGAAGTGCTGACCCAGAGACAGTGTGGGTGGAGTGGGTGGCTACACGCATTGGCAGTGAATACGATGCTACTTTTAGAAGTGGCAAAAAGCCTGAAACTGAAGACCTCTGGTCTACACTGAAGCTCCTGATTTGTGCATTAGCTGACAGGAGCTCCCATAATATAAAAGCTAATGGCTTAAATGGGGAAATCCCACAAAGGCACAATTGGACTGTTCTGCAAATATATTGAAAACACTTTTATGCTAAAACACTGTAAAAAGAAAAAAAATAGAGCAGACCAAAAACACACAAAATAAATTTGTGGTTGATGTATGAATATGAATATGACCTTTCTGTGATACATGTTGTCAAAATACATTTTATAAATAGTGTGCAGGATATTCAAGGCCAAATAATAATGGGGCCAATCAGACCCTACAGCCACCATGGTCGGTGACAGAGCGGTACACACTGGCACTGAGCCCGCTACAGGGCAGAGCTGCTCAGCCAAACTCCTGACCTGAGTTCTCAGCACGTAGTGCAGCTGTTAAAAGCTTTGTTAGAGTCATCATACAATGGTAACCACAACAGGGGCACAGCCATGTTGTGTTCATTCATCCCTGCCATCACCGCTGTTGTGGTGTTAGTGAATGAATGCAAAGATTTACAACTTTAAAGTTGTGTTTCCTTTTTTTGGCTTTAAAATGCACTTTGATTTTAACCCATCTGGCAATCTTTATCACATCTCATGTTCTGATTTGTAACTCTAACAACAGACATCTATCCAAACTAACTCCATATCTTTTCCCCCCAAACCTGTAGATGTTAGGTTGTTTGAAATCTTCAAAAAACAAAAAACCTTTTAACTAGATTTGGTCTGTGGTAAATGAAGCGCTCGATGTCACTACAGCACCTGCCTCTCACGATGAAAGGAATCCTGTTCATTAACTCGCATCACATGTGCAAATGAGATATTCAAAAAACAGCAGAAGGCAGTTCATAAATATATCACAGAGTCATACTGATGACTCAGACATGGCGCATTTGTCCATAGGAACAACTCATCGTGTGTAAACACTAGATTTATCAGGTAGTTACAGCTGAGATGTTGATTTTGTTCCACATGCTCCACCACCATCAATATCTTCACTTCTTGTGAACTTTGAGAATGAGTGAACATCACAGCACTGCCTGACCAAATTAGTGAATGAGAGTGTGTGTCCTGTGGGCGTAGTGCTGGTACTCTGTCCCTACACATGTGCCGAGCTCAGGGCATTTCACTTTATATCCCAGCTTAGCACTGGATTTGCCCCCCACAATGGGGTCGTGGCCGCAGTGTCTGACCCCTGCTCGAACTCCGGTACTGCCCATCACAGTGGCTGCAGACATATATACTTGCATAAATACAAACTTTGCACATATGCATATCGTTAATTATTCTGTGTGAGGCATGACACCTTTTTGTTTGTCACAGTAACCTCGTGATCTTTGATAAACACATAGGTCTCATGTAAGTTAATGTAGAATAAAAGAAATACTAGTCAAACTGTGGAAAACAATCTGTTTGGACTCAAGAATTGATCATAAAAACTATAAGATGGCTTTACATACAGTTAACTCTTACTGTATCTAGCTCAGTCAAGGGCCAGCTGCAAACCAAATGCATTCAAGTTTCAAAACACATGCTTTTTTCAACTAATGTGCACATCTCATAGAATTTGTGAGAGAATTTTAGGTGTTGGTAACAAAATACTACTGACACTATTAGCATAAATATATAAAAAAGTGAAATGCAGTTTTCTTACATATACAGTAGATTCAATTTCCTGTTTTTCTTTATTTAGGAAGTAATAAATCCTCTGCATGCGCTCCTCGTGTTGACAAACTCACCTCTCGTAGCTCCTGTACAAGTGCGTTGAGCCGCTCATTCTCTGACTGGGCGTTGGATGCCACAGAGCGGCTAAGCGTCACCTCTGACTGCAGCTCCAACAGACGGCCCATATAGTAGGCCTCCTTGGAGGCGGACTCCTGCAGCAGTGTCTCCTCATTGGTCTCCCCATCCTCTGCCACCTTCCGTTGGTTGGTGTAAGCCTGGCCAAATGCCTGAAGAGACAAAAAAGGGAGGGAGGTAGGGTAAGAAGAAAGGGAAACTGGCATTTCTGTAAAGTCAAAATTAAAATCACACTGATCCAAATCCTGTCAAATAGCATCAGCATCATAATCCAAGCGATGGAAGGGATTAGCACACACTGCCATGGAAATCTTACACATCTTTCCCAGCTGTGTGTGCTAGACCGATTGCTGCTGTACTTTTGACCACTGGCAGCACTGATGGGACACTTGCAGGGGTTGGCCCTTAAGAATACCTGCTGTCTGTCGATGTGGGTGATGTTTCACTCAGATCAATAGACAGAGTGTTCCCATTTTCCTGACACAGGTTTTCACGGCACTGAGAGCTGACGTGTCATGATAAAATCAAAGCAGGTATCAACAGAAAAAACATGGCAACCACAGCGGGCCTGCTGGGTCAAAGTGGTAACAAAGTGGGTAAACTAGCAAACACACATACAATGTTAGGGGAAGACCAGTGTTTCCAGTTCAGCGCTATTTCTCTGTCAGGGTTTCCTGAACGTATGTGTGAGTTTCATGACTGGAACATCTATACAGCAACAGTTTTAGTGATTCAATAAACCATGCTTCACTTTTGCCACCTTTCATCAGGAGAAATGACTTTGGCGCCTGCAGTAGCCTCTGTGAGAGAAAATGGATCATCTGAAAAATATTTTATGGTTTACAATCACCACCAGAAGCTGTAGACCAGCGGTCCCCAACCTTTTTTGCCCCACGGACCGGTTTATGTCCGACAATATTTTCACGGGCCGGCCTTTAAGGTGCTGCGGATAAATACAACAGGATAAAACCAGTACCGGTACCAAAAAAAAGAAGGTTTATTCATAACACACGGGAAAAGACCGAGGGAAACCGAGTTAACGATCAAAACAATAAAACAAACAAACTATAAAAACAGATAAAACCCCTGAAAACCAGAAATTTCACACCCAAGCCTCAACTCTCGCGGTACCGGCCCCTGGCCCGGGGGTTGGGGACCGCTGCTGTAAACAATACTGTTGTCTACAGCATGTATTGTGATTGACTCTTCAAATTGACCATGCAATTTAAATAGGAAGCCATTTATTTTGAACTACATGTTTTAATAATGTAGGCTTCCCAATCCCATCTCATCGTCATAATATTTTCTCTGTTTGAATCATTTATTAGGCACAAGCATCCATTACTTTGAAAAGACATGAGCCTAATGTGCAGCTGTCTTTTCTTTTCATTTGTGGCTAATGAGCTAAGCGGGCGGTCTCCTGCTGTGTTGAGGTGAAATAAATTTGTGCTTTTACATGTAAAAAAAATATTATGAACCACATGTTTCTCTCTTTCTGGATACTTATTATCAGGTAAGCAATAAAGTGGAATTAAAGGTTAAATTCAGTTCAGTTGTTGCAGTTACAGCCAACAGACACATTTTCCAATCTGTCAGTGTAACCCACTTTTAATCTACATGCTGTAAGAATGTTAAACAGAAGAATATTCATTCACGCTCTCCTCAGAGAGCATGTTAATGCAAATTCAATAGAGCTCTTTATTATGCCTTTGAATTACAAGTGTAGCAGTTAGCATATGAAGAAATGCCAGCAATAATCAGTCTGGCAAAATGCCCCATAATTAATGAAACATTTAACCATTCAACCAGGAAAACGGCACACAAAGACTAAGAAACACTCTGCAACACGTATCTATCAAAAAAAAGGTTGTATTATATTTCTTTATTATTTTCCTTCTGTACACACCACTTTCTCTGTATTTCATCATTCTCTTGCCACACTCCATTGTGCACTCACCCACGCGCCCCCTCTCGGTCTCAAGGGAGCCACAGTGTGATTGTAGTGAATGATTAAGAGGAAGGGCCTCTGGAACAAAACAGACGATTAATTCTAGGCACAGTGTGACTGAATGAGCTTGCATTCTCTGCTCGGATGAGAGGCCGGCAATCTCGGAGCAGGCCTCACGGCAACAGCTGGGCTCTACAGGACGGAAAGTAAAAATCTGGCCCGTTGTCTGGGCCTACAAAACCCTTTATCACAGCATTTAGTTCCAAAGAAATTAGTAGGATATTTCAGTTAAAGATTTTAAGAAAAGAGGTTCTGGTCCTCTGAGGCTTTCCCTCCAGGAAAATGCATCTCCCTGCATCACATTACAAACTTCTTGGGAAGCTCCTTTTAATTGCTTGAAAGTGCATCATGCAGAATTGGATCAAAGACTCTCTGCCAAATGTTATTCTCTGGTACAGGGATCATTTTAACACCCTCCACAAGGAAAGATTACAAGCAGTTCTAAAATTTAAAAAGACTTGTTTCAGAAACTTCAGACATGTTTTGTAGATTATTTAACTGCAGGCTTTCAACGCTCTCCAGTTTCAAGCCCCCATGATACATAGGTCAACTGACAGAAAGGCAGAAGCACCACAGACAGACTTAGATGTGCGATGAGAGCCAGATGGTTTCATAACAGACCTCCTTCATGGGATGAAATGAGCTCCTCCAAGTCTGCTCCCTCCATCTGTGTATGACCCCTCAAAGGAAACTACACTGATTGCCCTGATTTACTGTTTACAAATAAAAGAAAACAGTGTTCAGACACACGCCTGCTGTTGGTGCACAGTACAGATTCTGGATGGCTAAAAAACTATTGTGTCAGGACTAATTTTAAATCTCATGATAACTACATGAACACAACTGCCAGTACTGCTGTGTGTATAAAGTGATGCCCCAGTATTTGTGTCCTAATTGGCAATCAAGTGGAAAAGATTAAAGTTTAATATCATTTCCTAAGGATCACATTAATATGGAGTCACTCATGGGCAGCCATTTTGGATCTTTATACTGAAAATCACAGACTGCAATAAGTGTTGAGGCTCCACACTCGTATGTGTCTCGGTGGACAAAGTCCAGACAATGGGTTCTATAGATATTCATCCCTGGGGCGACAGGAGGAGGAGCAGGCAAAGGGAATAAACCCACCACTGCAGCACTGTGAGAGTCTGTGTAACCCGAAAATCCTTCCCTGTCTGCTGGAGTCCCTAATGAGAAGTCAGGGGAGCTGCTCTGGGTGTGTGATGTTGTATTTGTGAGTGTATGCATACAGCAAGGATCTATTTTTACACCCAGGAGGTCAGAGGATGGAGCTATTTCTGCAGCAGCAATTAATCTTATGAAAACTTTCATCATTAACAGGGGGACTAATCTGTCGTACAGGAGCTGTTTAATTATAGATAGTAATGTACCGTAAAGCTAACGCAGGATATACACTCGATTACATTTTCAAAGTCAAAGAGCAACGCTTGGAGGTAAATGAACATGCTCGAAACGTGCAGAAACATGGACGCAATCAAGAGGAACAACCAATAACCAAGTTGTATGATTTATTTATGTCAGTTATTCTAATAAATATGTATTGTTAATTTGATCATCAAACATTTTAAGCACAAGTGCGGCATCCTTAATGTTTCTGTCAGTTATGGGTAAACAGAAATATGGGTATTAGTTAGGAAGCAACATTCTTATGAATAACAAAAACACACACACACACACACACACACACACACACACACACACACACACACACACACACACACACACACACACACACACACACACACACACACTCAAAGATATATACACCAAATGCTGCGTCTCAGCCAGATGGATGGCCTAGGCCGTCACATTCGGGATTTCAGTACCATGGAGAGAGACATGCAGTACATACACTACCACGCAGCTGCCTGTGTGTGTGTGTGTGTGTGTGTGTGTGTGTGTGTGTGTGTGTGTGTGTGTGTGTGTGTGTGTGTGTGTGTGAGAGAGAGCAATCATTCACCATGGGATTGATACTGTAGCCAGACAAAGGGAGAGAAAAGACAAAGAGGACTGTTCAACATGTGCATCACCAAAGCAGCACATCGCAGCTGATGCATGGGAGATTTCATTTAGTTTTAGTTTCTCTACTTCTTTATCCAAAGTGTTTGAGAGCATGCCGAATAATTCATTCAATAAAAAAAATCCCTCCACAACAGTACTCCCAGAAAGAACAAATAATAATCACAAAAGCAAAAAAATGCCCCAAAATGAATATGACATAAATAAGAAGCAGCATGCAGTGTCTCAACCTTCAGTCACCACAAGACCTCGCACACAAACACACGTTAGCTGGCAGTGAGTGAATAAGACAAATATGCAAGATGCAGTCCTGACTCACTCGCTCCTTTTGACACACACAGTCTTTGACTGCTGTGTGCAACTCAGCGAAGGTAAGGAAAGAAAAAGTGAAATATCGCATTTTATTTCAAATAAATATGGTGAAGAAAATATCCCCGTTGTTGTTTCTGTTCTGTTAATCAGCTTTACATTATTTTGTAAACTGTCTCTAATTAGTACTCTGTAATCTAGGAATTTAGTTTGAGTAGTTTTTGCTCTATATAATCAATATTTTTAATGAATACTGAAGGTATTTAGTGTTTAGCATCAATAAAATGTAAATTTTTTGACAAGTGAGACCGAGAGAGCCTCACTTTTATTCTCTAATATGATTGAAACTCAAATGTTCACTCTGATCTCTTAAGCACCATTTAAAAACATTTAGATGCATTCAAAGTTATATGATCAAAGTTATTTCTAAAGCTTACTGTCATGGTCCTGGGCCACGTTGGCCCAGTATTCTTAGTTTTCATGTATTTTGTTCCTTATTTAGGCCATGCTTCCTGAGTTGCTCTGTTACGTTGTTTCCTTATGTGTTTTTCCCCTTGTGACTCTTACCCCCTGTGTGCCCCTCTGTGTATCTGAGCCCTCGTCTCTCCTTGTGTTTTATTCCATGTTTTACCCAGCCCGTTATGTCTGTGCTCTCCCCGTGCTCTCTCTCCTCCTGTCTGAACCTCTGTGCACTTCCTGTTTTACTTTGACAGTCTCCCGTCAGTGTTGTGTTCACTCCTGTTGTGTCTTGTTATGATTATCAGTGTCACCTGTGTTCCTCGTGTGCTCCCACTTCCCTCGTTAACCCTCTGTGTATTTATGTCTGCCTCTCCCTCAGTTCTGTGTCGCGTTCTCCCTCATGCTGTGTGTTTCTACCTGTAGCTCCCTGTGTGTTTTGTTAGAGTCTTCCCAGTTTAGATTTTGTAGAGTTTTTGTGTTCAGCAATAAAAGCTGCCATTTTGAGTTCAGTCCAGTCTCCAGTGAGTTTGCGTTTGGGTCCAATTTCTGCCGGCACACAGCCGAATCATGACACTTACAATATCGTCTTCACAGCCACAGATGCATTAAAGTGATTTTGAGTAGTTCTTCTTACGATAGGTAACATTTATCCTTAGTCTAAAATGACACCAAATGTAATATTTTCAGTTTAATATGCTGAATATCATAAACACATACTGAATAAGGTTTATGGGAAACACTGCTCTGCCATATTTTTTTCCTTTATCAAGGACGGAGACATGTCTTTGTTGGTTTCTAAGCAACAAGAAAAAATGCCAAATAAAGAGATCTGTCACACACACAAGCATATTTCCACAAGTAAGGGGAAAGTGTGTAATCACAGCCAAGTAAGAATGAAGGTCAGCCGACTGAAAACACAAATAAATTAAAAGATAAAGAGTAATTGCACATTTTAGCAAAACATGTTTAAAATCTGTTGTTTTTTGTTGTTGTCAGTGCACAAAATTAGAGTTTGCAGTGCGAGCATTCTACTGCAAGTGTTTGTTTGTGTGGGTCATCAGGAGTACTCTACTGAATCACGAGGGATATTTATAGGTTATAACTGTATTGTAGAGTGCACATGCATGCTCTGCAGAACCTGTTAAATTTCCCTAGAGAGAGCTCCTCTATCCCTGAATTACTGTCTGCACAAAAATTGAGCTACATGAAATGAGTGTTTTATAGATAGTAATGAGGATAAATAGCTTGCTTTCTATTCCTCCTTACCAGAATGCTGTTTAGTGCAATAAAGCCTATTATTCCTCTTATGACAATATGCTATTATGCTGACAACTGAGGAATAAAAACATCTATAATTTAGGCTAACAGCTGAAAAATGCTCTCATGTGCTTTAAAGTGGAAAATCAATGCCAGAAATCCACAATGGTGTCACATCTGCTGCTCACCGACACAATGACCAGAGATCAGGCTGTGTGACGCCGAGGGTTCTGCCAGTGGGACAAGCGGTGCCTGGCTAAAATGATGCGGCTTGATTGAGTGATTAAATTTGGCCCAAGTCTGCTCCTGATAAGAAAGATGGTTGGATACTTTCCCAGAATGCCTATCACTTATATGTGTTCAGTCTGAACCTGACTGAATGGACGGTGCGGTGGCAGAGAGGCAGATGTGCTTTTTAAAATTTGACTACCTTTTCTTTTAAAAAACATCCCTGTTTGCTGTCTCCCCCTCCTAACTTCACCCTTATTGTCCCCAGATTTAAAATCAACCTGATTGACCCAGTGTGAAATTAAACAATGGCCTACATGACACTACACTACATTACTGATCTGATGAGAAACCATTATATTCACCCAGAAAGCTGCGATTTCCCATTAGAAAGGAAGCAATGACCAGTGTAAGCCGACAGATAGGAAAGCCACTAGAGGACTGCACAGACTGTACCAGCTTTAACTGTGTCATTCTCTTTGCTTGGTAATGTGCCCTACAGGAGATCATCAGCTAGTGGAACCTTCAAGCCATTCCAACACACAAATACGTATTCAGAAATACACATCGGTACAGGACAACTCGCACTCGCACTAAGTCACTGTTCATTCCTGCCTTTCACAAAGAGGGAACAACAAAAGGGAAAAAAACAATAAACTGGATAAAAATGAACACAGCAACTGTAACATCAGCTGTTTGTTAATAAAGCATCAACCTGAGCATTTTGACCAAGCCTCATGATTTTTTGAAATGATGAGAATAATGAGAAAAAGAGGGACACTGCATGCTCATATGACTGTGACATATTTATCACAAAGGGAGGTTTGGCAGGCCTACTTTACTGTAACTTCTACAAAGTTAATACAGTGATGAATAGAAACCTGTGACTGAGACATAAACTCATCTTGTAAGTCATTATTTAGGCTGTGGACTGAGTGAGCTGTAGGGTCGTGTTCTTACAGACTTCTATTTTTTCTGCACAAGTGCTTTACTGCAGGCTTAGAGCATCTGCTTCAACTCAAGAATTGTCAGTCACATCATTAACCCATATGTGTGCATTGTCCTCAGTTTCTTAAGAGGAATTTACAAACCAATTGGTGACATCACAGCGGCTACATAAAACTGTTATACTGTCTGTGTTGGGACCTTTGCAGTTTTTTAATAAGCTAACTATGCAAACTAGGCTGGCTAGCTTTGGCCATTATATCAGCAGCTCACTCTCTCGTCCAAATAATGTCGCATTTCACTTTAGCAAGTGTTTCCCTTAAACCCAAAGTTAGGCCTTAAAAATGCTGGACCACATACCGATGAATGACGTCACGTGGCTACATTCATCTTAGTGTGTATAAATGTTAATGATGATTTTGTGCTTGTTTCCTTATAATTAATCAGCCAAATATTTAGTGATTTATAAATGATATATTTAGTTGATGTCAAAAAGAAAAAAAGGCCAAAGAAAGTATCGCTTATCAAAGAAACAGAGCAAACACGTACCAGCGTATCGCTGCCAAATCTGTCACCACTAAAGATTTGGGTAGTTTGATCAACTGATCACAGGATGATCATTTTTACTTCATAGGAAATTGATAGCATGATGCAAATCAGGCTGTTTCTCATACTTGACGGCACAGGCAACAACAACAGTAACATGTGGGATGTGTGCTAAAACTAAATTATGTTTCAGAGACACTGCAGCTCATATTGTCTGTGAAGGTTCTCAGTCATCCAGGTCATCGTAGTCAAAGGAGTTTGCAAAGAAAAGCATCTGGACTTCTTTAAGTTGCTTGAAGACGTTTCACCTCTCATCCAAGAAGCTTCTTCAGTTCTAAGGTCAAATGGCCGAGAGTCCCAGATTTAAACTCAGTGGGAGTATCCCCCCAAGGAGGGACAAAGGACCCCCTGGTGATCCTCCACTCACATGCGCCCAGGTGTGAAAGCGGGTGTGGGACCTAATCAGCCAGGGTTTCGGGTGAGCCCATTGTGAAACCTGGCCCCACCTTGTCATGTGAATTCCTGAGGTCAGATGGCCCAGGATGTGAGTGGGCGTTAAGGCGTCTGGGGAGGGAACTCAAAACTGGATTATAGATGGCAGACAGTTGGTGTCGTAAACCACCGCCTCTGTTCAAAGATGGTCGCTCACAGTGGACATAGATGGCCTCTTTCACTCCTCTTTCAAACCATCTGTCCTCTCTGTCCAAAATATGAACATTGGCATCCTCGAAAGAGTGACCTTTATCCTTAAGATGCAGATGGACTGCTGAGTCTTGTCCTGTGGAGGTGGCTCTTCTATGTTGTGCCATGCGCTTGTGAAGTGGCTGTTTGGTCTCTCCAATGTAGAGGTCCGGGCATTCCTCGCTGCACTGTACAGCATACACCACGTTGTTCAGTCTGTGTTTTGGAGTTTTGTCTTTCGGGTGAACCAGTTTGTGTCTGAGTGTGTTGCTGGGTCTGAAGTACACTGGGATGTCGTGTTTGGAGAAAACTCTCCTGAGTTTCTCTGATACACCGGCTACATAGGGGATGACAACGTTGTTGCGTCTGTCTTTCTTATCCTCCCTCGCTGGTGTCTGATCTTCTTTTCTGTGCCTCTTTGCTGACTTTATGAACGCCCAATTAGGATAACCACATGTTTTAAGTGCTTCCTTTACATGTGTGTGTTCCTTCTTTTTCCCTTCAGGCTTAGAGGGAACATGTTCTGCCCGGTGGTGTAGGGTCCTAATTACTCCAAGTTTGTGTTCCAGAGGGTGATGGGAGTCAAAGAGGAGGTACTGGTCCGTGTGTGTGGGCTTCCGGTAAACTTCAATGTTGAGGTTGCCATTCTCTTCAATGTGCACAGCACAGTCCAGGAAAGGCAAACAGTTATGCTTTGTGTCTTCCCTGGTGAACTTGATGTTTTTATCCACGGCGTTGATGTGCGCAGTGAAGGATTCCACTTCTTGTGTCTTGATTTAGGTGTCATCTACATATCTGTACCAGTGGCTGGGTACTCTCCCTTTAAAAGAGCCAAGAGCCTTTCTTTCCACTTCCTGTATGTAAAGGTGGCTACAATCGGTGACACGGGGGAGCCCATGGCACAGCCATGTTTTTGTCTGTAGAAGCCTTCGTTGTATTTGAAGTATGTTGTGGTAAGGCAGAGGTCTAACAGTGTGCAGATCTGATCGGGTGTGAAGTTGGTCCTGTCTTCCAAGGAGCTGTCTTCTTGTAGTCGTTTTCTGACAGTCTCCACTGCTTCCGTGGTGGGTATGCAAGTGAAGAGAGAGACTACGTCAAAGGACACCATGGTTTCATCTGGATCCAGGGTAAGTTTCTGGACCTTGTCGGTGAAGTCGGTGGAGTTCTTGATGTGGTGTGGGGTGTTCCCCACGAGAGGTGCCAGGATGGTAGCAAGGTGTTTCGCAATGTTATAAGTGGCTGAGTTTATGCTACTGACTATGGGTCTGAGTGGGACCCCTTCCTTGTGGATTTCAGACACCAGCGAGGGAGGATCAGACACCAGCGAGGGAGGATAAGAAAGACAGACGCAACAACGTTGTCCAGAAACTTACCCTGGATCCAGATGAAACCATGGTGTCCTTTGATGTAGTCTCTCTCTTCACTTGCATACCCACCACGGAAGCAGTGGAGAATGTCAGAAAACGACTACAAGAAGACAGCTCCTTGGAAGACAGGACCAACTTCACACCCGATCAGATCTGCACACTGTTAGACCTCTGCCTTACCACAACATACTTCAAATACAACGAAGGCTTCTACAGACAAAAACATGGCTGTGCCATGGGCTCCCCCGTGTCACCTATTGTAGCCACCTTTACATACAGGAAGTGGAAAGAAAGGCTCTTGGCTCTTTTAAAGGGAGAGTACCCAGCCACTGGTACAGATATGTAGATGACACCTAAATCAAGACACAAGAAGTAGAATCCTTCACTGCGCACATCAACGCCGTGGATAAAAACATCAAGTTCACCAGGGAAGACACAAAGCATAACTGTTTGCCTTTCCCGGACTGCGCTGTGCACCTTGAAGAGAATGGCAACCTCAACATTGAAGTTTACCGGAAGCCCACACACACGGACCAGTACCTCCTCTTTGACTCCCATCACCCTCTGGAACACAAACTTGGAGTAATTAGGACCCTACACCACCGGGCAGAACATGTTCCCTCTAAGCCTGAAGGGATAAAGAAGGAACACACACATGTAAAGGAAGCACTTAAAACATGTGGTTATCCTAATTGGGCGTTCATAAAGTCAGCAAAGAGGCACAGAAAAGAAGATCAGACACCAGCGAGGGAGGATAAGAAAGACAGACGCAACAACATTGTCATCCCCTATGTAGCCGGTGTATCAGAGAAACTCAGGAGAGTTTTCTCCAAGCACGACATCCCAGTGTACTTCAGACCCAGCAACACACTCAGACAGAAACTGGTTCACCCGAAAGACAAAACTCCAAAACACAGACTGAACAACGTGGTGTATGCTGTACAGTGCAGTGAGGAATGCCCGGACCTCTACATTGGCGAGACCAAACAGCCACTTCACAAGCGCATGGCACAACATAGAAGAGCCACCTCCACAGGACAAGACTCAGCAGTCCACCTGCATCTTAAGGATAAAGGTCACTCTTTCGAGGATACCAATGTTCACATTTTGGACAGAGAGGACAGATGGTTTGAAAGAGGAGTGAAAGAGGCCATCTATGTCCACTGTGAGCGACCATCTTTGAACAGAGGCGGTGGTTTACGACACCAACTGTCTGCCATCTATAATCCAGTTTTGAGTTCCCTCCCCAGACGCCTTAACGCCCACTCACATCCTGGGCCATCTGACCTCAGGAAATCACATGATAGGGTGGGGCCAGGTTTCACAATGAGCTCACCCGAAACCCTGGCTGATTAGGTCCCACACCCACTTTCACACCTTGGCGCATGTGATTAGAGGATCACCAGGGGGTCCTCTGTCCCTCTTTGGGGGGATACTCCCACTGGGTTTAAATCTGGGACTCTCGGCCATTTGACCTTAGAACTGAAGAAGCTTCTCGGATGAGAGGTGAAACGTCTTCAAGCAACTTAAAGAAGTCCAGACGCTTTTTTCTTTGCAAACTCCTTTGACTGCAGCTCATATTGGACCGTTTTTTTCTATTTGAAGGTTATTATGTTGTGCATGCAGGTGTGTAACTGTGTGGCTAAGTGAATCAGCTGTAAGGTAATCCAAACAAATCCTCTCCCTCAGGTTAGAACCTGATAAACAGTGATTCACTCAGAGGTTTATGAAAACTAAATTAGCAGAACAAAAGTGGTAAAGTTAAATATTTCTAAAAGGATAATCCACCAATACATTAAAGTGGCCAGATTTAATATCATTAATATCATGTCCTGAAGTCTTAAATGTTTTCCTTTCATTATAACTGTCGCATTTGACCCCCACCCACCCATCATTTTCATTAAGTAGTCAGGGGACGAAGACCACTAATGAAGTAAGTGTCTTCTTTCTTTATACATCACCTCCCTCCATGCTAGTGTCCTTTATCCCATTTTTCAGGTGTCGTAAGAAGAAACTGGAAACTTAAAACAACAAAAGCATCTGAACATTGAGGAGTGTGTTACAAAATCAAAAGACAGAAGTGATTGAAAACTCACAGGCTCACTGATAATCTGTATTAGTTCCTGCAGACACACCCAGACAGGCAGCCTGACTCATAAAAACAGAGAGACACACAGAGCAGATTTATCTGATAAAACGCTCTCCTCTCTCTGCACTGTGTCTCTCCTGATAAAGAGGACTCAGCCAAGCCAGACAAACACAGACTACAATGGAGAGGCTAGCCTGCACACAGTGACCCTCTTGGTATTGCATGCATGGGCCCTCAGGGTGACTCAGTGCTTTTGTGCAGCCACAAGAGACCCTCCATGCCAGAGTATGTAGAGTTTGATTGCTTGGAAAAGGTACTAATAAAGTGCAGTATTATTAGCTGTTTTATCTATGTTTTGCTCCTTTTGTATGTTTTCCTTGTCAAAATGATTTGTTATCATGCTTGATGTGAGTCAGTGTTTGGACAAAGAGTTTGCACCCAAAACTGCCAAAAAACTTAATCACACTAAGTACAATTAAGGCCCATTATCTCCATATTCACATTTTTAAAAACCCTGACATGAAGTACTTCCTGTTTTAGTTTTCTGACCTTACTTGAAGTCATGACCAGTGTTACTGAGAACATGGTTAATTAAACAGGTTAACTTTGGAAAGTCTGTCTAACTCTATACATTCCCTAATAGGGTAGAAGTGACAAAACGCATCTGTCACCCTATTCTGCATGCACATGCACACGCATGCTTGTGTGTGCATGTGCTCATGCATGCCTTTGTGTGTGAGAATGGTGACAAGACAGGGGACAGGCAGGATCATGCGCATTTCCAAGCGCCCTTTGCGGGATAAAATGGCCTCTGGATATGGAGATAAAAGGCTTCTCTTTATCGGGCATGCTGTGATGAGAAGCATAGAATAAGACGATACTATAGATGAAATTCAATAGCTCTGTCTAGACAAAAAGAACGGCTTAACAGCCACATTCAGTGATGCATTAAATTCTGACTTAAGAGAAGTCCAATTTAATTCATGCAAACAGTAAATTTTGACAACACATGAAATAAGCGTAGGTTTTTTTTCTCCTTGTGAGAGGATGGACAGATTTTTTTGCTATGGTATCTGAGTTTGCAGCACACACAGCTAAAGTAGACAACTAATCAATACAGCAGCCAGCAGGGAGGAGAGTCCTGTGCTTACTACATTTCACTGCAGCAAAAAGGAGCATTCTAAAAAAACGTAATCTATGCAGGGACGGGCGGGCCTGAAGGGTCTCCGCAGATTCATTTAGCCCCTTTGTGACAATAGAAAAGAACAATCGTTACACTGAAGCAACTGAACAAACTCTGTTCTCTGCTCTTTTATTCTGCTGACACTGCGTGTATGCAATACGCACTCCACACTTTTGTGTCTCCTCCCCTTTTCTCCATTACGTCAATACAACCATAAAAACCTGAAACAACAAAGAGGGCCTGGCTGATAGGCTGAAATCACTCAACACCACTACAATATCCTGTCACCCCCTCACCCTGTGCTCTCCATCACAACATCCCCGCCCGAGCCTCCCACCTCTCGTGTTGCACACACACACAGAGCGGAAAAACAGAAAGGGGGTTAACCCTCTGTGCACATGCAGCCCAGATGTGTGGCTCAGATACAAAGACCAATGACTTTCCCTTCAGGTGCTGGAAAAACACACACAGCAACTCTCCACAAAAACAACAGAGACCACAAGGGCATACAGGTCCTCATTTATATGCTTGACTGCATCCCTGAGCATGTTGCAAGGGTCACAGGTCAGCATCAGTGAAAACTGCACAGTGGATTCCCCTCTTGGCTTTATTTCCATGGATGTCTATTATCCAAGAGGCAAAGGTGCCAAAAACAGTTTGATTGCTTATAAAGTGCTGTAGGTTTCTCACTGAAGAGCCAGTTTTTCTAAAATGCTTTGAAGCTACTAAATAGAATCTCTTACATGTGTTTAGGCAGCATTCACCGGTCTTTGCAAAACACCCTACGCTACACACAATAGAGTCCAGCGTAGCTCAGACATCATACGTTTTCACCACACAGAGCAGAAATCAATGCATAATTCCCACTTCACTCCAGGGGGGGACTGCAGGGGAATAATGAGATGAGGAGGAGCACGCTGAGCTGATGGTGTAGTGCACAGCTAAAAGATTGAAACACTACCATCTCATGAGATATTGATTCAGCCCTTCTGTCCGTGTTTACTGCCTCTGCCAATGTAAAACAGGAGCCAAAGGAGGAGGTGGAAGGAGAAGCGAGAAAAGCCTTTCTCCGCAGCAGATGCTGCTGGGTGCTGCTGCTTTCTTGTTTGAGAATGTCAAACACACCAGGGTGAAATGATAATAAGTCCTTTTAATCAATGTTCCTTTTTTTCCTTCTATAGAGTAACAGTCCTAATTACAAAAGGGCCGGATGTGCACAGCAGGGAAAAAGTGACTCTTCATCTCAAATATAGTCAGATTACACTGTTCCATTTCTGCTTAAGAAACAGCACGTTTGAAACTTTGTGGTTGTTGCTCATTCTAAAAAAAGTTAATTTAAAGCAATTTCTCACACACGATCACTGAATAACAGCATATCACATTAAGTTATGCAAATCCTTCAAGAAACTGTTTGAGTCATGTAATGTGGAGCTAGGACTCAAATGCACAGGAGAGAGTGACGGAACAAAGGATGAGATATTTATTCAGTCTGATGTACAAGTTCACCCAAAGGCGCACAACCAGAAACACACAAGAAAGGTCAGCCAATGTGGGGAACACAACAACATTTATACACAAAAATAATCAGGAAATAGGACACAGCATGAGACACAGGTGAAGGTAATCAAAGACAATTAGCCAGATGGGGGAAGTAAAGCTTAACACAAGGCACTAGAGACAAGTAAGAACCAAAATAAAGTAAATATAAGCTAAACAATTACAGTCTATAGTACAGTATTCCCCCTTTCCCTCCTCTTATTCTCATCCTTGATTTCTTTCCCTTCTCCCTCTTCAAATGCTTTTTAGAAATTGGGGCATCCTCCGAGATGGCACACTGAGATCAGTTTCCAGGTCACAGGCATGAAGATGGAGGAGAAAGGAGCCGAGGCACAAATTATGGAAATGAGACAATAAGCTGGGATATGACAAATGTCCCTGCCCAGATTCAAACTGGGGAAATTGCAGCTCAGTTTAGGTACCGTCCACTGTAAGCTACAGGAATCCGTGCACTTTTAAAAACACAAAGCTTGTGGATATTTAGAAGGGTCAGGGTTAGCCCCGCCTACTATAGGCACAAATTAAGCAGGTGAGGAAGAGACACAAGGAGAAAGGATGAGGCAACAGTCATACAGTGTTCTTATATACTGACTTATATATTAATTAGATTCAGTGTTTTGAATGTTAAAAGAAAATGGATATAATACTGTTTTTTGTATTTATCACACATGGTACAGTTGATCATCTTTGATAACAGGATTTCAATAGAAACACATAATTATATATTCCAGCTCTTTCTCATGTTTCTTTGAGAAAGACAGATAAACCTGTGCATTCTTGTTCAGTAAGCTTCTGCTCTTCTTCAGCTTCTTTCCTCTGTTTGCATTTTATGAATTAAGAAATCCTTAAAGATCCAAAGATTCCAGTCATAGTGAAAACATTCACGTGATTGTGGACTTCTTTTTTGAAACCTTGGGTTTGGGTTTTTGCCATCCTTTTCATCTTCTTCCTCTTTTCTTTAAACAGACTTGACCATACGGACAAACTGTTGAGCTGGGGAGGTATCAGCTAACACTAGCACTGGTTAGATAGCATGATGAATCCATAATTCACTGACATATTAGATGGTATGCTAACGTTGGCAGGTGATAAACAGGCTGTATACAAAGCTGAACAGGCCTTTCAACAACAACAACAATCTTTATTTATAGAGCACATTTAAAAACCAACGGTATGCCAAAGTGCTTAACATAAAACAAGGAAATAACACAAGTATAATCAGGGTCATAAAAATGTAAAAATATAAAATTATGTTCACAGGAAAATGCCACCAATACACAATGGCGATATGACATACACAGCGCAAATAAAAGCATAATAGGAAAATTAATAGAATAAATCTATGCAAACAAGGCCAGCATTAACCGGTAGAAAAAGCAAGATTAAACAAATACGTTTTAAGCCGTGATTTAAAAGATTGAATAGAATCAGACGCCCAGATGCCAATCGGAAGGTTGTTCCACAACTCTGGTGCAGCCAGGGCAAACGCCCGGTCACCTCTAGACTTCAGCCGAGATCTAGGCTGCACCAACAGTAACTGTGAAGATGATCTTAAAGCCCTAGCAGGAACATATGAGTTTAGGAGTTCCTTAAGATAGCTCGGTGCTGTGTTATTAGTGATTTTAAAAGTAATCAGCAGAATTTTAAATTGGATGCGGCATTTCACAGGCAGCCAGTGCAAATCAGCTAGGACGGGAGTGATGTGGGCAAACTTCCTAGTTTTGGTTAGAATGCGTGCTGCAGCATTTTGGACTGTCTGTAATCTATGAAGGAGGGCAGAGTGGAGACCAAAATAGAGTGAATTGCAGTAATCCAGCCTCGAAGTTACAAAGGCATGGATGAGCTTTTCCAGGTCTTTCAGTAGAACAAGATGAAGGCTGAAGACGAAGAAACTACGCCAACCTTTAGTGGCCACACCCCTTATAATGAAATACAATTTAAATAGATGTTTTACCAATTTGAATACAATTTAAATTGGGCTGCTAAAAAATCCCCCCCTTACAGGGATCATGGATAGGAAAGCTATAAACAGCTGTGATGGTGTGTTTAGACCAAATGTAAAGCAAAGTTTCACCTTGTGTACCTTTGAAAAATGCACTAGCTGGAGTATTTATGGACCATTCTGCAACCCACCATCACGCCCCCTTTAGCCTAACGACCAGTAGTAGACATAACTGATAACTGGAGTAATTTAACAGTAGCACACTTTTATAACATGCGAGCAATCGCTAAGATCTCGCTCACTTTCTCCTTTTTTGTTCTGTCTCTATATAAAAGTAAAGGGCACATCATACAAAAGACTTCATTTCTGTTTGCTGCTGGCTGTGGGAGAATCTTAGCTGACTGTGGTTGTGCAACACAACGCAAACGAGTTTTTAACCTGTCTGATGGTGAAGTGTAAACCTTACAGGAGAAAGGAGTGCAGTGCCCAGTCTTTTAGCATTATGTTCTACTTGTCTGATTAGGAAATTCCATGTTGATCTGATGAATCGTGACTCAGCTTTTCTTTTTTGGTCTTTCAAATTACCATGTGAAGTCTTTGACGCAGATCTCAGCTGGCATTTTTGATGGCCCAAAGCAGAGGGAACAAACTGACCTGTGAACTGCCTGTTCCCAACTTATCACAAATGTCATTTCTTCTGCAAGCTTCTGATCTGAAGGACCCAAAAGATGACTTATGACAGCAGCTGAAATTGCTAACTTTTATTTCACATGCTTCCTCAGATCCAAGGTGTTCGAAACTTTTCAAGCATTTTTATTTAACTAAACCAAATAAATAATCATATTATGAAATGATAGCAGAGCGATTCTCTTCCAATACTTCTTAAAGGTAAATTCAAGCTTTGCTGACAGCGTGAATCACTAGAAAGCATATAACCTTGCTCAGATGATGGACCTTATTCTGCTCTGCAGTGGCATCCTCCTCCTTCTGCCTCCTACTATGTGTCCTTTCTGAGGTTGATCTGCCCAGAGATAGCGCTAACAAGCCAGAGCCACAGGGTAGCGATGTCTCTGTCACTGCTTAGGCAGCTATCCAGAGACATACAGTGCATACACACAGAGAAACAAGGAAGGAATGACTGATTGGGCCGTGAGGCAAACACTGAGACGGGGAGGGAGTGACAGAGCTGGGTGAGGGGGAAATATATAGGTAAACAGTGGACAAAAATAAAATAAAATATGTATTCAGTGCCAAGACATGCTCTTGGACCCTGCAGATAGCAAAGAGATACAATTGCAGTTATTTCTGAAGAAGCAACAGTACGATGAAAATCACTGGAGCAACATCAATTTCTTACAAAGGACTAGGATCATCATAATCATCAAAACAACAACAAAAAGTCTAAAGAATAAGCTTTAGTGTATGATTGTACACACAAAGACTGTTTGATTTATTTGCCTGGAGGATGCTGATGTGTCACGTCACATCATGACTTTCCATATCCTTGTGGTTCATTGCATAGCCAGATACTCACACAGATACACACTTTTTGTAAAGCAAGCCCAAATTAATCCTGTGTTACAGTAGCTGAGGTACTTGTGTCTTGCATAGGTTTCCCCATGTGTTTAGTTTTGACCTGGATTGAGGGCAAACAACCTGAGCACCCAGGGCATACAGTGCTGCTGTATGTGTGACTACAGAACATATGCAAACACTGTAGGAACATGCATGCAAATCTGGGCAGCTTGGACATAACACACATGCAGGCACAATGGCATATGATCCGTGTGGCATCTGGATAACAAATACACACTTCAAGCATTTGTTCTTTGTTTCTACAAGTATGATAAAGTAGTCAGTTTGCCAGTTGTTGCTGTAAAATATAGAACAATGTAATACAAACAATACGGACTGAAGAAAACACTGTAATCTGAAACAAAAAAAAGTGTCTACCTTTCGCTGTAATTATATATTCTGTTCCACTTAATCCCAGAAGCAATTTCAGTTTCTATCTGAAATTTCTGCATCTTTTTATTTTGCACCTCTCCTGAGTATGGGGAGAGCAGATGTGATGTTACTGAAGTGGCAGGTTTGCACTCTGCCATTTGGTCTCATAATCATAGAAGTGTGCAACAGACACACAGCATCCCGGAGGTGGGTTTTTTTCTGCTGAAGCAACATCACATACAGAAAATGTTGCCTCTGTCAGGCGAGAAGTCAATCGGACAGGGAAGCAGATGTGAGCAGATCACAACACTGAGGAATGGTTGGTGGTTTTTTGCTGACCTGATGTTCTTTTTTTTGTAACAAAACAAATTTCCCACCTGTGGGACTAATAAAGGCCATCTTATCTTATCTTATCTTATCTTATCTTTTTCAGTTAAAATCAAAGTTTTACTACAAAGGTAAAAACTAAAAGTCTGAATAATGTATGAGCAGCTGCCTACAGTACTGCTTAAATACAGTTGACATGCTTAATTTATTTTTTAGAGGCAACTTCCCCTCCCATAGTCAGTTCTTCCAGTATGATTTAGTCTTATAATCATCTCCCCTCTTAAAACACGGCCATGTCTTTATATTTCTTCTCCATTATCTTTTCTTTCTCAACATATTCGACACCATAGCCCATCATAATACCCATCCCTCTGTAATCCATAAGTGTGAGTTATCAGCTTGACACTGCTGAGCTGCTGGCTGTATCACGCTGTCTCCTCAGCTTTCTTGCTGTGCTGTTATCTCCACTAAGATCGTTCAGATTCTGCATGTGTGTCAAACCAAAATGTTAAGCTAAGCAGTGGAATAAAAGGGTACGAGGAATAAAGCATAAATACAATTAGGCATGCAAAATGCAATGTGATAAGTGATGCTTAACGTACTGTGTGGTCTAGTCATGTGATTCTATCATGATTTTTTTATTTGGCTATATTTGGTGAGCTAGTTGCACAAGAAAGAGTCACTGATGTGTAGGATGAATGTGGACTTTTAGAGGTTTATTTCAAATGGGCTACAAGTGAACCAGGATCAGAACGATTCTAATGTGAAAAACTGAAATGATAAAAAGAATAATTTGGAGAATTACTTTGACCAGGACTGTTGGCTATCTTTGAAAGATTTAGCTAACACCCTTAACACATCAAAAAGATCACCTGTAACACATGATACACTCTGACAGTCCTCAAGTATTTGCTTTCACAGAAAATAAACAGGGTATTAAAAGTTATTTGGCAGCCTAACACAAGAAATACATCATCTTAATAGTTTCTCAAGCAGCTTTCTTGTGACTCGATGACTTAAATGTTTGACCAAAGCGATCGATGTTCAAGTGATAATAGATGACTCCATGTAAATAATGATGAGGCCTATCTTTATGCATATGTCCATGGACACTCACAAGCACTCATGCGCACCAGTGTAACCATCCTTCAACTCCTTCTTCCCATTGTCAGCAATTTCCATAGGCGACCTTGGACCAGGGAGCCCTGTCAGCATCTGCCTCTTGCTACATGTATGCACTGAGTAACTCGACACCCTGCAGTCATTAGGTCAAGACCTACCCCACACTTTTCTCACTTAAAAGATTTTGCATTTTAACAACATGTTTTGATGTAACTTTATCTCATACTTATAATTCAGACCAGTTGATTATTGAAGCACCATATGGCCTGCAGTGAAATACCCTCAAGAAACATCTAAGCAAAAAAAATAAAAGGTCCTAAAAGAGTTCCCTGAAATTCCCTAATGACTCTTCTTGCCATGGAAAGGGTTCCTAAAACAAAGAAACCCCCTGTTGTGGGAGCTGAAGTGGACTGTTACTGTATGCTTGCAACTCCGACACTGTAATGCTCAGTGCTGCTCGATATACCCAGTGCACAAACAGCATTTTACATTATAATTTATTCATAAAGCATACAGTGTTGCACATTTTCCAGCTGGAGGATCTTCAATTGCATCATTTTTAAGTGGGATTAAACTATTGCTCTTTTTGAAGGCCCTGCTAAACTGCCGCCCCCACTCTGCCTCTGGGCGTCAAACAGGTTTATAGATACCCGCTGAGCGTCACTCAATTGAGGTGCAGGCAAGTCACACACCTGACTGCAGTGGTTTCCCCTCCCTACAGAATGAAAATAAATAAATAAATAGAATCACTGCCCCATCCTCTCCTCTTACCTCTTGTAACTGCTCCAACTCCTTCCTGAGGATCTCTTGTTCGGTCTCCAGCTCTGTATACTTCTGCTTCAGCGCCTGATTCTCCTCCAGGACAGCTAAACCGCACTCCGCAGCCCTGATCTTTTCCCGGTTCGCCTCGGCCAGTTCCTGGGCGAGCCGCTCCACCTCGGCCCGGTACTGATCCACCGATTCCCCGCATCCTCCACCAGCGGCCATCGCCCCTCTCTCTCGCTTTCGCTGCGGCTCCAAGCTTTATGTCCCCCTGTCTGTCTCCGGTTCCCCCTGTCTCTCCACCGCTTTGGACAGAGGCAGATGAGCCAGATAGGCGGGCGGAGGCTGAGAGATGATGAATATCCGCCCCCCACCCCTCCTCTCCACTGAGAGCCAGCTGCAGAGAAACGAAGCACAAAGTAAAAACAGCAACAACAAAAATAAATCTGTGTTAGCGCTTCAGTATTCTGAACAACATCCAACAGCTGATAAAGAACAAGCTTTAAATAAATGACAGAGTAGAATCAGGTCAGTGTTGTCTTGTTTGACACACAGCAAAACTGAGAGCATCAATTTTGCTTATTCATGGGTGCAAGGGCGCCATCTGTCGGTTACTTTCATGTATTGCTTCCCATCTGAGCGTGTGCAAACATGTAGATGTTACTGAGTAAACTGATGCCTCCTGCTTTTTAATTTTTTAATGATTACATTACGTTTTCTTTGGGGTTCTGCAGACGGTTGTGGAAATAAATAATAATAAATGCGTATATGAAAAAATTAAACCAAAAACGGGTGAATTTCCAAATCTTTATTAACCAGGTAGGTGCAACTTATAAACCTTTATGTCATATAATCAGTCGTGGATTTTTATAGTCTAATAAAAAGTTTCATCAAACCACTTGTATACATATAGTAAAGTCTCACTGCAGATATAACAGGAAACACTAAAAAAATAAAATAAAATCACTCTCAGGTTGTATTTATTCCATTAAAGGTTATTTGTGTCCATTGCATTTTAAAAAGAGCTTTTATTGCATCTCTGACATCAATATGCTTTTAATACCAGACAGGGGTCCTGATGCAAGTTAGTGACTTAGTGAAAGAAGTTTTTCTTACAGTTTCAAAAACTGCGATATATTTAAGGTGAAAGTGAAATGGTGTACAACCCCGTACTGGGTAATCTCTTGCTGTGTTGATTCCTTTATGGCACTCGTGGCCAGTAAAGTCTCCTAACTATATGGAAAAGATCTTACTCTCAAAGTAAGCAGGTACAGCTAATCTATATGGATGCTTTCTAATTGAGACAATAAAAGTTTAATGGAAGAACAGTGACAAAGTATAAAATAATAAATTGAGATCAAATGTGAACAATAAACAAACATTTGATGTAAAACATTGCAACAGCTATTTGGCATAAGATAATCTGTCTGGTATCAGTAAGTAAGGTTTCCCTGGAACTATTTACGCCTTTTGGTAAATGTAAGATGCCAGTTTGGAATCACAATAACAAAATCCATTAAAAGTACAGTTATGAGGTTCTCAAGGTTGTTGTTTTTTCTCTTTTCCAACAACTATTTTTGTCCTCTTACTGTAATCCCTCCCATGCAGCCAGCAGTGTGGTTTATCTTACAGCAAACACATGCAATAAAGTAAGATAAGGCCAGGGTGAAAAGTTTAGCCATACTCAGAGCCCTGTTAAATGTAATCAGTTATGACCCTGTCAAGTAAATTATTGAATTGATAGCGAAGGCGACGCTGTGTTATCTCTCTTATAATTGGTAATTATTTGAGAACTGGCCTATGTAACACTTCCCAGAAAAAAAAACCCTGGAATTGTCGCACGCAGCAGGTTTCAAGGTGAATGGTGAGCACAAGTCGTTAAAGGAAGGCCACGAACAATACTTAATATAAATATGTAACGTTTGCTCGGTAAAGGAACAAGAATGAATCTAAACTTTTCACTCTGTAAGTTCGCCTAGAACACAATTATTTATGTAGCTCTATAGCCCCAATATACAGTAATGATTCACCCTGTATTTCTCCTTTGATCCCACATGCTGTCTAAATCTGACCTGCCAATAACCTCAAGTTACAAGCCCAAATTAAGATAAGGAGAGGTTGTCAGAAAGTCAAACAGATGAACAGGTCATGGCAAAGCTGTATCTTATCTGTGACAAGGAAAAATCGTGTCATGAAAAAAAAATAGCCAAATGCTTTGCTGCACAGTAACAGTGTGGTGACACAGCTCTCTCTACCAAGAAGTATATCACGGTACAGAACGCCCTCAAACCTTGATCTGTACAAATACATCAGTACACACTAATCACAAGGACTTTTATTTCGAAGAAAGCCATCAGAACGTTTGAAGTAATCAGCTTTATTGAAATAAAAAAAAAGATCAGTGCCTTTATTTCAGCTTCACACAGTGTGACACATTAAAAGCAAAATATACAGCTACAGTATTTTACAGATCTGCGTTTACGTTTGAGCATCATTGCAAACTATTTTCTTTGCCTCATGTAATTAAAAACAATGTAAAAAAAGTGTTGTGCAGAATTAGTGAAGATGCTATCGTTTCGTTCCCAGCATGTCAAAATAGAGAGTCCTGTGACCAGGAGAATGTGCGGCGGTCAGCACAGCCGGTGCTGTTGACGAGCTGAAGTACAGCCTTGATTGAAGAGGTTTTGGTAAACAGCAGGGCAGGCAGCACATTGCTTGGAGCTGGGGCTTCTGTGAGAGCAGAGAAAGATGTTTATCTCACAGGAATGACCAAGATATTCTACTTATGAACCTCTAAATGGCTCAGTTACTAAGAAGGTCACGCTGTATTCAAAGACTTTATAATATCATAAAAATTTTATTGTTTAAATATGTTTAAACTGTGTGCTTCATTTCTTATTTGTAAAGAGCTTTGAGCTGCATTGGGAATATGGGGGAAGTCTTATAACAGAACATATGTGAGAATAATAATAATAATAATAATATACATATTTTACAAAAATATATCTCAGTTACCTCATAATAAAGCTGGTGAAGATTGGTCGAAAGTAAGCGCTGTCTGGTGATCAGCTCTATGTCTCTGAGTGTTTCAACCTTCCTCCATTTGGCCCTGCGGTTTTGGAACCAAATCTGAACAACACACACAAGGACCATTTAATTAGAAAAATAAATTATACTTTAATAATACTAATACAAGTATGAAGAAAAGTTAATGGAGTTAATTTACCTACAATGAGCCAGTTCACAATAAAAGGCATTGTAATAAAAACGCCTACATCACATCTAAAACTAACAATGATTCAAAACATTTTTATAAAAATCCCTAAACAGTGTTTCAGTTTTGAGCTAATGATTTTAAATGTGTGCTCTAATCCCACCTTATCATTAATCATTTGGGAGGTTTTGGCTTGTGCAAGAATTCTGTCCAAAGACCATTATTGTCTTTCCACTGACGTGCAAACACACACAGTTATTGGGATTAGGTTAACTGACGAGTCTAAGTTAAGCCCACAGGTGTGACTGTGAGTGCCAATGGTTGTGATAGACTGATGACATGTCCAGGGTGTACCCCGCCTCTCGCCCTGAAACACCTGGGACAGGATCCAGCCACCCCGTGACCCTGATAAGGATAAGCTGAGGAGAATGGATGGATGGACTATTTAGTGTAATCAGTCAGACAGTTGGAGTGTTTGGAGTTTGCTGATTTGGTCAAATGGAAATAACAAAATAGCGACTGATACCAGCGTAGCGCCATTAATAATATTGCTCTGTTTATCTGGCCAGTATTAAAAATCTCACTATTTTAAGCTGAAAATGAAACCAAACCAAACAAAGGCGACCACGTGTATCCCACCTGTATTCTGCTCTCTGTCAGCTGCAGGCGAGAGGCTAACTGGTCTCTGGTGCTAACATCTGGGTAATGGGTTTGCTGGAAAACCTTCTCGAGCTCCTGCACCTGGAATGGTGTAAAAGTGACCCTGGTTTGCCTCTTTCTTCTTTGACCTGTGAGCAGACAGTTTTAAACATATGATAGTAAAGAAGTGGTTCAGTTTCAAACGGATTAATTCCTGAATCATCCTTTTAATCTATTTTTCTACTCATATATAAATGTTTTACGCACTCTTGCAGTCTCCTGCAGCTTTTGGAGCCTCTTCACGCAGTCCCATATTCTGAGTTTCTATTGACAGAGAGAACATTTCAACATCCAAAGGAACACACACATTCTGACAATATTTGAACCAATATTTTTTACAGTATGGCGTAAAAACATACCTGTACATGGATGCTGGTTATATACTTGGCTGTTTTCTCTGATGACAGACCACTTCCGATGTACTTCATTCTCTTTTCTGACACATGAGGGCCTTTTCAGAATTTCTTCAATTGAGTGGGGTATTTTTTTCCTCGGCTGAGATTCCACTCCTTTATCTATTTGGGATAACTCTTTTTTTGCGTCTCCTCTCTTCCATATTTCCATCATTTTATCGCCTACCGTCAGCTCATCTGTCATTATATGTTCCTTTTATAGTCAGGTCTTGGTCACCGGTTTAAAAGATACAAAATATTCCTTGGGCTCTGTCAGGCTTTTTCAGTAAAAACAAAATAAATAGAAATAGAATAGAAATCTCTTGGAGTCTGACTTCTTCTGTCTGGGATCTTTGTTACACTCAATGCTTTACAAGGTGAGAACACATGAGTGTCCTCCCACTGCTGTGAGTAAGTGTTTGACCTGCGTCACAAGATCATAAAAGAGGAGGAGCTACTGCACTATGCCACAGCATACGTTTGAAAAAAAAACAAAAAACTACTGCATTCAGCATCCAGCATTCAAAGTTTTAATCTTTCATATATAAGCTATTAATTTAAGGTGTGTGCTCAATTAATTCTCCAGATATTGGCATCTGGTTGTTATCACGATAGAACTGAGTAGTTCAGTTTGCTCTGAGGCTTTATTTCCTTCAGTAGAATCAGCAGGTCACCAGATTCCTGTCTTGTAGAGTAGATTTGTAGACTAAATCTGCAGCTTGATTATCACCTTGATAAAATTTCACCATAAACATATTTAAAATCATTGCTTCTCTTTCTTATCGCCTGATTTATTGCACAGGTAATCTTTATCACCTTGGCCTCTGTATGCACTCTCACACTTTAGTTCAACTCAAAAAAAAAGAAAAAGCACTGAGCACTCTAGGTGCAGAGTGCAGGAGAAGGTGGTCTGTCTCCATCTAGTGGTACCGGCCTCTCAGTGAACCTGCTTATAATTCTCTGAATATAGTAATGCATTTAAGGGTCTTACTGTGTATTGTATCAGAGCTCAAGTTCAAGTTTATTTAACAACATTTATGACTGCTAAGTTCATCTAGTAGAAGGGATTTCACCTATTTATTATATTTATGTATAAAATATTGTCAAAATAGAAGCAACACAGACTGAGGTATTGTAAACACCTGTTTCTAGTTACAGTAGATAGATTACAGTCAATAAACCGTTATAATAATTAACTTAAATAAAAACTGATCTTCATGTGTATAAGATTATAAGCAGCGACTCATGGGTCTATATAGATATTCAAAATTAAAGTTTACATTTTCATAGATGTTGCATCGAGCTCTATGGCCATAGGAATGCTAAGGAAAATTAAACAACTGATTTTTGATTCAGCATGAACCCTCTGAGCTTGGGGGGCTGAAGGTGAGCAATGCACATGTTTAAATACTTTATATTAACTCATTAACCACTCATGAGTCACAAAATGTGACGCACATGTGCCTCTTGTGATCTCTAGGTAATCCGCTATGCACCATTCCAAGTCAGAGCGAAGTAGGGCTGATAAAGACACGAACACAATACATCATATCAAAGAGAAGCTAATCAATTAGAGCAAGCTCACACTTAATCGGAGATATGGTGAGAAAACTATAAGGAGTAACAACATGCGCTTTCTTACCGGCAAACTCTGGTAAGTTCAAGCCAAAGCTGCACGCCTCGTAAAAGGTCACAGGATGCAATCAGACACAAGATAAGAGCCAAAACATTTAGACCGAGGCAGTAAAAGATTACAGTCAACGTTGTTATATCTCATTTGCACCTCCCAGCATGTTACAAGAATAAGGGCTTCATTAAATCTTAGTGTTGTTCAGCAGTTTTGTTTGTTTCAGTGCTAAATCATTATTTGTATAGACTTCTCTTCCATTGGTTCTTACAACAGAACTGAAGAAGCTTCTCGGATGAGAGGTGAAACGTCTTCAAGCAACTTAAAGAAGTCCAGACGCTTTTCTTTGCAAACTCCTTTGACTATGATGACCTGGATGACTGAGAACCTTGACAGACAGATTCTCTTCCATTGGCATTTCAGTCACTGACCAGATATCGCTACTGACACATCCGCTGACCTTTCGGCCTTCTATTGGTCTTCTTGAAAGAGAGCTGTCTTTCTCTCAGTGTGTGTGTGTGTGTTTGTCTGTGTGTGTGTGTGTGTGTTCAATTCGGTCAGAATTCAGTTTTATTTGATAACACCAAATCACAACAAAGTAATAACAATAATAAACAGAACTGGAACCAAGCTCATGGAGGGGCAGCCATCTGCTGCGACCGTCCATTTGCTTCCTTTTCTTCACTTCACCTCTTCTTATAAGCTTTAATTGTGTAAGTAAGATGCTGCAGAGCCGAGGCTTGTTCAATAGTTGTGGTTTAAGAGTCATTTTTTTCTGGTACCGTTTATGTTACACCCCATACCACCCCAGCTGAGTGTTTGTATTTATTAGTTATCCTCTAATTCCAAATATTATTTCTTCACTTTTTTGTTTTTGTTTCTTTTTTGCAAATGTTATTAAGCCTTTAAAAATAACACTGATTCTACCCTCAGGCCTTTGCTGACATGTGAGTCACATGCACTCAGAGTAGACCACATGATGCCCCACTCCTGCTACTCTCCTGCTTTGTAAGTTTCATGTGAGCTCAATTTTCTTCAGCTATTTTATTTGTTGGATACGTTCCAAGATTCCATCTCTGCTATTTAAATGCTCCACAGCAGTCAGGATAAAACCTTTCTCACAGGATTCTACTTTAAAATTGTATTTTCTAATTTTGTTGTTTAACTGGAGGAACAGGATTCGAGATTAGAGTTACAAATAATAATTGAATTTAAATGTCTCTTTGTTGGTCAGTTAGTAACTTAGATCCAGGCTGAACATCTCAGCAGCTATTCAGCGGTTTGGTATGAAATATGGCACACTTCTTCTCTCCCTGATAAAGAAACCTACTCATTTTGGTGATCACCTGACTTTTCCTTCAGAAAAACCTAAATGTCTGGCCAATGGTAAAATGGAGAGTTCCACAGGCATTCATATCCTTTAAGGATGAATGATATTGGTTGCTTTTCACTGGAGTCTTTGTGCTGCCAGCGTGTGCCCTAGATTGTGATTTTGGAATAAGAAGAGATGTGCACTAATAATTATATGACATGCACACAGAAATGGATGCAAGCAGTGTGAGGATGAGCTTCTGCTGCTTGTCCACCACATTAATGAAGTGGTGGTGGGCTGTTATCAAACTCCTAACAATATAATCTGATTTACTATCATTTTACGGGAAGTAGAAATATACAGTAAATTAGGAAATGAAGTTAACATCTACAGAACATTTTCTAGTCATCTATCAATACCAGCTTTGTGATTATTTGCCAACATGTGATCACTGCAGAAGTTTACCCTCCAAAACAAACATTTGGTGTTAAATTTAGAAAGAAACTTTGGGAGGGGGAAGTCTTTCCCAACTACAGTCTGTATTCTTTAACTGTTAAACATCTCTGACTGCGGAGGTTTGAGCTGAGCACACAGGTCACCACATACAGTAGATTTGCTGCTTCTTCAGCTTTAGAAATATATGACCTATGTTTAGGAATTAAATCTTTTAATACTTTCTTGCCTAAAGAGTTCTTGGTACGAGATCTTATCTCCTGCCAGCCAAATGCCGGGCGGTCAGCTGCTGATTCTGTTGTAATTCGGTTCACATGAGCTGCAGGTGGGATCCATTTTGATCAACAAAAGCTGCAGTCTCATGTCTGAACTCTGCGCGTTCATAATACTCTGCCTGCTCCGACCGTCTGTACGCTCGGCTCCTAGCTCTCTCCCCTCTCTATCAGATGCTCCTCACGATCCCTCCCCTCTGATTAATGGTTTTCGTTTCTCTGTTTTGTTTCTTGGCTCAGGAGACCACAAACTGGACCTATAGCCTGACATGGCTCCAGAAAAGGAAAGTAATGGACTTGACAACTATACCTTTGCGGTGAGTGTTGCTTTTAATTTTATATTAGGATATGATTAGTGAGATTGCATAATCATTAATGACTTCAGCCATGACTGCAAATTGGAAAATACACAGTTGTAAGCCCTGGATTCGGAATCACATCTTGGCATTCATAACTCTCAGGTGTCCATGTGGATTATAAATACTAACCCACATTCTGACTTTACCTGCAGTAACTGTGGTAACTAATATGATTAAGCAGCCTCACATTAGTTACTACACTGTTTGCACTGTTTGCTGAGTGAAACTGTAGCATGAGTAGTTGTTTTTTACAAGTTTCAGTCTCACCATCAAAATGACTGAAATACTTGTAAAATGAAGGTTTTCCTACCATCACATGATTATGGAAGTAATTCTTGATCCCTACTGTTGAAAAATGGAACGACTTCTCCGACTGCCCTGTTCTTTTCATCTTATTCTAATATTTTGGTTATGACAAACATGAAATTAGTTCTTTAATTATAGTTATTTATATACATTTTTATAGATAGTGTTTGTAAAAACATGTCAATACATGCTGTTTTTTTAAAAAAGGGCAGTTAGTTGTCAGTGATGCATACAATGATTTTGAGGATCACGAGTGTTGATAGATCCCTGCAGAATGTTCTAGTTTGACATGTCTGCTTATTCTTCTAATTAACTGAAGCTGGAAGGACGTTTCTGTGATCTGCCCGACACAGAAAAAGAACCAGCCTCCTCTACGGACGAGTACAGTAACAAACTAGCATACTGTGTAACAGATGTTCCTCCCTGGTACCTGTGCATCATTTTAGGAATCCAGGTATGTCAACAAAGGGTTTTTTCTTTGATTTTTTTTCCCTTTGGCCATGTTTAACAATGATTAAGAGCCAGCTTTGCCGCATTGTTTCTAAAGTAACAATGTAAACATGACCAGCTTTCGTTCGACATTTCCTTGAGTGTTAGTTACTTGGTTTTATTTATGTAAGCCAGATAGTGAAATTTTACTTTAATTGCACCGAACCTTCACTGTAATCTCCCAGGTGGTGTACAAACATCAACCATGTACAAATTCTATTTGAGCCTGATTTTTTTTTCTTTTTTAAAATGTGTAAATCCTACAAAGATTAAATTAATCTGTGTTTTTTCCCCAACTTTGCCCTCTCAGCACTGTTTGACTGCATTTGGAGGGATCATTGCCATCCCTCTGATCCTGTCCCAGGGACTGTGTCTGCAGCATGATGGCCTCACTCAGAGCCATCTCATCAGCACAATCTTCTTAGTTTCTGGGGTCTGCACTCTGTTGCAAGTAGTCTTTGGCATTAGGTAAGGAAACAAGAGGGAACATTACTTATTAAAAAAGAGGCAGTAAGACTGCGTGGCTGTCTGTATCTGTGGGATGTCTCCTGGGGATATGCGCTAGGAATTTTTGAAGTCATGAATTGTATTGTAGGATTGTGGAGTGCTTTAAATTTCTTTTATTTAATGCAAGATGATTTACATTAATTTATTGTTCATTCAGTGCTTTTTGATGTTCTGAGAGTATTTGTCCAACGCAGTGGTACAACAGGATGGAATTAATTAAGCTTCTTCTTCTTATTAAACAGCCAGAACAGAGAAGTCCTTCTGCCTTTCTTCTTAACCTCTTTTGAACTATAATGTCTGCAAAAATGAATGTGCATAAACAACGAGTAGTATTTGAGAGCTTTCTGGAGGTGAAATAAGTCCATTTGAGCTTTTATACTGTACAGAACTCAGCTTTTATTGTCAAGATAAATAGTATTTAGTTGTTTTTCTAATTAATTACTGCTTAAAATACCAGTATGGAAACTTCCTTGTAAACAGTGACACATGCACAGGAGAACGAACATGATGTCACTGTTCTGGAGGCCTACAAACTTGTATGTTGTTGCTCTGAACTTCTGTTATGTGGTTGCAGACTCAGCCTGCCTGAATACTGGTGTCACAGATGGATTAATGGAGGAATTTCTATCTTATTATGTTTGGAATCTACTTCCTGCTAAGTCCACATTGTTCTGGCTTAGCACCACTCATACTTTCTTGTCTTTCCCAAAATGTCTGCAAGTCAGCTGTGAGGGAAAACAAGCCTCGTGCTTTTAGTGTCCCATGCAAAACAAAGGAAAGCAATGCTAATGATTTGTGTCCACCAGAATGAAAACTTTCTGATCTTTCATCAAAAGAAATGTTTTGTTTTTCACAAGAAAACTTCTCTTCTTCAGTGACTTGTGTGAATGATGCACTGCTTATGAGAATAGCATAATGACGGTCATTACGTAGCAGATTATTTTAACTGACTTAACTTTCAGTCTAACAGTTTGCATAATAGGTCACACTGTCTTCACATGATTTAAATTAACCATTTCCTCGTACATGATTCAAATAAATAGACTGCAGATGCCGTCAGAGAGGTCTTAAAAAACACACACATGCACAGAGACACTGTGTCTCAGTCAGTCTAAGCATCACCCAAAGATACTGTATCTGATGGTTTGTGCTCTCATATTGCATTGTGTTAATCATTTCCAGGCTGCCCATTCTCCAAGGTGGCACATTCACATTACTGGCTCCTTCCATGGCACTGCTCTCCATGCCAGAGTGGACATGTCCTGCATGGACGCAAAATGCCAGCCTAGTCAACACCTCGTCCACAGACTTCATAGAAGTGTGGCAAAGTCGAATGAGAGCAGTAAGTAAACTGTGACAGTCTGACCCTTCAGCACATTGATCCCAGTAGATCCTTTTTGCACTGTAAAATCTAATTAGTTCCCAGAACTCAAAAAAATTATGGAAACTCGTTGCCTCAAAAAAACTAAGTAAAGCTTACTTAAGACGACTGTTAGGACAACTTATACATTGCAAGTCTTCAGTATTAAGAATAACTTGATATTTCTGACTGTACAATACTAATTGTTTACCTACTGACAAACATGTTAAGTTCAACTAAATGAAAAAACAATTTGTGGTAACCTGAATATGATTAAAAATAATTAACAACAATTTTTGTAATGATGTTAAAATGAGCCCAACTTTTATTTTCAAACACAACAAAGTATAACAGCCAACATACTGGACATGTTCTGCTGAACAACAAACAATTATATTGCCATCACTGTTATAATCTTACAATGAAACAAAGTCTCAGATGTAATTATTCTGAAAATAAGTTTAGGCCTACCACAAGTTTGTTTTGTACTTACATTACTTATATAATCAAAATAAAATATTTATTGTTCTGTCACAAGTGCAGTCTCTAATTTAAACAACACATTTGTTTTCCATTCCAACACATGAGCTGGAATGTGGTAATGTTTTAAGGATGCTTGTTTCCAGTCCAGGCATTACTGCCTGAATGACTGTCATGGATCGAGGTGATCCAAATGTAGGTGCAGAAGAAAGTCTTTAACTTCCCTTCAGTACAGTGGCAGTGGATGTGGGTTGGAGATGCAATGAGCTTGAACCTGCAGGCAACCATCTTCACTGACCACACCATCTGTGACGGAGGACTCGTCTCTCCTGTTGTCCTGCAAGCAAACAATCATATTTTTTGGAACATGAACTTAATTGCTTTCTTAAAACATTTTTTTCTGCATTTGGTATAGAACAGACTCCAATTTAGACGATCTCAGGCTCCCTCCCCACCGGAGAGGTGACATTCAACGTCCCAAATTGTCAGTCTGCATAGCCCTGACCACCACCCAACACACAATAATGTCATGAAAGCATCATTTTAAAAAGGGCTATGCAAACATGGCCAACAACTTTCATTCTAATGATGTGCAAAATGATTTTGGGCACAAAACAGATTTTGCTGTTAGAAAACTTGCAGACTTCACTATATACAGTGTAGACCCTCTAAACTAAGTTTGGGGGATGTGATCTTTCAAGAAATGCAGACCAAACTGTTGTTGTTTGTTTACTTACACAGCGTGTCTTGTAGAATTAACTGTGGTCACCAGCAACAGCATAGTGCAGTCATATCTCAAGTCTAATAACAGAAGACAGGAAAAGATCAGTAAAGAAACAACTTCCCCAAACCAAAGCACAAACAAAACAATAAGTAAAACAGGCTGATCTAAAGTATGATTAAAGTTCAGCCTGATTAATATAAATGTCACTGACAGTTGCTAATATATTGGAAAACCAAAATACTTACTGATGTCTTAATGTCCAACAACAGGAGTGCTGGTCCCGAGCCTCAAAGACAGTAAGAAGCAAGCAGAGGGAGAAAAAACAGAACATTTTTCAGAAACTGATTTTAACCTTAATGGCTGTGCAATCATTGTAACATAGAGTTTGCTTATGTTGTTAAATAAAGGCTAGATTTGACATTAACAGATGTCACAGATGTTCTAAAGCTGCCACAAAGCATGAAAAAAAAAAAAAAAATAGACGTCTCCGAAAACATAGGGGAATTTTTGCAAATATGTGATGTCTTGATAAATCGAGCAGATATTTGAAATTTACACAGCTACATTGTCGCCTGAAAATATCTTAAAAGTTTATTTTGTGACCCAGAAAAAGTAATAAGTTTTTCAGCGGCGCTCCTCCGCCATTGCCGCGCTTACAAGTACGCACAGGCTCCGACAACCGTGGCCGACAAATGCGATCCTCCTTTTCCCCAGACTACCCTTTCTGGGTCACAAAATAACCTTTTAAGATATTTTCAGGCGACAATGTAGCTATGTAATGCTCAAATATCTACTTAATTTATCAAAATATCACATATTTGCAAAAGTGCTTCCACGTTTTCGGAGAGCTCTGTTATCCACCCCCCACACCCCACACCCTACCCCACCCCTAACGGCTGCACCTCCCGAAGAATTTTGTCTGGGCTCTTATCTCACTTATTTATTTCAAACAATCAACAGAAAATTTGACCACATAGTTTTATGTAAGGTTTTTAAGGCTGTGGTGTTAATTTTTAAGTAACATGAGCCCAGCGGCAGCAGCAACGCTAGGCTAACACTAACTAGCTAGCAAGATTTTAAACCTGGTGCTAAACTAAGAGAAGCCACAAAATCAGTTTGAATAAGAGTAAACATTTACTCACCAAGTCAGTGTATCAGGTAAAGATCCACAGCAATGACAACAATAATATCTTGAGCTGACGCTTCTCCAGGTTTGCTCAACATATTCCATAAACAATGCACCGTGAACATGTGGACTGATCCGAGAGGGAGGAGGACGGTAGTGACGTGGCATTTTCAAAACACATCTTTCATCCTTCCGCACTGAGAAGCAAAACTTCCAGCTTACTTAGTTTTTCTATGTTAAGACAACTCAAATAAATGGAGTTTATCAGCGTTTTTGCATAAAAAGTACTGGTAACTTATTTAAATTGAGTTCTAATAACAAATTGATAAAAATTGAGTTCAGCCTATTTAATATTTTTAATTAAACACAATATTACATTTTACAGTGTGGTTACATTTTTCTAAAAACTCATCTGACTTGATTTCTCCAACTGCAAACTAGTTGAGCTTGTTAAAAAAAAGTGCTTCCAAGGAGGCACAAAGATTTCAAATTAGCATTTGTAGCAGTCCTAGTGGACTACCCTACCCAGTCCTACCCTATGCTGGAAGCCTTCAAGTTCATGCATGTTGCCGAGCCATAGACTGGAACCCTCTGGTGGAGGTTTCAGCTCATGGCTTATAGACTTGTACATGTCCTGTTAAACAGAAACACTTAAGGGTAAGGCAGATAGAGGTTTATCCCAAAAGTCTAACACTGACCGACAATGGAAATGTTTGCCAGGAAATAACAACAGAAATGTTTTTTAGTAAAAATGTTTATGAGATTCCAAATTCCAAATTCTGACTGTCAACATTTTTGTGTTTCTCTTAAGCTTCAGGGATCCATTATCGTGGGATCACTCTTCCAAGTGCTGGTTGGTTTTTCAGGCCTTATTGGCCTCTTCATGCGCTTCATTGGGCCTCTCACCATCGCTCCCACTATTTCTCTCATTGGACTGTCCCTCTTTGACTCCGCGGGTAGCAGTGCTGGGAACCACTGGGGCATCTCTGCAATGTGGGTAAAATTTCTAAATAAAGTCCCTAAAAAAGGCCCCATTTCTCTACATAGCGTAAAAATTACAAAACGAATATTTAAAGACTGCCAGAGAGATTTGTATAGAAAATATTTCATGCCACCTTAAAGCAGGTTTCTCAATCAAATGTGTGTTAGGTTTTGTTCCCAGTCCTGCCTGGTCAAGACTTTAGAAAATAATACGCCTTCAACCGAGTAAAGCTTTAATCTTAAGGCTGCAGAGGAAAGCCTATTAAAACTTTCTTGCCCAACAGACAGCACAGCTGATCTACTTTCCTTTTTGTTCATTCCAAGTAGACTCAGCAATATTTACACAATGTTTTTTCCCCTTTATGTCTGTGTCACACAGGACCACAGCACTCATCATCCTGTTCTCCCAATACCTCCGTCACATACCAGTGCCCTTTCCAGCATATAACAAGGATAAAAGACTTCACACCTCTCCAGTCTACGTCTTTCAGATTCTTCCTGTATGTTGAAGACATTGAGTCTTTTCTTTTTTTATTAATTCTTTTAAGAAAAGGTGATTTAACAAGGTGTTTTTTTAAATGCATCACAAGGTTTTGCTTGGAATCACATTATCTTGGACCATTTGTTACATTTTGACTGTCTACAATGTACTTCCTGCTGAACCAGACAAGTATGGTTACCTTGCACGCACCGATCTAAAGGGAGATGTCATGAGCCAGGCTCCCTGGTTGGTTTTCCCGTACCCAGGTAAGATGGAAAAGCTCCATTAAAACAACTTTGGTCATTTTCTTTGTTTCTGATTTTGAACTAAACTCAGACTGAATGGGATCATTGTTTCCACCCATGTTTCTTTGTAATGAAGAGGAATATCATCCAGTACCACAGTGTGGCTCAGTGATGTGTTGGAAGATACTCAGCGAGTCATCAAAGTTATCTTATTTTCAGAATAATATTTTGCAGATTATGCATTTGTGTCATTTTCAACTTGCTTGCATTTCCAAAATTAGGACAATGGGGGAGACCTACTGTGAGCCTTGCAGGGGTGATTGGCATCTTGGCTGGTGTAATTTCCTCTATGATAGAGTCTGTTGGGGACTACCACGCCTGTGCTAGGTTATCTGGAGCTCCACCACCCCCAAAACATGCCATCAACAGGGGTATCGGTATTGAGGGGATAGGCTGCCTGTTGGCAGGTGCCTGGGGTACCGGAAATGGTACTACCTCATACAGCGAAAATGTCGGAGCCCTTGGTATCACAAAGGTGAGATGACCTGCTGTTTTCTGAATTATGCATTTTAAAACCAAATTTTTTCCTTTGTTCTCGCTACTGTTTGGATTTTTTTGGAGTTTTGTGCAGTTTTCTGTGTTGTTAGTTCTTTTCCTCTCCTAAATTTTTGCATTTTAAGCACAAATGTCAGTGCATTCAGATCTCAGGAAAACGGAGAGAATTTCTATTTTTTGCAGGTGGGCAGTCGGATGGTGATTGTGGCCAGCGGAGTGTTGATGGTTGTCATGGGCATATTTGGTAAAGTGGGAGCTATATTCACCACTATCCCTTCACCTGTCATAGGAGGAATGTTCATGGTTATGTTTGGTGTCATCTCTGCAGCTGGAGTTTCAAATCTGCAGGTTTGTACTGAAGCCCAAAAAATGTCGACACATTTTTTTTTCTTTTGATTTGAATCAGTTTTAACTAGACTTTGTTTCTGGGTCACATTTTCAGTACGCAGACATGAACTCGTCTCGAAACATCTTCATTTTTGGCTTCTCCATGTTCACCGGTCTGGTTATTCCTAATTGGATATTGAAGAATCCCAAAGCTATTTCTACAGGTGGACAGAAAATCTTTACTAATCTTAGAAGTATTTTCCAGCAAACCGATCATTTAAACACAGGTCTAACTGTTTGCATTGTATCCAGGTGTGGCAGAACTTGATCAGGTCCTACAGGTGCTTCTGACAACCAGCATGTTTGTCGGTGGCTTCTTTGGTTTCATACTGGACAACACTGTTCCAGGTATTGCTCTTTGTTACTGTTCTGCCTTTATTTAACTCACCGTGTTTAAAACACTGAAGCATAGATCTGAGGTTATGATAAACAAGCAATTTAATGAAACTGATGAAAATGATTTTCAGAATGCTTTTATGGTATTTAGAGTTGTGGACATAGTCATTTAGCTTAGTGATTATTCAATTAATTAAGAAAGGGTTAGAACAGGGGTAGGCAACTCCAGGCCTTGAGGGCCGGTGTCCTGCAGGTTTAAGATGTGTCCTTGAGCCAACACACCTGATTTAAATGACTAAATGACCTCCTTAACATGTCTGGAGGATCTCCAGAGGCCTGGTGATGAACTAATCATTCGATTCAGGTGTGTGGACGCAGGGTGAGATCTAAAACCTGCAGGACACCGGCACTCGAGGCCTGGAGTTGGACACCCCTGGGTTAGAATAACATGTGAAAAAGAACGTTTACACAAGACTCTATGACTCTATAGTATGAGGACTATGAGAACTCCTAGGTGAAATAAGTTGGAGTAATCATTTTCTTTCTCACCCTCATCATTGTGGAGGAATTTTGATGCACTCTCGTCCACAACATTGCTTGAGATTATTGAGGTTTGCAGGTATTTGTTTATGCACAGCACTCTTAAGGTCTCACTGTACGAGAGCACTGAATTTCAATCTGGTCAAGGTCTAAAGTTTGATTGGGTCTGTACAGCACCTTGATTATTTTTTTTATACCTATTGTGCTTTAGATTTGGTGGCGTGGGATCAATTCAATTCAATTTTATTTATATAGGGCAAAATGACAACAGCAGTCGCCTCAAGGCACATTGTCCTGTTGCATGACATAGGAAGTAGTAAGTCTACTTTCTTTTTCACAGGACTTTAGAAATGAAAACAGCGAAATAAGTAATATTTTTTTAACCTTTCATTAGTGTCTATCACTTCAGCCAAATTTAAAGAAAAATGTTTTAGAAATATTTTCTTAGAGAAGCATAATCCCAGGACTCAGTGTTGAGAACATTTATGATAAACAAACCAAAGCGGGAAATAGAGATAATCCAGAGTCTGTTTTTAAAAAAACCATTTAACATGTCCAACAGGATCAAAGCATGAACGAGGTATCCTTGCCTGGAACAAGGCTCATGAGGATGACTCCAGCAACACACTGGAGAGTGGAAAAGTCTACAGCCTTCCCTTTGGCATCAACTCTCATCTGTGTTCTTCCTCCTCGTTCCGGTACATCCCCTTTTGTCCTCCTACTATGCCCAACTCCCCGGATGGATGCGGGGCAGTTGCTAATTCAGTGGAGCCTAAGCGGCCATTGGGACAACAAGAGCCTGCACAGATTATTACTGGAGCTGGCCTGTGAGTGGTGCACTCAGTCCAGCGTACCATTTTGGGGATTTTTCCAAAACCAGTTCCATCACAGGCAGCTCAGTTTGGACCTTGTAAAGGGCACTCTAATATAACAACATGGTGCAAAGTATTTAAATGACCTTTTAAGGTGACGTTTGCAAATTATATCCTGCACTGGGAGGTACGTGATCAGCCACAATGTTACAACCACTTAGTGGGTAAGTGATCATATCACTACAGTGCAATGTTCTGCTGGGAAGCCTTCGTTCCTGGCATTCATGCGGAAGCTACTTTCACTTGTTTCAACCAACTAAACATTGTTGTAGACAAGTAACACTTTCCTTTAAGGAGGAGACTGTGTTTCACCACAGTGTGAGAAGTGGTTTTAATGTTGTGGCTCATCTTTAATGGTATAGATAGATTTTTTTGTAAACTGGTGATATGATAATTGTTGATGATGTATATCTTTAAAAAATCTGAGCAGACCTGCAGTTCTCATTGGTTCAAAACTTGATGTTTTATTCTTTCATATTAATCTCGAAATACCGTCACATCTGGGTGCTAGTGAACGAACATGATTAAATCCACAATGTTTAATGCTACATTCAAGATATGAATTTGTTTCAAATACAGTACCTCATGTTTGGATGAACATTTGCTGTAACAGTTAATATTTTACAATGATTGTGTTTATTTTCTTTCTGTGCACTTTATGAATTCATGCTGACGTTTACTGACAGGACATTTCCATCAGGATCTGTCAGCCATCCAGCTGCAAGCTTCAACACTTCTTCAGTGCTCAGACACGGACTGCTGAATGAAATTTTTCATCTGTGTGCATATTAAACAATGAGTCATTTTGTCACAGCACCACCGCTTACTCAGTTTCTCAGTGTCAGATCCTTCTTGATGGATTTGTATAGGCTTACAAAGGACTCTGCCCACACGTCACTTTGGTATTCAGTAGCGGAGCTGACCATCTGATGGGCAGTGTACACCAAAGTTAAGACAGTGCACTCAAAATCGTCCTGATGCAGGCAGCCAGTATGATTTGAAAGACCGGATATGAGTCTCAATATGTCTGGTAGCTTTTTCGGAATGATCTCTTCACTGATTAAATTCAGGTTTCTTGTCTTCTGAAGGGAAGCTAGTTCAGCATCTGTGACCGAAAACGCTCCACTGGATTCAAAATGTATGCCAGTCATCAGTATCTATGTTCAGTGACAAGAAAAGAAGTAATTATTAATAGTTACATTGTCAGTGTTTGCTTTTTACTCATAAAAACTCAAAAGTTTGTTCTTTTACCTCAAACAACAGATGAGCATCACTGATGGAGCTGATGAAAGTGGGGTTCACCACAGGTGTCACTCCTCCTTTTATGCTTCTTGCAGCTGGAAATAGGGCTGGTGCACCAAGAGACACAGACAATGAGAATTATGGGTGTTATGAAAGCATGAGCAGTTTCACATCTGGATTATTTCTATGCATCCAAAAGACAGTTTAAATCTTTTCAGCTGGAAATCCCTGTGACAAGTAAGCAATATTCCCTGCACGGTACGATGAAATGCAGATTTTACTGTGAGGTGAAGGCTGTGACAGATGTGAAATCCAGGTTCATCCAGCCCACAGCAGCAGGTAATCTATAATAGGTGTTTTAAAGTCTGTGATCTCTAACCTTTCTTATGAATCCTATCAGCAGACAATGAGACATGACCTCAAACTTCAAAGGAAACATAGAAATCAAAGGCGGAGTGACACATGGATTGTACAACAAGTTCCAGATGATTGTACAGAGCTGTATATGGGATTCAGCCTCAGTTTCAGCATTCCTTATGCTTGTGATTTAAGCCAGGATGTTAAAAACAAGTAAGCTTGTGGGGTCAAATGCAATTCAGAAGCTTTCTCTGAATTTCTCTGAATTCAATTTTACTGAAGCACAATTGCTTTCACTCAGAAAAGGCTCACTAATTAGGATTAAACTCAGCGAGTCGAATGGAAACATTAGGTATTTGGCGTTGAACCAAAACTATCTGACAAAACTCTGTCCAGGTGTTGGTGCCACATGTCACCGGAGTTAGAGAGCCTGTGTTGTAGGGTGATGTGAAAATCTCATGAAAAACAGAAAAACAACATGAATAGTCCAGGAGGTCACTGAAGAGCATGAATGAGTACACAATATTTCATGAACAGATAGATTACATGGTCCTCTGCAATTCTGAGGTTCAGGCTTTTTTCCCCCCAAAGCATGAAAAACAGGAGGGAATCGTGCAAAAAGACAGACAGAAAACTGCTCCGGCATGCAGTAATATCAGCAGGATGGTAAAGTGATTCAGTTCAAAAAATAAAAAAGGAAGCACATTAAGAAATTCATTGATATGCCAGAGCCACTTACCCAGTGCCAGCACGTTCACAGCATGTGTTTATTTCAGCAGATGAAACAAGATGATATTTTAATAGACTTTAAATCAACCGAGCAAGTCGGTCATTATGTTAAGCTAACGATCTCCATTAATCTCAGTTCAATAAGGCCAGCGAGAGCTCGCATTATTAAACAGGATAGCTTTTCCTTTTTAGTAACTTCTCCAATTCACAGCGATTAAACATTTTCATGAAACATATTACTCTGAATTACATGTTTAGGTAATTACGATTATGTCAGGACATAATGATTGATTCATGATTCATAATTAGTTGCATAAAATAGTAATTAAACTCCAGCATATCCAAACCTGTTTTCACCTTTATGTTTTACTAATAGAAGATATCGCAGCAAACACTGTTTCCTCTTCCTTCTCTCTTATTGCAAAGTTTTACTTGAAATGTTTTCATGTACATACATGTTCCTAGTTATGCTTACACACTTTTGAGTAAGGCACATTTATTTTATTAGATCTGCAGCCTTTTCTTACTATTTGCTATTTGTAATTCATTCTAATTGTTGTGACAATATTAAAATTTGCATTTTGTCAAGCACGTGAGGTTGGATGAGGTTGCACTTGCATGATATTTACTGGTACTGCCCCATAATGACATATTCATCTATGTAAGACTTTAACTCCAAAAAAGATCCTGGACTTTAACTGCAGTCTTAAATCTTGATGACCAACTTTATTTCTTTGGCAGCTTCACCTACAGCGGGAGGACGTTGTTTGAAACACTGGGATAAATGCCCAAACCAGTTTAACATCATAATACTAAAGTGCACATGGTGCCCATGTTTATCAGCTGATCTTAAAAAAAAAAGAGCCCAATAAATCTAATCCTGATGATTGTGGCTTCTCATTCCTACTTGTTTTCATCCTTGCCTTCATGTCAGTGACCCACGCTCATCCCTGCATTTTAATCGCATTCTTAGAGTGTTGTGTTTTTGAATTGCAATGAAATCAAGATTTACAAAAACACTCAAACTCCACAGGCAGAAAGAATCATCTGTCACAAGCTGATCTGATCATCTTTGCTCTAAGCTTTTCATTATTCACAGTGTTTCCTCCTTCTCTCAGATCAGTTTACAGCTCCAGCCACTGTTTTCCACATTAGAAACAGGTGCAGCTGATCTGTGATCCCAGAGCAGCTGCCAAGATTAAAACATGCTTTGATTAAAAATAGACATTTAAAACTATTTAACTCACAGATTAGGTGCTGGATTACAGGACAGGTGAGGAACGAGGATCACTCTGTGTTCAGCAAAGATTCCCAATGCTCATAAAGTATTTGCAAAAGCTGAACTGTTCGCTGTCTGTAGCAAACGTACATACATGCATTTTGAGTCTTACCATTAGCCCGACGTTGTGTGGCACCTGCCTCGATGCAGTTCCAGAAAAGAGCAACTATAAGCATCTTCCAGGGCAGCATGGTCGCCTGATGTTAGTTGCAAAACTGCACAGAGATCTCTAAATTTACTGAGCATTTGGAGCCACATACAGCATCAGACGGCACACTTTATTGATCACTCGTGTTCTCGGACTCGGTCTGCCTTTCTCTCCACCTCCTCTCTCTCTTTTGCTCTCATGAGCAGGATTATAATGCTTCCATCTGGTTGTCATTAGGTTCAAAGGCACCCTCTTATTTTTGCAACATTTTTCTGGTCTCCCCTACTTCTTGTACATGTGGACAACTTTAATGTGTTTGTCTTGTGTCATCTTCATGGATGCAGCAGCGATTTTTTTTGTTCAAAAAAGTTCTCTTTGAATTGTCACAGAAAAGCTTCGTATCAAATCTAAAATTCTCATCTGTATTTAGTGTACCTTTGCAATTCATGTCATGATTTAGCTGCAACCAGAAAACCATATGCTGATTTCCAGTATGCACAGTGTTCACAGGCTCTGCAGCCTTAGAAACAACTTGTCATGTAACAATGTTGTTGTCACTTGCTGTTAAATGAATAGTTATTTGTTCATCCAACTGTCTCTAGAAAGAATGTGTTCATATACATATATTTTATAGAGTCATGAGCTATGTATTTACCACCAACACTTGGTGTACCTCAGCTGGAGCACATGTGACGGTGCCAGGACGAGCACTGAACAACCAGCTTCGTCTCCGTTCTTCAGTATGAGAACTGTGAAAAGTTCACACTCCATGAACATGAAACTCGGCTAGGTGATTATTTCTAACTGTATAAAGTGCTGACACCCTGAAGTCAGCACTGAAAACATCTGCAGAAACCACAAAGAGGCACTTTGTTCACTGCCTGGCACTGTTCACCTTCTACACAAGCCTGAGGAACAGTAACCAAAAATACAACCGTGTAAAATATCACTTATTTGTTGTAGCGCTATTTTAGTCCCAATTTGTTGCATGTAGGAGTTAAAATTGATGCCAACGCCTGGGCACAGCACAAAGTTCTGCTATGCATCATGTTGGTGCAGTCGAATGCGTTTCAGTAGGAGACTCAGAGAGATGTGGCGGTCGTGTTGCTGCAGAGGAATGCAGACGCAGGCTGTGCTGAAGCTGGCAGGAGAGCTATGACCTCTGTAAGACCTCCAAGAACCACAGCTCTAGAACTTGAACAAACATATTATTCTTTCACATTAAATAAAAAATGTTATTCTGGGCTGTACAGTACCCCAAATAATTTGCTTTCTTGGTGTACTCAGTGAGTGACTCAGAGGTAGATGTTTAGTGTTAAGGCAAATTTGGCCTTTTAGATTATTAGGAATAAAACAGACAATTCTTTGCAATGGCAAAGAAAAAAAACAGGATTGCCAGACATGCCTGAGGACTGACAACATCCATCACATGACAGGGAAAGAGACTGTTCAGTGGTTGCGACTGCAGTATACCAGTGAACTGTGCACTAAGTGACTTCACATCTCTCCCAGTAGCATCGCACATGAACTAATACTAACTTTTCATGTTACCATTTTGAGCAGCACAGATAAATACTTATCTGAAAAACAGCAAAGAAGCATTGCTGCAAGATATCATTCTTGACATTTTAACATCACAGTTACACAGTACTGTTCCTGTTACTGGTGACTCTGGGATTTAATACCGGGTTTTTGCTTGCTTCCACAGCTCTTTAGGTTAACGGGTGATTATAATTGCTCATGCATGTGAATGGTTGTCCTTCTCTCTGTCCATGGTGAACTTTGCCGCCTGCCCTGTGGCAGCTGTGATAGGCTCCAGGCCCCTGGATTCCTAAACTAGATAAGTGGAAGAAAATGTGCAGGACTTTGGCTTGCATTACACTATTTTTCTTAGTCCAGGGGGATTCCTGCTATTACCAAAGTAAAATAGCTACATGAGTCTTTTTCCATGGATAACAAGGCAATGAGGTCTCTGTGTACTATTACACAAAGGTGTAACTGCAGTCCATGAAATGTGTGAGCCTCAATACCGGTAGATTCCTTGTATAGTTAAAAGAGCCATCTTTGATTTTAACAAGGATATGTCATCTTCCTGCTATGAAAAGAGGAGTTTGTGTCAGTAGATATTTTTGAATTGTATTTATAATGATTTGAAAATGATCATAGAAAACAGCTACAAGTATCACACCACCAAGCAGTACACAGAGCATAGCGGCATATCACAAGATGGTCAGATGAAAGAAGTCTCAACATAATATATTATATTTGAGAACCAATAGATCAGCAGATCTCTATAAAGAACCCCTCATTAACAAGAGAAGCCATGAAAATGGCCAATAGAAGGTCAGAAAACTGGTCATTACAGCTGTAGCAAGAAGAAATGACTCCTCAAATTCACAATCTGAGCCCGAAGTGAGCAAAGAGTCAACATAATATTTGAAGAGTAGAAGAGTGTTTAATGAATGACTGTATTACTTTGACTGAGGCTGCAGGTGGTGGAGTTTGTCTCTGATATCAGCAGACAGCACACGTTGCTAGTGGTGTTTTAACGCTGTGGAGATTATTCCATTCAAACTCTGGGGCACAATCAAGTTTGAATAACTAATCGCATCTGAGTTTTACTGTTGTCTTTGTGTAGCATGTTGTGACCCCCATTCTAGATCTACTTCACAACAGTGAAAATGAAAAGTTCTGTCTCGCTGCTTCGATGGCAGTTATCAGATTTGAACTGAGAAGACTGCCTTTGGGATCTTGTATACTTACAGCACTAACAGCATTCTGACAAATCTGTCACCATGAGCTGGAAAGTTTCCTGCACAAAATTCAGCCATACAAGAATAAATAAATATGCGTGTTTGAAAAATTTCTGTCAGCTCATATGACACAAAAATATTTACATATATTCGTCTAAATGTCACTAAAGATTACGCTGTTGTCATAGCTGTACTAGCCTTATTTGTCCACTAGATGGCACCATATACCAGCATCAATTTCCAGCTAGCGTCCTTTCCACAGAATGACGTCCAGATAAGACGTTGAGCTGCGTTTCCTCTGTTTATTTTCAGTTATGTGAAAACATTTGCATTTGCAAATAATTTTTGCAAGTTTCATTTTATTTGTTGTCGCTTAGGTATTTGGTAAATTTCCTCTGAAGTCTTAAAAATGTACATTTTTTAAAAAATGTCTCTAAAACACAGTCTTGGTCATTTCACATTTTCACATCAACCCATCAACATTTTCTCTTTTCGGTTACTATATTCAGCATATCACGAGCAGTTGCCACTTCACAGCCTGGCAGCAGACATCCCAGCTTTTTCACAGACCATCTGTCATCACTATGCTGTGTTGTATGCTGCTGTCCTCAAGCCAAACCCATTTTATGATCCGTTTAGCCACCCTCCTGTTTTTAAAGGGATACTGACTCCTCATCATTTCTGTCTTTTGGGACACTCTCCTGGCCTTTTGCTGCAACGGTAACACATCAGCAGGCATTTAATTCAACCTCCATCTGTTTGTTATAGACACAGACCAGGCACGACTGTAATTAGCTGTATGGAGAAGTTCAAAATCCCCTAAAATGCAGTTGAAATGTGACTTTTTGGGACAGTCTGCATCCAAACTACAAAAATAGCATTGTGGGAACAGAGCGGACTTTGGATTCCAGTGGGAACACAATTACCATACTTTGACAAATGACCTATGTTGTTGCATTTGGGTTTGGGTTGCAACAAATATCCACTCCCATCATGAACAGCAGCTGCATTGTCTCAGAATAAAGAGAATAAATGTGCTAAATGTGCTATCGTGGTATTCTTTCTCAAAGGCAGCTTAAATACAAAGGGAACCAACAGTAAATGTTTCCTGAATGTAAAATAAATTACAGATAGTAGAAATGTGTGTACTGTCTTCTTTATTAAAACTGTGTCATTGTTTAGGGTTTCTGATAATAACTGCTTATTTTGTGTGTTATTTTTCTTGGTTCCTGCGTAATGACAATTTCACTTCTTTTTCATCCACCGTCATCACTCTCACATGATGAATTCTCCACACCAGCTCTCCCTCTCTTTATACAGTATTGTGTGTTTGATCTGTTTGACTCTGAAGGCGAGGGCCTTTTTCTTTCCTTGAAACATGCGCATCAACGCAGCCTCAGATTCAACGTGACTTTTGGTGTCCCGCATTTTGGTCGTCTTCCCTGTGGTTCCCACAAGCTGAAGGTGTCCCATGGAAAAAAGCTCATTGTATGCATATGAACATGTAATAAATCATGTACTATTTGCATATAACTTTCTTTTTAGCAACAAAATTAGAGTTGCTTTAATAATATCATATATTTTCACATTGGTGCTAAAAAAGTTTAGAAAGTGGTTTTTATAGTTACGCTATAGTAACGCTTTCGTGACTGTTGACACCACACGGACGCACTCTTGTACAAGCGCAGTAAAACCATAAAATCATCAAGCCGCTATAAAACCATCAATTAATATTTGGGCATTTCGATGATCTAATAGAAATATCAACTAGACCGCTGCTAATAAATGAGAAATGTTCTGAGCTTTTGAACCTGCAGTCGGTATATGTGGCACATTAACGCTTCCTGAATGCACTAAAAGTTTTATGGACTCAGTCATGGAAGAAAGATGAAAGAAATATGTGCTATTTTGCATATAGTAACATACATCTTACATTGACTGCATGACATCCATCTAATATTGTCAGATCTAAACTGCAAGAAAATCTTTGAATATGTAATTCTGCATAATGCCTCTTGTTTCATTCGAAGCTTTTATGCAACAACTTCCATCTCGCACGCTCAGCCTGCAGACAGAAACAGTCTGAACCCATCGTGCCTGAATCCCTCTCTTATCTCGAGGACGACAGATGAGCTGTCTGCAGCGGCAAGGCCTCGCACCCCTCATTGCTCACATTCAGTTCTTTGAGTCTTTGTTAGAGTTTGTGGGTGTGTGTACTTTTATTAGAATATCGTGTGTGTCTGTAAATCCTTAGCTATATCCACAGTCTTCACTTATGTAAATCCTAGGTCTTTCGCTTTTTTCCTCGCATATCCCTCTTCCTCGCCATCCTCTTATCCTCCTCGCGCTTTTTATGCAGCTTCCCCCTCATTTGTCTCGACCTTGACATTGAATCTATCAGCTCCCCCCCCCCCCTTTGAATCAGAGGGAAAGTGCAGTGATGTAGAGCACTGACATATATGCAAAAATAATTTTTATATGTTCATACTGTTTAGGGATGACAGTTTACAACTGCATCCCTTTGAAGTAAGTTCAGTTCCACCGCTTTCTTGTAGTTAAGCTGTAGTAATGGCTCAGTAATCTGAGTAAGTGACCGTAGGGCTCATTTTCAGGTTGCACAGACGCCTGCAGTTCAAGGCCATTACCTCACTTATGACTGCAGGTCCTGCTGGGAGCTGGGAACTAAGTCTGCATTTCAGCCCGCTGCCCATAATGGAAAGGATTTCTCTAATCGTTCTTTTAATCTTTTACTGCCCATAAAAGAAGATATTGAACAAAAAAACTGAAGGAAAAACTTCTCTCAGACTTGTGGGATGCACACACATTTTCTCGAAACCTTGCAGGAGCTGAATTAAATGTCAGTAGGAGCTCATCAGACTATATGTTTACCAGTTTCTTTGACATTGTGGTCAATCTTCTAATGGACTTGATTCTACCATTAAGGCTACTGTCTTGCTGTATAAGGTCTTTCACAGGCTGACAGGGACTGCTTCAGCCCCTTCAGCTTTAATTGCCTTCTTCAGTCTGTCTTCTGCACTTTTCTCCACTTAACCTGAATTTTGCTTTCCGGCCTTTTTCATCCTTGTTAGCCAAGCCAGAGCCATCGCTCCTGGGATGCAATATAGAGCCACTGCTTTGCACAAATATTATGTTGCAAAGGTGTTTAAGAATTCAGATCCCATCACACCAGAGGCTTAAGCCAACATTTCCACTACTGCCATTAGCATGTTAATAATTTTGGCTTTTCAGAAAGATTATGAACAATAGCTAATGAGCTGACTTTTCATTTATTTGTTTATTTTTAAAAAATGACTTGAAATTTGCGACAGGCATCAAGGCATCCCTAGCATGGTTGTAATCTCTGAGTCATGTTACATTATGTCTTCTTTCACCGTGTGTGTCCATCTGAACATCTTTGCTCCTGAGTGTCAGATATAGTCTGACCTTGGGTTATTATAGGAGAAGCCTGACGTTGTCCATCTGTTAACACAGACCTGCTTGTGAGGAAACGCAGGTGAAAGCACAAAGGGCAAACACAAATGATCCAAAGCTGGAAGAACTGGGAAATAAATGTGAAATGATTGTTTTCACAGCTGTGCCCTTGGCAATGAAGCTTTATGCTGGAGTGAGTGGTATATATCAACTTAAGATCAAAACCTGCAAGGAGAACTTGCAGTGTATTGTGACAGTGAACAGGACGTGAAATGAAGGTTAGTTGTAAGTGATTGATGGTGTTGCCCGCAGTGCTGTCATTGAGTAATTGACCTGAAGTCATTTGAGTTGTTAGTATTGAATTAAGCATCTGTAATGAAATCATAGACCCAGGCAGTGCTAAATGTAGGGATCCATCTCTAATGCAACAAGAGTGATGAGGTTACCGCTGCACTCAGGTTCCTGTTGTGTGTGCGAGCATCCTGGTTGGATTTCAGCGAAAGGCACAGATGCAGCTACAGATGACATCTTGAAATTTTTTTTTCAAAAATAACTTCTGACTTTTATGCTGAAGAGCTGCAGATGCAGATCCTTTCATAGCCCAAAGGAATACAGTATCGGCATTTTTTATGACTTGGAGAAATCAGAGTCATCACAGACAATGTTAGAGTGCTTGTGTTGATGCCACTGGTACAGAAATGCTTGACCTACTTAGCTTTACAGTATTTAGCTCAAAACTTACTTAAACACACAGAGAGGGAGCATACATGCATACAGCTCTCACTTCACAAACTTTGCAGAATTTTGTGTTCTAACTGTAGATTCAGTGTTTTATCTTTAAATTCATTCAAGTTTTTCAAGGTGAATGACAACAATGATGAAAATGCTCTACTGGGATGACCGTGCTGGCCTTGTGGCGTTGCTTTACTGGAATCAGATTTGTGCTGTCTTAGGGATAATTTCTCATTCACATGAAACTCGGTCAAAATAACTTTTCTGTCTACGGGAATGCTGGCTCACTGTATCTGCGGGCTGACCTCTAACTGTGTCACGCAGTGAAAGGAGAGTTGGTTCACTCCGAGTATGTATTTAGTTCTTTGGTTTACTTGCCAAAAATGACCATCTCAAGTAACCTGTTAAATTTCAGATCCTCGGGGAGCCCCCGGTTGCACATTGAACCTTTACTTTGTCTGATTTAGTGAGGCAGAAATAACGTGCTGTAAACAATAACAGACGGACACCACGGACAGCGGGTCTCCTACTGAATGGACAGCAGTGTGACTAATGGTTTGTCAAGGGTAAAAACAAGGATGTGAGCAATACACTGACTGTAAAAAGTGGATTTTTACTGTTATTGGAGTGCTGACGAGAAACACATCAATGCCAAGTCAATGAGAAATATATCCACCACAACTTTACATTAAAAGAATCACAATATTTGCTCTAATAAGGGATTTAATTAAAGTGTAATTGGAAGATTCAAATTAAAGCTGGTGCATTGCTGCTTAGTTGTAGGAAATACTAAAAGTCTTTGGATACAGGTGGGCCGCAGGTCACCAACAACATGTGCAACATATACGTGACTGAAGTGTCAGTGTCTGCTAAAAGACAAACTGCAAAGCAATATTTCTTTGTGTAATTTCCTCATCTGCTGCAGTGTCTCATTAATCGTATACTCAGACCGGTTGATAGTTTTTGAGTGGATGGAATTTAAAGTAGGGAAAATGCTTGGGATTATGTTTTTAAAAAGGAATGCTATGTGAAATAAGGCCCAGATTGTCGAGGCTGCAGTAATCATGAGTGTTATGCTATTAGAATATGCTGCAGATGTGGATTAAAATAATAAATGAAACCAACTTAGCAGTGTCTGACTGTTCCAGAACAAAAACAGATTACTGTGCACAGTGTAATTACATTTTATGTTATTACTTTAATCACCCGAGTTTAATACTTTTGAAGGAATACTGCTTTTCCAAACAAAAACGTGAAGAGGTTCATGTGTGTTTTTGTGGCTTTGATGGTATGGTTGATGAGCTTGATTAACATCCAGTGGGGAATTGTGACCTTTCCTCACTTGCTGCGTCTACACGGATATTAGCAGGCCCAGAGAGTTCCTCCTTTGGCGTGGTAGGGAAAGGTGACATGTGACAGCAGCTGGTTGGTCTCCACAGCCAGAGTGGACTCCCTCCCAGCAGCTGATGAGAATCTGTGTACGCGAGTGTCACTGAGTGTCATAATCACATAAATCCACCACACTGCTGGGGATCACCCTGTGTTACATCATTACTTCACACTTTCCCGTGAGATGTTTCCTAGCGTGTCTGATTAAAGAGAGGATTTCTACAAGGCTCATACACAAATATCTTTCTTTGAGGGTGTCTCTAAACACGTTAGCAGTACATTTAATGAAAGAGCAGAGTTAATAAGTATTTAAAAAGATTTAAGGACAGCGTCAGTGTGTGTATCCTGTTTGAAGTGCCAATCATCTGTTGCTAAATTACTATAAAATTTGTCTCCGAAGAGGTCTTGAGGAAGCAGTTATGCTGGTTTCACTGTCTGTTTGACACAGACAGCAATAAAACTCCAGACCTCACACTGCTTAAATCAAATGTTGCCACAACGTGACTTTTCACAGAGTGCATGCTGGGATTGATTCCAGACCCCTGCGACCATGAAATGGAATTAGTGGGGAAGAGAATGGGTAAATAAAAGAATTAAATTTTGCCACATTTGTAAGGCAGCGGCGGTTTTTCTTTTGTCTGTGTGCTTTAAACCTCAACACACTGGAGACAGCGCTGTTAGGGAAACATAACAACTTGAAATCCAACCTTAAATGTCATCACACCTGCATTTTTGGGGTGACATTTGCATATTTAGCCATATTACAAAGTGTTGGACAGGTTCACATCGATGCAACCCTCTTCCACCTGTTTCATCTTGACCTTGCATCAGAACTAGTGTCCATGCTTCCTCCCACCACGTTTATCACTTGCTTCACATCACATCCATTCAGATCGTAAGCATGTTTCTTCTTTTAGGGACGGTTGTAGCTCAGGAGATACAGCAGGTCATTTACTAATCTGAATGTTGGTGGTTCGATCCCTGGCTCCTGTCTGCATGCTAAATATCCTTGGGCAAAATACTAACCCCAAGTTGCTCCCATATACATCCAATGAAGTGTGAATTTCTGATAGAAAGCACTTACGTATGAATGAGGCATGTTGTATAAAGTGATTTAAGCGCTCTGGGAGATTAGAAAGGTGCTATGAAAGAATCATTGAAGAAGAAGACCTTGGCAATTAGTCCCAATCATGAGGGATGGATTGGGACTAATTGCCAAGGTCTTCTTCTTTTCATGTGAAATCATCCAGTTAATCTTAAAATATGTCTTTCATCTTAACCTCTCTACGATGTCAGAATCGACCCCAAAGCTGCTGAGTAACTTAAGACTTGTCAACTGCATCATGGCACTAAAGGAAAGGTTAGAGGATCATATCGATAAGTATTATTACAGAACTCCATCGAAAAGTTCTCGTGACCAACTGTATCATTGTTGCAGACTAAATGACAAACCCCATCACAACCACAGAGTGCCATGCAGTAGTGAGCCATGCAGAGAGCCAATGAAAGAAAGAAACGCATCAAAGAAGGTGCACATTTAAGCAGCAGTGCAACATCATAGATATAGAGTAAGAAATAGAGTTAAATCAGATGGATCAGTTCCACTCTTCCTCTCCAGTTTAACATATAAAGCATGTAAAAATATTGCTGTTAAAGGCAGAAAATGTTAGAACTGACTCCTCTGAGATTAGTGCTTAGTCCACCTTAAAGAAACAAGATAGGCCACTATATATTTAGTTTGGTGCACTCCTTGTTATTTTATGTATGTCCTACATATATCACTTTAATATATGTACAATCGCAACGCGTATTTTGCAGTAAATTAAAAGTTACACAAACTGCATATAGGAAGGGAAGAACAGTATATCTGGTCATCTCACTGGCTCTTTAAATATAGCACCACAAAGACAGGACAAAGGTGCTCACTGCAGTCTGCAGTGGTTTGCTGTGTATTCCCAGAGCAGTTAGTCTTTGTAAATGATTTTTTAGAGCGATGGTGACTTTGGTTTTTGTTGGCTTTACTTAGAGACAAATGTGGTGCATATCCATTACAATTTAAGGTCATTATATCATTATAACAATTGCCACATGTTTAAAAACAATGCAGTCTCACCCTTTCACCCTCACCCCTAAATCGGTTCATTTAAAAACGGCAGACAATGCTTACGTGTTGGAAAAAGGCTTTAGATGTATATTTGACATACATATATATTGCAAGTTCATTTATTGAAACAAATCTGCGCTTTTAAGTCTTAATTGTCCTCCGGTAAAGTTGCTTGACCTTCCCTTCCCGCTGGATGTGGCAAAACATGATCAACGCCGCAGGCAACAAACTCTTTATTACATCCAGCCATGCTTCATCTGTTGTGAAACTGTAATGTTCCCCTGCTGTGCTGAACTCTCCACACCATTTCTCCCCAAACATGATGAGTCTTACCCAAAGCACATTAGTCTTAATTAAGCTAAAGTGTTTTCTCTCATCTCACTGCATCCTTCCTCTGCTCACCCCCCCTTTCACTCCTCCAGTCCCCCCCGTTCTGTCCCTTCCTTATTCCCCCCCTCCGTCCTTCCAGCAGAGCTTCATCACATTTAATGACTTGGTCTCATGGGAGGTACAACCAGTTTACATTCATTTATTCACAGAAAAAAACCCACTTTCAATTCACAACACATTGGGATTCTGCCAAGGCGTTTGCAGTGGCTCTGGTGTAAATCACTGGCTATGTATGTAAAGCCTGGTGCAGATTTCGAGGCTCTTTGCAGAGTATCACAAGTAAATACAGAAAACATGCAATATAAAAAATGTTTTTACATTCCCAGTAGATACTTTCTGCATTGTAAGTAGTGCTGGGGGAGCAACCTCTATCACTGTAAATATCATGACACATTTTGTTCAGTTCTTACTTGGATTCCAAATAACTTGAATATAAACACTGATTTTTATTGTTAAAAGATCATTTATACATCGTGTTTCTGTAGAAAACAATAAATCCCATTGTCTGTAATCTGTAGTTTAAAAACACTTCAGTGCTGTGTCTGCCAGCTTCCTTCCTGTCCCTGACCTCAGAGGTCAGAGCTGCATAATGAGCCTCGCTCTCCAGTTTCTCCCTCTTTTCCCTCTGTGTTGTCCGTCCTGTCACTGTGTCTCTTGCAAAATAGCACACTCTGAAAGTTGTTACCGTTATGCTGCTTGCATTTACAATTAGCGATAAAATCAGGCATGACACTGACTTATAGCAAAGGGAAACTGCAGCAATATCAGTAATTACGACGACCCGCGCACACATTAAAGTAACATACCGAGCTGAGCACGCTGCCACCTCAGAAGAATGTTTGTAGCTTTAGGGCCATTTATCCAACAAACTATCACCAAGTCCTTTAAACATCTCAAAGGTTTTTTTGAAATAATGAAATCATCTCGAGCATCAAAGAGACTGTTAGCTGTTTGGGAGACCGCAGTAACTTTGGGAGGCAAATTTTGGCAAACCTCATTAATGCTGGCCAGATGGAAAGGCTGTTTTTAAAGCCATAAACTGTGCTGGATCAATAGTGTCTTTATTTGTCTATACGTGGCCTGTCAGCAGGTTCTCTGTGTTGTTTTCTTGAGAGTCACTTTTGATTTAACACATAATCCATTTTCATACAGTGGTGTGAATGCAGAGCAGTGAAGCTTACATTTTATCCTGAAAAAAAAATTGCAGAGGAAATTCAGGCAGTGACTCAGTTTTAAAAGTCAGTGCACACAGTGTGATCAGATTCTGGAGGATTTTTTTGTTCACAGCCAAACAAGAGTTGTGGCTTCATGTCAGGTAATGATCAACCCTGTTTTTACTGTATTTCTTATGCAGTAGCCTGCTAATTCTTATTGGTGGCTTCAGATTTCTTATTGTATGAACAAGAAAGAGAGGTTTGCAATCCCAGCCTTACTCTATAGTTTTTCAGGCTTCTGGGAATATTTCACAGCTACATGCAACATCACATGATATGGTGCTTCATTGTGAGTGTTAGAAAGAGATGTAATGAAATTGCATTTGCCATCAAAATAAAATCCACAAAATAAAACATGTGCAGAGGTTTTGTTTGACTGTGATGTAAGCTTAGCAAAAGTATTTATAAAAAAAAAAAAGAACCTGGACACTGGGTGGGAGAGCGGGTTTGTGGGGTGAGGGGACACAAACAAACAAACAAACAAAAATCCAGACTGATAATGGAAAGATCAGACAAAGGAAGGGAGTGGGCAGTGTGTACACAGAAGGCTAATTACAAAACAGAACAATGGCGAGGGCAGAACAGAGGACGAAAGCATCGCAGGTGGAAACAATAAGCAGACAATCAACAGAGAGGCAACAGAAAGAAAGAAGTAAAACTCAAATGAGGTAACACAGAACAGCGGCTTTCAAATTAAAACAGGAAATGACCAAAAGAAAACTTACACTTAGACATGTAAGATGGCACTGAACAAGAGGTCAGGGACAAGTACACACAAAAAAGTCCAAGCGCATAAATGAAACATAGATTAAAACACAGTGAGGAGACTGACACACTTAAAAGATGAAGAATGAAGAAGAACGCCAAAAACTTACATGTAAGAATCACAAATTCAACACTAGAATGAAATGAAGAATTCAAATAAAACAAGAATTGCTGCTCAGCATGACTAGACGTGTGATAACCACACAGTGATCCACATAACTCAACAATAAGCACAAAACTCTGGCACCATGACAGAAAGGCCTGGACTGCAGTCATTCTGAACGTTTCATGGACTGTGAAAAAGTCCAAAAGAATTAAATAATTTGATTTAATTATTTATAAAGGACAGACTACACGGTGGAAGACAATGACCATATGATCTGTCAGTCAGGGTTATAGACTTGCAGTTCTTGCAGTGTATTTGAAGATATCAGTGTCATTGCGTTTACAGTAGCGTGAAACTTTAAACAATTTAAACAACTAATTTAAACAATAACTTTTATGCAACAAGGGGAAATCAAAGCACCCAGATGAAGATGAAACTTCAAGAATAGGAAAGAACTCAATGGTTTCTATAACAATGCATGCACATGTCTGGAATGTCTGTGGAACGTTTGTAAGTAATGCTTGCTGTCCCACTGTGCTGTGGATCCTTGTGGCAGACAAACCCCTCTCTCTCTCAGTGACCCTGCAGAGCCGCTTTTGTCTATAACATAATTGTATTCCCTGCCCATGTTTTTTTTTCCCAGTAAAAATGCTTGGTGTAGCTGCACAACTCATCACAAGCTCACAGTGTAGGCTGAGGCCTGGTGAAGGAGGGCAATAGTCTGCTGGTGGATGTATGCGTAGTTACAATGTGCAGTGTAACTTAAAATGACAAAACCTTTGCCTTCAAGGTTGTGTGAGTGGTAGTGCAGATGCCTTTGTGGGACTCTATGAATAGCACGGCAGCTGAAGTCAGAGAGGTGCAGCACATGCTGAGATGTTAAGAGGAATAAGCTGCTGATGAGGATTATTCTAAAGGAGGTTTAGAGAAGTGGGTGGGCAGATGAATAAATAAGTTGTTTGTATTTTTTGAAATAAAGGGGCTAGTGTTCTTCCTGAAACCCCTCCTGGTGGAAAACTATGAAAAGCCTAATCCAAAGCAGAGCTTTTAGTACCACAGTTGGCATTTCCCCTCATCTTAAAATGATCACATGCCACTTTCAGTTTTTTGTCTGCACTTTGTATATCATCTCTCACCTCAGCTGGATCAGGCGGAGGTCTGGCACCAGCCATCTTGATAATGAGGAGAAAATGAGAAGAGCGGAAGCTATGAAAGGAAATATCCCTTCAAAATGCGCCCCTTTCTTCTTCCCCCTCGCCTCCACTCCCTCCTTTCTGTCCCCACTCCAACCTCTCAACCTCTATTCCCGGGCTACACACCAAGCTGGGCCCTCCGTGGAGATCAGGAAGCTGGTCTGGGAACTGGGAGCCTGCTGTCTCCAAGCCAAAGGCAAGTGGGTATGAGATGTCTGCCTAGGAGAACGTGGCCACTTTCCCAGCTATGAGCCAGAGTTAAACTGACAACCATATTCAAGAGACCTGGGGGAAATTACAAAGTCTGAAACCCCGAGTGCAAAGGGGCACAACATGAAAATCAGCACCCAGTGGATGAGCATAATAACACACATTGTGCTTGCTGGTCCCATCCTTTGGGAAATAATTAAACAAATCTCTCTCTGGCACACAGAAAATCTGGGAAAGATTTGTTGGGCTTATAAGTTATTTAGGAGAATTGGTAAACCACAATACAGAACTTTAAGAATCCAAGTTTTGCCATAATTACAAATGCAGATCATCGTTCGTTGTTACCCTCTTCGTGCATAGTTATGAAATATGTTGCTCCTAAAAGTCGCGTGAAAGTATTTACGTCTTTGGTGCCGATACACAATGTCAAATACTGCTGAATCTCCTTCTTTACACCAAGGAGTTGACTTACTGACATTATTCACTGCTTTTCCAGAGTAAAATAATACCGTATGTAATGTGAAGATTTCGTAATTGTTACTGTGGCATTTTCTTTTCTTGGATCCCACAAAAATGCGCATTTTGCCTGAAGGAGGGAAAGTGTATTTTTGCACGAAAGTCCAGTAATCCACAGCCGGTTTGATCTGAAAATGAGAAACTTGTGAGAAGTCTTTCTGGCTGTCTGATTAGCAACGAGGGAACAAAAGGTGTGTTTTATTTTCTCAACTGTGACTCAAAGAGGAAAAAGAGCATTATGTGTACTCGGTAACAGGCAGCTAAATGAAGCAACCTATGGTTGAGCTGGTTTCATGTAATTGAAAACATACTGTTCACTCGCATTCTTGTGGGTAGGAAGAGGCTTGTTTTTAAAAGGCCAGCCTCTCTCTTTTTGTCCTGTTTCTCTTATATGTCAAGTATGGTGGAGATATAAGATTTAATAGCTTCTCACCCCGTAAGCCCCCTCAGGATGTTTTTCAACCACATTGCTGAACGTCTTAGAAATCAGTTTTGCATTGAAAATTATTGAATTGCTACTATGATTTTTTTGTATTTGGTCCAAGGGTTTTCCATAAAACATCTTTTGGATTTGAGTTTTAACAGTAAATGTGAGCCCTGTGGGAATTTGGGGTTGATTTAGAAATAGCCCTCACATGAGTACTTATGACATGTGCAGATCATTTCAAAAATCATTCACATAACACAAGAGATTCTAACATTCAATGGATCTGACAATTTGTTTGATGGTTTTTGGTTTGTAATAGACGCTTTTCTTTTTTTTTCTCCTTCCTCGATTCTGGTCAGCTAGTCAAAAACAGCAGTGCACTCACATTGGCCTACTTACCGTAATTTAGTAATCTGCAGCTGTTATCGTTGATATGTGGATGCCATGGAGAAACTAGCGCACATTTGGTTGCTTGGTTACACAACAGCATTTACACTTTTAGGTTTCGTTCGCTCTGGGTCGGATAACCTGTTGTGCCATTTTAGTTTCGTGGCTCAGTGTTTTTAAAACCCACATTCTATTTGTCTTGTTTGAGAATTTTTGTGGCAAAGCTTCTCCATTTGTTTGCCTGTGTGGTTTCTGTGTTTTTTTTTAACAATTCTGCCTTAAGCAAATAAAGCTTGTGTTGTGTTTGGCACACTTGCTTCCTGTCTCATGCATTTTGGTCCGTTCTTTGAAATGAACCTCAACAAATTGAATTATACTCATGTTTTAGCTCCCTGAAACTCACTGCCTCTGTCTCCAAGGAGCATGTATCCAAGGAGATTTGATTTTAGATTAAGCATTGTCATTTATCTTTCAGTCCATCATAACACCAGAGTCTATGATTGCTCTCCAAAAAAGTAAAGGTAAGAAAATGTTACAAATGTTAAGGGTACATGCTGCTGCTGATGCCATAAACCTTTTTAAAGGTTTTTTAATGAATGACAATTTATGATGAAGTACAACTGGCTAAATACATTTTTGACAGAATTGATGATGCATAATTATACCTCTCTCTCCATCAAGCTGTCTAACTAGTGGCTAAACCTGAAAGCTGAAATGGTCTGACATCAAAAACAAGACATCGAACAAGTAGGCCTACAACAAGACAAGCCATAGCAGCTGACATCTGACCACATTATGTTCTGCTGCTGAACTATTATTCATACTCCAAAATATGTTTTTGCTGGCATGCAATATGTGGAGAGTTTCTTGGGAGTTTGTGTTCAGAAGGGTGACATCAAGTTAAAACTCGGACTTTGCCAAGAGTTCCTTTTGCTCTGGCACTAGTTTTAGCCAGAATGGGTCAGATTTATTCAGTCTGCAAAGTTGGCTGGAAAAAACAAAGAGATGGCTAATGTGACTGTGCTTGCCTTTAGCTGGAGGTTGGTCTGTCCTTCCCTTGCCGCAGGGCTTTGTGCCCTTGTTGAGGTAATCTGATGAGCTCTGGAGATTGTACCCACACAGCCAAGCTACAAGGATCTCCAAGCATTAGTGTAGAGTGGTTGCAAATGAACGAGATTGCATTTGGTCTTTGTTTATATACGGCAAGGTGGTTACATATTAATGCATCAAATGTTTACTTCTCTAGTTTCTCACTCTATTGTGTTATCCTCTCACTAATTTTCTCCTCTAGCAGTCAAAAGAATTGATGGATTGTCTCCTTGTCCAGCAAACTGACACTTGCTCCCTTTTTTCCCCTCTGTGGCCCACTTACCAGAAAACTATAATCAGCTTTGACTGAAAAATATCAGTGCGAAGTGCAAGACGAGGGTAAGGTGTCACGGCTGTGTTATGGCAAAGATATTAAAGAAATCTGTCTTCATCTCTATCAAGGAAGAATTGCCAACCTTGCATGCCTTTGCTCTTATAGAATATTAGTGGGTGATTGATGAATATGAGAGTCTTGACACACACTCATAAAGCGAAAAGAGGAGAAAACAATTTTTTGGTTTGAAATAATACAGTATTTCCAGAAGTGATGTGGAGCTCATGTAATATGTGCCGACATAAACTTTCAGATAGCTGAAGCATCAAAAGCCCATTTCAACACAGACTCTGAAATAAATAAGTAAGTGAGTAACGTGTAACACCCAACTTTCTCACTATTTTTTGAACATATTAACAGTTTTTGCGCAATAAAAAAACAAACCAACCAAAAAAACTTCAGCAGTTTGACTACACAGAGATCAGTGGCATGTTTCGAGAAAGGATGACGAGATCTATAATTTACAGTGTTCTGCACTCTTTTGCAAGGGAAGCAGCAACACAACAAATCCATCTCTGCCATATATGTAGTAATACATAATTCGTGCACCTATTAGAACAGGAAAAGAGTATAGCGAAAAGTGAAGACGGGTAGAGCAGTAAGCAGGATCAGATCACAGCATAATGAATCATTACGCACTGATGGACTGGTGCAAGAGGAAGCTGGAATGAGGCCTTTTGACGCAGCCTGTCAGGCTGGAGTCTTCAGTTACTGTGATTTGTGAATTATCTGAATGTTCCTAATATTTCAAAGTGTCTTACTGAATGACAGTGACATCCAAGGACGAGTGCAGGCATCGTGAAGACTTCAGAGGAGAATTATCGTATTAAATTCTTGATCTGCAGTGAGACTAAAACCAAAAGGCTAAGTCCCCTCTCGAGCATGTGTACAAGATAGAGTTGAGTAAAAATGCTTGATTTTAACCTCAATAAAGGAATGTCTCAGTTTTACTACCAATCCAACATTTGACTCCATATCTCCATTCTTGAATAAATCTATAACCGCTATGTGTCGAGATATATCTTTAGAGACTTGTAGTAATGTTTAAGCATAAGAAGCAACAGAGTTTCTCCTTATGTGCTGCTGTAACAGAGGGAGGCTTTCCACCTTTGAGGATAAATGAAGGCGCTTTATTTCTCTTTGACTTCTACAGGGTCATGGAAGTAGGGCAGCATTCATAATTATGTAAGAAAAGTCTTTTTCTTTTCTTTTTTACATTGGGTTACTTGTCAGTACCAAGAACAGAGATACTTAATTACAGAGATCTAATAAATGTGTATGTGTGTAGTGATATGTTGTCTTGTATGAGGCGGGGGACGATGATGACGACATGTCCAGAGGACGGCCCCTAGAAGACTGGTTCAATTGGCCACCCTCATTTCCAAACATCCTGCTACAGGGTGGGAAGAAGTCAGCGTAGGCCCAACAATGACAATAAATGCCATTTAAGAGTGCTTTTTTACAATATCATTACTTTTTTCAAGGTAATTCTGTTAAGGTAGGTAGGTAGGTTAGCCAGTCGGTCAGTCATTCCTTCTTTCTTTCTTTTATATCCATTTCTTGGGAAAATAGCTGCAGAAAACTGTAGTATTACTTAGATTTTTGTAAATCTTGTGTAGATCTAAGATTGCAGTTTTTATTGGCTAAATAACGTATTACTTTGTCATTATATTCAAAGTCCTTCTATCCATTTATTTTATCTGCGGGTGAACCTCGGACAGGTCGCCAATCTGTCACAGAGCTCGTCTCAGTACCACAGCAGTAAAATCTTCTTAGAGCATGTTATTATACTTAATAGATTACCATTTATTATCCTCGTTGACCCTCTGCTGCTGGAAACTGTAACACCACTCACATCATTGTAAACCACATGACCCTTGGATGCAACGATAGAATACAGAATGAGAAACTTTCCTCACCCACAAACATCGCAAAGGGACAGAAGAAAAAATGCTTAAAAAAGAGTTTTAATATAGACTGCAGGTTGAATCCCTCCCAAAACTGGAAATTCTGACAGACCGCAAGATAATTGGGATTTCATGAAGGATATAATGTGATATTGTTTAAGGAACATTACTGATCAAAGTTTTTAATCAATTTAATACCACAAAGAGGCTTATTCTTTAGCTTCTAGGTTTTTTTTTCATTGGGTGGTTCTGCTTTAGATGCACAACAAATGTTGGCAACCTCATGGAGTCTGGATAAGTCATCTTTGAACAATTTAAGGGTAAAATCAGATAAGATGAAAGTTGTTGTGGCTGCAATGGATTTTTACAGCAACTGTATTAAGAAGAATTTCCTGTGGGCCACTTTACTTCACTTCTAATTTCACATAACTGACTTAAATCCTTTACTGGTCTGCTTGATTAGATTTAAAACCTGCTTTTTTTTAGAAGATTGTAAGTAAAATTGTGCTCCAGGTAAACGTTTTAGCACTTTAAAATATAATTTGATCACACGTGTAACTAAGGTTACGTACACAGACAGTATCAATGTTACATAATAGATCTTACTTAGAAAAACTGTGCAAGTTTCACCAAATCTGCTGTTTTTTTTCTCTAAAGGAAATGTTCAGCAATATTTAGTCGATACCACAAACCCACTCAGCATTTATCCTACTTATCATCATTTTTCCATCTCGGCATTTTAACACAGTTACTTATTACTGTAAATGACACTGACCACACTAATGGATTATGAATTATCTTTAAAGATGGAGTATCTTTAAAGATAATGCGAGCCATGTGTTCTTTATAAAACATCGTGCTTGAGATGATCCAGTAGACTTTCTGGAGTATCGGGGAATTTCTCACTCCTTTTTCCTCGCCTACAGCGAGCGCCTACCGTTCATCTTCTGTAAATGGGGCTATACGGGACACAAATATTTGCTGAAGGGGAACTTTTAGCTGCAGAGAATACTGCACTAAGGTGTAATTACTCTTCTGGAGAGCTTTACAGCTTTGACTTCAATCAGGCCTTGAGGTGTTTGATGAGACTTCAAGCAGCTTCCAGTGAAAGCTTCACAACTGTGATGATACTCAGACTCCATGAAACGGAGGAGAGGAGCTTTGTGACACAGGTAGTTTGGCTCATTTGTTTTCATCCAGTCATCGCGTCCGTTACAGGCATTTTCACTGTAATCTAAAAACACTGCCCTCTTCTTTTCTTTGCAACTTTAAAAATAAGCCGACCGAGCTTTTAGTGCCAGTCATCAGGGTGCCGCTCTGCTGTTTCACAGCTGCTGCCCATTTCCTCTTTTTTTAGGACTCTTCCCACTTTACTTGGCAACAAAGATCTGCTGCATCGTCATTGGCTGATCGTTGAGTTATTATGTTGCATTTTGTACTTGTTCGAAAACTTTAATGATGAAGTATATACCTACATATTTAGCTTGCTAAGGCCAAATGTTTTGAAGTTGGAATAATGGCATCGCTAAATGAATTAAAGGTAAATTCACAGATATTAAAACAAGCCCACACAGTCAGCCAGCAGCTTGTATAAAAATACTCCAGCAAGACACTTGTGGCGACATCTCTGCTGTATTTGAGAATCTAATATTACACTCACAGACACTGTGTGATAGCACCCCAGGCTAAGACATGTTGAGAAGCTCATTAATAACCAACCTGCAGTCACTGTGATAGATTTCAGTGCTAAGACAAAGAGAAGTCTCAGTCGCTGTGCTCGTGCGCTACCCGTGTAATGTTTTCTATGAGCAGATTTAACCCTTTCCCTAATTATGAATAAACTGACAGCTCATGCCATGACTGTACACAAACAGGGCATGACTTACAGACCACCTCGAGGCAGATGGTGATTCTGTTAACATCTGCGTCAGGCTGCCCCTGCTGTAAAATATATTTCCCTTCAAGGCCTTAGACATGACTGTGCTCAGGAGCACAACATGCCATGTAATCACACGGAGTCTGTGAATGTCATTAGCCTCCCTTTGAAATGTTTGGGGAAGGAGGAAGCAGGTTTTAGTTTTTAAAAACAGGTGTGCGCTCATTTACTCCTTCCTGCTCGAAAAACAGAAGAACCCAGAAAACGTACAGCTTTTAAACTGGAGACTGCAGTGTGACCCGCCTCTTTGCAATACACACACACACACACACTTAAACTCGGTCGCAGGAATAAATCAGGAAGCACGAATCCAGCACTGTTTCTCATTTATTCATCCTGTGGTGAGATCTTAATCAAACCGGGGCAGACGTATACCGTACAGAATATGAAACAATCTCTGACTGTATACTAATGAGCTGTAAAAAAACCTTAATTTATCAAATCAATGCTATTTTTCCTTTCTGACTACTTACGCATTCCACGAACGAAACAAACTTTGCTCCTCACACTGGGCCAGTCTTCTCTTCTGTGGGCTTGAAATTTACGATGCTGAGGTGCAACAGGGGCGCTTTCCCTGAGTACTAAAGGGAGAGCGGTGGAAAGGGCATTTTTGTGAGCAGTCCTCTGACACGCCACCCACACAGTCCTAAGAGGGGTGTTATCCTCTGCCATAAATCACTCGGGTCATTAAATCACACCCCAGACACTCTTCTGCCCTTTCTCATCACAGTGGTTTCTCTTCATCTTTATTCAATTAGGAAGATTAATGGCTCAGTATACAGCGCCCAGGTTGACATTCTGTTATGGGGGACATGACTGAAATGTCACAGTGTGAGTGGGACACATTTTGAAAAGATGGGCAGGGGACACTCATTTACCTTGGTTACTCCTCATTCTAAGCCACTCGGAGAGATCTTTATCTCTGTGCATTAAGCCACCTGTTGCAGTGTCATGCAATGGTTTTCTGTTTATAACACAAAGCCATTTTTGTATTGTTGTTCCCATTTGAACCCTGGATTCAGTTCAGGAGATTTCTTCTTTTCTGCCTAATGGCAAACAGACTAAAACTTCTGCCTCACACTGAGTCAAACGTCATCACACGCTGCAATCATGCTTTCAGTCTAAGCAGGAGCAGTGCTCTGTGAAGCTGTAATAGACCTGAAGACATGGAGCTCGCTCAGCGAGTCAGCGAGACATGCCAGACAGTATTTCCCTACAATAGAAAAAGGAAATGGAGTGGGGATTGACCAGTGCTTCATCTGTCAAACAGTGGACCACATCTGAATAGAAGCCCTGGGCAAAGCCTTTGAAGGCTCCTTGTTAGTCTTTCTCCAAGAACTGCCACTGAAATGTAAATTAGGTGGTCAAAGAAACCCTGTTAGGGAAAAAATATGAAAATGTGAAAAGGAAAGACATGAAGCAGGAGCACTCGGTTTCCTGATGTATTGTTCAGTTGCTAAGGAGAGCATAGCACCAGAAGGGTCTTTCATCCTGATTTTATCTAAATATAGACTTAAAATGCATATTTTATACAGGTCTTTTGGTAATGGTCTGGATTTGGAGGACAAGCTACAGTTGAAGGGCTGTAATGGTAGAATAAAGCCTTTCATTTCCCATTAAGTGAAATTTTCAGCCAGGCCTGTCATGTACACGATTAACCGAAGAAGGAGAAAATAGGATTTTTGTGGATGAATCACTAATGCTCGATTGCATGAGAGCAGCTTCTGTTTACTGTGGTTTTCAGCCATGCTACTGGCAGAGATCCAGACGTGGCAAATCTGCCTGCTTGCTGGTCACTCAGTGCATCCACCAGAGGATCACTCTGACTCACTGTGGAGATGAGTGGGATCTTTCCTCAATGCCACCATATGGCTGTTATTTGTAGTTTAAGGCACAGGAGCTATCGCATGAATGAGCATAAAATTTGATCCGAACACAATTTCCAGAACAAATTAATTCAATTCAATTTGATTTATATAGTGCCAAATAAAGATGACCGCCTATAAGCACTTTGGCGACAGTGGGAAGGAAAAACTCCCTTTTAACAGGAAGAAACCTTTGGCAGAACAAGACTCAGGGAGGGGCGCGGCCATCTGCAGTTACTGGTTTGGGGGCCAGGAGAGGACAACAGGACAAAGACACACCATGTGGGAGAGAGCCAGAAATAAATGCAGATCTTTATCAAAAAGGAAAGTTTTAAGCGTCTTCTTAAACGTAGAGAGGGTGTCTGTCCCCTCAATCTAAACTGGGAGGTGGTTCAACAGAAGAGGGGCCTGGAGGCTGAAGGCTCTGCCCCCCATTCCACTTTTAATTTGTATTCTTTATTTTTAATAACAGGCTTTGTGTGAAATGCGACCTAGCATGGTGAACATTAAACATCAAGTTTAATCATGGTAGTCCCCAAGTACAACTTCATGTAGATGACACTTTAAATTTAATGGATTTATTAAAGTGCAATATACATTCATTGATTAGATGCATTTTTACTCGTATAGCCATTTTACTCTAAGAAGATCTCAAAAAAAAGGTCACAAGCCTTTTTGCTTTTGTATCACCTTGACAGAAGTGAGGCAGCTCAGATGCTGCATGACTCGCCTACCATCATAATCTGGTATTGATTCAAGCTGCTGCTGAATGTTTGGTCTGTGTTGTCGTCTGACAGGTGACTGACAAGAGCAAACACTGTGGCAGTCTTGCTATTGTTCATTGGAGGGAAATCTCATGGGAACCCCTCAGCAGACTCCCCCCAACATTTACAAGCTCTTACAAACACAGACGGGATTGTCTGCCATTAGTTAGTATTCATTTCTTCTCCTGACTGATTGTAAGGCTCTGGGTAGCTATTATTCAGTTTGTGTAGTGTGGTTTTAAATGTTGTGTAATGTGACAGTTATTATTAGTGAAGCAGAATAGAACCTGGCATTGAGCTTGTCAAAGACAAAATGATGAAAAAGCATCATGCATGAAACTAATAAAATGATAAGGTCTTGGAACAAAATGCAAAAACTACAGGACATTATACTGTTTCTGTGACTTTGAAGGCTACAACTGGTTATTAAGACCATTATTATTGAGCTTGGTCAATGGGTAAATGGGTCTGATAGAGAAATAAATAAATCACAAATTCTCTTTTTTGAGGGGAAAATGCTCTGCTTGCATTTTTCTGGTCAGTGAACAACATGGCTTCACTTTGCAAAGGCTTTATCAGCCTGGCAGTTCAATTCAGTTCAGTTCACTTTTATTTATATAGTGCTAAATAACAATCACAGCTACCTCAAGGCACTTTGTATTGTAAATTAAATAGTGAGAGAAAACCCCAACAACCAGACGAGCTTCTATGACCAAGCACTTGGTGACAGTGGGAAGGAAAAACTCCCTTTTAACAGGAAGAACCCTTTGGCAGAACCAGGCTCGGGGAGGGGTGGGGCCATCTGCTGCGACTGGTTGGGGGTCAGGGTAGCGAGACAGGACAAATGATGATGATGATTAATGAAAAGTGGTGTATAAACACACAGAGCGTGAAACGAGGTAAGTGAAGAAAAAATGCTCAGTGCATCATGGGAAGCTGTCAGCAGCCTAGGCCTATTGTAGCGTAACTTAACCTCTGGTTGGATTAAGATCACCTGATCTAAGCAAAGGAAAACACCACAGAGCCTCGTAAACAGCGAATGACACACAGGTGTGAGTAAGAAGAGGCAAAATTGATATTATTTTCTTCTTTTCCAAGCCTAATTAATGGCAATGTTGCTTCAATATTGTGATGCTTGTGGTGATTCTGGGATAAAATTGCAGGGGTTTCCCGGATGATAAATTTGATTTCAAAGTCCAATTTAATTAAATGATGTACTGCAGGCCTAATAAATGTGTTTTTCTTTACAGCTTTTGTTTCATGAAAGAACGACTCACTAATCTCAGCAAATATACATTTTTTCCATTTTAATGTATTGTTTTCTTGCTCCACCTCCATATTTTCTTTGCGTTGCCTGGAATGTCCCTACTACACTGTCACAGAATGAATAGCTAGTTAATTCAACATTTTAATGCTGCTGACAACTAGAAATCCCGTGTGCATTGTTTATATAATTAACCTTTACTTGCCCATATGAACCACAGCAAAACAATTATACAAACGTCTTCATGCGCACAAATAGTTTGGCTCTAATAACATGAGGAGGAGTAGAAAGATCTTCACATGGGAAATATGATTATGCAGGAACTCACAGGTGTAACATTTCCAATTACTGCTGTTCTCAGTTTAATCAAAACACAACTGCCCAAGAGAATCAGCACTGAAATGTTTCTGAATTACAGTTTAAAGGCTTGGCTGCACACTGTGTAGTTGTTTTAATTTTGAATGGTACACTGTCAAAAATGCTTAAACAATTATTCTCAGTAAGTCTTAACATAAAAAAAATCACAAACTCCTTGTATTCAGTCTGTCTTTGTAATGAAAAGAGCTGCTTAGTTTAGGTATTTAACAAATGTGTTGATTTGATTTTCCTGTTTAGTAGGCAGTTTGGCACTAGCTGCTCGTATCCAAGCTGACTGTTTTGGCCATCGAACATTTCAGATGATTCCAAAGCCAAGACAGCAAACAATGGCAACTGACTGCAGCTTATGGTAATGAAGCTAAACACTTGCACAGTACAGAAAAAAAATCTTCAACACTTTCGCTCTGCAAAAGCTTGTGACTTCTACACCGTGAAACTCACAAGCTTGTGAAAGCAGGGGGGATTTTTGTATCTGTGCAAAGCCGTACTGATAATAAATAAATAAAAACAAAAGTGAGAGAAAGAGAACATTTTTAAGGATTGCACGGCTTTCCATTATTAATAAGATTAGCTTTTCAATATGCTGTTTCCTTGTTTTTCCTAACATGTGGCTATATTACCTAAAAGCACGATAAGAAGCCCCCACCTGAGTTAGTATTGTACACAAAAAAAACAAAGTGGCAAAATTTCAGCTTGGCATGTGAGAAATTGAAGCAAAAGTGCCAAATATCGCAGTTCTTTAAACGACTGCTTGATGGTTGCTCCAAATTTGAGTCAGTCCCCGTAGATCCCATATTAAAATGACCACTTTACACCATAAATAAACATGTTTACAGCCTGATGCAAAGATAATGTCTTTACGTATTAACTGCATGGGGGAATTTTTTTGAATTTTATAAATTTCTCTGTTCAACTGTATTAAGGTCTTAAGCTGTGCATAATTATGGCTGTGTCCAGTGAATAGCAAATAAAATGGAGAGAATGTTGTCTCCGGGAGGGTAGCTGATTTAGAGTAGCAAGGCATGCTGGGTGTGTTCCAGTTAAAGAACACGGAGGCAGATTCCAAGTTTGGTTGATTTATTCAGCTGTGGTCTGTAGTAATGATACATAAAGCAAACCATCAGTACAGCACGCGTCAAACATTCAATGCATCCATCCATCCATTCGCTTCTGCTTCTCCTTTTTAGGGTTGCGGGGGGCGCTGGAGTCTATCCCTATAGGGCGAGAGGCGGGGTACATCCTGGACAGGTCGCCAGTCTGTCGCAGGGCTAACACACAGAGACTTAGACTTAGATCCTCCCGCGCCGATTGGCGCATCGGGCGACAAGAGAATGCCATCAAACTCGGTCTATCGCGGCAGTTGTTGCTTCATCCCTTGACAGTTCGACTGAACGTAAATCTTCAAGGAAAGTCCTCCTCCATGTTATTTTGGGTCTTCCTCGCCGTCTCTTTCCATTCTTCGGGTTCCACAGAACCGCGACACGGGCAGGTCTCGGGTCCGGTAGCCGAAGGATGTGACCGGCAAATCTGAACCGACGCTTGGTGACTTGGACATGGAGCGGCTCTACTCCCGCACGGCGATATATTTCATCATTGGTAATGCGATCCCGATATGTGATCTTGAGCAGCCGTCGAAGACAACGTTGTTGGAAGACATCAAGATGGCGGTTGATCTTTGCAGTTGATTTCCAAGTCTCTGCTGCATACAGTGCCGTCGGTATAACGATGGTCTTCTGGAGCCGCAACTTGGTTGATAAAGGCAGTGCGGTGGTCATCCATATAGGTCGTAGTCGTTGAGAGGCTGCCCATGCTTTCCCAATTCTGCACTTAACGTCATGCTCCACGTCCCCGTCACTGCTAAAAGTGCAACCCAGGTACATGAACCTGTCCACCTCTTCTAGCTGCTGCTGCTGATTCACAGTAACCGCTGTGTTTGATGGTGTAGCGTAACCAACTCGCATAATCTTCGACTTCTCACCGCTGATCCTGAGTCCTATCGGTGCTGCTTCGTTTTCCAAAGATGAGGTTGTTTTCTGAAGAGCCCGGAGTGTTGGTGCAAGTAAGGCTATATCATCCGCAAAGTCCAAATCTGTGAACTGCTGCAGGGGATCACGTCCGGCGACCCCCATCGTGTTCGGTCCAATTGCTCGGCGCATGACATGGTCAATGGCGATGTTAAAGAGGAATGGCGATAGGACGCAGCCTTGTCGCACACCAGTATCGATGTTAAAATATTCCGTGATGCCGTTGTCTGTTCGGACGCAACAACTAGAGTTGCGGTACAACGCTTGGAACGCGGTAACGAAGCGGTCGGGTACGCTGTAAGACTTGATGATTTTCCAGAGCGTGTCCCGATTCAGGCTATCAAAAGCCTTTTCAAAGTCAACGAAGTTCACGCATAGCCTTTGCTGGAATTTGAGGCTTTGCTCAGTAATTGATCTCAGCGTGAATATTTGTTCAATGCAGGACCTTCCACTTCTGAAACCCGCCTGCTCCTCGCGTAGCCGTTCTTCCACCGTTCTCAATAGTGGCCGAAGTAATACCTTTCCGAACACCTTCCCTGGGATGGAGAGGAGGGCGGAGGGTGAGGAGGAGGAGGGTGAACACACAGAGACAGACAACCATTCGCAATCACATTCACTCCTGCATTCACACCTATGGGCAATTTAGATTGATCAATTAACCTGTCCCCACTAATTCAATGCAGCCAAACATAGAACCAAGATTACAGAAGGAAACTATCAGCACTCACATCCATCAGCAACTTCAACAATCACCTCACACAAGGTTTATAACTAGCATCATTTAGCTTAATAGCTTGCATAGCGTATTAGCGTGAGATAGCATTAGCGTACTCACAACTTAAAAAATACACACAATATCATTCAACCTACACAACATAAAGTAAGCAGAACCCACCTTCTCGCATTCACACATAGCAATAAACCAAGAAAACACAGGTTTCTGGTGAGAGGACAAAGGGAAATATACTGGCTATCAGCAGCTGAGAAGGCAGACTAGCAGCCACTGCATGGCATCGAGTCCCTAACTGTGTCCCAAAACGTAGGCTGCGTCCTTTGGAGGCCGTATTTGAAGACCGATTACGTCACAGCCAGGCGACGAAGGCTGTCCCAATTCGTCGACTCCTTTAAATGTGTCCGACAAATGCGTCCTTCATTTCCCCGAATTTGAAGGATGGGTCGGGTGTATCCCTCGTGGCCCACCATATCCCAGAGTTCATAGCACGGCCCAGCCAATTCCAGTTTCCAACAATGGTGACCGCTACTAAGTTTTAATATTACTCTTATTAATCTTTCTGGGTTACAAAATAAGCTTTTAACATATTTTCAGGCAAGAAAGTAGCCGTGTAAACTTCAAATATCTGCTTGGTTTATCAAGACATCACATATTTGCAAAAGTGCGCCGACGTTTTCGGAGACGTCCATTACCCACCAGCTCGATAGCTAGCCGGGGTGTTCAATGGTCACTCGAGCCGGCGAGAGCAGCAGACTCCCGGATTCATCGTTTTCAGACCCCCGCTGTTTTTCGCTACTCAGGTTAAACATAAGTCACTCGGATAACTTAAAAATGTTATTGTTTGGCTTTTTTCTGTGTTTTATTTGTTCCGGAGTAAATCGGTTTGGCTGAGATCAAAGTTATTAAATTAGATTAGATTAAATAAAACTTTATTAATCCATCGGGTGGGTTCCTCCGGGATTTTCACACAGCTGAATAAACGTCAAACAAAAAACTGATTAAACAGAAGTGTGAGACGGTCGAGAATTTACGCCAGTGTCCTGTTATACTTTAGATAGCAAGGAGCAGACGGCTGAGTTTATTAAACTCCACTGAGACATCGGTGACGCAAATCTGAAGGCTAGACTGTACCATTTCACAGCCTCGCACTTCTGGCCTTCTCGGTCTTCGAAGGACCCGGCCCACGTAGACCGTCCGTGAAGGCCGGGTCCTCCGAAGGATGCGGCCTACGTTTTGGGACACAGCTCCTATGTGGTGTGTTCAAGGAGCGTCAGCATTGGCATGGTGAGTTCAATGATGTAGGACAGCGGTCCCCAACCCCCAGGCCACGGACTGGAGTCGTTTGGTACCGGGCCACAAGAGTTAAGGCTCGGGTGTGAAATTTATGGTTTTCAGGGTTTTTATCGTTAACTCGGTTTCCCTGGGTCTTTTCCCGTGTTGTAGTTGTGTGTCTTATTTTGAAAGAAATGTTTACACGTTACCATAGCGACCAGAGAGCATTAAGGGGCAGAGAAGAGGATGTTACTCACACAGTGAATTCGTGTTTATTATTATATTTACAAAATACCACAGTTTTTGTCTTGGTCGGATCAGTTTATTTTATTGTATTTATCCGAGACACCTTAAAGGCTGGTCCTTGAAAATATTGTCTGACATTAAACCGGTCCGTGGTGCAAAAAAGGTTGGGGACCGCTGATGTAGGACATATCAATGTCTATGGCAAAAATACTATCAATAAATGAACCATAACACTCTAGCCAAGTAAACAACATGTAAACAGTGGGCTTTCTAACAGCAAAGAAGTGCCATTTTGCGTTAGAGTGGAGTTTACTAAATGCTAGCTTTTGGTTTGCTAGGTGAATTACTGATGCACCTTGCTAGCCATGTCAGTGCTAGCCTTAGCTTACCCTTTGGAACAGGATGCACCAAAAACAAAGAACCAAAATGCCAAACTCGTGGATTCTAAACTTGGTATATATGTCAGTCACAATGAAACTCAGCTACCTGCAATTTGTTTGATGTGCTAGGAAATTAGCTGCTATGTAGCCCTGAATTACTAGCCTGAAACTAAGTAAGTGTGCAAATTTGATCACTTCCTAAATTAGCTGCAATAATGACTCAAGTGACGCTACTTAAAACACTTAACAGAGTTAACACAGCTCCCTCTGGATCCATCCAAGTCTTTACATAACTTTTTAAATTGTCATACTGTTTTAAAGTGATGTTTAAAACCAAAAGAGCTCCTTTTAGTGCCCTGATGAGAGGTACACATCTGAACACTTTCAGCATTGCTCTAAATTAATGTACTTTTACCAAATGTGTGAATAAAATCCAAGAGATGTTAAGTTTAGATGTTTTTCTTGAGACAGTTTCTACGCTTTTCATAGTGTACAATGACAAGCAGGATTACTCTTTGGAAAAAAAATGCTTTTAATAACAGTTTCCCTTGAAACTGTATTTCCTAAATGCTCGAAACAGCTTGCTGACTTGTCTGCTGTTGACACTGGCACATTTTTATGGTGCTATTTGGAAGGTTAACTCAACTGTGAACAAAATTAAGCATTGGTTTTGAGTTGAAATAGAAGAAATAAACTGATTATAATTACATGATAGTAGAGGTGCCAGTGAAAACATGGTTTACTCCCTTGGCTTTCCATCATGACCACCGTAATGGCGACATCACAAATAGTTGCTGCCCTCTTTTCATTAATTGGTCATTTGTCATTGAATAGGAAATTATGCATAATGGCGCATGCCGTTTATGAAGCCTTTTCACTTGCCTTTATGGCCAAGGTGGACACATATGGTCTGATGAAAAGCACAGTTTTTCCATGAATGACAAGAAAATTGAGTAAATCAGACATTCTCCAGAGGTGAATGCAAATTAAAGGTGGCTGGAAAAGATTGGGCCTTGCTTAATAAAAGGAAAATGCAGTATCATGCCAGAATATTTGCTAGGGCTATAGCAATAAAGAGCAACGTCACAGAGCAAATATGGAATATAGAAACTCGTTCGAAATACATTTCAATACACCTACCTGGCGGACTGTCTATGTTCATGTGAACTAAGCAATTTATTATCAGCGTTGCACTACACCCCATCTCTCAATAAACTCATACATTGTCTAATATAAGGTCTATATGCTTGCGCTGTACTATTCTTTCATAGCGTTGATACTTAGTAGGAGGAGAAGCAAACTAGTAGCTTGGCAACATCATTAGCATAATTGCATCATTAATTGTGAATCCTTTTCACTGTGAGAAATAGTAGCTGGTACCGGGTGTAGCTTGTAGTCAAGCGAAAGGGTCCACACACAGCGGTTTGTAGCGAGCCAAAGAAATGCCTGCTGCCTCATTAGTGCTAGATCCCTGCAGGCCTCCTTTTCTGAATACAGGGGGGGTCTGATGCCTGTGAATGACAAACCCGTGGTGTTTGGTAGAGTGGAAGCATTCAGGTGAAAGTTATTACACTTTTCTTCCCACACTCAGCCGCATAACTCAGCTTTAGTGTTTCCCCCACAGGGACACTCCAAGGTTGATTGTATCTCTCCAAGTAAAGCAGCTACCAAACCTTTGTTTGAAGAAGTATTCCCAAACTGCTGTCTCCACTATAATGAGGACACTCTCCCAGCATTCCTGGCTGCTTTTGCAGCGAAACAGAATGGAAGAAAGACTGTGTGAAGAGGATGAATGAGTGAGTAATTAGGAGTGTAAGGCTGATCTTGAATTAGCAAAGGAATGACAAGTGTGAAAGCCAGCTCTTTATTTTAACACAGAGAGAAACTTAGTGAGTGGGCAGAACACGATTCACAGCGGGCAGCATCAGCTTCATTCAGGCAAACAAAGGAGAATGTGTAAAATTACCCCACAATTAAAGGTTGTTCACATCACTACGATGCTTTAGCAAAATATTTAGTGCCTTGCTGAGAGTTAGCACAGGTTACAAACATACTAATCTAACACAAAGGTAGCTAGCAATGCAAAGTTTTATTTTTTATTAGACAGACATAATTAAACCAGCATAGTTAGAGTAAGACTAACTGTTTCCCTGTCTTCAGTTGAGTTACAGCCTTACAGAGGTTTGCCTCTTGGCATTAGTTCAGTGAAACAGCTAGCTTTGTTGCTTCTGCAGATAACATAATCTGTCTACCAGCACCTCGAAAGCTCACAGCACAATAAAGAAGAAATGTTGTTCACCTTGCCTACTTTTAAGTAAGTGGAGTAACGGAATACATGTACCAGCGTTACATATTTAAAATACAAAATATGAGTAACTGTATTCTGTTACAGTTACCGCTTAAATAGGTGATAATTAGAATACAGTTACTTTATTGAAATAAATGGATTACACAGCGGTCTTTTCTTGTTTCATATGTTAGGCTATTCTCTCTCTAATTCCACACATATAACACACAAAAAGAGGCTCTAATGTAAGCGTCCTGTTAATGTTAGCAGCGTCAATTGCATAGTGAACCCGAAGTCAGCACAACAGAGCCAGCAGTGCACAGGCAGGAGTGCATTTCTTACTTGGAAATTCCGACACCACTTTACATTTAAAAAAGAAAGGGATGGGCCAAATCTGACCGTTCAATGCAAACTCTGTTTGTCAGCAACCAAGCTGCTCTCAGCGTCAAAAGACTCCAACCTAAAGAAACATCTTGCAAGTACGTTTAAAAAAACTAAAATAACATTACCCTGCTGCAATTACCTTGTTTTAGTTGTGGTAGCTATAATCATGTGCAGTTCTGAAAGCAGACAGAAATAAAACATATTACTGATACAAAAATAGATTTTTATACGAGATCACTGCAAAAAGTGCAGCCTTACCTAATGTGCACCCTAATGTTACTCATTTTATATTAAGATTCAAAAATCAAGTTGCTATTGCTTTCAGAGCTGCACATGATTATTTGCAGCTAGCAAGTTGTTAATGCTATCCATCAAGTCTAACAGTCTGCAGTCTATGAACTAACCTCAGCTAACGCCAGCTAACAATGTTAGCTCGGTGGCGAGTAGCCTTCAGTAATAGTAATAAATCACACACCAATATTACATTCATGTAGTTGTAAAGAGCTTGACAATACATCAAATACTCCAAAGTATTCAGAATACGTTACTCACATTGAGTAACTTAACAGAATACATTACAAAATACATTTTGGGTCATGTATTCTGTAATCTGTAGTCGAATACATTTTTAAGGTAACCTTTCCAATACTGCAAATATTCAAGTTAGCATACTAGTACAATGAAGCAAAATGGCAAAACAGCATTCCCAAAAGGAATTTTTGGTCTATTTCAGTGTGCACACACTAATACGGTCTATTGAGAGCGAGATGAACACAAATGTGTTTTGTTAAAATAATTTTGTCACAAAAGAAATGCAGTTCAAAAACTAAAAATAGAGAATTGTTTAGTTTTGGCACAAATAGAAGCATTCTCTTGCTCCTCAGGGCATTTCACACACCTTCATCATTAAAAAAATGTTAAATTAAATATTATTTACTTTCCCAAGAAGCATTTATGAGATGTTGATGGTGATTTTTTTTTTAACCTTTCATTGAAAACATCCATGTATTGGCTGCAGTTTTTCGCTTGCAAAAGAGTCATACAGGGAGAAATGAATAATCCTCTGGCTCCCTAAAATGAACTGTGCACATTTTTTTTATCTGCTGTGTCAAAGGGTTACACAAGACTGCTGTGATGTTTGGTTCATTATTCACGAATAATAAATAATGCAACAAGTGTCACACTGGGTCAGCTGCACATCGACTTGTGTTTGGAACGTTGCACGCAGTTTGCATTTAAGAACAGTACTTTTGTGTTCCGTGCACCGGTGTGGAATTAGGCTTCTGCAAAGTATCAAACATAAGAGAGAAACAAGAGACTCGTGATTTAATTTTAAATACACAAACCTATTCATAATGAACCATGTCCGCATGAGAATGTGGTCTCCAAGTCATGGAAAACCAAGCACACTATAGGCTTGCCTGTGCTTGTGTTGGATGAAGGCTGTGATGAAACACAAGGCAATCTGAGATTTTTGCCAGTTTGTAAGCACTCAGGTGTGGGTGAAAAAGAGCCTTTCAAACACGTCTTGCTATTCTACGGTGTAGATCTTCGCCTCTCAGAAAATCGGTGCTATTTTTTCATGTTCCTAACAAATGGAGCGTCATGCCTACTGGGAACCTTTTAAGAGATAAGCTGCATTTATTTCCCAAATGATTTTTTTTCTTGGTACGAAGCCGTGGACATCTGTTAAAGCTGATTACTGAAGCAGACCTTGTTCATGCATTTGTGCTTTTCTCCCCCGTGTTAACCTTTGGGATTGTTTATCCAAAAAAATGCGAGCAGTGAAAGCAGTGATGGGAAAGGATGCCGATGATAAAACACAGATGGTGAAGCATCAAATTCTTGATGATGATCGTGCAGACAAGTGTGTTTAGCAAGTCAGGAGAGCAACTGGAAACTAATATATTTGATTCATGTGCAGAGGTGCATGCCACAGCCTTGAATCTGGGTGCAACTGTAAGTCATGCTTGATACCGTCAGCTCTGAAGGTTAAGCCAATTTGTTTTAAGCTCTTACTGCTGCAAAGACGTATGCCTTTTGTCAAAAAGTGTGATACCGATAATAAATGCTAGCACAAAAGTCTCACACTACTTGAAGTAGAGGCAAAATGTAGTTGCCTCTTATATTCAGCCCTGCAAAAATCCATCCATCAATCTGAGAGGCAGGGTACACGCTGAATAAGAGTCATGCAAGAAAAGAATGGTTATTGCCATGTTTGTCCTTGTTTGCATCCATTTTTTAATGCAGTTAATAATTTCTCTCCTCCACTGTACCTTTTCTTTCTACCATAGCAAATGAGTAGAACGTGTTTTTCTTTTTCCACGATCCTTCTAAGAAACAACAGACTCTAAAACCACAATCACCTTCTGGTAATATTTTCCTTCCTACCCTAAATTAAGCTAACTTTTGCATGTGGGAAACTGTTGAAATAAGATAAGATAAGATAAGATAACCTTTATTAGTCCCACACGTGGGAAATTTGTTTTGTCACAGCAGGAAGTGGACAGTGCAAAAGTTATATAGCAAAATTAGAATACAATAAGAATACTGTATACAGTAGAATAAATAGAATAAAACATACAATAGGATAAAAATAGAATGCAAATGCTTTATAAAAGCGCTATATAAATACAGGCCATTTACCATTTATAGAACTGAGTAAAAATACAACTATGTCAGAAAAAGATTATTGCACATTAGTGTTATTGCACATGTGTGGATGTGTGTGTTTGATCAGTTAAAGTCTTTGTTGTGGAGTCTGACAGCAGTGGGGAGGAAAGACCTGCGAAATCTCTCCGTCCCACACCGTGGGTGCCACAGCCTGCCACTGAAGGAGCTGCTCAGTGCTGTCAGAGTCTCCTGCATGGGGTGGGAGATGTTGTCCAGCAGTGATGACAGCTTAGCCACCATTCTCCTGTCACTCACCACCTCCACTGAGTCCAGAGGGCATCCTAGAACAGAGCTGGCCCTTCGGATCAGCCTGTTCAGTCTCTTCCTGTCCCCGGCAGAGATGTTGCCACCCCAGCAGACCACACCATAGAAGATGGCTGAGGCCACCACAGAGTCATAGAAGGTCTTCAGGAGTGGGCCCTCCACTCCAAACGACCTGAGTCTCCGCAGCAGGTACAGTCTGCTCTGCCCTTTCCTGTAGAGGGCGTCTGAGTTATGAGTCCAGTCCAGTTTGTTGTTCAGATGAACACCAAGGTACCTGTAGCTGTCCACAGCCTCGATGTCCATACCTTGGATGTTCAGTGGTTGCAGTGGAGGATGTTTGTGCCTGCGGAAGTCTACCACCAGCTCCTTGGTTTTACTGGCGTTGATCTGGAGATAGTTCAGCTGGCACCAGTCCACAAAGTCTTGAGTCAGTCCTCTGTACTCCTTGTCGTCCCCATCAGTGATGAGGCCGACTATTGCAGAGTCATCAGAGAACTTCTGCAGGAAGCACTGGGTGGAGTTGTGGGAGAAGTCTGCAGTGTAGATGGCGAAGAGAAATAATGGGTCCCCCGTACTGCAGACGACCCTGTCCGACACACAGCCCTGAGTCCTCACATACTGTGGTCAGTCGGTGAGGTAGTCCAAAATCCATGTAGTGAAGTGATGGTCCACTCCCGAGTTCTTCAGCTTGTCCTTCAGAACCGAGGGAAGAATAGTGTTGAAGGCACTGCCTCTGCAGTATGCAAACAAAAGCTGAGCTCACATTTTGAGTGTCTAAACAAATAATGAAGGACTTAACATTTGACCAGAAAAGAAGCATGATTTCAAAATTAGAGGTCTACATGGTAAAGTTCTACAGTAGCGGTCCCCAACCTTTTTTCACGGACCGGCCTTTAAGGTTCGCGGATGAATGCAACAAAATAAAACCAGTACCAAAAAAAAAAGAAGATTTATTTAAACACACGGGAAAAAGACCCAGGAAAACCAAGTTAATGATAAAAATGATTAAAAAAAACCAAAAAAACGATAAAAACCAATAAAAACCCTGAAAACCATAAATTTCACACCTGAGCCTCAACTCTCGCGGCCGGGTACCAAACAACGGTTCATGGCCCGGGGGTTGGGGACTGCTGTTCTACAGTATGGACAAGATCAGCATAGCAGCTGGATCCACTTTGGTTTAGTGCAGAATGTGATAAGAAACTCGATCTCTGTTGAGTAATCCGGGCAAAGCTTCTCAGATCTCTGATGCTAAGATCGCTTCGTTAGGTTATCTTCCTTTGATTCATTGTTTGTTCACTGATAACATCAGGCACATGTAAAGACCTCTCAGAGGACGTTGACATGATGGCAAAATGTAAAAATAAAAAACTCGTTTGCATGTTGGCTCCTTTTCATCTGCTATACAAATTATCCCCCCACGAAGATATTATGTACTCATATGAGGCAGCAGGCACTGTTGAATGTTTGTGTTTACCTTACAGATTTATACAATCATCTTTCCTACAAAGTTCTAACAATTTCAGTTGGACTGGGAACAGAAGATGGTTTGAATCATTTACTGATTGCAATAGTTTATTTCCATGAAAGCAAACAACAGAGACACACATCATTCCCCCACAGCACCGGTGTTTATGAAACAAAGCCTGTGAGCTGGTTCAGGCCGTCATTTCAAGGCCTTTGCTATTCTCATATAACATAATCTTATGCTATATCTCCAAACAAGAAGATCAAACTTCCAAAACCACAGAATGGAAGAGTGAAAGTTTGGGTGTGGGAAAATGATTCCACTATTGTTTTCTTCAGTGTCACGTGCCAGTACAACGGCACAAATACTTAAACTGTTCTTCAACACAAATCAGTCATGTTGGTGACGGTGCTACAGCATCACAGATGGCCAGTTTGTTCTCCCCACTGACACCTAATGCTTGGTGAGACACATCATTAGTTCTAAGCATTATTTCTCAGTCTTGGTCAGAGGCTATTTTCTTGTATTTTAATATGAACAACATTTTCTGAGATATGGATATTAACACAAGGGGCACCCTATTAGTGTAACTGGAAAATAATACTTTTTACTGTTGATTTTTCAAGATACAAGACACAATTACACAACCCTCAGAAGAGTCCTGTCTCTGGCTACTCTTTTGCACCTCTTTTTCCTTTTATTTTTGTCTTCTTTTTCTGTTGTTATTAGTTTGGATTTGAGAATTAAACTTGCAATAATGATGCTCCGTTAGGTTAAGGTGCTAGAACTGCTTGGGTGAGTGTAGACAAAAGGCTATGGTTTGGGTTGAAATGTCAAAAACATCTTCTTTCATTTGCCCTTCTCAGCATTTTCTTTGCTGCCACACTTAGTCTTTCTTGGTCACCATGGTTACATCTTCAGCAATGATGACGAGTACAGTGACTCGCTTTAGTGAATGAAGAATCTGAACAAATGGGTTTAAGGTGACTCTGACACAGCCTGACTGAATGAGGAGTTAGGAGTGTGTCAGGGTTGGAACTGTTAGGTTTTCCTTTAAATTATTGTCGACACTCTACAATTGAAAGTGCCCTGAGATGATTATGAGAGATGTGAAGCAGGGCTGTGGATAGTATCGTGCAAAAGTTTGGACTGTCATTAAAAGACATCCCAAAGCTCTTCTTTGTTGTGTTCTCTCTCAAGATGATCCAACACTGCTTCCGTAATGTTGAGGTCCGGGATCCGGAGAGGCCGATCAATGACTGATAGTGGTGCACTGGCCGTTTGTTAGGGTTCACTGTCATGGTGTAAAAGGGACACCACATTTTGGCTAAAATGCAGGCCCAAACCATGCCTCCGCCATGTTTTACAGATTGTTACAGACACCTACTGTTGTACTTAATTATGCCGATTTAAGCCAAAGTTTTCAAATTTTGATTTATCACTCCATGAGACTGATTTTCATTTCTTGTGTAATCTGACACACCCCAGCCTTTTCTTCCTGTTTCCTGAGAGTTGCCCTTCCACTGAGACCATTTCTGATGAGGCCTTCAACCTAATAGCTCTTTCGATATTGCCTCATTGGTGCTAATAATGCCGTTTTAATCCTGTTATTTTTAGCCTTTTTTTGTAGGTTCAACTAAAGAATCGGGAACAAAATGTGCCTAAAGACACGATTCAAAATTGGTTCTTTGCTAAGTTGTGCCTCAGTGTTAACAAACAACCAAAACATTTCTCTAAAATGGTCTGGTGCAAGGACTAAACTGAAGATGAGTGAAAAAGCAGACAATGTCCAGTGCTCAAGATCAGTTTAGAAAAGCAAAAGAAAGTCTGACTCCTTGGTAGCAAAATCTAAAGAAGGTGGCTCCCACACAGACCTTTGGACAGCACTGTAAATAAAATTAAAACAGATTAATTTCCATATTATCTGACTAGCTAAACTGCTGTAATTGTGGTGGTTAATCTGGTGTCTCAACAAATGCCACTGCATGCGCCTGTGGAACCGCCGAGGAAAAGGCCACCAAGAAGAAAATATAACAACACCCTTGAGACAGCTGCCACGGTGGCAGAATATAATTTTGTTTTCATTTCACCTGCACATTAAATCTTTGTTTAGTCATTTGTGAATCACCATCACCTTTCACATATGGTGTCTAGCACTAAGAGCTTGGAAAGTCTGTCCAACATGGTCCACAGATGTTGATTTGAAGGGTCATTTGCTCTTGAGGTTCTATTAACACAAGCGTTTTAGTTGACTGACCCAGCAGTGATTTATGATCTTCTGGGAATTCCAGGAAATTGTGGTGAACATGTAATTGCTTGGGAACATTTTTAGCACCTCTCAGGTCACTGGACATTGTTGTCGGGTCATAGGTCTGGCAAACCAAATGGCACTTGGATCAAAAGGGTTGTTGGATTCTAGTGAAGCCACACCTACTTACATGCTGTCTACTAATGTATTCAGTCTAAGAAAAGCCCTAAACCCGACCGTAATTCATACAGAGAAAAAAAGAAACCTAGCCGCAGAGCGCAGAGCAGCTCTGCCTCTCCACCACCTCCATCCTCCTTATATATATTTCCACCAGGTGTCCGTCACACAAAGAGCTGCTCTGTGAAGCCGACCGTACCTGGGATAATTACACAGCAGCGCTTGCACAATGAACCTCTTTGTCCAGATCGTGTAGGTTTTGATGTATTCAAAGAAGTTTGAAATTAATCAAGAAAAGATCACACTTAAATTCAATGCTTATAAGCTCATTGGGGTGTGTCAGTTTCATGTGGAGAAAAAAGACCACTAGCAATGTAACAGTGATAGTAGCACACAGGGTGGCTGCAACTTCTAAACTGTGTTTGCTGCAATACTTTGTTCTTGTCTTGGTCACAAAGCTTGCTGTCCCCAGTATCTTTCATAGGTTAAACCACATTTGCAGAAGCACAACAGAGCAAAATGTTTTATATCAAAGACGTTGATGAGTGCACTCTGCGATGACAAAGTGTATTCTGTATGTAAAGAAATCAAACAACCATCTTTAAAACATTGCTAAGATAAAAAAAAAAAAAGAGTTACTGTATATTTCTAACTAACAGAGAAATCTGCTTTGGGTGCAACAGATTTTTAACTAATAAAAAACCACACAAGTTGTAAAACATCAAATCAGTTTTCAATTTAGGGCCAGCAGTATGTGCCCCTAGAAAGTCCTATTAAAGCAGGATTCACTTTTAAAACCCTATTAACTGGTTTAAAACACAAAACAGAATTTCCCAGAAAAATGTAACTGGACTCATCATTATTCAGACAACACTTTGTCACAAAACACAAAGTTATACAAACAGGCCTTTTTTAAGGTGATCTACCAGGATATTGTCACAGTCCGGGTGAGTGGCTGGAAAATTCCACTAGGCTCCCGAGTCACCTGCTCTCCACACCTGGAGCTGGTTTGAGGCAATCAGACCTGGGAGATTTAAGCGGCACGTTGACGTTCCCTCACTGCCAGTTTGTCAACTACCTAACGTTGGTAACCATCTCTAACGAGTTGTGTTGTCATCGCTAAGTATTATACTCACCTTGTTTTCTTGTGCTACAGTTTCCTGGATTCACCACGACTCATACCTCTGGCTCTAGCTCAGCTCTTGGACTTCTGGATCATCTCACCACCTCCCTTTGGAAATCTCTCAGTGCCTCACCTGCCTGCCCTCCTGCCACCACTGTTTCCTGGAACCTGTGGAACTCACCCGGACTCGCATCTCCTTCCCACCGAAGCTTATCTCACTCTGTCTTCAAGTAAGCCATCAGTTTAGTTATACTTGCCTTCTCCTGGACTCAATAGCCATTTCCACGCTAACACCTTTCTCCTCTCTCCTCAGTGTGACCACTAGACATTACCTGATTCGCTCCAGTGCCCCTTCCAGGCCCACGCCAAGTTCTCATCACGTCCAATGCCACGTTGTGTCAGTTCATGTTATCATTGTGCTTACATCTAGTCAAATAAAGGTTGTTAAAACTCTCTGCTGCCTCCACTCTGGGTTCTCTGCTCTTGGGTTCAGTTTTGGTACCAGCCATCAGTAGTTTTGACAGATATAGGCATTTCCTAGGACACATGGATGCAATCCGTTTACAAGTGTGTAGTCATAGAAACGGGCTTTTTAAGGTTCCTGGTAAACTGACTTAATCTAAATCCATGCAGTTAATTCTTTAGAAATAATTTTACCAGAGAAGATTGTAATTACCTCTTGTAGTGTATGTTGCACCACAAATACGAATATTACAAAGGTGACTTCTAACCAAAAACATTATGATTTGGGAACAGTTTAATTGTCTTTGTATTAAATCATTGCATTCCTATAATATGCAACACGTAAGATATTGTTATACAGTCTTAAAATATGATAAAAACAGGGATTATACTTTTCATGTCCATGATTCCAGTAGTTCTACTCGGGTCCCAGTGATGTAAATTTCATCACGAGACTGTTAGTGTGAGGGTTTGTGTGGATGTGTACATACCTACCCTACCTGGTCTGTGGTAAATTTACATTACAATGCACCAACTATGCATGCTACCTTGGCAGTGGACAAGCAGACATCAAGGAAACATAACAGCAATAACTACTCGGCTATCTGTGAGTGTAATCTAGGCTTCAGACTTTTTGTTGAATTCAAGTGCCTGTAAAGCTGCTGACAGCCCTAATATCAATGATGGTAAGAAGTGAACCACCAGTTGTCTCAGTTCCAAAACAAATAAGCAAATATTATTTTACCAAACATCTTCTGATTGCTTCCACGGCACCCTTTTAAGTCTTCCTCCCAGCATGGAATAACACATCAACTCCATTCATGTGATGACTGATATTATAAATGAAAAATTGTTACTGTACACAACATCTGACTTTAGGAGAGGAAAATATGACATTACTCAAAAGAAGAAAAAGTGTTTTTCTGGTGTCTCATGACAGCAGACAGCTGGACCTCACATTGGATCTTATTATTTCAACCCCATTCAATACACAACATGCATTTTTCACAAACCTTGGACGGTGTTCACAAGGCACCGCCTCATCAGTCTTGCGCTCATGCTGTAAATGACCACAATCTACAACTTTTGCATTTGGTATCTTGTTTATGACTGGTTTGACAACAGATGCAGTAGTACTCTCATGATTAACATGAAACTACTTGCATGGCTGTGAATGGTAAATGTCACACAATCAAAGGCAACAATTACAATCAGTCATGTAGCAAAAAAGAGCATATGTTCAGTTTTTTTGGCCTTTCCATGTGAGAAAAGAGGCTGCATGTGTGTGAAGCTAACTGAAACAGATGTGAATCAGGTGTAATCTCAGCAAACAGGGAAGTGAAATGTGGCTTTGCATGTAAATTGGGTTACTCTTCATTGGCTCAAATATTAACTGTAATGGTTTGTGCATGCTAAAACGTTTAAAGGTCCAAATGCTTTATCGAGACTCTGTCATAAGCAGATTCCAAGTCTTCAAGAGAAACGATGATGGTAAAAACAATTGCACAAGAGAATGTGTTGCAGGAAAGGTATTCGTAGTATTTTTTTCTCAAATCTTTTAACGTCTAAGTTGGTGGTCAGTGTCACTGATTTCTAATTCCAGTGGTAAATAGTCATAATCATCAACACGTGAGAATTTCATGTTAAAAGTGTATCAGAAAAGGGAAACATATTGTTTGTATCAGAATTAACAGCCCCCTGGATTTTTCTGGAGCTCAGGCAGGCCCACTGGTAGATGTCCAAACCGCAACTTTGAGAGGTTTTCCATTGGAATTCATATCAGATCTGTCAGGAGGCCTCTAGGCTGGAACCCCAGTGCTTAGCGTCCTGAAGCCTATTTGCAAATTACCTCCTTCACCAGTCGAGTGTAGAATAACACATAGCGGCCAGCCATCTGTCCAAGACCAAGCTCCCTGGGTCAGCTACTGCAAGGAGAAGGGATACGGGGCAGGACTAAGGAGGGTGTCAAATCTGGCTAACCAAACCCTATTGATATGAAACCTGTTGCTGCTTTTACAGTCACCCACTGGTGTCCCATTTCTCTTATTATGGGCGTTTTTTGAAGGAAGTGTCCAGAGTTGTTAGCACTAGACTTTCTTTTACTGGTTTTTGACATCCGGGTATAATAAAGCAGACCATAGGAGACTTGAGTGTGTGTCCGTGTTCTAAATTTGCATGATGAATGGTGGCAGTGGCTGAGTGTGACAGGTTGCCTGCTATAATGGGTCTCTGAGGAACCTAATCAGCCATTCCCACTGCACTAAGGATAAATAATAAGCTGGTCAACTCTACTCTAAGGGGGTCCAGCCACAAAACAGCTGACTGATGGCACTTTTGCAAAAAATACTAAGAACTCTAAAGAATTACATTGATAAAAATTATATATAGAGAGAGCACACAAACCAAGACCTCAATTCAGTTTGCAAGTCAACATTTTAGAGTACACAGGCATGGATTTGCAAGTACAGAAAAAGACTTCAGCAGAAGGGAAGACAGAATCATGAGGGTAATTATTTAAGCGAGAGAATGATTGCTGTGCTGTGTTGCTTAAAGTATGGCTGCAGTAAACTGCAGAGGAAGGAAGCCGGTTTCTACTGGCCAACATATCTCATTAATTCACTTGTCAAGTGTATGTACAATATGAGCTAATAAAATGAGAAACAGCGCAACTGAAAAAAAACCCCATGAAAACTTTTTATTAGCTCATTGAGGTCTGAGGTCAAAGCTCTATGGCTGCATCTCAACCAATCCCTCACATCCTCTTGTCACACCACCTGCCACACCAACCTTTTGCATGTTCAGCCTTGTTTTCTCTTGCTTGACTAATCCTGTCACTCTAAATCTTAACAAAGGCACAATGAAGCTTCTTCCGACCTTCTCCATGCTTCTCCATCAACACTCTCAAACCAAACATTGCATCTGTAGTGCTCTTTCTTGGCATGAAGTCATATCAGTAGTAATAGTTACTACAGCTTCTCACAGCACCCTTGTTCTTGAAAACTTTTCTTTCTTAGGAATCCTCTCACTTTTGATGAGTAAATGAAACAGTCTAAAAAGTTCATTGCCCTCTCCCACAGACAAACCAGTCACCTTTCCACTCTTCATGTTCTTCGTGGTTGGCCTCATTTCTTTCTTACTAATCCTCTGCACTTACTAATTCACTAATTTTCCTCCATCAGTTCTGTTCTCTTCTCTAACATACTCTTTCCATGTTCTGAACTCATTCTCTTCACTTGTGATTACATTTCCATCTCTATTCTTAATCACCCTATCCTGCTGCTCATCCTTTCCATTGTGATCTCTCCTTCTAGCCAATTAATTCAAGTCTGTTTCTCCTTTCTTAGTGTCCGGTCTTGCATACAACTCATTATGAGCCTTTTCCTTTTCCTTTGCCACCTCTCTGTTTGCTGTATGCCCAGCCTCCAGTACTCCTGTCTACTTTCTTCATCTCCCTGACTATCAACCTTTTTCTTTATCATCTTCTTCCTTTGAGTGCTTTCCTGTATTTCGTCATTCCATCGCTATGTCCACCTGTCATCTTTGCTTTGGCCAGAGAATACACCAAACACCTTCTTGGCAGCATCCCTCCCCATTTCATTTCATTTCCCAGTCATCTGGTAACACTCCACTTCATCCCAGAGCCTGTCTCAAAAGCATACGTCATGTTGGCAGAAGCTTCTGGAGATAAATTGCGACATATAATTGTAAGTGTCCTGTCAACAGCGATTATTATAAATACCCGAACTTCAGGGGATGAAAATGTGCTTTATGATTTGTTGTTCAGCATTTTGCTTTTCAGATAATATAAGGTACACTTCGTCTAAGACTGTTACGGCCGTAGCAGGGCCTCCTCCTTTAGTTGCCCTTGTGTGGGTGTGTCCCTCTGTCTCTGCCACCGTTTTTGGTACAGCTGACTCCCACCAGCAATTAGAAGTATTTAAGGCCAGGGAAAGGTGAGCTCCAGGGCCATATCTCATTATGTAATAGATGTTGAAAAAAATTGGTGGACAAAGCATAACAATATTTCTTTTTCTGAGACTGTGGCTGATTTAACTTTAGTTTCTTATATGCTCTAGGCAAGTCAAACATTGATCAACAATTATGTGTCTTCATGCTCTCTAGTTCTACAGCCTTCGCCACAGCATACATGTGCATATATGTCACTTTCTATTTGAACTGTCAGCATTCATCCTGCAAGTCATGATGTTCCAGCTCCAATGTACATCTTTTGCACCCAAACTCAAATTAGATTGGGTGCCACCAACAGCTTAGGCACGTAAAAAAACATAGCTGAGACTTAAAGTTACAGATTCTCCATTGACAGTCACCAAGTGGGTGTTTATTGGTGTTTACATACTGTGTTTACTTTGTAATGTTTGATTCATTAGGACCACACTATGTAATGGAGGAAGGAGAAATCAGGAGATCAGTGGAGCCTTTGTTTAAGTGGGGTGGCTCTACTCCAGTGACAAGGCTACACTATGCTAGACAGATGGGAAACCTGCCCAGTTGTAGAGGCTTAGCAATTTGCGTCATGAATCACTCGGTGAAAGAACTTCTGTTTCATGACTCAGATACTGGACAGAAATGCACAATGCTAAGGCAGTCAGATACAAAAGGATGACGCATAAGACTAGTTGCAGGTTGGCCGGCAGATGTAAATAAAATATACACAAATAAAGAGACTTGGAACAAGAAAACAATGACAGAAGAATAAAGCCAATCTGGCAAAACATTAGTTAAGAGGAGCTTGTAAATATATTGAGGGGCTGATTAGGTGGAAACAGGTGAGATGGAAAGTAATTAAGATCAGGTGATCTTACTGGAAGGAAAGCAGCTCAAGGGTATTGGCAGGGTTGGAAATAACAATGAAGTAATGAAGTGAAAAGACAAAGGCATAGCAGAATGACTGAGTGCAAGAATATCACTAAATTAAGACTCGAGCTGCCTTCTGAAACTCTATTAATATTACTTAGTTTGTTCTGATGGGGTGCTGAGCTGGAGGAAAGACACCACTTCTTATCTATGAATACACAAAACTATCACCTATCATGTTAGTACAAATTACTACAATCTGTTTTGGCACAAACACAAATGATGGCAAATGAAGATACAATACATTTTAACTTATCCTGCAGAATGTGCAGCAGAATGTTAAAGAAAATAATAACTTGCAAATCACCTCTCAGTGGATATTAGGTAGAATAAACAAAGTCTAGGGTGCATATAAGCAAAAACTGTTCCAGGTAAAGAGCTTCTGGCAGCAGCAGCAGTGGCAGTAAATAAGAAACACATCTGCATTCAGATTGGATGTGAGCATAAAGACGTCAAACTGGCTTCCAAATCACTGTAATTAAATGTGATGTTTGTGGTGAACTGGCTGACAGTTAATACAGCAGAAAGACGTGTGACTTTGAATATCCTTCCAGAAAAGATTCACAATAGTTATTAAGAGCGAGTCACTTTGTGGTTACCGTGTCCCGTTACAGCCTTCTGAACAGAATCTCATCTGTCACTAAAAATAGTACTGCCTCCATACAGCACTCTTATTCAACTATGGAGGAGCAGAAAGGGAAATTACATGTATGACATAACTGTGACAAAAGTACCAAAAAAGTAAATAGATGATAAGGCAAGCTTGCACATTTGGATCTGCAGCTTTTTCTTCAAAGGTACAGTATCAACAGTGTTCCCACATCGCAAGTCTAGGGCTGCTTATGGACCTCTTGCAGTTGACTCTAAATTAAACTTGTGCCAAGAATCAAGTAAAGAAAGTGTTTAGCAATGACATACAGAAAAGAAAACAGTTGATAAAACAGAATCTTCCCAGTTTTGTTAACCTATTGATCCCCTATCTAATGAGCGCTGCAGTGGATTAGTAGCGCTGTTGGTTTAGGCGACCGAGGACCGCCGCTATAGCTATCAGCATGTGTTAAATCACCTGGAATCACCCGGGTCAGATGAGTAATTCCTTTTTATCATGCTGCTGCACAGCAATGAGTTTAGAGCCCACACTGGCTCACACACCACTCACCGATAAATATTATCCCACGGAGTCCTTTCCTCTAAGCCTGTGAGCCGAACATGTGACGGTCTGAGTGGAAATCCAGCTGTGTGGGGAAGAGCCTGTTGTTTTGACAATACACTACTGGATCTTCCCATCTTGTCTCTTTCTCTGGAACTAATCAATCCTGACATCTCGATATGCACAGACCGCACCTGCTTCCTCCTTCGCCTCCACACAGACAACACACGCACACATTTGTGCAGTCGTAGTAGAGCTCTACAAAAATATGGTATTATTACAGCTTGAGCATTTGGGGAAGAGGTAAGACAAAGTACATTGTGTCAGTGTAGAAATAAAAAACGATACCATTTCCTGAGATGTGTGAGTTTAGAAAGCCTCAGGGATTTCTTTGTTAATAGCTCTCTGTACGTCTTCAGAGGTGGCCATTTGCGGGAGATGGGGATCTGGGTTGTGTCTCAGACTCCTTTTTTCTGCATACATTGTCCACCTGCACAAGCACACATAACCAGCCATGCAAGATCGCGTACACGCAGGCATGAATGTGTGTTCACTGCAGTAGCTGGTATCTATAGGGATAAAGTCTATGCCCTGTTGGAGTGGATCAACAACTAGCAGTTATTAGTTACAACTCCTTAGGGTTTTGGAGGATTGTGTGAGACGTGGCACTGAAAATGTAAATTTGAGTTGTGGGAATCACACGCATCAGCAACTTCAGTTTTAAACTTTTAATAACACATAGTGTCATAGTGCCTTGTCAGTATGCTAGTGTGAAAGCTAAAGCTGAACGTAAAGCACTGTAAGTGTTGAAAAGAAGATTTATGGCGTGGACGACAGAGAACCACCCGATGTGCTCATTTCCTGCGGAGTGCCAGAGCACTCGGTACGCTAATTTCAGTGATAACATCAAAAACTCATTCCACTTGGATATTATTACACTGCATGCATACATGCATGAAATCCAAAAAGTGAAGGATTTGACAATGTCACTTTGATGAATGTTTTGTCATTTAATACTAAATGAATGTAGTAGAAAGGATAATTTGGGGACAAACTTGCAATTTTGTGTGAGGAGAATATTAATCGAATGTTTTATAGCATTATGTTCTTATGTGGCAAAGAGAAAAGAACAAATCATTGCTGAATATTATGTCTCTTCGAGCATGCTGTCCGCTCATGGTTTGCTCACTTGGTGCTTTCTGGACACATTAGAGAAAAACCAAGTACCGCATTTTCTGCACTATAAGGCACACTTAAAATCCTTTAGTTTGCACAAAAATCGACAGTGCGCCTTATGTTTGAATTCTGGTTGTACTTACTGACCTCGAACCAATTTTATGTGGTACACGGCGCTCAAAAATCTGTCAAAAATGTTTTAGTAGGACTTTGGTAAGCTACGAAGCTGCACCGCTTGATGGATTGTCAAAGCATTATGGCTGCCGTAGTCAGGAGCCTCGCGGAGTATTCTGGGTCCTAAACTCCGTCCCTTTCAGGTCCCAAAGTCAAACAAACACTGCATCACTGAGAGTTAAAAACTGTCTGAATTCTTTCATCTTTAATAAAATGATCAGCGTTGCTGCTTTACCAGGTGTAACAATTAAGTTTAACATCCAGGCACCCATGAAAACAGGATTTATTACATTTAACGGAGTTAGAAGTTAGCAGGAAGTTAGCTCGCTAGTTTCCACCTAAACATGATATAGCATGTTCTGACTGAGAGATTTCTGAAACAGTTCAAACGTACAGCTCTGCTATCACTTCCAACATAAATGAAGACAGAAAACTAAACAGCAGTGACGTTTGTAGGGTTACTGAAGTTGGGCTAGCTGGTATATAATGATGTGCTACGTGATCGCTAGCGACACAGCTATGCTAGCATAACATAAACACAGTGAAGCTGGAGGATGAACGCTAACTTTTTTTCCACTCGATAAAAGTTAACGTGAGGGTTCCCGATGGTTAGGGACAAATGCGATCGCATGGCAGGATGCTGTAAACGGACCAAACTTCAGTCAGGAGAACAACTGAGATAATCCATCCACAATACCAGGTTAGTCATTAATATACTGCAACAACATGGGAATAGAGCAGCTGCCAGAGAATTCAACATTAATGAATCAATGGTACAGAAGTAAAGGAAGCAAGAAGAATGAGTTGAGTAAAGTTTGACTTATCTGACTGTTTTGTTTTGCTTAATGCACCTTATGGTCCGAAAAATACAGTAAATAAAACTACAGCCGACGGAGTCTACAGACATGTGGGGACTCTGTATAACTGTGCATATGCTGTAATCATTATATCAGCAGAATGCAAAAACCAGTAAAAAGGTGGTTTTAGTGCCAATCATCCTATTAACTGCTTTTGTTCTACAAACTATGAAAACTCAGGTGAAGAAGTAATCTGCATACTTTACCATATTTCATTTTACCGCTTTGCGTTTAGGAACAGTAGCTCCTGTATAAACAGCTGCAGTACAACATGTGCTGTAAAATGCCAAAGAAAGACAATTTCCTTTCTGGACATCAAAACGCTTCAATAATATGAGGCAAAATCTAGATCTCATGGAGGAGCTTCATCCTAATGCCTCTTCTATCAAATAATAACAGTGGGTATTGGGTCCAGAGGGGAAGACTTCTCTGCATCACGCACAGTGAACCACTCTAAACAAGCTTGGTCGGGTGCTGTGAGCGCCTGGCTCAGGTGCTTGAGATCAAAGTAGCGATAGTCCATCGGCACATACCACGAAATGTTTGCTTGATAACAGCAGGCAGATTTTCCAGTTCACAGCATAATAAAATGAATTCCTTTCTCCCAGTTTGAACAGTTGGAGAGTGCAAGAGGTCATATCAAGCAATGAAGTGCACTAAAGTCATAAGAGCAGAAGTCATATGACTCTGATTTCCTTGGGGCCAGGCTTGAGACAATCCTTTATCTCTTACAATGAGAGAAATGTGGAGCGTATAAAAGAAGCAGGGAAACCATTTTTACATCTAATTAAATATAAAAGCAATTCTGACATACATTGTTAAAGAAATGTCGCTTTTAGCATGAAATATAAATCAGTTCTGTATAATTTATACTACGGCCATGTCACTTTATATCAGTCTAAAATTCTTGATTGAAATCAATTTGCAGGGTTTTTTGCACCACATAATGACATTGTCAGTGATTTGGCCTTGTTGGTACCACAGTCATCCAAGCTGCAAAGTACTAATGAGAACTCGCACTATTATGTGCTTGCATAAACACCCACGTGTTGAGAGCTTTAAAGGCAGACGAGAACCCAGAAACACTACTGTTTGCTTAAAGGCCACTGACACAGAAATCCAAAGTTATGTGCTCACTGTGTGTCTTCTTACCTCATTTTAGGAACGCTAGCTTAAGTGTTTTGGCAACACTAACACAAGCGGACTGTGGTACAGAACGCTGCTGCTCGCATGCTGACCGCTTCCAAAAAGAGAGACCACATCACTCCGGTCCTCTGCTCTCTCCACTGGCTCCCAGTTGCTTTTAGGATTGATTTTAACGGTACTGCACCTCCTTACATGGCAGAGCTTCTTAGCATTTACTGCCCCAGGAGATCTTTGAGGTCAGCAGACTTGATGCTTTTAGATGTTCCCAGGTACAGATTAAAGACTAGGGGAGAGAGGGCTTTTGCTGTGGCTGCACCCAGACTGTGAAACAGTTTACCCCCCCCACATCAGCCTAGGAACTTTTAAAACTGCTCTTAAAACTCACCTCTTTTCATTGGCTTTTAGCAAGGTTTAACCTATTGTTTTAATTTCTTGTTTTATCAGTGAGGTATTTTATGTACCTGTGTTTTATAGTATTTTATATTTGTATTTTATTGTACAGCACTTTGGTCAGCCTTGGTTGTTTTTAAATGTGCTTTATAAATAAACTTGACTTGACTTGACAAGCGAGGAGAGAATTTCATTCTACAGTGCAGGTGCACAACCTGGATTCAGGTGCATTACTACAGTGAACATGTCTTAACCCGCTTTAACTCTAGACTTTTACATCTTTCAGACGAGTGCACAGGGTTTACTCTTAAGTATTTTGAGACAAAAAACAACTATGACTAAAAAAATGGCATGAAATAATTAATAAGCACATTTAAACAATTATTAAACATTATTTATTTTAGCTAGCTCACTTGTTCAAACCTACTGAAAATTCAGTGCCTGGACCTGGATATTTTTATGCTACTTTCTAGTCATAATCTGTCCATTTCCCTTTTTTCCATCCGTCCGTTCTCTTTTGCTTATGCTTGTCAGGATCGTGTGTGTGGGGAGGGCGGGGGCTATCCCAGCTACCACAGGGTACACCCTGGACAGGTCGCCAGTCTCTCACAGGGCTAAAACATAGAGACAGACTCACATTCACACCTATGGACAATATAGAATTACCAATTAACCTAACCACACTAAGTGCACACTAAGAACCCACGCAAACAGGGGGGAGAACGTGTAAACTCCACAGACCCTGGCCAGGTGTGAGGCAACAGTGCTAATCACCGCGCCACCATGCTGCCCCTATTTTATTATTATTCCCTTCCTTTATTACCACTGGTATGATCAGAAGTTCAAGTTTGCCTTGTTTTAATGTCTGCATGAAAATCTACTTGTCTGGTTGCAGACTCTACTGGAAACACGGCATTCCCTACTTTAGGGAATGGTAACTATGTGAACTGACATGTAATTTCACAGTTAGCAAGCTATGGGAAGACATTCAAATGCCTACCGTTTCATATAGCAATAAATAAAACTACATCGCATTTGTGGCTTGACTCCACAACCCAACAAACTGTCAAATTTTGCTATTTGATGCAGAGATTAAGTGAAGCGCACCTGTGTTATGAGAAGAAGAGGCAAACTGGACTGGACAGTGCAAGCAGCGTCCACGCATTCCAGCTCGATAAGGAAATCTGGGCACCATGGTGAGCTCGGTTCATGGATGCAGACCTTCCAAGCAGAACATGTGAGAAACATCACAAGGCAGACTGCTTCGTTCACAGGGAAGGGCCATTTACTTGTCAACGGGGTCTGAATTGTGGGACGGGTGGAATCGAAACACACCGACCATATGTGGCTCCACACTGCTACCCTTTCCATATGGGAATATTTACATGTCTCCTTTGTTGTACAAAGATCAAAGCAGAGGAAATTCATTTGAGTTGATTTTATGACACATTTTAGCAAATTTACAGGGGGCAACTTTATATACCCTGTAAAAGCTGTTCCACAGCATGGAAGATCACCCCATTAAGTCTTAATACAACGGAAATTTGATGTTAAACTTGAGCTGTTGCTCCAAAGTGTGAGTGGCAAAACCTTGATATCAATCTGTGACCTACACTATCAGCAATAATGGCTGCAGAGGCACTCCTCAAAGCAGAACACCATAAATTTATTGTGGAAAAAAACAAACAAAAAATTAAGCAGACAAACAACCAAAACAAAGAAAAACACCACTGGGAAGAAAGGTCTACTCTGGCACATGGTTCATTTTATAATACAAAAAGGAGAAAAAATGGGGCTACAAAGCTTGATAATTTATACAAATACAACAACTTTCAAAAATAAATTTTAATTTAGTAAACGCTCCGTGAACAAGTTTCTGCAATAGCCCGCCGCTTGAGATCCCTGAGCAGAGACACAGAGTGAAACATTTTTTTTCTCAAACACCTTCATTAAAACAAGTTGTCAGTGTTTCTTCATGAACACTTTATATATACATGTGATAATAACACGATATGTCTGATGTGTGTGACATACAGTGCTGGGAATTAATGTGAACTGTGAATCTTAGTGAAAATTTCACTGTCGCCATAATAGTTAAAAACAGAACGGTGTTATAGCATTATGACTGTAACAAATGACTTAAATTCAAAAAACGACGCTGCTCTGTATTTACCCACGATGGGCCACATAACTGGGTATTTACTCCATAATGACCACAGAAGTAAACATAACAGCTGTCGTTTCCTTCTTTTTACATCTAAAAACACAGTACCAGCTGGTTCTGCTGCTCGTTAACACAGAGCAATAACTTAAAATGAAATAAACAAAGGACACGGATAGCTGAGAGGTTTGTGACCAATAACAAACAAATTATTACAAAGATGGCACATGCTGATACCTCTGGGAAGGTGCTGTTTCACTTGCTGACAATAAACAAAACAAACAAATTACACAGAATATGTACAAATGAGACTGAAAGACTGACAATGTGAGAAATACTGTAATAATGTAAAAAGCCAAACTTGCTCAGTAACACAGAGTCAAATTTGTGTCTGGCTACTTTTTTGCTGCTTTTGATGATTTTTTTGATACTATACACAATGTAGGTATATATTAGAATTAATTTATACACACACACACTAAACTTACTTATATCAACATAAAGGCATTAAAATATTTCCCTCAAATGCACCATGACTGTGCATTGTTCTGTGGTTAAAAGGTGTGCATCAGCATAGTTTTTGTATTTGGTTAGAAGAACTCCTTCATCTGCTTAAGGTCCTTACACACTCTTCTATAAAAGCTTCGGGCATGTAGCAAGGCGGTGTACCTGAATCTACAGTACCTACCTATTTTTTGTCTGTTACTTCCACAGGAAGGTAGCTTAACATTTCTATGTATAGTTTCTTAACTGCCATGGTGACTTCTTAAC